>NC_052150.1:132047997-132669299 GCF_902713615.1 Scyliorhinus canicula
CCCCCCCCCCCCCCCCCCCCCCCCCCCCCCCCCCCCCCCCCCCCCCCCCCCCCCCCCCCCCCCCCCCCCCCCCCCCCCCCCCCCCCCCCCCCCCCCCCCCCCCCCCCCCCCGCCACCGCGCCTGGGCTGCACAGGTGGGTTGGCACTGGCTCCCCAACCAACCCCCCACTACAAGCCTGCGCGTGGCACCACCCCCACCCAGCACCGTCCCATATCCATCCATATCCAGCAGCGCCGCCCACGCCCGTCCCCATACTCCCCATTCCACCCACATACTCCCCATCTCTCCCCCAGCCACTGAACCCCCATCACCCTCGCGATGAATGACACATGCAGCTCACGATGCCTCCTCCGTGTCTCCACAGGAGAAGTTGGGCCACAACAGAAGAGGGCCCAGATGAGCGGTGGGGCGCTGGAATCGGAGACCTCACCCCCCCCTACGAGTAACAGGCCCTGGAGGTCGTGACACGTGGCCGAGGACAGATCTGTCACCGACGTAGAGGTTGGCATATGGCGCAGGGGTAAGATTACACCGGCCCCCTTTTAGACGATCGGTCACACGCGAGTTGTTAATGCCATACAGACTAACCCATCCCTACAACTGACCACACGTCCATTCTCTTGCAGGATCCTCATCCGATGGTGCCGTCCTGTCCAGGGTGGAACCCCCACTCTGCCTCCCATGACAACATCTTGAGGAGAGAACCAAGGATACAATGTCATCCCCTCCACCAGTGCAGAGATACACACTTCAGGAGGCGACAGTGGTGGACAGGTTTTTGGGGGTAAATCTGGTGAGCACTACACAGTTGCTAATGCACTTCAGGTGGAGGCAGTAACACCCAGGAGAGACAGCAGTCGAAGCTCCGCTGGAACCCAAGACCCAGCTGGGTCCCAATCAAGTGCAGAGCCCCTTGACCAGGTTAACCTGCTGATGCAGACACTAGGGTGCGGCTGTGAGATTCAGAAGGGGATGTTAGAGACACTCCAGCCGGTTGATAGCCTATTGGAGGAGACCCAGAGGCTACAGGTGCAGGAGATGGCGCTGGCAATGCATGGCACCGAGGCTAATATTGCTAGAGCGGTGACTGCAGTGGAGCGCCTGGTGCACAAAGCCAGCAGCATGAGTGGAGGTGCCCAAGGCCTGGCTCAGTCAGTGACAGCCATGGCTTAGGGTCTCAGCAGCAGGTCCCAGTCGCAGATGAGCATTGCCAAGATGCTGTGGACCATCTTCTAGTCACTGAGGAGTTTCACCAAGTGTCTCAACACTGTGCTGCAGACATTGGGGAGCCGCCAGGGCTGGCAGAGCCAGAAGATGCAGGAGCGACGAGGGCTCGAACCAGCTGCCTCTCCGTCCCAAGGTGAACACTAGGATCCTATGAACACTGACCAGGTGGGGGCGCTGGGTGCCTACCCTGAGCCACCCTACAGAGTGGCGGCAACAGCCATCAGATTCCCCGAGACCCACCCCTGACAGCGGCGCATCTCAGAGTCAGCACCCGGATCAGGGCTGCACGGGGAGGACATGTGCCGTCGGCGTGCACTGGAGCCCTCCATTTCCTGAGCCCCCAGAGGATAGCTGCCAGGGGCATCGGAGGCCACGGGATGCGGTAGACAGCAGGCTGTCTCCAACTCTGATGTACATCCTGGGGACACACCTAGGTGCGGAAGGTTAAGCACCTCGAGGGTCACTAAGAGGGCACTTGGGGGGGGGGGGGGAAGAGGGGGCTGCGGAGAGTGTGGCGGCACGATCAGGGGATTATATGTATAACATCAAAAAGCATTGCACTTTAGAAATATGATGCCTCTGGCACCTTCCTTCCAAATGCAGGCCGAGCACCAATTCCCTGCCCCCCAGCCACACCTCATGTGAGCAAGCACTCAGGAATTAGACTATGGCATAGATTGAGGAGCTGTGGGCTCGGTTCTCCGCGGGTTATCATCACCCCCCTGCCCTCAACAGTGACCTGCTGACAGTCCCGACACAGTCCCATCACCCTGGAGTAATGCTACACAGACCATGGGAGGGTGGAACAGGGTAAGGATGTGGGGAGGGGGGGAAAAGAGTAGAGGGGGAATGGAGGGGGCGGGAGGGCAAAGGCTTAGGGATGGAGGGCGGGGGGGGGCGAGCGATGGGTGGGTGGCGGGGCAGGGAGGCTGAGTGAAGGGCGGAAAGAGGGGGAGCAAGGAATGACGGATGAGGCCACATCCTGTGTGAAGCCTGCAAGGATGAGGTGGAGATGTTGGCATTGGACCGGGGGGAGCACAGTAAGAAGTCTTACAACACCAGGTTAAAGTCCAACAGGTTTGTTTCAAACACGAGCTTTCGGAGCACTGCTCCTTCCTTAGGATTCACCTGAGGAAGAAGCAGTGCTCCGAAAGCTCGCGTTTGAAACAAACCTGTTGGACTTTAACCTGGTGTTGTAAGACTTCTTACTGTGCAAGGATGAGGGCCTCGCTGGCCCTCCAGGCTTGCAGAACCTTCAATTCATCCTCCAGCTGATCCTGCAGGTCCTCTCCAGGCTTATCCACTAGTCCCTCCCGGACCACCTCCTCTTTCCTCGGGGGTGGCCATATGTTCCTCCCCCTCCAACTCCAGCCCGTAGCCTCGTTGTTGTGCAGGTAGTGGAGGGCACAGCAGACCATCACAAAGTGGGCGACCCTCCAGGGGATGTACTGCAGGATATCATCAGAGCGGTCGAGGCGCCAGAACCGCCTTTTGAACAGTCCGATGCACCACTCAATGACAGTCCCAGTTGGCCACATGGGCCTCGTTAGATCAGGCGCCAGTAGCCAGGTCCTCAGCCGGTACCCCATATCCCCCAAGAGCCAACCGTTCATCCGGGGGTGTCTTCGAAGAGGCTAGGGATGTCCAACTGTCCCAGGATGTAGCTGTCGTGCACACTCTGGGAAGCATGCATACACATGATCTTCATGTGGTGATCGCACACCAGCTGTACCTTCAGGGAGTGGAACCCCTACCTGGTGATGTAGGGCTCTCCCAGCGAGCGCAAGGCGACAACTGTGCCATCTACTACCCCCTGGACCTGGGGCATCCCGGCAATGCCGGAGAAACCTGCTGCCCCGGCAACCTGTTGGGCCTGGTCCATGTCAAAGTGTATTTAGCTCGCTGCCCTTGCAAATAGGGCATCCATGACCTCACAGATGCACTTCTGCGCTATAGCTTGTGAGATACCCGCTCGAGCCCCTGACTGATCATCAGGCGTAGACGTTTAAGGCTGCGGTGACCTTGACGGCCACCGGGAGTGGATATCCTCCTCCTTCATGTGGTGCCTAGTCTGCAAGGATATGGCACAGGTGCTGCACCATCTCCTTGTTGAGGCGGAGCCTATTGCGGTACACACTGTCCGTCATTTGTTCCAAAGACCAGCGACGCCTGTGCACCTTGAGCCTTCGCCAGCTTTCCCCTGTGGATCCCTCCCTGGCTTGATGACCTAACCGCTGGGTCTATGATATCCATTCTCTATAATATCTGTTACTAACTGGAGAGGGTGTGAGATGGACAACCAGGGATGTCTTTTTTCCACAGGACCCTCGATTCCTCCAGTGCACCCCCCACCCATACCCCCACATCCCCTTCCATCCAACCAGCCCTCACAGGACCCCATGTATCCCAGATACCTGTAAGTAACATTACCTGGGCCGTGCGCTGGTCCCCTCTCCGGTGCAAATGGCCACCCTCTGGTTATGTCCCCGGTGCTGGGGCCCAGACCTTGGGTATTCGGATGTTGGCTGCTGTATCCGTCTTGTTGACTCCTGCTGTGTTCAGGCACAGTCCAGGCAGCACGGTCTGATTGCTATGCTAGGCAATAACCCCCACATGCTACATGGTCTGCCTACCCACAGGGATCTACTTGGGGAGTGTGAAGTGCTCACTTAACTCCAGTTGCCAATACTCAATTAGCAATAGCCTTCAGCTGCACAGCCAGATGCCTCCACAGTAAGTGAGGTGTATGAGTGGTCAGTGGGGCAGACAGGCAAGGGCTGGGGCTACCCCAGAACAGGTACACACGATCCAGGGTTGGCATGGCGGACCTGCGGGAACTGAGAAACCCATTTCACCCTCACAAACCCCCACCCCAACGATGGCAGGTCACCCCGACCGGGATTGGTCCCCGGGGCTCCCCCACCCCCCTCCGAGCACCGAGACAGCAAGCCCAGTGCCCCTGGACTCATTGGCTGGCATTGAATATGGCTATTCACCTCCTCAGGTCCCCGCAGCAGCCATTCTGCCAGCTTCACATTTTTAAAAAGGTATACTGATTGGTGACCACTTGCTGGGGAGGTGGTTAGATCATGAAAAGCTGTTAGATAGGGGGTTGCTCCTGTTAATTGCATGGCGATTGGCCTTTCTACAGAGATTGGTCTTAAGTGGGGATTATTGGTTTCTCATCATGCTATGGCGGATTCCTGATTTCGCCATCGGGAGCAGGCCAGTTAAATCGCAAATCGATTGGCGCCTGATACGGTTCTCATTTTTGTTCTCTCCCGCAGTCTAACAGCCTCGTTGGGCTCTCGCTTAACTGCAATGCAGCCATTAAATTGCGTCCACGGAGTTTATTCATCACTGGGGAGCTGAACTCAGAGATCAGGCCTCCATTTTGAAAGGGTGCCTTGATCTCCAAGTGAGCTTGTGGGTCTCCCACACCCCTCACCTGTGGGCAATGTCACTCCCCATACACGTGGGCATTACCCAATGCCCCCCCCCCCCCCCCACAAAGTGAGGATACCCACTATGGGGTCGCTGGGGGACCCCCATTCTCCAAGTTCTCACACGCTCCCTTACAGCCCCCCCCCCATTTCCAGTGCCACCAACTATCACCCCACCAACCTCCCAGAGGCCCTACTTATCTGTCCTGCATTCCCCCCCATGCTTCACACCCACCCTCATTTCATTGGCAAGGTTCCCCCTCAAGCCCTGACCCTTTGCAGTGCCACGCTGGCTCCCCGGCACCCTTGCACTGTCACCCTGGCAGTGCTTCTGCCAGCTTGGCAGCGCCATCCAGGCATCTTGGCATTATCCCTGGTTACCCAGGGGTCTCCGTTTGCCTGGTACACATTTGTGTGGACCAGTACTGAATGGCACCCAGCTGCAACCTCCCTGGGAGGCCAGCAAGTCGAAGTAGGTTTGAGCCTTACTTAGGCGCATGCCGTTTAGTCACACTATTTTGGGCGGAGTTCTGATTCAAATGCCTCAAGAGATTTGGGTAGATTTTATAGAGGCATAGTGATGCCGGGAAGCTCGTGGGAGACCTCTCCCGGGATCTACAAGATGCACCGCGCTCTTACTCGAACGAGATGCGCCCAGTAGATCGCACCCATAGTTAATGATCAAAGATTTAGGCTGCAAATAGATCTCCACAGCAGCAGAGAAACATTTTCAACCTATTCACCACTAAACACAATTTGATGTGATCATATACAAGCAGTTATTGGGCCTAGAAAGACAATAATTGGTGGTGTTGGCATGACCATTACAGCTGAACATTAAAACTGACGCAAAGTAAAATGAAATTGCAATGGTATTATGTACTGAATGAGTTAGAATTGCATAAAATTCTTAAAAATTACAAATAAAAACTAAATGAGAACATTTTTCTCCACAGTATCTGAATGAAAGCACTTTGGTTCTACCTGTGTTGTTTGTGCAAGGTCATCACATTGATCTTAAATTCTTGGTTTTTATCAGATATAAAGTGGAAGTTTTCTATATAGCCAGGATGATGCTCAGAAGGATTGTATTCACCAAGCTCAGCTGTAAGATTTAATTCAATGTTAATGCACATTTTAATAATTCCCATTCCACTGCTCTGTTCACTTTTTAAGCAAAAGTTTCGAGATTTTCTTGTCATACTTTATTTATTTTAAGTGTCTATTTCATATGGAATAGCAAGGCCTATATTTTTACTTTTTTTTCAATCTTAAATTTCATAAAACTGAAATGTATTTATTTGCTATAAATCACACCTTTTTTTATTAAAATGGTATTAAATTATAGATAATATTTAGCTTCTTCAGATTAAATCAAATCCACCAAAATATTTCTGTTGATTTCATTATTTTACCCAACCAAGAGCTTTTTCTTAATACTCCGAAATGCATTGCAGAGCAATCCCTACCTTAATAGAAGCTTATGTAATATAGGTCATCTGTTAATCTCACCTGATACTACTGCAATAGCTCTAAATTTTTATGTTAAAGATAACATAAGAACACACAAGAACATAAGAAATAGAACATAAGAAATAGGAGCATGATTAGGCTAATTGCCCCCTCAATCATCCTGGGCCTGTCAATAATATCATGGCTAATCTGGTGTAGCCTCAATTTCACTATCCTGTCTGCCCCCATTACCCTCGACTGCCTTGTCAATCAAAAAGCAGTGTAACTCAGACTTGAATATATTTAAGGACCCAGCCACCATTGCTCGCTGGGGGAGATTATCTAACACTAACAGCCCTCTATGAGGAGAAAATCCTCCTAGTCATCATCTTAATCTTAGTTTCAAACTGTGACTCCAAGGGTGGGCTTGTCCGACCCCCCTCGCCAGGCCAGAGAATCGCAGGGGGGGGGCGGCATGAATCTCGCCCCAACGCCGGCTGCCGGATTCCCCGGCGCGGGCGGGAATCGCGTCGGTTGGGGGCCGTTGACAGTGTCCCCCCCCCCAGCGATCCTCCGCTCCGCGATGGGCCGAGTGGCACCCATTTTAAGACAGTCCCGTTGGCATAAATCAAACAAGGTCCTTACCGGCGGCCATGGCTCTGTGGACGGCCTGCGGAGTCCTTGGGGGGGGGGGGGGGGAAATCAGGATCTGGTCCACGATCGGGGACCACCGATCTGCGAGCGGGCCTGTGCCGCGGGGGAACTCTTTCCCTCCGCGCCAGCCACTGTAACGGTCCGCCATGGCCGGCGCGGGGAAGAACTCCCCAGCGCATGCGCTGGGATCACGCCAGACCACGCTGGGCTCCCTCGCATGTGCCAACTTGCGCCGGCCGGCGGAGGCCCTTTGCCACCGGTTGGTGCGGCGCCAACCCTGCTGGCGCCGGCCTAGCCCATGAAGGTGCGGAGGATTCCGCACCTTCCGGGCGACCTGGCGCCGGAGTGGTTCATGCCACTCCTCGTCGCCAGTATGGTCCGCCCCACCGGATAGCGGAGAATCCTGGCCCTAGTTCTAGATCCCTCCACCAGGGGAAATATCCTCTCAGCATCCAACCTCTCAAGCCTCATCAGAATCTGATCTGTTTCAATAAAATCACCTCTCATTCTTCTGAACTCCTAGGTCCAATTTGCTCCACTTTTCCTCATGGGAGGTAGCCTGAAATAATTTGTAATTGAACGAATTTCATACACTGATAGGCATACTCCAGCCAGAGAAGAAATATTATCTAGGCGTGCAATTCTTCCAGCTGGGACTAGTTCGCAAAGGGGGGGTTGTTTCCAGCTACGAAGGCCGGCGGGAAACCATGCCATAATTTCCAGCCCAACCTCATTTATTGTACAACTGGGTGTTTTGCACTGCACTCCGTGGTAGGACGGGCATGTTGGCACAAGACCCACCAACATATGTGGGTGTCATACTGAAAACACACCCTACATCACTGACCCACCATTGAAGAAAGAAGATGGACCACCTGAAAAAGATGGTCATCCTGGGTGTTATAACCCACAAGTACCTTACAGATGGGAACAATTAACTTCCCATGAACTTTGCAGAATACGAGCTCCCCTGTTACGGGGGCGGGGGACCTCTAAACAATGTCTAGTTGTATGATACATAAAGCTGGTCAGTTCGGCACCAGCAAGGTAGACACAGTTGGGATCTACTGTGTGCTGTATATAAGAGCTATTACAAATAAACTAAGTTTCTTTGAACTACTCGGTGTGGACTCCTTCATGCCCTTATAAAACTAGGATATTCTGAGGCTGGAAGATGGACCTCCTCAATGACACTGAATCTGGAAGATGTTCCCACCACCCACTGTTGTGGTGCTCTGGCATACATCACTCTTGCTGGCCTCCATCTCAAACTGTGGAGGCAGCATCAGGCATTGTTCAGCTAAATCCCAACTTCTGCATGGCATGTTGTTCCAGATGTGTTCTGAACCGGCGTGCTTTCCAGCTAGCATAATGGAGAGTCGAGATTGGGGAGAAGATTCTGATCGGGCCTGTTGCTCATTTTAATGAGTGGAATACTATCCCACCAGCGTCACCAATAATGTTGCCAAATTAACTAGATATGGCAGTTATTAATGATAATATTGCTTTTCAGAGTCGCCAGTATTAAATGATACCACCAAAAAGCTTTATCGGATATCGATCAAAGACCAAACAACCAGTTAGTCAGTTCAAAGATAGTTTATTTACACACAAGGATTACTTCGACATGCAACATAAAACACTACAAGTTAAACTACACCTAACAACTACAATAACCTATACTTAACTTCAGGGCAACTGGCTCTTTGCAGATGAACAAGGCCTTTGTTTGAATCTTGCGTGGCTGGGTAGAAGAAGTGGCTTTGTTTCTGTTGGGTTCATCCGTCTGGGAGGAATCGTTGGTCTTGAACTTGTGTTCTGGTCGTAATGCTATACTTGGTTTTAGGCATAGGTCGGGGCCAAGAGAGACCGAACACATGGCTATGTCTCTTTTTATCCCTCTGGGATTTTGAACCCTTTGGGGCTTAGCTTAGCTTTTGCTTAGCTTTGGACCCAATAATTTGACAGGCTTCGATCACTGCCTTCGATTTTGGCCAATAAAGGGGCGGGTGCCTTGATGGCTGGGCGTATCCTGAGCGGTCATTGACCTTGGCTGTTTGGGCTTTCTTAGCAAAGGGAATGGCGCCGGTTAGTCTGCATCTGCTTCGGTTAACCGAGTACAGTCCTTTTGTTCTGGGGAAATGGGCCAATAGAATGCAAATGAGCGGGGGTTTCGATCGCATCTAGCTATCTGGGTTGTAAATACACACACAAGCTGAGTGTGTCTGAGTCGTAGGTTGGCCATAATTCCCAAGGTACTTTGCAGGTAGCCATCTGAGATGGCTACAGGCTTTCATCTGCATTCCATTAATGGGATGCAAATCGGTTTTATGCAGGGCTCCAGTGAATTTTCCCAATCCACAATGGTGGGCATCAATGGAAAATCCCACAGGAAATTCATGCCAGCATGAAACCGACTTTTTCACCTCCACCCACTATTGAACCCGGTGGGAGCATGGGAGAATTCTGCCACAGGTTTTTTGGTAATATTCTCAAATTTGCTGATTATTCAGCTTTTACTTTGTCATACAAAAACACTTGCAAGCTAATTAATGTGTAGATGATCTCTACATTCGGCACTGTCATTGAGTGAACTTCACCAAAACAATCAAGTCAGAGGGAATACAGCAGTGGGATGCTCGGAAAGACAAGGGACGAGATTGCAGAGGCCCTGATCCAAATTTTTAATTCTTCTTTGGCCACGGTCTCTGTTCATCAGGACTTCCAAGTGTGGTGCCATTCAGAGGTGCCAGAGGACTGGAGAACGGCGAATGTGTTCCCACTATTTAAGAAAGGCTGTAGGAATAAGCCAGGGAACTACAGGCCAGTGATGGGGAAACTAATGGAGAAATTTCTGAAGGAGAGAATCTATCTGCACTTGCAGAGGTAAGGTTTGATCAGAAATAGTCAGTCAGCATGGCTTTGTCAGAGGGAGGGAGGAACTTCTTCACCCAAAGGGTTGTGAATCTATGGCATTCCTTGCCCAGTGAAGCAGTTGGGGCTCCTTCATTACATGTTTTTAAGATAAAGATAGATAGTTTTTTGAAGAATAAAGGGATTAAGGGTTATGGTGTTCGGGCCGGAAAGTGGAGCTGAGTCCACAAAAGATCAGCCATGATCTCATTGAATGGCGGAGAAGGCTCGAGGGGCCAGATGGCCTACTCCTGCTCCTAGTTCTTATGGTCTTATGTTCAAACAAATCTGATTGAATTTTCTGAGCACGTGACTAAGTGTGTAGATGAGGGTAGTGCAGTTAATGTAGTTTACATGGATTTCAGCAAAGCATTTGACAAGGTCCCGCATGGGAGACATATAAAGAAGGCAAATGCACATGGGATACAGGGGAACTTGATAAGGTCGATTCAAAGCTGGCAGAGTTGTAGGAAACAGATTGTGATGGCAGACGGCTGCTTTAGTGACTTGAAGCCAGTGTCCAGTGGTGAATCACAGGGATCTGTGCTGGGTCCCCTATTATTTGGCATTTATATAAATGACTTAGATGACTATGTGGGAGGTAGGATCAGTAAGTTTTTGGATGACACAAAGATTGGCCGGGTGGTTAACAGTGAGGCTGAGAGTATTGGGTTACAGGAAGGTATATACGAGATGGTGAAATGGGCAGAAAAGTGGCAAATGGAATTTAATCCTGAAAAGTGAGAGGTGTTACACTTTAGAAGGAGCAATTTGACAAGAAAATATTCAATGAATGGCACCACACTTGGAAGTCCTGATGAACAAAGAGACTTTGGCATGTTTGTAAATAGATCTCTGAAGACAGAGGGTAGGTTAATAGGGTGGTGAAAAAGGCATATGGTAACTTGATTTTGGATTCTTCTGATCACTTCTCGAAACATGCCAACAAATCACAATTCATGAATTATTTCTGGCTTGTCTGGAACTGTGGATTTGATTTTGATCCATTAGTTGTCAATGGACAGAAAATCTAGTGCAATATCAATCAACCATTGGAAGAATCTTAAAAAATAATTTTCTTTGGTTTACTGTTGCAGCTGATGCCTTCACTCCTGTCTGTGCTTGTCTAATTTCTCGTTGTTTGTCTCACAAAAGATTCCATGGGGATGATTTTCCGTCCGTGTTGCACCCAGCACATTCCACTATTCCAAGAGAATAGGAAGGAGCCCAGAAACAGGGTATGTGGCGGACACCAAACGAAATGCGAAGCTCTCGGCCTACGGCACCTGATGCAAACTGGTTCACACCCTCACTGAACCATATCAGCATATTTAAATAAGCATTTCCCCTGCTTCAGAGATTCTCCCCCACCCCCACCGACTCAACTGAGGCTGGAGGGAATCACTACTGATCTCTATCGTCGGAGATCAGACCTGATAACTACGGCAGGGGGCTCATAAGTCATTAGAGCCCCTGGGTAGTTGAGGACATGGCAGGGCAATGCCCCAGGAGATGCCAGGTCAGCACTAATGGGACGCCTGGTGAGCACTGCCAAGTGCTAGTGCCTGAAAGGGGGTGTAGCCATGATAAAGGAGGGGGTGCCATGAAGGGGAGAGGGAGGCAAGAAGGGGAAGAGGAGCATGAAGAGTGGAGCATGAAGTGGAGAGGGGGGGGGTGTAGAGGCATCTGGCAAACCCATTGCAGGGTGTTGCTCACCTAGGGGGAGGTGGGGTTGGAGAGGAGGCACTGGTGTCGACGATTGTTGGAGGCATCCTGATGCTGTCTAGAAGGGGACGGAGCCTGAAGGAAGGGCCCTGATGCCAATGATCATAGGAGTGGTTGGGGGTAGTCTGCACTCTCAATTTGAGATCATTTCAATCTCTGGGAGGCCAGGCTAGCCAGGGTCTTTGGGTTCCACACATCACTTTTTCAGTGGGTTTCACCCATGGTTCTGGAAAGAATGACTGTGTGGGAGAATTGCAATGGAAATCGTGCCGGAACAGCTGGTGCAATTCGCACCGGTTTTCCCGTTCGAAATAACACTGTCATTTTTTGGGAGAACGCCACTCCATATTTCATCTTATCCTAAATTCTAACTTCCATCATTTCATAATGTTGCGCATCACATTCCTTGCTGTCTGAAACACTCTAATTGTAACTTCTAAAAAAGCATTAACTACTGCATTTCTGCATCTTCAGAAGCTGGTCCTTGCATTCCTGGTCCAAACTGTCTTCTTCTTTTATTCCACTGCACTGGTACAGGTGATAGTTGAGAAATCTGACTTTTTTTGCTCTAACTCTAACCGCTGTAATTAAGAATCTTTCCACTATTTCATGATTCAGATTGTCCCTTTATCCTAGAAAATCCTTTTTTTCTGGATCCTCAACAATTTCTGGCCCTGATATCATTCCTCCCATTTCGTGAAGATGTCCCTCCCATAATGTACCCTTGACCAATGGATTTTGCTAAATTGTTACACTCCAGTTCATAATTTCTTCACTTCTGAAACTGACTCACTTTTGTTGTTTTATGGGGTGCTTTACTGCTTTAAAAGTGCAATACAAACCGTTGCTGAAAGACCCGCTATTGGTTGAAATTAGCAGCGCTTTTGAAATTTGTCAGTAGAATTCAGAGACTTAAGATGTGTGAAGTTGATTGACATTGCCTTTGACTTCACTTTGGCTGTTAACCAGCAGAGCCATTTAAATGGGCAAATACAAGTAGTATTTGCACAATATAGGCAGTTACCCAAGCTAATTGTGGATAATTTAATGTGGGAATGGTACATCCATTCTGTTTGTAAATTATAGATTTAAAATGTCAAGTGATTCAAGGAAGATCTTGGAGAAAGAAGTAAAGCACCCTTTTGCAAACATTTTCAGAACAGCCCACTATTTATATAAACGAATCAAACCTAAAACTTTTCATTAAATCATACTGAAGCACATGAAAAATTAAACGGAAAATGTTGCATATTATAATTTCACCACTTACATTGGACTGCATAGGAAGCAAGTAAGACTGCTTTATTGTGAGGACAAGGTAATCTGGAAAACACACAAATTTAGAGATTATATTGTCAGAATAATAAGATAATCCATCACTGAAAGGACTACACATCCATTTGCAAAATACACTGCACTAATCAAGTTTAAAATAGATTTTCATTCTTAAATAGTTGCATGATTATACGCTCAAATACTTCTTCTACGGTATGCTTAAACATCTACAAGTATTTAAATTTTATGAAAGCAAACGTAAACACAATTCCAGAACTTTACACAAAGATTTTTCAAAGCAGTTGAGCAATACAAAATTTAGAAAATCACTCATTCATCAGCATTACTAAAGTAACTGAAACAACATTGTTATGGACAGGGTGCGAAGGTAACTAAAGCCCTAGGATCCTTTCCCTTACTGTCCATAGCGACTCCCCCAATTCCCCATTGCTGCCTTCGCAGCCTGTTCTTTCAGATGAAGTCCTCTGCTTCTCCCAGTGTGAAATAGTGCTCCTTATTGTTGTATGTCGCCCAGAGTCTTGTCGGATACAGCATCTCAAACCGCACCTTGTTCTTGACCAGGGCCACCTTGGCATCACTGAACTCCACCCGGCGCTTGGCCAGGTTGGCCCTAATGTCCTGACATATGCAGATCGTATGCCCTTCCCATTTGCAGGACCACATGGTCCTCGCCCAGTTCAGGATTCGGTCCTTGTCTTGGAATCGGTGGAGTTTTGCAATAATCACCCATGGTGGTTCTCCTACCTTGGGCCTCTGCCAGATCAACCTGTGGGCCCTGCCCACCTCTGGGGCTTGGGGAAGCTTCCACCCCCGACCAGCTTTCCTAGCATCTGTGCTACATATTTTGTTGGGATTCTACCCTTGCCACTACTGTCTCAAGCGAGGCAATCGATCACTCTGGTCAGTGGCCACTTTTGCCAGATCTCCCACCATCGCGTCCTAAGTTTCCAATCGCCATTCTGTCCTCTTCAACACCTCCTTGAAGGGGGCCTGAGTGATTACTATTGTCGACTTCATGGTCTCCATGAGGCCCTCTTTAATGGAGTCCCTATGCTTTAGGAGCTCTTATGACAGGGGTTCTATCCACTGCCCTGCCGGTGGGTGGGCCAGCGTTTGCATTGGCTATCCCACTCGGTCCGCCATGTACTTCTCCGCTTCGCTCGTCATGTCTGCGGTCTGGATCTTCCTCTCCTGATTCTTGCTGCTGTTGCTGTCTTTGCGGTTCCTTGACTGATTTGAGGACATTTTCTTGGGTGTTTGTTGGTACAGGGCTGAGAGTGGGTTTATCATTGAATGATACAGTGCAGGAGGTGGCCATTCTGCCCATCGAGTCTGCATCAGCCCTTGGAAAGAGCCCATGCCTCCACCCTATCCTCGTAACCTAGTAACGCTACTAAGGGGCAATTTAGCCTGGCCAATCTACCCAACCTGCACATCTTTAGACTTTGGGAGGAAACCAGAGCACCCGGAGGAAACCCACACAGACACGGGGAGAAAGTGCAAACTCCACACAGACAGTCACCCGAGGTCGGCATTGAACCCAGGTCCCTGGAGCTGCAAGGTAGCAGTGCTAACCACTGGGTCACCATTTGTTGGGTTAGTGGTCAATTTTCGGGTTAAAAGGGTCTAAGTTGCAAATTCCAGGAGAGAGCCACCGTTCATGCAACTGTTCAGCTCATCCCCGCCACCGGAAGTCAAGATTAGTAAGAACAATACCAGAAAACATCTGCTCGACTCAGTGGTGATACTCTGCTTTCATGTAATCAGGTAATGGGTTCAAGAACTAATTAAGAAATTTCATAATCTAGACTGGTGCTTTAATAGTACCATCTTTCACATGAGATATTAAATGAATCCCCATCTGCTTGTTCAAATCTCCATACAGGATCCCATTGCACTATTCAAAGAGTAGGACAGTTCTCCTACTGTTCTAACCAACATACTGCCTCAACAAACATCAGCAAAATGGGTTATGTGGAGAGTTACATTGATGCTGTATATAGTACTTTGCTGTACACAAATTACTTGTTCAATCTCCCAAGTGATTTCTTTACTATGAGGAAGAATATTTTTTTCCCTTTCTTCTCAAGAGCAAAAACCACAAAAGAAAAACAATCAGAAGGAAGGGGCAAATCACTGGATTGGTTTTCTCATCAATACCATCCATGGGAGTCATGCATGCAGTCACTTGCTGAATAGCCTGCCCCTCAGGGAAACAATGTACTGCAGCACTAGATAGAAGCAAATTACTGTGGATGCTGGAATCTGAAACGAAAGGGATAATGCTGGAAAATCTCAGCAAGTCTGGCAGCATCTGTAGGGAGAGAAAAGAACTAACGTTTCGAGTCCGATGACTCTTTGTCAAAGCTAACAGACAGAGAGAGTGGGAAATATTTCTACTGTGGAGTGAGAATGAAACATGAGTCATAGCCACAGAAACCCAGGGAAACCTGGTGCTAATGGCCACAGATACCAAGGGGAAAGAGTGTTAATGGCAGTCCCCAGAGAGGACAAAAGATGTGAAAGGTCAAACAGCAGAGAAACTATCAGAGGATGAAATGGGTTGTTTTCATTTCATTTTAACTGTCTTTTACCATTTCTTTCTTTCCTGCACCTTTCTCCTCTTTGCTTCCCCTTTCCCCTCCCCCCACACCTACAGTTCATTCTCTGATGTTAGTTTCCCTGCTGTTTGACCTTTCACATCTTTTGTCCTCTCTGGGGACTGCCATTAGCACTCTTTCCCCTTGGTTTCTGTGGCCATTAGCACCAAGTTTCCCTGGGTTTCTGTGGCTATGACTCATCTTTCATTCTCACTCCACAGTATAAATATTTCTCACTCTCTCTATCTGTTAGCTTTGACAAAGAGTCATCGGACTCGAAACGTTAGCTCTTTTCTCTCCCTACAGATGCTGCCAGATTTGCTGAGATTTTCCAGCATTGTCCCTTTCGTACTGCAGCACTACTCAAACTATGTGAATTCTATGCATGCTCTCCCCTCCCCCTAGGGCATCTCTCTCCATGTTTTCCAAATTAACAAAATGGTGGAGTTTTTGTGCTGTTTCCCCAGTTTTCTGGCTTAAAGCAGCAATTTACAATCACTTATGCGCAACTAAAATTGATTGAAATATCACTATGGCAATAATGTAGAAATGCTGTACTGGAGTACTGTTTTGTTATGCTCTTGACGTAGCATAAGCTGCTTCCTTGATGTGCACTCTGACAAAGGAAGGTTCAGACTTGGAGATAGCTTTAACACATTTATTAAACTGTTAACGATTCTCCTACTTGGATTCGACTCTCCTGTTAATCCTGCTATAGCTACTCAGACTATCTAACCAGTCTGCTACAATCCATGTGTGGCTGTGATGTGTTCAATCAATCCTGTGTACTCACTAAGTGTCTCCACTGGAAAGAGGAAGAGCATGTGTGCTGTGTCCTTTTATATGGGTTGGTGTAATACCCCCTGTGGTAGTGTAACCTCTGTTTGTGTCTTGAATGCCCATTGATCATGTCCTATCTTACTGGCCAATTGGTTGAATGTCTGTGTGTCATGTCTCTGGTGCTCCCTCTAGTGTCTAGCTAGGTGCAGTGTGTTCACATTAACCCCTTGTGTATTTACAGTGTCCTAGTGTATCTACATTAACCCCTTGTGTATTTACAGTGATGCATATCACCACAAGTACAACAAACAAAATAATTTTTAGGTTCATATTCAATTTGACAATGTCTTCATTCACAGTCGATGCAACAATCATTAACACCAAACTATTTTAATCTTCAAAACGGAAATGTTACCAGGAGAAATCAATACTGATTAAACCTTATGGCCTGTCCCAAGATACAGATAGAAGACTGCATGTTGTATACAAATCACAGTACTTACCTTCCATCAATAAATTCCTTCTTCAGTTGTAAAAAATACAAGTGCCTGAAAAGTAGACCAAGATGTTAAAGATTAGTGCATGATCTAATTACAGAAGGCATTTGGAAAAATAAATTGTGGCAATGTCTTTATACATTCTGATCTGCAAGTTTGCGCTGGGATAATTTTCATGCTAAGTAGCTAGTAATAACACCCTGGAACAAATTTACCAACAGTAACGTGCATAATAAAATATAGAGTTCTAAACTTATATTACATTTTCTGTGAAACTTTGTTGCCATTGACACGTTGGTAATATAACCAACTGAACCAGTAGCGATTTCAATGCCATTTCTTGTAGCTGAAACAATGGAGATGACTGCAATTTTGTCCCCAATATTTGCATTTGAACAATACTGCTCCTGGTAACAATAATTCAGCCAAAAACTCTAGCTGCGACATACCTTGTCCCATCCTTAACGAGTGAGACCACAGCTTGATTTTTCCAGGTTAAAAGTCAATCACAGCACCTCACCATTTTATGCAGTTCTTGGGAAATAACTGGATCTTGCAAACACATCTATATATTTCTAAAGAATCAAACTCCTGTGGAGGCAATACTAATAATCAGACTCAAGACAGCAAAGTCCTTGAAAGGAACTGAAGGACAGACATTGCACATGAGCAAAGCCCAGGGCCTGTCAGATGCATGTTCCACGGAAAGCACAGAGAACAGAGCAAATGCCTGAAAAATCTGATCAAGGGTTGGCTCACAGAGAAAAGAGCGAATGCCTGAAAAATCTGATGACGGGTAGGCTACTGAGCAGCAAGGTTATATGTTTCTCGCAGGAAATTTCTAGCAAGGACAATTTCAAAAGTTTCTTCTGCAAATATTTTAAGTTTTTATATTATTTCTATAGCCTAAATTGTATTTTCCTGTTCTAATATCTCAAGAAAAAGTTATTCAGGTAATTAGATTGGTCGACTTTGTGTATTTGCTTCGTTTGTTAATGCAACAGAAAAAAATTGAGGGATCTAAAAGAAAGGGATGGGCATCTGTAAGTAGCAGGCTGAAAATGCAGCAGCTGATAAAAATCTAAGGACAGCAGGAGTGGAATAAAACCTGCCTGGCACCTTTCAGGGACAGTGAGTAACGGGTAGGTTAATTAATTCTCAATTTCATATCAATGCTGCTCCAGGACTAACTGAAAATAAATTAATTCCAAGATAAAATTCCAGCCTGTGGCTATTTGAGTCACAATGCAGGTAACTACATCAAAGAATGTGTTAGGCTTTGGATTATGCATTCATCGAGTGTGTGATTTAAAATGGAACTTGCAATATATTGTGATTGTGTGGATTGGGCAATATGTAATAGAATAAATGTCATTATTTACACATTAAAGATTCTGCTGATGCACAACGTGTGATGCCATAAGTTGTACTTACATGCATATTGCCTACCTTGTCTGATCTTGCTGCAGAACATTAGGGTCTGTTACAAAAAATCTGACTCGAAAATCGAGTGCGCCTCCTGAAATATTTTGAGTGAAAAAAGACACGTTTAAATTATTGGACCATTTTTTATTTTAAAGAAAGTTATTTGTGCAGGGAACTCCTGACACTTCAAACATCTAGTATCCACATCACGTAGTCTCCAGTCAGATGCAGGAAGGCCAGGTATAAAGAAACTCTCCCTCTACTCTGCTGCAAAAAACTCGTCTCATTCATTCTAACCTCAGAATAACAATTTGCAGTTAACAAATAAATATCCCAAAGCGCTTTGCTGGAATATTATACACATAAAATTCGACATAAGTCTACTTAAGGAGATATTAAGGAAGATTTATTTTTAATACTTTCATGGGATGTAGGCGCCACTGGCTAAGCCAGCATTTATTGTCCATACTTAATTTTCCTCGAGAAGGGGGGTGGTTGTATTATAAGGGCCTGGCACAGATAGAGTTAATGTGGGACCGAGTACAATGCCATCCACACAGCAAGGTAAGAGGGCACATGACCAGAAATATGAATAGGCCTAAGCATGGAGACAGCTCCTACCTTATACCCTTTACTGTACTTGTGTAAATAGTTCTAGTAGTTTAATAAGTCTAATAAATACTTAGTTAACCTACAGAAGACTACGGTTACTTCTCAAAGACACACCATTTTGTAACCAACACCCTCCCAACATTGTGGTGGCAAATGGGATAAAAACCTCGAGCCTTGCTAAAATACAGACAAAGCAAAATGCTAGAAGACAGAGGAGAAATTCAAACAAGCATTCTAGCCTGAAAAGAAGCTCCAGAAGTAAGTGCGCAGAGGAAATCACCAGTAAAAGGTTTCAAAGAAAACTTGGAAACTGGAGGCTGAAATTTAAAAATCCTCACTGCAGCAGAAGACTTAGAAGACCATCTTCGGAGTGCAGCATCAACAGACCCTGCAAGGGTGGGCTCAATCTTTTAAAATTCCAGAATTCAGCAAGTCCCTTTAACTCCTTTAAGTGATGGTGTCAGAATTGCATTTTGATAAAAATATTCTGTCAAAACCCAATCCCCAGAGCCTGAAAACACGGGCCGGAGTCTCCGTTTAGGAGATTGTGCGCTGGAAAACTGGCATAATACATCCAATTCCCCATTTTGCTGGGGGCTAGCAGAAAGACAGTATAGAGCTCGCAGCTCTAGCTGCCGATACGGCCCTCTGCATTTCCGGTTACGAGGCCGCGCATGTGCACGCCGGTGGCCTGCAGCGGACGCGCCATGCTCCATGGAAGACTCAGCCCGCGGACCTGGACCACTACAGTAGAGCCCCGGGACCACCAGCCCACATTGCTCTCAGCCCTGAATGAAGCCCCCCTTCCCTGCAGATCTGCCCTCCCCTGACTGTGGCGGCCCCAAATGAGTCCACAGCCACCACGTGAGGTTCCCAAACGACTGGGACCATGACAGTCCCACACCATCGGGAACTCGGCTGGTCGGTGACAGAGCATTGCCTGAAGCCATGGATAAGAGTACGCCGCTTTTCAGGGGGCAGAGAATTCAAAATCCTGCACCGCTCCCGATTTTGGTGCCAAAACGGATTCTCTGCCCCGTCGCCGAACGCAATTTTGCCGTCGGGGAGCGGAGAATCCAGCCCTGTGTTCTCCCACCAGATCTGAATTGCACCTGATTTGCCTCAGCCATGCAAATTTTTACTTGGTGAGAATTGCAAGGGATTCCAAAGGGAATCCCGCTATCAAGCTGCAATTTTGAGCAGGTGGCCTGATAGTAAGATCCCGCAGCTGGCCACCCCCGCACCCCCATAGCTCAGCCCCCCGACCGATACAGGGGCTAGTCGCCCCGTCCCAGAGACCCCCTAAATAAGGAGACATTCCCAAAGCTCCTAAAATAAGGAAACCCCCCCACAGAGACCCCCTGAATAAAGAGACCCCTCACAGAGACCCCCTAAATAAGGATATACCCCATAGAGACCCCTAAATAAAGAGACACCCCTAAATAGAGACCCCCACAGAGACCCTCGAAATAGGGACTTGCCACAGAGAAACGCCTAAATAAGGAGACCCTCCAGAGGTCTTGAATAGTGGAGGGGAGGGATGCTCAGCGATGGACTTTGGGAGCAACTCCCTTAAAGAGTTACCGCCTTGGCCCACAAGGAGTTCCACGTTTTTCAAGACCAGTAGTTATTCTCATTCACGCGATTCCTGGTCCAGAGTACTGTAGAATCACGCAGGCCAGAGAATATGGTGCCCGGCCCGGTAAGTGGATGCAAATTGGTCTTAATGATCCATTTGCATCCTCCCGCTGACAGGGGGCATGAACCTCAATCCAGACAGCAACAGGGCTGGAGCACTGGAAACGATTGGCGCCGTTTATTCCCCTCAACCTCAATCGGTAACTTCGCTACCATCAGTGCGAGGCGGCATAGTAACACAAAGGGTAGCAATGCTGCCTCACAGCACCAGGAACTCAGTTCTATTCTGGCCTTGGGTAACTGTGTGGAGTTTGCATGTTCTCCCAGTGTCTGCGAGGGGTTCCTCCGGGTAATTCAGTTTCCTCCCACATTCCAAAGATGTGTTTACGTGGGTTGGCCAAGATCAATGCACAGGATTACAGGATAGAGTGGGGGAGTGGGCCTAGGTAAAGTGCTCTTTCGGAGGGTTGTTCAGAATCAATAGGCCGAATGGCCCCCTTCTGCACTTTAGGGATTCTACGGATTCTACAGAGTGAAGAAAAAGATAAACAATTAATTCAATATTTTGGGAATGGCGTGACTGCCCAGCTCAGTAATAAAAGAAGAAAAGGCTCCAATTTGACTGGCTCAATAGTTTTAAAAGTAAACCCCTGAATAAAAGAATTTGGCAGGCAGCCAATCATTGTTAATTTCTATATTCCAAGAGACCATTGCCATTTTGCAAAGTCCGCCAAAGTACAGAAAATCCGTTGGACTGGGATGCTTGAAAAACATGTACAAGGACAAGAGAGGATACTAAACCAGTGTGCCTTAATCATTCCATGAAAAGCCCCTCACCTCTCATAAATCAGGTGTAGCAGCAGATGGACTAGGTGACAAACATAGGAGTCATCTCCTTAGTCACAGAACCCACTGCATGATGTACTGGATGGTCCCAGTCCAAAAACCGAATACGTCCCTCCGAATTTGCGTTGACCTGGCACAGCTTAATAATGCCGCAGCCAGAGAAGTGCATCCTATGTCCTTAGTGGAGGAAAACCTGGCTAAAATCTCAAAGAGTGATATTTTCAAAACTGGGTGCAAACAGCAGATTCTGCCAACTTCCTCTCGATGAGGAGTCCTAGTTCCTGATGACATTTATTATTCCCTTCAGCAGATTCTACTTCAACTGCCTGCCATTTTGGATCATGTCAGCGTCAGAAATATTCCAATGTATGAAGTTGGCCATTCTGCAGGGCCTTCAAGAGGTAATATGCCACATGGATGATGTCTTGGTTCATAATGTAACAGTGGAGGAACATGACAAAAAGCTCACTGCAGTTTCAGAGTGCCTGCAAGAAGCAGGGCTGATGCTTAATGACAATGTGACTTTTCCAAAACATCATTCATTTCCTGAGGCACATGGTCACTAACAAAGGCATCACGGCAGACCCACAAAAACCAAGGCCACCAGCAAGTTCCCCACCCCATCCTCAGACCCCGACTCTCTAGTGTCTCTTGGGAATGTTGAACCAGCTGGAAAATATTTTACCGAAATTGGCACAGGCCACAGAACTCTTGAGGCACCGACTTGAGAAAGACCAAGTGTGGTGTTGGGACTCACATCCAGAGGAGGTGTTCACTCGCATCAAGGCGATGCTGCTCCCCACTGACATTCTGGCCCACTAAGACGCAGTCCTGCTGAGTCCACAAGCCTCGGAGCGGTTCTCTTTTAGGAACAACTGAATGGGAGTCACCCACTGGCGCAGTAAGCTTCCAGAGGGCTGTTGGACATGACACGGTCATAGAGAAGGAAGCCCTCAGTCACATGGGCATGCGAGGAGCTTTCTGACTACATCATCGACCTCAATTTCACAATCTAAACAGACCATGAACTACTAGTCTCCTTGTTGGACAAGAAGCTAGCAAAGATACAGTAAAAGCCCTCCTGAAAAAGAATGATGACTTTCCCACAACACTACTCACATTCAGTTCCAAGCCCTTGAAATGCAGCTTGTCCCTATCTGACCTCTGATGGACAGGAAACTCCAATCACAGGAAACTTCCAATCCTGTCTAAAAGGTTAATCCCAGGGTTGGTAACCAATAAATACCTGGACACCCAAACAAAAGAGCTGTCATATAGACAGGTGGTGCAGTGGTATTGTCACCGAACTAGAAATTCAGAGACCCAGAGTACTGCTTTGGGGGCCCAGGTTCAAACCCTAGCGTGGCAGATGGTAAAATTTGAATTACATTAAAATCTGATAGAACATAGAACATAGAACAGTACAGCACAGAACAGGCCCTTCGGCCCTCAATGTTGTGCCGAGCCATGATCACCCCACTCAAACCTACGTATCCACCCTATACCCATAACCCAACAACCCCCCCCCCCCCCCTAACCTTACTTTTATTAGGACACTACGGGCAATTTAGCATGGCCAATCCACCTAACCCGCACATCTTTGGACTGTGGGAGGAAACCGGAGCACCCGGAGGAAACCCACGCACACACGGGGAGGACGTGCAGACTCCACACAGACAGTGACCCAGCCGGGAATCGAACCTGGGACCCTGGAGCTGTGAAGCATTTATGCTAACCACCATGCTACCCTGCTGCCCCAAATGATGATGACCATTTTTTTTTAATTAATAAATTTATTCATTTTTTCCAATTAAGAGGCAATACAGTGTGGCCAATCGACCTAGCCTGCACATGTTTAGATTGTGGGGGCGAAACCCACGCAAACACGGGGAGAATGTGCAAACTTCACACGGACAGTGACACAGAGCTGGGATCGAACCTGGGACCTCAGTGCTGTGAGGCAGCAGTGCTAACCCACTGAGCCACTGTGCTGCCCTGATCATTGTTGATTAAAACCCTATTTGGTTCACTGAAATCTGCTGCCCTTACCTGATCTAGCCTACATGTGACTCTTAACTATCACTCAGTTCAGGGCAGTTAGGGGTGGGCCAAGCTTCTGCCTACAACAAAAGACACTGTAAAAAAACACTTGCCATAACTACAGAAGGGTGACAAGGTCTGTATTAAAGACCTGGGGCTGGATTCTCCCCTATCCGGCGTGGCGGGAGGTCCCGGCGGGATGGAGTGACGTGAACCACTCCGGTGTCGGGCCGCCCCAAAAGGTGCAGAGAAGGGGCCAAGCCCTCACCTTGAAGGGCTAGGCCCGTGCCGGAGTGGTTCCCGTCCCGCCGGCTGGCGTGGAAGGCCTTTGACGCCACTCCAGCCGGGGCCGAAGGAATTTCGCCGGCCGGCGGTAGTCCGCGCATGCGTGGGAGCGTCAGCGGCAGCTGACGTCATCCCCGCGCATGCGCTGGGGAGGGGTCACTTCCGCGTCGGCCATCGCGGAGGCTGATGCCCGACGCGGAAGGAAAAGAGTGCCCCCATGGCACAGGCCCGCTCGCGGATCAGTGGGCCCCGATCGCGGGCCAGATCGCCCCACACCCCCCCCCCCACCCCAGAGCCCGCTCGCGCTGCCTGGTCCCGCCGGTAAGGTAGGTGGTTTGATTCCCGCTGGCGGGACAGGCATTACAGCAGCGGGACTTCGGCCCATCGCAGGCCGGAGAATCGCCAGGGGGGCCCGCCGACAGGCGCGGCACGATTCCCGCCCCCGCGAACATCCGGTGCCGGAGACTTCGGCGACCAGCGGGGGCTGGATTCACGCCGGCCCCCGCCGATTCTCCAACCCGGCGGGGGGGGTCGGAGAATCCAGCCCCTTGAGTGAGAAGGTAGCGTGTGAGGGCATGGGCACTTAATGGTGGAGTGGTTAGAGATGTTTAAAATCATAAAAGTAGTGCTAATATCTCAAAGATATATCAAGGAACTTCATTAATGCATAAATAGAAGATTCCCTATAACAGTTGTTAAGAATAAATGGAGAATCGATTTTATTATCAATTGTCATAAAGACCCATTCTGGAAGGAAATCTGACATCCTTACCCTAGTACATTTTACGTTAGACCGACAGACATGACTCTTCGAAGCCCTCTGAAATTACCCGGCAAGCCACTAAATTCAAGAGCAAATAGCAATAAATGCTGACCTTGGCAGAAACACCCATATCCCATGAAAGATTGTGACACATAACATGAAAGAATTTTTCAAAATACATTGTCTTTCAGCCCACAATTACAGGGAACCGGATTGAAACTGATGTGCTGTCCAATCTTACACAGCATTTCTTGGACAGAATTCCTAGCATTGCTACTGGACACTCTATAGTTGAGCTGCTTCTCCTTCCAGCAAATGTGAAAGTTTCGAGATGCCATTGATGAGGTGAAGGAGAAATGACTGGTAGTGTGCGACAACATAGCTACTGGGGTGATCACCTTGTCACAATATTTAAATGAGCATTCCCGCGGAATTGGATAAGGTTACAATGGGGACAAAGTATTTAGAAATGCCATATTTTTAGCAGTGCATTAACATTATCAGAATTTCTATCTTTACTTGTATAATAAACTGCTGAAAATTGTGGGGAAGGCACAAGAGACCTCATTGGATAAATACTACATTTATTTTTTTCATTTACATCAAGATTTGTATTATAGAACAGGAAGTTCTTTTATTTACTGCTTGGTCAATTCTGAGTTCTCAATATAAGTTGGGGCATGCAAATGTTTTCTTGTCAATCAGAGTTTCTAATTGTTCTCCAGTGCCTCCTTTTAATTCCACAGGTAAATATTGCATAAAATACTTGATTGTGACATTTACATATAAATAAATATTCCAACACTCATTAAGGCTCAAAGTTCATAAGGCTTACTTAAGGCTCAGTGACAGGCTGTATAGTTATGGAGCTGCAAACCCAACAATATTTTCAGGTCAGGAAGACAAGGAAGAAAAATACTTGTATTTGAACAAGGATTGAACCATGTGAACAGTTCCTTTCACAATAGTTTCAAGTTTGCTCCATGCCGCCAGTAGAGGTGATAGTGGGGGGAGTGGGGGGGGGGGGGGGGGGGGGGGGGCAGTCCAGTACTTTGTAAAAAGGTTGGGAGGGAAGACTGTTTACTTTTAAAAGTTTTGTAAATTCTGAAATACAACTGCCTGTTTACTAAGGCACACATTCCTTCATATTTGTATACATTTATACAAAGACACAACATTTATTTACTTTAGTTCCATTTTAATTTAAGGAAGCAACTAAAACATAGTGGCTAAATAATTCAACAAACAGTTTTGGGAGGTTAATAACATTTAGTTATAGTAAGTCACTACGCTTACCTTTAAGCTGTTTCCTGATAGGTTTGCTAGGTTCAAGCCACCTCTGTGCATGAAATATTAGTAAATCCACATTAGATTTTACGATCAAGTTAGTAACAAAATGCATGCATAGAAGAAAAAATGTTCAAATGTTTAAAATAATATATGCTTACAGGACATTCCATTGAATCATCTATAAATTGTAAACCAAAATATTCCTTTTCAATCAAGTCCAGGTGTTTATAGACCATGTCCAACAGAACTTGACCAACATCTTGTTTCTGCAAAACAAAACATTTTTTTATAGTAAGAGCATATCATCTGGGTACCAGGTTCCCACAACTCACTCAAAATGCCAACTATTGAAAACTGATACAGAAACAGAAAATGCTGAAATACTCATCAGGCCACCTGTGGAGAGAGAAACAGAGTTAACTTTTCAAGTCAATAACTTTTCAACAGATTTCAATTTCTGATAAAAGGGTAAGAACATGGCTAAATTAATAAATGAATGCTTTATATCTGTCACAAAGTGGACGATGTGATGGTTACAGTAAAAAGAGGGCAGCACGGTAGCATAGTGGTTAGCACTGTTGCTTCACAGCGCCAGGGTCCCAGGTCCGATTCCCGGCTTGGGTGACTGTCTGTGTGGAGTCTGCATGCTCTCCCTGTGTTTGCATGGGTTAACTCTAGGTGCTCCAGTTTCCTCCCACAAGTCCCAAATACGTGCTGTTAGGTAATTTGGACATTCTGAATTCTCCGTCTGTGCACCCGAACAGGTGCCATAGTGTGGTGACTCGGGGCTTTTCACAGTGACTTCAATGCACTGTTAATGTAACCCTACTTGTGACAATAAAGATTATTATTAAGTTACGGAAATGATGATAATAGAGAAAGTGTACTAAAAATACTGAAAGTTGGGCAGCACGTGGCGCAGTGGGTTAGCCCTGCTGCCTCACGGCGCCGAGGTCCCAGGTTCGATCCTGGCTCTGGGTCACTGACCGTGTGGAATTTGCACATTCTCCCCGTGTTTGCGTGGGTTCACCCCCACAACTCAAAGATGTGCAGGATAGGTGGATTGGCCACGCAAAATTGCCCCTTAGTTGGAAAAAAATTAATTGGGTACTCTAAGTTTTAAAAAACCTGAAAGTTGCTCAATCACAGGTGGTCCAGATATACTGCATCCTAGTTTGCTGAAAGAAGTAAAGGTAGAAATAGCAGGAAAATTGGTCACAATCTTTTCATTCTCGTTAGGTATAATAGTGCCAGAGGACAGGATGGTTGCTAATGATATATCACTATTCAACAAAGGGAAAATAGATAAACCAGAAAACTACAGGAATCAACCCAAAATTGATGTCCGGGGCAGACAGTGGACTAGTAATACAGAGACCCAGGGTAATGCTCTGGGGGTCAGGGTTCGTATTCCACCACAGCAGATCAGAGAATCATCGAATCTACAGCACGGAGACAAGCACAGTTATTACAGCACAGTTTGGCCCAAACTGGTCTATGCCAACCAAAAAGCCCATCTAAGCTAACCCCATTTGACTACATTTGGCCCATATCCCTCTAAATCTTTCCTATCCATGTATCTGTCCAAATATCTTTCAAATGTTGTCAATGTCCCTGCCTCAACCACTTCCTCTAGTTCTTGATTCCTCAACCCTGGGAAAAAGACCTCTCATGATCTTATACACCTCTATAAGATCACCCATCAGTCTCCTACGCTCCAAAGAAAAAAGTCCTAGCCTGTCCAATCTCTCCCTATAACTCAGTCCCTTCAGTCCTGGCTACATCCTTGTAAATTTCTTCTGCACTCTCTCCAGTTTAATAACATCTTTCCTATAGCAAGGTGACCAAAACTGAACACAATATCCAGGTGCAGCCTCACCAATATCCTGTACAACTGCAACATACTTCCCAACTTCTATAGTCAATGCCGTGACTGATAAAGGCCAGCATGCCAAAAGCCTTCATTACTGCCCTATCTACCTATGACTCTACCTATAGAGAACTGTGCACCTGAACTCCAAGGTTCCTCTGTTCCACGATGCTCCCTCAGGTCCTACCATTCAACGTGAAAGTCTTACCTTGATTTGGCTTATCTGTATTGAACTCCATTTGCCATTTCTCAGCCCACTTCCCCAGCTGATCATGATCCTGCTGCAATTTTTAATAACCTTCCTCGATGTCTACAATACTACCTATTTTAGTGTCATCTGCAAACTTACTGATCATGTCATGTACATTCTCATCCAAATCGTTGATATAGATATCAAACAGCACTGACCCCTAAAGCTCACCACTAGTCACAGGCCTCCAGTCTTCCACCATTACCCTCTGTTTCCGACCATTAAGCCAATTGTTTATCCAATTTGCCTGCTCTCCCTGGATTCTAACCTTCCAGAGCAGCCTACCATGTGGAACTTTATCAAAGGCCTTACTGAAGTCCATATAGAATACGTTTACTGCTCTGCCTTCATCAACATTTCTGGTTACTACATCAAAGAACCATAACAAATTTGTACGGCATGATCTCCCTTGCACAAAGCTGTGCTGACTATTCCTAATAAAACCCTGGCTTTCTAAATGCCTGTAAATCATATCCCTGAATCCTCTCTGGTAATTTACCCACCACAGATGTTAGACTTACCGATCTATAATTCCCATGTTTTTATTTGCAGCCTTTCTTAAATAAGGGCACAACATTTGCTTCCCTCCAGTCTACCGGTGCCTCACCCACGGCTAACGATGATGCAAATATTTTAGCCATGGCTCCCGCAATTTCTTCTCTAGCCTCACACAGTGTTTTTGGATATACCTGGTCAGGGACAGCAGATTTATCCACCTTCATATATTTTAATATGTCCATCACCTCCTCTACTGTAATGCAAACTGTCCCCAATATATCGTCACTATCGTTCCCTGTCTTCTTGTCTTTCTCCACGGTAAACACAGAGATGAAATATTCATTGAGAACCTCGCCCATCTCCTGCGGTTCCACACATAAGTGTCCACTTTGGTCCTCGAGGATTCCTATTCTCTCTCTAGTTATTCTTTTTCCTCCAATATACTTAAAGATCCCTTTGGATTCAACTTAATCCTCTCGACCAAAGCTACCACATGCCCCCTATTGTCTTCCTAATTTCCTTCTTGAGTATACTCCTGTATCCCCGTACACCTCCAGGGATTCCAGCTGCTGGTACCCGAGCCATGCCTCCTTTTTCCTGGCCAAAACCTCAATATGTTTTGTCATCCAGGGTTCCCTACTCCTGCCAGCCTTGCCCTTCACCCTAACAGGAACGTATAGACCCTGAACTCAGGCTATTTCACTTTTAAAGGCCTCTCACTTGCCAGAAGTCCTATTACCCTCAAACAAGCTACTCCAATCAACCCTTGCAAGTTCTTGTCTAATTCTATCAAAATTTGCCTTGCTCCAATTCAGAACTTGCACCTGTAGACCAGCTTTGTCCTTTTCCATAATTATTTTAAAATTAAAAGAAGTATTGTCAGTGGTCCCAAAATGGTCCCCCAACGTCACCTCAGTCAGTTGACCTGCCCTATTTCCCCAAGAGTAGGTCAGGATTTGCCCTTTCCCGAGTAGGACCCTTGTACCCGAACAGGCGCTGGAATGTGGTGACTAGGGGCTTTTCAAAGTAACGTCATTGCAGTGTTCATGTAAGCCTACTTGTGACAATAAAGATTGTTATTATTATTACATACTGCCTGAGGAAACTTTCCTGCACACTTAAACTCCACCTCATCTAAGCCCTTAAAACTATGGCAGACCCAGTCTATGTTCGGAAAATTAAAATCCCCTACTGTGACAATCCTATTACTCTTGCAAGTCTCCCCAATCTCCCTGCAAATTTGTTCTTCTAATTCCCATTGACTATTTGGGGGCCTGTAGTACAACCCCAATAAGGTCACCATCCCATTCTTATTTCTTAGTGCCACCCACAAAGCCTCGCTGGATGATCCCTTGGTTATTTCATCTCTGAATACTACTGTGATGCTCCCCCTAATCAAAAATGCAACTCCCACTCCTCTCTTCCCTCCACCTCTGTCCCGCCTAAAGCACCTGTACCCTGGAACATTAAGCTGCCAGTCCTGTCCCTCCCTTAGCCATGTTTCAGTTATGGCTATAATATCCCAATCCCACGTACTTATCCATGCCCTGAGTTCATCAGCCTTACCCGTCAGCTCTCTTGCATTGAAATAGATGCAATTTAATCCAACAGGTTTTCCCTGCTCCCTGCCATGCTCCTGCCCATCATCTCTATTCAGCTTGTCGTTGCTGAGTACTGCATCTCTTTTCAGTCCCTCATTTGCTTCCCTGCTGCTGAGGATTTCACCCTCCCTACCAATCTTGTTTAAACCCTCCCTTTTAGCACTAGCAAATCTGTCCCCCAGGATATTGAATCCTCTCCAGTTCAGATGCAACCTGTCCCTCTTAAGCAGGTCACCTCTGCCCCAGAAAAGATCCCAATGATTTAAGAATCTGAATCCCTGCCAGTTGCACCAATTCTTTAGCCAAGCATTCATCTGCGACATTCGCCTGCTCTTACCCTCAGTAGCACGTGGCACTGGAAGTGATACAGAGATTACCACCTCGAAGTTCTGCTTCTTAACCTTTTTTCTAGCTCTATAATCATGCCTCAGGACCTCATCTCTTTTTCTATTTATGTTATTTGTGCCAACGTGCACAATGACTTCTGGCTGCTCCCCCTCCCTCTGGAGAATGATGAAATTTGAATTAAACAAAAAAGATCTGGAATTAATTGAAGTCTAATGATGATCATGAAACCATTGTTGATTGTCATAATCTGCCATCCTCACCTGGTCCGACCTACATGTGACTCCAGATCCACAGCATTATGGTTGTCTTAAATGCCCTTAATTCAAATGCAATTAGGGAAGCACAATCAATGCTGGCTCAGCCAGCGATACCCACAACCCACAAATGAAAATTGCAAAACTATCAGGGACAAACTTAACTTTCATTTGCAAATGCCTGGGTTAATGAAGGAGAACCAATATAAATTTTTAAAGTCAAATCATTTATGAGTATTTTGGTTGAATTATTTTGATGAGGTAATACAGAAGGTTGACCAAGGTATTGCAGTAGTTGTATATATGGAATTTCAAGGCATTCGACAATATGCCACATTTATAATAGTGTCATGGGAATGTCACTTTAAGAAATGTTTGTCTTCTCAAGCTGCTGTAGCGATGTCAATGTGTGGGTGGAGCTGAGCTCTGGCTCGGCTTTTTAGCTGCAAGCTGTTTTGGTAGCTAAGTTTTGATTTTGTTATCAGTTGGGGAACTGCATTCAAGCAAGAAGGTGTATTTTGATTTCTCTCTCTGCCAACTAAAGAATGTCTCCAGATCACTTGATGATGTCAAAGTAACACCTGTAAAGGGTTTTTTGACGTATGGATGTTGTTAGGAAAATTATGAAGGGTTACCTATAGAGTCTTGTATCTGTGGGGATTATCAGTGTTGGTAGTTGATAAAATGTTTACTGTGTTTATAAAATGTTATCTGGATTCATAGAATAAACATTGTTTTTGTTTAAACATACTTCAGATCTCTGTTGCATCACACCTGTAAAGTGGGCTCTTGTGCTCCCCATAACCAAAATCTCTTTAAAGTTGTTGATCTGGTGAACTCCATGAGTTGGTGTTCTCTAAACCCTGTCCCATAATAATAGATACACAGAAGATAGGAGCTAGAGGCGGCTTTTTGGCTCTTAGAGCCTGCTCCGTCATTCGTCACCATCATGGCAGATCATCCAACTCAATAGCATAATCCTGCTTTATCCCCATAGCCTTTGATCCCATTCTCCCCAAGTGCTATATCCAGCCACCTATTGAATATATTCAATGATTTAGCATCAACTACTTCCTGTGGTAATGAATTCCACAGGCTCACGACTTCACCATTCTGGGTAAAGAAATGTCTCCTCATCTCTGCCCAAAATGGTTTACCCCGAATCCTCAGACTGTGATCCCTGGTTCTGGACACACCCATCATTGGTAACATTTTCCCTGAATCTTCCTGTCTAGTCCTGTTAGAATTTTATAAGTCTCTATGAGATCCCCCCTCATTCGTCTGAACTCCAGCGATAACAATCCCAACCTAGTCAATCTCACCTCATATGACAGTCCCGCTATCCCTGGAATCAGTCTGGTAAACCGTCGCTGCACTCCCTCGAGAGCAAGAACATCCTTCCTCAGAGAAGGAGACCAAAACTGTACACAATACTCCAGGCGTGGCCTCACCAAGGCCCTGTACAACTGCAGCAACACATCCCTGCTCCTATACTCAAAACCTCTTGCAATGAAGGTCAACATACCATTAGCCTTCTTTACCGCCTGCTGGACCTGCATGCTTACCTTCAGCGACTGGTACACAAGGACACCCAGGTCCAGCTGCACACTCCCCTCTCCCAATTTACAACTACTCAGGTAGTAATCTGCCTTCCTGTTTTTGCTTCCAAAGTGAATAACTTCACACTTATCCAAATTATAGGAGGCTTATTCAGAAACTGGAAGCCCACGGAATTAAGAGTAAGTAGCAGTGTGATTACAAAATTGGCTCAGTGTCAGGAAGCAAATGGGGACAGTGGATGGTGTTTTTCAGATTGAGGTGGTTGGCAATGCTGTTTCCCAAAGGGTCAGTTTTGGATCCATTACTCTTTGCAATGTTTATAAATGACCTAGACTCGTGTGCATGAGGCCGCATTGCAAAATTTGCAGCCAATACAAAATTTGGAAAAGTAGTAGAGTAGATAGTGGTAAGGATAGTTATATGCTTTAGGGTGACATAGACAGGCTAGATTGGTTAGCTGGTCGGTTTGTGACGCGGAACGACAACAACAGAGCATGTGCAATTCATGTACTGGTTGAAGTCATCCATGAAGGCCTACCTTCTCAACCTTGTCCCTTGCCTGAGGTGTGGCGACCCCTACGTTAAATCAACACCAGTTAGCTCTCTTTCAAAAGTGGAGAGGAGTCTACAGTCCTCGACGACAATGGGAACTTTCATTTCAGTGAAATGGGCAGAGTATGGCAGATGTCATGAAAATGGAGAAGTGTGAAGTGATCCACCTTGTGAGGACTAACATGGAAATGCATTATACTTTATATTATCTTGCATTTAGACATGAACACAGGGATCTTGGTATCCCTATACACAGATCATTAAAGGTAGCAAAGCAAGCAGACCAAGGGGCTGGTTTAGCACAGGGATAAATCTCTGGCTTTGAAAGCAGACCAAGGCAGGCCAGCAGCACTGTTCAATTCCCGTACCAGCCTCCCCGAACAGGCGCCGGAATGTGGCGACTAGGGGCTTTTCACAGTAACTTCATTTGAAGCCTACTTGTGACAATAAGCGATTTTCATTTAGGGCAGCACGATAACATGGTGGTTAGCACAATTGCTTCACAGCTCCAGAGTCCCAGGTTCGATTCCCGGCTTGGTTCACTGTTTGTGCCGAGTTCTCCCTGTGTGTGCGTGGGTTTCCTCCGGGTGCTCTGGTTTCCTCCCACAGTCCAAAGATGTGCAGGTTAGGTGGATTGGCGATGCTAAATTGCCCTTAGTGTCCAAAATTGCCCTTATTGTTGGGTGCGGTTACTGGGTTATAGGCATAGAGTGGAGGAGTGGGTAGAGTGCTCTTTAAAAGATCCGGTGCAGACTCGATGGGCCGAATGGCCTCCTTCTGCACTGTAAATTCTATGTCTATGTCTAAGCATATGAAGTGGTTAAAAAGCATAATGGTTATTTAGGTTTATAAATGGAGGAGTGGAACAGATACATCAAAGGAAGCATGTTAGAACTTTACAAATTACTTGGTAGGCCTCCGGCTGGAATGCTATGCACAACTCAGGACAACACACTTCAAGAAAGATATAATGGCATGAAAAGGACACAAAAGAAGTTTATCAGGAGTTCAGCATCGATGAGACATTTCAGCTAAGAAGTTGGGAAAGTTAGGACTGTTCTCCTTGGAACTGAGAAAGTTAAGAAGTGATTCAATAGAATTTTCAAGATAGTGAAAGAGTTTGGTAGTCCAGTACCATAATCCATTATACCATATCAATTAAAAACTGGTGAGGGCATAGGAGAGGAGAGAACATGTGGGCAAGGGCACAGGAGAGCAAGGGCACAAGAGAGCAAGGGTAAAGGAGAGCGAGGGCAGAGGATGGAGAGGGCAGAGGATGGAGAGGGCAGAGGATGGGAGCTGGGGGCGAGGGCACAGGAGGGGAGGAGGAGGGAAGAGGGCACAGGAGGGGAGAACACAGGAGGGGAGAACACAGGAGGAAAGAGCGAGGGCACAGGAGATGGGCTGGAGGATGTGGGGCGTGAATCCCGCAACACTGCTCTGACGCCAGGCCGCTGATTCTCCGGCGACCGGAGAATCGGCGTCGGCGTGGTTGCCGGTGACTCTCCACGCTCGACAGGCCGAGGGGGGGGGGGGACTAGGCTAAGGGAAGGCTGGATTAGCCAGGTCTTCCACTCGGACTTGGACTCAAAGTCCAAGGGGGTGGCAATCATGATCAACAAGCGGGTACAATTTGAGGCGGAGGGCATAGCCCCAGACAGGGGGGGCAGGTACCTGATGGTAAGGGGCATTATTTTCCAGTAAGAATAACAGTATATTGTCAATTTATTGAGCAGTTTCTTTATTGTCGTCTCAGTGGTCACAGGGGTTATATGGTTTTTAGCAGCTTTTTCAGCAAGAAACAGGATATAAACAATGTCTAGCAAGCCAAAGGCATGGCAGGACGGGCAGCACGGTAGCATTGTGGATAGCGCAATTGTTTCACAACTCCAGGTCCCAGTTTCGATTCCGGCTTGGGTCACTGTCTGTGCGGAGTCTGCACATCCTCCCCGTGTGTGCATGGGTTTCCTCCGGGTGCTCCAGTTTCCTCCCACAGTCCAAAGATGTGCAGGTTAGGTGGATTGGCCATGATAAATTGCCCTTAGTGTCCAAAATTGCCCTTAGTGTTGGGTGGGGCTACTGGGTTATGGGGATAGGGTGGAGGTGTTGACCTTGGGTAAGGTGCTCTTTCCAAGAGCCGGTGCAGACTCGATGGGCCTAATGGCCTCCTTCTGCACTGTAAATTCTATGATAATCTATGATGTGATGCAGTGGCAATGCCCCTGTTCTGAAATCAAATCCTACTCCTGGACTTGATGGTCAAGCAAGGTGCATTCACAAGATGCAGAGTGATAATTTACCAAAATTCACTAGACACTAGGGTGGTCCCGTCGGATTGGAAATCAGCAAACGTGATGCCACTGTTTAAAAAAAGGAGGTAGACAGACAGCGGGTAATTATATGCCAGCTAGCTTAACTTCGGTAGTAGGGAAGATGCTGGAATCTATCATCAAGGAAGAAATAGCGAGGCATCTGGATGGAAATTGTCCCATTGGGCAGATGCAGCATGGGTTCATAAAGGGCAGGTCGTGCAGAGGAGATTCACTAGGTTAATCCCAGAGTTGAAGGGGTTGGATGACAAGGAGAGGTTGAGTAGACTGGGACTGTACTCGTTGGAATTTAGAAGGATGAGGGGGGATCTTATAGAAACATTTAAAATTATGAAGGGAATAGATAGGATAGATGCGGGCAGGTTGTTTCCACTGGCGGGTGAAAGCAGAACTAGGGGGCATAGCCTCAAAATAAGGGGAAGTAGATTTAGGACTGAGCTTTGGAGGAACTTCTTTACCCAAAGGGTTGTGAATCTATGGAATTCCTTGCCCAGTGAAGCAGTTGGGGCTCCTTCATTAAATGTTTTTAAGATAAAGATAGATAGTTTTTTGAACAATAAAGGGATTAAGGGTTAAGGTGTTCAGGCGGGAAAGTGGAGCTGAGTCCACAAAAGATCAGCCATGATCTCATTAAATGGAGGAGCAGGCTCGAGGAGCCAGATGGCCTACTCCTGCTCCTAGTTCTTATAACATGGCCAAAAGGGTTGAATATCAATTTGTAAATCATTTTGACAGATGCCAATGGCAGGCGGTAAGAGCAGGAGAGATTCCTGGTCAGCCATGTGATGAAAAGAAATTGAAGTTTCTACCATCGCGAAACATAGCTCCAGGCTACAACACACATGTAAATGAACCTTTGAAGGTGGTTATGTGGCCTAGATGGTTCGATGGCCAGTGTGGATCAAACTGGTGCAAAGAACATGAGGTTCAATCCCCATCTAGGTTGGTAATGAGACCAGCCTCCTTGCCCTACCCAGAGTGGAAATTGTGGCACAGAGGCAATTCAAGGAAGCGAAAATTAAATACTATCCTTGAGAATTTTGATTTCCATCAAACAGATTGATATGCTAGTACTGATTAAATACACAATCACTCACGTTCGATCCCAGGCCTTCGGATACTCCGGAAATGCTCACTTAAATATGCAAACCTGGATCCCGCCCAGTGAGGCCGAGATTCAGATCACAACATCTCTCGCGAGATTTCGTTAGATCTCACGAGGCGTCCTGAGCATCCTAAATCTCATGAGAGGCCTTGTCTCATCACCGAGTCGGGCGTGATGAGGCTGTTCGATCAGGCCTACTATATGTGCTGATCTTCCTTCACCCTCTACTATACCCTGAAAGCCTCCTTATAAATTTGTCACACAAGATTTCACTTTCACAAAACCATGTTGATTTTGCCTTATTGTATTATGATTTTCTAAATATCCTGCAACTAGTTTCTCAGGAATGGATTCAAGAATTTTCTCAATGACAAATGAGTGGAGGCTGAACGAGCATTTTATACAGGTTTATCATTACTTTGTTCCTTTGTACTCTGTGTACCTATTTATAAATACTTTATTAACCATGCTCTCAACTTGCCCTGCCACCTTTAATGATTTGTGAACAGAAATCCCAAGGTCACGCCACTCGACACGCCTTCAGATTTGTACACTTTATTTTACATTGCCTCTCCAAATTCTGGCTACCAAAATGAATAATTTCACACTTCTCTGCATTAAACGTCATCTGCCGATTTCACCAACCTGCCCATGTTCTTTTGAAGTTTAACACCACCTTCCTCAGAGTTCACAATACATCAAAGTCGATCTAGAGCATTAACGTATATCATAAAGATTTGGGATCCTAACACACATCCCTGGGGGACTACACCATAAACCTTCCTCAAGTCTGAAAAACAATTATTCACCACTACTCTTTATTTCCTGTCACTAGCCAATTTCATACCCATGTTGTTGCTGCCCCTTTTATTCTCTGAGCTCTAACCTTGCACACATCTCTGTTGTGTGGCACTTTATCAAGTGCCTTTTGGAAATCCATGTACACCAGATCAACAAAATTACCCTCACTCCCTGTAGCCCCATCAAAAACTCAAACAGAGTAGTTAAACTCAATTTTCCCTTAACAAATCCATGTCGGCTTTCCTTAATGAACCTGCATTTGGCCAAGTGCCTATTAAATTTGTCCTGATCATTGTTGCTAAAAGCTTCCCCATCATCAAGGTCAAGCTGATTCGACCTGTCGTTGCTGTGCTTTTCTTTACATTCTTTTTCTAACAAGTGTGTAACATTTGCTAATCTTCCAGTCATCTGCCAAATTAATGTGTTTGATAACTGGCTAGGTAACATGATAATCACCAACTAAAGGTAATTGAAAAGGGCTAAAAAGGGTCATGAAAAGTTATTGGCAAATAGGGTTAAGGAAAATCTCAAGGCTTTTTACATGTACATAAAAAGCAGGAAGGTAGCCAGGGAAAGGGTTGGCCCACTGAAGGACAGGGGAGGGAATCTATGTGTGGAGCCAAAGGAAATGGGCGAGGTAGCCTGGGTCACATTGAGATCCAAAAAGACAAGATGTTGGGCGTCTTGAAAAATATTACGGTGGATAAGTCCCCAGGGCCAGATGGGATCTGCCCCAGAATACTGAAGGAGGCAAGAGAGGAAATTGCTGAGGCCTTGATAGAAATCTTTGGATCCTCAATGTCTTCAGGTAATGTCCCCGAGGACTGGAGATTAGCCAATGTTGTTCCTTTGTTTAATAAGGGTAGCAAGGATAATCTAGGGAACTACAGGCCAGTGAGCCTTACATCAGTGGGAGGGAAATTACTGGAGAGAATTCTTCGAGACAGGATCTACTCCCATTTGGAAGCAAGGGGTCGTATTAGCGAGAGGCAGCACAGTTTTGTGAAGGAGAGGCCGCGTCTCATTAACTTGATAGAGTTTTTCGAGGTCACAAAGACGTTCGATGCAGGTAGAGCAGTGGATGTTGTCCATATGGACTTCAGTAAGGCCTTTGACAAGTTCCCTCATGGTAGACTGGTACAAAAGGTGAAGTCACACGGGATCAGAGGTGAGCTGGCAAGATGGATACAGAACTGGCTAGGTCATTGAAGGCAGAGAGTTGCAATGGAAGGGGACTTTTCTGAATGGAGGGCTGTGACTAGTAGTGTTCCGCAGGGATCAGTGCTGGGACCTTTGCTGTTCGTAATTTATATAAACGATTTGGAGGAAAATGTAACTGGTCTGATTAGTAAGTTTGCGGACGAGACAAAGGTTGGTGGAATTGTGGATAGCGATGAGGACGGTCAGAGGATACAGCAGGATTTAGATCGTTTGGAGACTTGGGCAGCAAGATGGCAGATGGAGTTTAATCCGGACAAATGTGAGGTAATGCATTTTGGAAGATCTAATACAGGTAGGGAATATACAGTGAATGGTAGAATCCTCAAGAGTATTGACAGTCAGAGAGATGTAGGTGTACAGGTACACAGGTCACCGAAAGGGGCAACACAGGTGGAGAAGGCAGTCAAGAAGGCATACAGCATGCTTGCCTTCATTGGCCGGAGTATTGAGTATAAAAAGTGGCAAGTCATGTTGCAGATGTATAGAAGCTTAGTTAGGCCACACTTGGAGTATAGTGTTCAATTCTGGTCGCCACACTACCAGAAGGATGTGCAGGCTTTAAAGCGGGTTCAGAAGAGATTTACCAGGATGTTGCCTGGTATGGAGGGCATTAGCTCTGAGGAGAGGTTGAATAAACTTGGTTTGTTCTCACTGGAACGAAGGAGGTTGAGGGACGACCTGATAGAGGTCTACAAAAGTATGAGGGACATAGACAGAGTGGATAGTCAGAGACTTTTTCCCAGGGTAGAGGGGTCAAAACTTGGGGGCATAGGTTTAAGGTGCGAGGGGTAAGGTTTAGAGGAGATGTGTGAGGCAAGTTTTTTTACACAAAGGGTAAAAGGGTGCCTGGAACTCGCTGCCGGAGAAGGTGGTGGAAGCAAGGACGATAGTGACGTTTAAGGGGCATCTTGACAAATACGTGAATAAGGTGGTAATAAGACATAGGAGTGGAAGTAAGGCCATTCGGCCCATCGAGTCCACTCCGCCATTCAATCATGGCTGATGGGCATTTCAACTCCACCTACCAGCATTCTCCCCGTAGCCCTTAATTCCTCGCGACATCAAGAATTTATCTATCTCTGCCTTGAAGCCATTTAGCGTCCCGGCCTCCACTGCACTCCGCGGCAATGAATTCCACAGGCCCACCACTCTCTGGCTGAAGAAATGTCTCCGCATTTCTGTTCTGAATTTACCCCCTCTAATTCTAAGGCTGTGCCCACAGGTCCTCGTCTCCTCGCCTAACGGAAACAGTTTCTTTGCGTCCACCCTTTCTAAGCCATGTATTATTTGTAAGTTTCTATTAGATCTCCCCTTAATCTTCTAAACTCCAATGAATACAATCCCAGGATCCTCAGCTGTTCATCATATGTTAGACCCGCCATTCCAGGGATCATCCGTGTGAATCTCCGCTGGACACGCTCCAGTGCCAGTATGTCCTTCCTGAGATGTGGGGCCCAAAACTGGACACAGTACTCCAAATGGGGCCCAACCAGAGCCTTATAAAGGCTCAGTAGCACATCGCTGCTTTTATATTCCAACCCTCTTGAGATAAATGACAACATTGCATTCGCTTTCTTAATCACAGATTCAACCTGCATGTTTACCTTTAGGGAATCCTCGACTAGCACTCCCAGATCCCTTTGTACTTTGGCATTATGAATTTTCTCACCGTTTAGAAAGTAGTCTATGCTTGGATTCTTTTTTCCCCAAAGTGCAAGACCTCACATTTTCTCACATTGAATTGCATCAGCCATTTCCTGCACCACTCTCCCAAACTGTCTAGATCCTTCTGCAGCCTCCCCACTTCCTCAGCACTACCTGCCTGACCACCTAACTTCGTATCATCGGCAAACTTCGCTAGAATAGAATAGAATAGAATAGAGGGATACAGACCCCAGAAGTGTAGAAAATTTTAGTTTAAACGGGCAGCATGGTCGTCGCAGGCTTGGAAGGCCGAAGGCCCTGTTCCTGTGCTGTACTTTTCTTTGTTCTTTGAAAATACATATTGTGTGTAATGGTAGCGTCCCTACCTCTGGGCCAGGAACTCTAGATTCAAGTCCCACCCTAGGACTTGGTGGTCATGGATGGTGCATTCATAACGCGGCCAAACAAGTTAATTATCAGCCTGTAAATCCTTCCAACACCCCTGATGGCAGGCGGTAAGAGAAGGGTGTTTCTGTCAGCAGATGCAGTGTTCCAAGGGGGAGGGGGTGGGGGGGGGGGGGGGGGGGGGCATTGTTGTTGTATGGTTGAGGTGTGTGAAGATTGGGCTGGGGGTGAAATGTTTATTTTACCATGTTGATGTCATTGTTTATGTTAGTTGTAAAATGTTTGAAATACCTCAATAAAATATTATTTAAAAACAAAGAGAGGAGGAGTTTACTGATCAATCATACTGCAGAAGGCAAGGGCAGACCACAATCATGGAGTAATCCAACAGAAATCCATGGACGCCAACACCCTCTCAGGGCATGGTACCTGAAGGAGGAAGAGGTTCAATAAATCCACCTTTTTACTCTATCACAGATGCTTTAGGTGACTTATGTTCATTCTGTGGTAGCGGTGTTGAATCATAGCTGTGTTTGAGCCCAGAGTGAGAGGTCCAGTCACCTTTACATGTGCTTTTGCAGAAGTAGCGAATTAAGTTTAGCACAGAAATATGGTGATGTGTTACCCATTTGATAGGGAAATAGAAACAATGGGCGGAATCTTCCATTCCGGAGACAAAGTGTAGAGGCAGGCGGGAATTCACACATGGAAGCTCATTAATTATGCATAAGCGAGCAACTCTCAGGAACACATAGTGGGGCTGGCACTAATCTGTCCGCCCCACTGTTACCTAATGGGCACAACACCAGATTAAAGTCCAACAGGTTTGTTTCGAATCACTAGCTTTCAGAGCACAGCTCCTTCCTCAGGTGAATCCACTCCCGATTCATTGTGCCCATGCCAGTCTAACGCCGGAAACTCCACATCATGGTTACCTAATGGAGCCAAAGGTCCGGTTGTCATTTTTAAATGCCACCCGAATGCAGATTACTCTCAGCAGACTACTCTCAGCAGACCAGCTGTGTGCAGGAAACTTCTTGAAATGGTTCCACTGGAAAAAAAAGGCTGCTCCCGGGTGCAACAATGACTCCCTTGAGGCCCTCATCAGATACCTGGGAACCCCACCACCTGGAGGTCCCCTCCAAGTCACTCACCAACCTGACTTGGAAATATATCGCCGCTCCTTCACTTACGCAGGGGCAACATCCTGAAACTCCCTCCCAAACAGCACAGTGGGTGTTCCTGCACCTCAAGGACTGCAGCGGTTCAAGAAGGCAACTCACCAACACCTTCTGAAGGGCAACTAGGGATGGGCAATAAATGCTGGCCAAACCAGTTACGCCCACATCCCATAAATTATTATTTTTTTTAAAATCTGAGATGTTTGTCAACAGGAGGATGTCCTCTAACTGAGGGATGGCTCCAGGAGGCCCGCCAGCCTCCCCTCGCCAGTATGGGAGACGGTTGCAAGAGAGGTCAGCTTGTTGGGCACCCACCTAAGAAATGCTATCCAGTGCAGAACCAAAAGGAATAATCTCAACCATTTGGGCAGGATAAGTCAACCTTCAGCTCACTCCAATCTCTCACATAACATTATACACTCAAAAGATTACACTGTTCAAAGATCTCACATAGCGTTAGCCAGGAAGAAATCAGCACTGATTTTCACACGGACAGGTAAACATCACCAGTATCTCATCGATCAAGCTGCATAAATTCTATCCTCAGCCCTTACTGGGAGGGATCAGCAATTACAGCAGGCATGGATGCTTCCCATCCTCCCCTCCATTTCTTCTCATCATGCTCCATTCCACTTATCTTCATGCAGGCCAATCTTGTCCACAACCAGAAGGTAATATCCCAGATGGGAGGAGGAACAGCCAACATCCAGGAGCTGTCTGAATTTGAGGAGGATGCTGCCGTGTTGGCAGACAAAGACAAAAATCGCTCCTGTGGGGAAGGCAAGATCGTCTCTTCCCAACAAGCCAGGACGGATGAGCCCTCAAGGAGTTGGTCACATCCTGATAAGCACGGTGAATGACTTGCAATGTTGATTTCTGCCTGCTTATGAACTAAATCTATCTTGTCTCTCTTCTAGATACAGACAGACCACCATACCAACCATAAACCCCAGACTGCAGGCCATCTCAGAGGAGGATGCATAAAATTAAGGTACATCACAGCATTCACCTGCACACTTCATCAGTGCAGAAACACACATCCCGGTGGGTCATGGATCCAGATTAGGCTCGGGGTCACATTTTGGCAAACACCTTATAGACATTGAGATCAGCACCCATTGAGTCCGAGTTGGATGATGAGCCTCTGCAAGCGGCCGTATCGAACCATGCTGGAAATGCAACGACAAGCGGAAGGAAAACAGGTAGAGTTGCGAAAGGCAATCAGACTAGAACGAAGGATTGGGGAGTCTATCTACTTTCTGTCTGATGTAGGGGCTCCAACATGCAAGTGCCTCAAAGTCTCCATGGGAAGGGATTCTTGATCCAACAGATACTGCTGGATTTGTGCTCAAAGCTGTGATAGGCAGTGTTGGGGCCCATCAGTGGCTGGTCATGAGAAAGATGTAGCGATAGGGTTCGAAAAATTATAAAACTTTGATATCACTTCTGAGTCACAGATATTCAATCACTACATATATCATGTAACTTTGGAAATATATTTGTTGTTCATAAGAACAGTCTCATCTTCTGAAAGCATTGTGCGTATACATATATGCATCTTCTTATTAAGAGGGTGAGCCATGCTTCCACTCAAGAGTTCACCTCCATTTGTGAGACTCTCATTCACATGTGATGTGTAGCTGAGTCATGATAGATACTCAACCGTTGCAAAGTATGTCAAACTCTCTGTTGGAAGTGTTTGTAATATGTGTTGCTAGCCTCTACTGCTTACAAGATAACATGGAGTTAGGTGTGCCTTGGAGGGTTAGCTGAAGTTTTTCTGAAAATTAGACTTCTGTCTTTATCGGTGGTGCCAAAGCACAAGACCTGCAGCCATGATGATCTCTTCAACCATGCATGTACCTCAGTGTTCACGAAGTCAACTCTTTCGACATAGCGTTTTCACTTCCCAGGGCCCACAGACACAGATTGCGCCGCTATCCTTTCCAAAGATTACGGTCTGGTGAATCAACAAGGTTGAAGTTTCAAGTCCAAAAGCTGAACTTGCTCTCAACGTTACTGCTTGCAAAGACCTTTCAGTGCACTGGCATAGCAGTAAGGGACAGGAAGAGTATGGCCGTGTGCCATTGCCTGCACCTTAATCCTGCTGGAATTTTATGACCATTAGTGTGGTATGGTCTCATCTTCCACAGCGTGCTCCTCATGGTATCATCCGGTGGAAACTGACCAACATCTCCCAATTCAGGTTCCCACCCTTCTGTTCTTCACTGTCCAATGAGCTCTCAAATTCCTCCATGTCTCCCTCTCGACTCCTTTGAAGTGCCAGGTTGTATAGGGCACAACAGGCCATGATTATGCAGTCACCTTCTGAGGAGAGGACTGCAAGCCCCACCCGAGTGGTCCAAACATCAGAAGTGCATCTTCGGGATGCCAATGGTCTTATTGACAATGGATTATGATGGCCTATGCGCTGCACTGCACCACTTCTCCCAGTAACTCATAAGATGACGCATGGGTGTGTAGAGTCATTGTTTGATGGGATACCCCTTATCGCCAAACAGCCAGCCCTGCAATTGCTGAGGTCCTTCAAATATTAGAGACACCTGGGAGTGACTCATGATGTGAGAGGCATGGGAACTCTCAGGGTACCTTCTCTGAACTTTTTCTAATGCATTTGCATCTTTCCTTATATAAGGAAAGCAGTACTGTACACAATACTCCAGATGTAGAGCCCTGTACAACTGAAGCACAACCTCCTTACCTTTATAATTAATTTCCCCTCACAATAAATGATAACATTCTATTAGCTTTCCTAATTATTTGCTATATCTGTATACTAGCCTTTTGTGATTCCTATATACTAGCATACTCGGATCCCTCTGCAACTCAAGAGCTCTGCAGTCTCTCACCATTTAGATAAGCTTATTTTTTGTTATTCCTGCCAAAATGGGCAATTTCACATTTGCCCACAATACCCCATTATCATATTTTTGCCCACTCACTTAACCCATCTATGCCCCTTTGAGGCCTCCTTACATCCTCTTCACAATTTACTTTCCTACCTATCTTTGTCTTCAGAAAATTTAGCAACTATACCTTCAGTTCCTTCAACCAAGTCACAATTTATGAAAGCTCATCAATTGTAAAATGTTGATGCCAGAGAACTGATCCCTGTGGCGCACCACTCATCACATCCGACTAACCAGAGAAAGACCCATTCATGCCTATTCTGTTCTACCCATGCCAATATGTTCTCTCCTACACTATGAGCTTTAATTTTACCCAATAACCTTTGATGTGGTGCTTCATTAAATGCCTTCTGGAAATCTAATTACAGTACATTCACCAGTTCCCCTTTATACACAGCACATGTGACTCCTTCAAAGAATTCTGACAAATTGGTTAAACATGATTTCCCTTTTACAAAACCATGTTGATTCTGTCTGATTGCCTTGAATGTTTCCAAGCGCCCTGCTATAACATCTTTAAAAATGGCTTCTAACATATTCCCGATGACAAATATTAGGCTACCTGGCCTGTAGTTTCCTGCTTTGTCTCTCTCTCCCTTTTTGAGGAAAGGATTTACATTTATTATTTTCCAATCTGTTGGAAACTTCCCCGAAGGTCGGAAATTTTGGAAAATTAAAACTAATGCATCAACTATCTCATCAGCCACTTCTTTCAAGACCTTAGGGTGAAGACCATTCGGACCCAGGGATTATCAGCACGCAGACCCAACAATTTGATAATTTCAATTCCCTGGTGAAATTTATTGAATTCCTCCCTCCCTTCCATTTCCCAATTTACAGCTGTTTCTGTGGCACGGTGGCAAGTACCGCTGCCTCACAGTGCCAGGAACCCAGGTTCAATTTTGGCCTTGGGTCACCGTCTGTTTGGAGTTTTATGCTCTCCCCGTGGATTTCCTCCGGGTGTTCAGGTTTCCTCCCACAGTCCAAAGATGTGCAGGTTAGGTGGATTGGCCATGATAAAATGCCCCTTAGAGTCCAGGGAAGTGCAGGTTGGGTTATGAGGTTATGGGAATAGGGCAGGGTGGATGGGTTGAGTGGACATGGGTAGCATGCTCTTTCGAAGGGTTGGTACAGACTCAATGAGCTGAATGTCCTACTTCTGTACTGTAGGGATTCTATGATTCTAGAATGTTACCTGTTTAATTAATCTGCTTTAACTCTGCTTTCCATTATCAATTCCCCAGATGCATTTTCTTTGGGCCCACTCACTTTATTAACTTTTCTTAAAGTTAAATATCCATAGAAGCATCTTTATGTTACTAGCAAGCTTTCTCTCATACACTAGTTTTCCCTCCTTATCAATCTTTTTGTCATTCTTTTATGTTCTTTATATTCTTCCCAATGTTCTAGCCTGCCTCTTACATGTTTGCGCATTTATATGTTTTTTCTTTGTTTAATACTGTCTTTAACTTTTTTAGTTATCCGCAGATGACAGGCCCTTCGCTTGGGATTTTTCTTTCTGATTGGAATCTGTCTGATCTGTGTACTCTGAAATATCCATTTAAATGTCTGCCACGGAACCTCCATTGATCTATCCCTGAAGCATATTTGCCAGTTCATTCTAGCTAGTTCTACTTTCATACCGTCAGAATCAAAATACTAGTCTCGGACAGATTCAAACTGAATGTAAAATTAAGGGGGATGCATTCCTATGTGAAGACATCATATACTCAACCTTGTGAAAATAAAAACACACAGGTGGCTTGAGATTTTTCAATATCTAGAATTGAAACCATCCAGCTTTCCGACCCCACACCACAGAAAATGTTCCCGCTGGAAACTTCGCACTTGTGGAGATCAAGTGAGGACAGGGCTGGGTTCAGCTGCACATGTTCCAGTCAGATTATTCAGTCATGACTGAAAGAAAGGCTTCTATTAAAATTGGGTATAAAGAAATTTAGGTTGCTCTTGGACCTCGTGCAATCAGGCCCCAGTAACTCAGTTTCTCTCTCTCCCTCTCCACGGATGCTGCCCAACCCATTGAATGTTTCCAGCATTGTCTGCTTTTAGCTCGTTCAGGAGCAATGTCAGGAAACACTCCACCACCCTTCACAAGAGTGGAAATTCCGAGGTCTCCTCTGCAAGACGCAAGATTTCAAAACTGATCAATAGATTTATGTTGGCAAGTGTGTTAAGGGTTATGGAACCAAAGTGGCTAGCTAATTAAGATTCAGATCATCCATCATTTAATTAAATGAAGGAACAGGCTCAAGGAACTAAATGGCCTTCTCTTGTTCTATGTTGTGTGTGTTTCATACATCATAGCACAGTCAATCAGCACTGTTTTAAAAAGTCCTCACCCTGATCAGGCAGGGGCCCTGGAAATCGCGGGGTTAACCGAGGAGAGAACAGTCACTGGCAGCAACATTGGCCTGCACCACAGAGATGAGGATCCACTGCCCCTTCTCCCAGATGACCTGTCTCGTGAGTTGTTCATGTCAAACAAAATGATCCTTCCCTCTCACTAATTAACCACATGTCCATTTTCTCGCAGGATCTCCATCTGATGGGGCCGGGCCATCTGGCGTCGACTCTCCCCCCAGACACCATCTTGGAGGAGAGCTCCGAGGAGACCACCGGCAAGGTGTCATTGGTATCACCTCCACCTTCCATAAAATTGTGCAAGTGTACGGACTTTGCATTATGTTTTATTTGGTCATTGGGATGCAGGTGTCACTGGCAAGGCCAATATTTGTTACCCATCCTTTAGATCTTTTTCTAATTAACTGAATTTAAATTACAGCCATGGTGGTATCTGAAGTTATGTCCCAACATGGATTAGCTTTTGAATTATTAGCACAATGATATTAGCACCATGCCAACTTCTCCCCTATCCACCATCTGGTGTGATCTATTTATTTATCGGAACGCCTGCATGTCACACACAGCAAATTATCAACCCCATGTGACAACAACAGCTAGGTCGATAGTAAACAGTTGATCTCAGTTTTTCTGGATTTCACGTTTTTTCAATTATGCCGTTAGCATCCTCTGACTTTAATATCCAAAATACTTTAGAAATTTAGGTTCAGGTACATTTTTGTATAGATTCTTATTTTCATAAAATAAAAGGAATTTCAAGCTTATTATATTGTAATTTTATCCACAGAAAGAGAAGCTGTCTAGAGAGTGTTTACCTACCCGAGATATAAAGACAAAAAGTGGTTGAAAATATTACAAAAGCAAAAGGACATAGCACCATGGATTATGTGGTATTGTGTTGTCAGCAAGTATTTAAACTGAAGTCAAAATAAAATTTCATCAGCCCTGGACAAGTAACAGCTTTGATGAAGAGGTGTGAGACGAAGGAGATGTAAACATGGTATGACCAAAGTTCATTCCAATTTGGTGGCTGCACAGGATGAGATTCTCACTGTATTTTCTACAATGAATTTGCCAAATAATTTTTAGGATGACAGACGAGGGGTGTTGTGAATTCAGGCAGCAGGATTGGGATGCTCATGCTGAATGCAAATATACATCAGTTAAGTTTGGGTGCCACTATGCACATACCATGTCAAAAGCCCACTCTATTCTCTGCACGTAATAACATTTGACGTAGCTCAGTGATTTACATAGCTTTTTCATTGTTATAATAAAGTCAACAGATTTAGTGACTACAGATATAAAAGGTGCCGACTTACATTGACTTTGAAGCCATGCAAACTGCCATCCAGGAAATGGACATTGCAGATGACCTCTGACCGATGTTTGTCTCTTGGTATCTCAAAAGCACGTATGTGGTTTGTCCTCCCACCTAGCACACGGAATCGTGATGTCATCACTATCCTTCCAACACCTAAATATAAATATTAAGATATAGCTAAAAGTGCAACTTACACATACGTTCCAAACAAGTTTATCAACTCAATAAACTTCTATAGGCAGCAATTTCATTTGTACTAAATAATCCTCAGAAAACTGAGGCTCAGAATCAGTAAGTACATTAATTATGCTGCCTCTAAAATCCACTGAAGGTATTTAAGAAAATCTATACACCATATATTTGAAAAGCAACTGGAATTATGATAATTCTCATACATGAATGGAAGTTACAGAATAATAATGTGTATGTATATCACACACCATATGAATATTTAATATCGATATGTTTTAAACATTCAATCTCTTGTGGTACTGCATTGGGAAAGTCAACACAGAAGGCAGTTTTCAGGTGAAGGGAGGTTAAGAGGGTAGAAAATCATTGAACCAAGGTACACAAATATAATTTAATTTTTGAAATCATCCATTCCGTCATTATTACATCTGTGTTGACCTTGACTCTGCAGCATTCATGAAAAGCAGGACGTAGACAGTAGGGGCATGATTGGACCATAGTACGCAAATAAATAATTGGAAGAGGGAGCCTGGGACTTGTAAAAAAAGGAAAGGGTGATTGGAGAGGATGGAGAGGGGCAGGTAGATAGAGGGGGGGATAGGAAGGAAATTTGAAGAGGGGCACCAGGGAAGAAATGGAGGGAAAAGAGCTGAGGAGCTAAGGGAAAGGGGCAACTAAGGGAAAGCTTGCAGCTCGTGACAAAACTGACAACAGAAATACCGCAGAAAGAAGGGCAATGCTTCATTTTGCACTTCCACATTTATCCCAAAATAACACTTTTAATAAATACTAAAAGGCTGTCTTCATTCTCACTTATAACAAAGGAGAAGAGCTCAAGGAATTATGTAATTAAGATGGAGACCATGTGTTTATCTGTCTCATTCTCCTTCCACCTTCCCTTGTTCATCAAGCAACACCAGGTTAAAGTCCAACAGGTTTGTGCTCCGAAAGCTAGTGTTTGAAACAAACCTGTTGGACTTTAACCTGGTGTTGTAAGACTTCTTACTGTGCTCACCCCAGTCCAACGCCGGCATCTCCACATCATCAAGCAACAGATTCTCCAATGTCCAAACATTTCTCTAGAATTTCTTCTACACACAAATCCCCACACTAACCTACATGGTACATGGCTCTTTCCTTTCAGGTCCTGTGTCTCTCCATGCCCAAAGAAAAAAACACGAGCATTGATATTGTGCCTTTCGCAATCTTTAGACATATGACCACAAGACCATAAGAAATGGGAGTAGACCGTCCGGCCCCTCGAGCTTGCTCCGTAATTTAATACGATCATGGCTGATCCGACAATCCTCACAACTACTTTCCTGCCTTTTCAATTTAACCCTGCATTCCCTGACTAATTAGAAATTTATCTAACGCAGCCTTAAATATATACAACGAATCTCCCCACAACTCACTGTGGTTAGGAGTTCCAAAGATTCATAACATGGGCATTCACTCCAATGAGGGAAAACATCCTCTCAGCATTTACCCTGTCAAACCCTTTAAGTATCCTATGTGTTTCAATAAAGTCACCTCGCATACTTCTAAATTCCAACAAGTAGAATCCCAACCTGTTTAACCTTTGCTCTTAAGACAATCCCCCCCATACCTGGGATCATTCAAGTGAACCTTCTCTGAACCTCCTCCAATGAAATAGTGGGGGCGATTTAATGGAATTTTTCTAAATGTCATTTCAGGCGCCATTGGCAGCATGTTTCTCGCGACCATATTTAACAGCACTTAGTGCCGAAAAGAAGCCCCCACGAGCACGTCTTCATTACTGGCTGTCTTGTCCGATTCGCCGGACTCCCACCTCAGCACCTCTCCACTAACAAGTGGGCTCTGCTATTCAACGCTACCTAACCACTCACAGCTGGTCCGCCCACATGCATGGCAGCACGCAGACCCGCTCCTCGTTTGGGGGATATTTAAGAAGCCAAGCTTCTGGATGATGTGGATGCGAGACAGGATATCCTGTTCCCTAGAGTGGGTTGGAGGGCCAGCAGCAGAACCACCAATACCATCTGGAAGGCAGTGGCAGCGGTTGTCAATGTGGGCAGCATGACCAGGAGGACCAGCGTCCAATGTTGGAAGACGAGCAATGACCTCCACCAAGCTGCAAAGTTAAATTACCACCTCTTTCTTGGCATCAGCTCCACCTGCCACCCCTTAAATTCCCAAACTCCCCCACCGCCCCCTCCCCAGCCCCCAAAACCACTGAATGACACCTCGCCAGTGACAGGGTAACTAGTCCATACTGTACAGGGGCACTGTACAGTGTGGACCGGTTACCAAAGAGCATCGCTGGGGGTGTCGACGCCGTGCTGCAGACCACAAGGACACCAAGACTGGCACAGCCAGATGACAGAGGCATCTGGGGATACAACAAGCAAGCAACAAGCACAACCTCTCACAACTAACAAGGCCAATTCCTTCAGCTGTGAAGCTAGAGGCTGCTCACTGTCAAATAGAGTTAAAGTGACCTTCAATATGGAACCAAGAGCATGATCTGTCCTGGAAATCTTTGGTGGGGCAGACAGGCAGCAGCTGTAGTTGTCCCTGTTATACTTAAGGATGGCTTGAAGGCCTCAGACGAAAAGTCCCCTCAGCCCGCCCCAGCCCAGGGGCAACCCCCGACCTGGAATGTTTCAGCCCCATAACCAAGCTCGAACCTCTCTCCTCCCCTCCCCCTAACCCCCACCCCCCGGGCACTGAGGCAGCAGCTCCAGTGCCCTTGACTTGCCTGCCGGAAAATGGAAATGGCTACGCACCTCCTCAGTTTCCTTCAGTAGCCATTGTGCCAGCTTCACATTTTAAAAGAGTACTAAACAATGCCCACGTGATTTCACGCTGGGGAGCACATTAATACCCATTGTAATAATGCACATAATGCAGGTCGTTACATTTGGGAGGCCGTTACTTTTGACTTCAATCTCACAAATTAGATGGAAATTAATGCAAATTAGGATTAATGATATGCTCACCATATTTGGATAAGATCCGGAACTCGCCATCGGAAGCGGGCCAGTTGGATAGTAAACTGATTTGTGCCCAGCAAGAATCTCAATTTTGGCCTTTCCCGCTATTTAACTGGCGTCAGGTGTATCGCAGTACTTAAATCACATACAATACCTTCCCTTAAATAAGCTGACCAAAATCGCTCACAGTACTCCAAATGTGGTCTCATCAGTACTTTGCATAGTTGCAGCAAGACTTTCCTACTCTTGCACTCCAACCCCCATGAAATAAGGGCCAACATTCCATTAGCCTTCCTGATTACCTGATGTACCTGTGTGCTAGCTTTCTGTGTTTTGTGCACAAGTACCCCAAGTTCCTTTGTGTTGCAGCTTTCTGCAGTTTATCACAATTTCAATAAAACCCTTTTGTTCTCCCTTCAACTTCACATTTTCCCATATTTTACTCAATTTGCCAACTTAACCTATCAATATCTCTTTGAAAACTTTTTGGATCCCTTTCACAACTTGCCTTCCCACCTATTTTTGTGCCGCCTGCAAATTTGGCTTCCTTCCTCCAAATCATTAATATATTATAAACATTGCAGTCCCAGCACTGATCCCTGTGAAACCCCAGGTCGCCAACCTGAAAAAGAACCTCACTACTCGCTGTTGCCTGCCAATCTCTATCCATGCTAATATACTACCTCCAACACCATCGGCTCTTAGTTTATGAGTTAACTTTCTGTGAGGAACTTCGTTGAATGCCTTCTGGAAGTGCAAATTATACACATCTACTCTGGTTGAAACTTTCTCGAAAAATTTTAATAAATTAGTCAGACATGATTTCCCTTTCATGAAACAATGCTGACTCTGCTTGATTAGATTATGATTTTCCAAATGTGCTGCTGTTATTTCCTTAATAATTGATTCCAACATTTTTCCAACGGAGATATTAGGTTAATCAGCCTATAGTCACCCGCTATTTGCCTCCCTCCCTTTTTGAATAGGGGTGACACATTGGCAGTTTTCCAATCTTCCGGCACTTCTTCAGAATCCAAAGACTTTTGGAAAATTACAACCAATGCATCCACCATCTTTTTATCTACTTCTTTTAGGATCGTAGGGTGCTTTACAGTAAATTAAGCTTTTTGAAGTATGGTCAATGTTATAAGGTAGGAAATTGCTATCAGCACTCCCCCCTCACCAATAACCCTCATCCGCCCTACCTTTAGAAACTGCTGCCCTATCTCTCTTTCTTCTCAGGTTTTTGTGCTGTTCCAATCCAGCAACTCCTTTCTGAATTTCTTCAATCAAGTTCCTTAATCTCAGTCAAAAATAACATTCTCTGTAAATAATTGTTACTGTGGAATATTATTAATTTTTGACATTGCTGCAGCTCTTCAACAAGGTCAGCCATACAGTTCTCCTCCAGACCTATCTGCTCAGTTGTCCAGCTAAGTCGAACTGATCCCATTGGCTTAACTATCTTAACTCTTAACTAACCAATTGTAGCTAGAACATTGCCAGCAATGGCTTTTCTTTCGATAGGGCAGCAGGGTAGCATGGTGGTTAGCATAAATGCTTCACAGCTCCAGGTTCGATTCCCGGCTGGGTCACTGTCTGTGTGGAGTCTGCACGTCCTCCCCCTGTGTGCGTGGGTTTCCTCCGGGTGCTCCGGTTTCCTCCCACAGTCCAAAGATGTGCGGGTTAGGTGGATTGGCCATGCTAAACTGCCCGTAGTGTCCTAATAAAAAAGTAGGGTTAAGGGGGAGGTTAATAAAAGTAGGGTTTCGGGTATAGGGTGGATACGTGGGTTTGAGTAGGGTGATCATGGCTCGGCACAACATTGAGGGCCGAAGGGCCTGTTCTGTGCTGTACTGTTCTATGTTATCTCTGGTCTCCCCCAATGATCTCTATCTTGTCCCCACCTCTTCTAATCTACATACTGCCACCGGGTAAATTCATCTGCAGACTGCAGTCAGGTTGCGTGCATACAACAACCTGTCTCCACCATGATTCTTAACCCCTCCACTGCCTCATGTTTACAAATTGCACTTTAATCCACATTCCACAAACCTTAACTAAAATTATATTTCCCTTAAGAGAGTGCAGAAAAGATTTATGAGAAAGGTTCTGTGATAAGAGGCTTTAGTTAAGAAACTGCGGCTGTTCCCTTAAGGGGAAGTTGAAAAGAGATTTGATAAAGGTGTTCAAAATCATAAGGGATCTGGACAGATTAGATAGAAAGAAACATTTCCCATTATTGCAAGGCCAAAAACCAAAGGACAATGTGATTTAAGGCAAAAGAACCACAAGCAACATGAGGACATTTTTTTTAACGCAGTGAGTGGTTAGAATCTGGAATGCACTGCCTGAGAGAGGTCGAGGCAGATTCAATCGTGGCTTTCAAAATGGAATTGAATAATTCTTTGAGAAAATAGGGCGGCACTGTGGCGCAGTGGTTAGCACTGCTGCTTACGCGCTGAGGACCCAGGTTCGATCCTGGCCACGGGTCACTGTCCGTGTGGAGTTTGCACATTCTCCTCGTGTCTGTGTGGGTTTCACCCCCACAAACCAAAGATGCGCAGATTAAGTGGATTGGCCATGCTCAATTTCTCCTTAATTTGAAAAAAAATAATTGGGTACTGAAGTGAAACAAGTCGTAAGCAGGGAGTGGAACTAGTTGAGTAGGGGGCTCTTTCTGAGAGTTGGCTTAGACATGATAGACCTCCATCTGTGCTGTAACCACTTTATGGTTCCATATACCATCTTTCACCAAGTTTTGTTCACCTATATTCCGGCCTTCCTGGTCTACATTGACTCCTCTTTCCCCAAAAGCTCAAATTTAAAACTCTCATCCTTGTATTTAAATTCCTGAATTAATTCACCTGCCTCCACCTCCCTAACCAACTCCAGCCCTACTTCCTTTCCGATGAGTGGCCTCTTGCACATGCTCTCCTACTCCCCTCCACATCCAAGGTTACCATTATCAGCCATGCCTGCAATTGCAGAGGTCCCAGATCCTGGTACATCCTGCTTGAATCCCTCCATCTCTCTCTCTCCTTCTTTAAGATCCTCCTTAAAACAAACATTTTTATCTGAACTTTCAGTAACAAGAACTCGCACTTACATAGAATCTCTAATATGGGAAAAAATTGAAGGAGCTTCACATAAGTGCATTCAGACAAAACTCTATCATCGCAAAGTATCACGCAACAAAAACAGTGAAGATGAAAGGTCTTAAAAGCGGAGATGGAGAGATTTAGGGATGGTATTCCAGAACTTAAGAGCCTGTACAGCTGAAGGTATCTAATCTTTTACATCAGCAGCAGGAAGTAGGCAATGGGTGCTGTGTCTGACTACGGAATGCAGATGGCTGGTACATAAATCCTTGGCATAAGAGGAGAAATTATTTATTTTTCTTTTCTTTTCTCTCCTCAAATACTCCTCTGTTTCTTTCTTTTCAGGCATGGGCTCTGTTACAGGAGTTTGGTTCCAATGACACTAGCTACTCTTTAAAGCCTCACTCAAGTCAGTCTCGACGGCAAGCAATGGCAAGTTATTTCACTTCGACATCACGCTGAGTCCACAACCACTGTCCATACACAACAGGAAATGTTTTGTTTGTTGGGTTGGCCATCAAGCAGATAGAAAGAGGCTAATAGAAAACACTGGAGACCTGCAATCATGTTCAACAGAGCTTGCAGCAGCTCCCAGTATACTTTCTCTGGTTGAGCTTCCATTATGTTATCAGTGCAGAACCCTGTCAATTTGACAATCTATACTCACATGTAGGGTTTCTGTTGCCCAACATGGAGTACACACTCTTCATAGAGAAACATCCCAACACTTGCCTAATTCCTGCAAGATGAGGTGCAGATCGACAATGCCAATAAGTAGGAATGCCAAGTCTGAGCAGTGATGTTACTGGAATTTCACAAGCCAAAAAATGACCACTAGAGTTGACTCTGCTGCATGACTCCATCTGTTGATTTCAGATAAGGTCACCCTGTTTGCATAAGTCGTAGGAAGACTCTCAATGGCTGTGGAAGGTTCAATGAGTCAGCCAGGTTGGCTGAACAATGAACAGCAACTGCTTTAGACTATTACAGCTCCACCTGGTTCAGAGATGGTAGCACAAATGGTTAGCACTGTTGCTTCACAGCGCCAGGGTCCCAGGTTCAATTCCAGCTTGGGTCACTATATGTGCGGAGTCTGCACGTTCTTCCTGTGTGTGTCTGTGTGGTTTTCCTCCGAGTGCTCTCATTTCCTCCCACAAGTCCCGAAAGATGTGCTTGTTGGGTGAATTGGACATTCTGAATTCAACCACAGTGTACCCGAACAGGTGCCAGAGTGTGGTGACTAGGGGCTTTTCACAGTAACTTAATTGCAGTGTTAATGTAAGCCTACTTGTGACAGTAATAAAGATTATTTTTTAAATTATTAATTATTAGTATTACAAAAAGAGGTTGGGACTGCGATTTCCCAGGGCCGTTCAGTGGGGGTATGGCCACTAACTCGTGAGAGTCCATAACGGGATTCACGCAGAGGTCTCAGAATGAGATCTTCCCCACCCCTCCCCTGCTGGTGATGTAATCCGGTTCACGCCCAGCAAGGTCGTGAACCTGTTTACCATCAACTTGCACGGATTTAAATATCCCTAAACGGCATAATGCCGTTTGGAACTGCAAAGGGGTGCTGAGGATGGGGGAGGGAATTGTCAATGACTTTGAGACCAGGGTGCCCTTTTGAAAGACCGCTCTCCAACTTTTCCTTGGGTGACTGTCGGTGTGGAGTTTGCACATTGCCCCACACCATAGAATCCCCACAGTGCAGAAGGAAAGTCTAGGTAGGGTGCTCTTTCGGAGGGTCGGTGCATATTCGATGAGCCAAATGGCCTCCTTCTGCAATATAGGGATTCTATGATTCTAAATCTTTACTGAAAGAACCATTATCACCTCAATATGCTCCTTATATATTGACATCTAACAAAGAGACATTCTGAATATTTCCCTTTGCAGACTTTCCAACCCAATTCCTAACAGCCTACTTACGTCTGTGTCTGTCCTATTGTAATTTAAACTGATCAGTGCATAACAATTATTCTCTTTTCTTCAGTGTGGGCAAAAGTTTTTGTGTGCCACCTCCTGGTAACAGCTTACTTAATAGAGTTACTGCATGGGGAAATCTGAGATCCTATTTTCATGTCGCAACATTTTGGTCAGCAAGTTGCCTCCAAGCCACAAAGTTCACCCACTCCAGAAACTTGGCACACATAAAAAAGATGCTGCCAATCAACTGAGGAAATACCACACTAATTGTTGTAAGCGCTGCCTTTCCATCAAACTGAGCTCCTGTGTGCTCTCTCAGATTAAAAGAAAAGATCCCTTGGCACTATCGCAAAGAAAAGCAGGGAAATTATCGCCGTTGTCATGACCAATATTTATTCCTCCTTGTTCTAACACACTTACTCAAAGCATTCTAATTAAATATTTTACTTTACGCGTCAACTAAAGTAGGGAGACGTTGCACACAAGGTGGGTCCCGCCAGGCTACTTTACGTTTGGCCCTTTTTGCCCAGTTTCTGGGGATATTTTTGCTTATGATCAATGGTTTAAGGTGCCCACATAAGGGAAATGCCAAGAAGCACCAGGGCAAAGAAAATTGTAGATAGAAATTCGTCAACACATTCAGAGGTTTCTCGAGGCTCCTCGGTGGAGAAAATGGCAAAGGCTGCTCCTATGACTCCGGCTACTCCAATAACAACAGAAATGCTTGCCAGCGTCTTGGCAATGGAATCTGAGAAACAATGGAGGATTGTGTCTGGGAACCTTCATAAGTCAACAAAAGATGTCCTGGTTCCCTTTCGGTCGAAGTTAGAAAAGACCTCCGAAATGGTAAAAGCGCATGGTAAAAGCCTCCTCACTGGAGGCTGAGATCTCCCTGATGGCCAGTGAAAATAAAGCACTGAGGACCACTGGAGAACCGCTCCAGGAGGCAGAATGTCAGAATCGTGGGGTTGCCGGAGGGTATGGAAGGCCCAACTACCACAGAATACTTTTCTAAGATGTTTGTGAAGATGTTGATGGAGAGTGGATACAAGTGCCCTCCTAAAATGGATTGAGCCCATTGGACAATCCGGTAGAAACCCTTTCAAAACGAACCTGCACGGGCTGTGATTGCACGGTTCCACAGTTTCCAGAAGGAATGAGTCCTGAAATGGGCTAAGGAGCATTGGGGCTATAAATGGGAAGGCTATGCCACCAGGCTTTACCAAGACATTGGAGTGGAGCTGGCGGCAAAATGGGTGGCAGTTACCAAGGCCAAAGCCGCCCTGTATAAGAGTGGAGTTCGGTTTGAAGTCATGTACCCGTCACTTTTGAGTGACCTTTGAAACGAAAGACTATTTTCTCAAGCATGGGAGGATGTGGATGCCTTTGTAAAAGAACATAGACCCGGTTCAAGTTGGTTGTGTTTTTGCAAGGTCTTTGATTGTTGGGGGAGGACAAGTGGGAGGGGAGAGTTGTTGAGGTTCCTTGTACATGTTTGCATTTCTCTGTTCTTAGATGGGATGATTGTTTAATATGTTGGATGTGGGTGAGGGGTTTGACATTACGGGGGTGGGGGGGGGGGGGGGTGTTATTCGTTGTACGATGATTGTTATGGGGAATACATAGCTCCCTGTTGGAATCTGATGTTTGAAGGGGCTTTGTTCTACTTTGGTCTTCGATTTGGACAGTGTTTTTTTCTTCACCCTGGGTGGGGATCGCCCTGCTAATCAAAGACTTAGCTAGCTAACGGAAGCAAAGAGGTAGCTGCAGCTCATTATACTAGCTTACTTTTGGATAATGAGCTTAGTGTTTGCGTTTTATTTGGAGTTAGGGATAGTAGAAAGAGGGTTTTGTTCGCTTTGTTGTTATTGGTATGCACATTTGGATATGGCATTGTGTGGGGACAGGGAGGTAGGGTCAGTTTGCTGATGGTGACTACAGATTTCTCTTTGTTTTGTCTTGCTGGTGGGTTTAGCGGCCGTCTTGGGTGGACCTTGTGTCTGTATCTCTCTCATTGTTGTTGGATAACCCCTTTTGGTAAAAACGGCTGACTCTGGGTCAAGGGGGTGGGAGGCCCAAACTCAGATGATTACCTGGAAAGTAATAGAGTTGGGTGGCCCAGTATCAAGGTCGAGGGTATTCGCTCACCTGAACAGATGTGGTGTTTTTTCAGGAAACTCATTTGCGGGAAGGGACCAACCCAGTTTGCAGAAGGGGTGGGGGCTGAGCCAATTCTTTCATTCGGACTTCCAACAATAGGGCCTGGAGGGGGGTGCGATCCTGGTTAAGGTCTATGCACCAAATTGGGATGATACAGAGTTTGTTAAGAGGTTGCTGCCCTCCATTCCTGACTTGGACTCCCATCAACTAATCTTAGGGCTTGGGGAATTAAACTGCGTTCTCGATCCGAAGTTGGATCGATCTAGGCCCAAGTCGCTGCCTCTATTTGGGGTGGCAATGGCGCTATTAGCTTTTATGAAGCAGATTGGTGAGGTGCGGCCTCAGATTGATGATATTTTTTGCAACTGAGAGATAAAGATTTTTCTTTCTTTTCTCCATGTCCATTAGGTTTACTTGTGGAATTTATTTTCTGGTGGGTAGGTCTCTTCTCCCCGGGGTGAAGAGGGAGGGGTATTTGGTGATTGTGATTTTGAACCATGCTCCACATTTTGTGGACTTGGTCCTAGAGTTAATTCCCTCTCAGCGCCTGCCATGGAGGTTGAACACAACGCTGCTAGCAGAAAAATTGTTTTGCAACGTATATCCTTCGCCATTGAGGAATATATCAAGTTTAACAAGAGTGAGTCTATCTCACCCTCTATGCTATGGGAAACCCGTAAGATGGTTATTAGGAGGGAGCTAAGCTCCAACACAGCACATGTGGAAAGGACTGCAGGGGTGGAGCGGCAGAGGCTGGTGGACTCCAACCTTTGAGGCTGACCATTGGTATTTGTTTGATCCATCCCCGAGTTGCTTGTGAGCAGGAAAATGCTGCAGACGCAATATGAATTGTTATCAACAGGTAAAGTGGTGAGTCAGCTGCAGTGCTCAAAGTGGGTATTCTATGAAAATGGGGAGAGGGCAAGTTGCCTTTTACTCATCAGGTGGCTTCCCGGGAGATTATACAGATTAGGGACTCGGGTGGCAGTATAGGAATCTTTATAGACCAGGAGGGGAGTTAAGTCATGGCGGAATTTTGAAATGAGTTGTCCTTCCCATTGGTGGAGGGAGAAAGGCGGGAAGAGTTGGAATCCCAATTGGGCCTTGAAGAGATTTTGAAAGGTATTGGGTTAATGCAGACGGGTAAAGCTCCTGGCGCTGATGGATTCCCCAAGATGTTTGCAGGTCAGTTGATCCCGTTAATATTGGACATGTTCAATGATTCCTTGTCCCAGGGTTCGCTGCCCATTACACTTACACTCTATTTCTCTGATCCTGAAGAACCCTATAGAATGTGAGTTGTTTCATCCCATTTCACTTTTGAACGTGGACGCTGAATTACTTGCGACGGTGTTAGCACTGTGATTGGAGCCCTGCCTCCCAGAGGTGATCGCGGAAGACCAGATAGGTTTCGTTAAGAGTTGACTGTTAAATATTGTTTTTTTCCCCTCTCCTGTGCTCGAACCATGTGCCCATGGAGGCTGGAAGCCGGAAATGCGTTTGATAAGGTGGAGTGGGGATATCTCTTTGAGATCCTTGGGAGGTGTGGTTTCGGGCAAAAGTTTATATCTTGGGTTTGATTACTGTATAGAGCCCCCACGGCTAGTGTCCGCATTAATGCCTTGAGCTCGGGATATTTTTTGTTGAATCGGAGCATGAGATATGGATGTCCACTGTCTACACTTCTATTTGCTTTAGGGATTGAGTCACTGGCCATAGCATTGAGATCTTCCGATACGTGGAAGGGGATAAGTCAGGGAGGAAGGGAACATAGGGTACCCTTGTACACAGATGATCTGCTTCTTTACATTATGGACCCAGTCTCCAATATGGATGAGATAATTAAGCTACTTAGGGAGTTTTGGCTCCTTTTCTGGGTATAAATTGAATCTGGATAAGAGCAAATACTTCCCGGTTAATCCCCCAACGAGAAGAGCCAATCTGGGGATGTTACCTTTTCGCTTTGCAGATCTAGCTTTCGTTATCTGGGTATCCGGGTGGTCCACAATTGGGCCTCGCTTCATAAATGGAATTATACTAGTCTGGTGACTGGGGTCAAATCTGACTTGCAGAAGTGGGTTAACATCCCACTGCCCTTGGCAGGCAAGGTCCAGATTATCAAAATGAATGTCCTCCTGGGATTTTTATTTATTTTTCGGTGTGTCCCCACTTTCCTCCCTAAATCCTTTTTTGTTAGAGTTAACAAATTAGTGTCCTCTTATTTGGGTGGGCAAGACCCCAGGGTGTTTCTCCAGAGGTTTAGCTTTACCCAATTTGTTTATTATTGGGCTGCCAATACTGCTGGAGTGGTTTAGTAATCAAATGGAGGCAAGTTCTTGGAGTGGCTCTAGTTTGGGTGCCCTAATAACTGACACGCTTCCGTTTTCTCCTGCAAGATTTTCTTTGAATCCAGTGGCGGTGTCCACCCTGAAGATCTGGAAGCAATTCAGACAACACTTTGAATTTAGCTCCATGTCGTTGTTGGCCCTTATCTGTGGTAATCATCTCTTTGTGCGGGCAAATTTAGACTTGACATTTAGATCACGGGAGGGGAAGGGTCGGGATAGTTTGGGGGGCTCGTTCGTGGAGGGAAGGTTTGCCAGTTTTGAGGAGCTGTCGGTAAAATTTCAACTCCCTGGGACCAATTTGTTTAGGTATTTCCAGATTTGTGATTTTTTTGTGGACCTTGGTATCACAGTTCTCCCTGTAGAAGAGGATTATATCTTTGGATGGGTCTGGTCGGGTGCGTATTTCAGGTATTACAGCCAGATCCCATCAGCGGTGGTGGCTCCATGGGATGAGGTGCATAAAGTGGGAGGGTGAACTGGGCCCTATGCTGGATGAAGCGCATGTGAACAGAAGCTCGTCTCAGGATAAATTCCATGTCCTCATTCAGTTTGTTCCAGTTCAAGGTGATGTAACAGAGCTCACCTGAGCAAGGCAAGGGTAAGTGTTTTTTCTTTTGGGTGGGCAACAGCTGTGGGCGATGTTCTCAGGGGCCAGAAAATCATACTCATATGTTCTGGTCATGTCCCAAGTTGTTAAGCTTTTGGGTCTCCTTCTTTAACACCATGTCAGAGATTCTTGTCTGCTGGTGACCATTTTCAGGTTACCGGACTCATCGGTGCTGGGGTGAAGGCGGATGTCCTCGCCTTTGCTTCCTTAATAGCCCAGAGGTGAGTTCTGCTTGGGTGGGGGTCTTCTAGTCCACCCAGTGCCTCGGCCTGGTTGGGTGATCTCATGGAATTTTTACATTTGGAGACGGTCAGGTAGACCATTAGGGGGTCGGTAGAGGGGTTCTACCCGAGGTGGCAGCCATTAATTTCCTTTTGCAAAGGGTTAGTCCCGTCAGTTGTTAAGAAGGTTTTAGTTTATTGGGGGATTAGATTTGGATGTGTTCTTAACTGTTGACTGTGTTCTTTATATATTGTAATCTGAAGCATAGTGTAGCCATCTAAGATGGACACTGGGCTACAAAATGGAGAACTGCTAAGGCTGCAGGGAAAAACAGTCTTAGCAAGGACAAGCAGTTTGCAGGAGACTAATTAGCATTCTGCACGTACAGAAACCAGTTTTTGGCCAGGTGCAGAGTTTCAGCCAAAGGTGTAAATGGCAACAAGATCTACATAGTAATGAGGTGATCCAGATCCAGACCCCGCACAATAGAAACATTTAAGTATGAATGGATACTTTTGAGTAGACACCCAGACAGAACGGCGCCACAGTATCCAACACAAAGAACCATAGGGACTGCCCTACCCATCGAGGAACGACCCTCAGATTGGGGGGTTTAGAAGATATTGATTGGGAAAAGCCCAATCGATACATGGCAGGTAAAAGGCCCGCCCCACGGGGGCACGGACTTCTAAGACCTATAAAAGTAGAACCCGCACATGGTTCGGTCTGCTTTGGCTCCGGCTCTGACTGCTACTTTTGCTCCGGCTCCGCTTTGCTGATACATCGCATCCTGACTCCAGTTCCATCACCAGCCGTTGAGCCATCAGCCATCGAACTGTAAGTGCCAATACAACGATCGCTACGTGATCCAGACCTTGCTAGATTCTGACAACTTTAAGTACCTGAGAGTTGCAGACCAAGAACGGGACGAAGGCCTTGTCCCCTGACCTTGCCTGTTCCTGTCTAGATAAGTATTTTAGTTGTTTAGTATTAGAAGTAAGTTAGTCTCTTTAGCGTATGCATGTGTATTTATTATATTTGTCATAATAAATATCAATCGTTTGGACTTACTAATCGGTGTACAGATTTATTACTTTGAACCTGACCTTGATATACTTGTGAGGTGTCTAAATACGGCACCTGGCGACTCCTGAGCATAATTACATACACAGAGCCATAGTGGTGTTAAGCACACGGCCTTTAAACGGAGGCGTGTTAATACACTCCAGTAAAACGAGCAACAATAGTTTTATATTATATTGTCATACTACTTTGTTTAAATGGTAAATGTTAAGGTTTACAGCAAAAATGTATTTTTTTTTAAATCTGAAATGTTGTAATTTCATATTGCCTTTGAAGTTGCATGTTAATTTTATAAAAACAGCCACCAAAACACCTGAACGTGGAATAACCAGACACCAATGGATAGTGTCATCTTGAAGATAATTCCATGTGATGAAATGAAGGTAAAGCAGCAGAAGCAGGAGAATGCTTACAGGGTTAGCCCTGCAATGCTCTGGAGGTAAACAGTGGAGGCCCTGGCAACAGGTTGTGATGAACGGTCAAAAGGTTCAGCCAAGTATGAGCACAACGTCAGGCGGCCCACCACTGAGTTAAACCAGGTAGGTTAATGGAACTGAAGCTATAAGCTTGTAAGATTTAATGAGAGCTGCAGAGATTGCTTCTTCCTCTTACTGGTGCTGTGCTACAAAACACTAACTCACCCAAGTTCTGATATCATGCAGATAAGCAGATAGTACAGCAAAGTTCTGAATCAATAAATGTGGGCAGAGGAAAAAAAACGTATGAAAACTGTTTACAGATGATGGGTGCAATTTAAACACTGCTTTGAGCCTTGCGCAGATCTGGACGTGCTGGCTAAGTAGAAGGAAAGGCCAAAATCGAGATTCGCACCAGGCCCGAATGAATTTGAAATCTAACCAGTCCACACCCAATGGCGAGTTCTGGACACGCTCAAATATGGCGAGCAAATCATTGCCCCCAATTTGCATCAATTTGCAACTCATAGGGCAGCATGGTGCCCTAGTGGTTAGCACAGCTGCCTCACGGCGCTGAGGTCCCAGGTTCAATCCCGGCTCTGGGTCACTGTCCGTGTGGAGTTTGCATTCTCCCCGTGTCTGCGTGGGTTTCACCCCCACAACCCAAAAATGTGCAGAGTAGGTGCATTGGCCACACTAAATTGTCCCTTAATTGGAAAAATTGGGTAATCTAAGTTTTAAAAAAAATGTCCAACTCATTAGCGAGATTGTAACAGCCTTTTGGGTATTAACCGGCTCCCCGGCGAGAAAACACGCTGTACTCCTTTTTAAAAACATGTAGCTTGCGCAATAGCTGCTGAGGGGAACTGAGGAGGTGAGTAGCCATTGCCATTTTTCGACATGCAGCTCAAGGTCACTGGAGCTGCTACCCCAGTCCGGGGGGGGTGGGGGTGGGGGGGACAGCGGACCCCTCAGTGGGTTGGGTGTTTAGTCTGTAAGGTCTTTAGGACATCTTTAAACATAGTGGATACCCATAACAGGGGCAACTACAGCTGCTGCCTGCTTGTCCTACCAAACACTTTCTTTTTTTTTTATCCATTACTTTATCAGAGTTACAAAGCCAGAGCTCAGAGTGTGGACAGGGGCAAACCCTAATCTAGCTCCTTGCCTGCTCCAAAAGCCAATTCAAACTGAATCCAATTCATGGTCCCCATAAGAGAGACATACCAGATCCAGGCATTACACCTGATCCCACACTCATCTTAGCCAAAAGGCCGAGAAACGATCCTATCAATCACTTTCAAGACAGAGCCCTGTTCTTGGTTCTATGCTGAAGGTCACTTTAACTCCCTTCGACTACGAGCAGCCTCTAGTTTCACAGCTGTAGGATGTTGCTAAATAAGAAATTGACCTTGTTAGTTACGAGAGCACTTCACAGCCGCAGGTTGTGTTTTCTGCTTGCTCCTGCTGGTGGCTGAAGGTGCCTGGAGGCTGCTGTTGCTGTTTCCTTCCTTTTCTGTAGCCGGAAAGAAGGACACGTTCTTCCAAGATACCTGGGTCCTGGAACACAGGGCTCAGGGGACATACGAGTCCAGAAGGCACTCCGGTTTGAAGAAAGACGCTGCGGGACCTAGTGCGCGACATTGTTCCAAATGGGCCTCCTGCTAACACTGTTGAAGAAATGCTTTTGCAGATTGCTAATGCTTTTGTTGCTGGTGCGGTGAGTGCTGCATGTAACTGACATATCACCGCGGGTTAAACGCTGGAAGTCAGGGATGTTTAACTGTGCCTCGAGTGCCAGTGGAATATGTCGATGCCAGGATTTGGTTCCGGTGAGATTGGGACGTGTCAGAGGGCCTGCACAGCTGTGGATTCTGGACGGAGAATGGTGCTAATACACGGAACAAGTCACACATTGACGGACAGATCATTTCTACGACAAAGTTCTGGACATAATAACACATGCTCAGGCTTATCCTCCATTTCTGTTGAGGAGCCTGCGAGGGGTGATACCGTGTGTTTGGTTTGTTTGTGAAAATTAGCCTATTTAGCTTTGTATTGGTACCAATATGTAACGGTGATGTTTCCTTGTTATTTAATGGTTAGTGTGATATGTGGAATGTTATGTCGCAGATTTTCAAATTTTGGATACTGTTGGCCATTTAATTAAAAAAATATTCTCAAATGGTACTGCAGGTTGTGTTTGCTGCTTGCTGCTGCTGATGTCTGGAGGCTACTGTTGTGGTTTCATCCTTTTTCTGTCGCCGGAAAGAAGATAATTTTTTCTAAGATACCTGGGTCCTGGAATACGGGCTCAGGGGGACATACGAGTCCAGAAGGCAATCCAGTTTGAAGCAAGTCAACGCTGCGGGGTCTGGTGCGCAACATTGATCAAAATGGGCCACCTGATGACGCTGTTGAATCCAAAAGAGAAAATGCTGGAAAATCTCAGCAGGTCTGGCAGCATCTGTAGGGAGAGAAAAGAGCTGGCATTTCGAGTCCAGATGACCCTTTGTCTAAGGTCATCTGAACTTGAAACGTTAGCTCTTTTCTTTCCCTACAGATGCTGCCAGACCTGCTGAGATTTTCCAGCATTTTCTCTTTGGGTCTCAGATTCCAGTATCTGCAGTAATTTTCTTTTATTGACGCCATTGAAGACATTCTTTCACAGATTGCTGGTGAATTTGCTGCTGGTGTGGTGGGTGCTGTATGTAACTGGCATGTCACTACGGGTTAAACATGCTGGAAGTCAAGGATGTTCAATTGCACCTTGAGCGATACTGCAGGTTGTGTTGTGCTTGCTGTTGCTTGTAGCTGCAAATGCCTGGAGGCTGCTGCTGTTTCCTTCTTTTTCTGTAGCCTGGAGTAAGGAAAGGGAGGATGGAAGATGTCCGTTTGCCTGGGCTGGAGAAGGGAGCTCTTTCTCTCCTCTGGCATGCTCTGGATCAATGTGACTTTCAATTACTGAGGAATCTACTGCTGGGAGCTGCAAAGGAGGAGAGAGAGGATGATTGATCCAAATGAGCGGTGTTTGCTGCTTGCAGCTTCCCGGAGGCTGTGTGTTTATTTTCTGCCAACTCTTTGCTTTTGTGGTCTGGAGTAAGGAAGGGGAGGACCGTAAGGTCGACTTGAGAAAGGGCAGCTCTTTCTCTCTTCTGGTGTGCTGTGCGTCGGTGTGGGTGTGGTTCTGCACTCATGGGGAGTCTACTGCTGGGAGCTGCAGGAGGGAGAGAGTGGGCGATTGATCCGAATGAGCAACTTGATGAGGATGTTGAAGAAATGCTTTTGAGGATTGCTGGTGATTTTATTGAGAGTGTGATGAGTGCGACATGTCGATTAGCATGTCACCACGAGTTAAACACGCTGGGTGTCGAGGCTGTTTTAGTGCACTTTGAACGCCACTGGAACATGTGGATACCGAGCTTTGTTTCCGATGACATGAGTTTGTATAAGAAGGCCTGTCTTTGTGAGGGCCACGAAGAATCCAGCACGAGTTTTCAGGATACAAAGAAATAACATTTATTTACAATAACATATATACACAACAGAAGCAACTTCCCTTGCTGCTCACTCCTCTCTCTCTGCTGGTTCCAAACTGGCCAGCTCTATTTATGCATGGAGTCTGCTAATGATTTCTCCGCCCCACTCATTGGGGAAGCTCATACTCCCACAGGATTGTGGGATTGTCATTAGTCCCCAGCCAATGGTAAGCAGGCAGGTTATAACATCCCTCCCCCCAAAGTCCAAGGAATCTACCGAAGACCCTGGTGAAGGAGGGCATCTGACTCGTTTTGCCGCAGGACGGACCCCATTTGCACAAGGCGCTGGATCGGGCGCCGTGTAACGAGATGGAGACCGGCGCTTCCGTGATGAACGGCGCAACGGTTGTCCATCCACAGCCTTTGGGCCCGAGGATTCCCCCTCTGAGGTGTCTCGTGTCTCCATCTCGGAGTCAGTGTCTGCTGCCTCCGTCATCTCGGCGTCTTTATCTCCACGCGGTTCTGCCACGACCTGCGCAGGCTTTGAGTGAGGCACCAGAGGAAGATTGTGAAGAATACTTTCCCTTGTATCTGGTCTCTGTGGCTGTAGAAATTAGCTCCTGGGGCGGGGAATTTTTGGAAGTGATAGTCTTCTGGACCGAACATTGTCTACATGTGTGCGCTGGAGACGACCCTGGGCTTGCACCTGGTAAGAGATAGGGCCCGTTTGGCAAAAGATTACGCCAAGGACCCACTGGGCACCACCAGCAAAATTCCGAACGAACACTGGGTCACCGGGTGTAAACTGCCGAATCGGCCGATGTCCCTGCCGTACTTGTGAGCGGCGGACTTTTGCGCCAATGTCCGGGAAAACCATGCTAAGGCGGGTGCGAAGTCTCCGGCCCATTAGGAGTTCTGCGGGACCTACCCCAGTCACCGCATGGGAGGTGGTCCCATATGAAAACAAAAAACGACGCGCTCGTTTTTTGTTTTCATATAGAGGGGCGGAGAAATCATTAGCAGACTCCCTGCATAAATAGATCTGGCCAGTTTGGAACCAGCAGAGAGAGAGGAGTGAGCAGCAACCCATTTGAAGCCGGGTGGTAAGGGGCAGTGCGGATGTGGCGTATGCCGTTCTTCTTCATGAACCTCGCAAACTCCTCACTTGTGAATGGAGTGCCGTTGTCCATGACCAGCACCTCGGGGAGGCCATGTGTACCGAAAGACAAACGCATCTTCTCGATTGTTACGCAGGACGTTGTGCCTCCCATCTTATGCACCTCTATCCATTTAGACTGGGCGTCGATTAATAGCAGGAACATGGATCCTTGAAAAGGGCCGGTGAAATCCGTATGCAAGCACGCCCATGTTGGGGCGCGCCCGGCAGAAGCTTCTGATGCTCCTGGCAAATGGAGCAGTTTTGGGCCACCTTCTCAATGTCGGTGTCGAGGCCTGGCCACCAGACATAACTCCGGGCCAACATTTTCATTTTGGTCACACCTGGATGCCCATTGTGCAAGTCTCTCAGTATCAGCTGCTGTCCTTTTTCCGGGACAATCACACACGCCCCCCACAAAAGGATGCCGTCTTCCACGCTGAATTCGGACAGCTTGGAGGAAAATGCCCGCAGCTCGCCTGGGAGCTGTCTCTGCTGCCCACCATACAGGACTATGTGCCAAACCTTTGACAGGACTGGCTCCGTCTGGGTCCACTCATGGATCTGTGATGCCGTGACAGGCAAGGTGTCCATAAAATTTAGGGTTGCAACCACCTCACCGGTCGTGGGGGTTGACATGGGGCCGGTCGATAAAGGCAATCGGCTCAGTGCGCCGGCATTCCCTATCTGGGTTCCTGGTTTGTGCTCCAGAGAATACTCGTATGCAGCGAGCAACAAAGCCCAGCGCTGGATCCGTGCGGAAGCAATGGGCGGTATTGGCTTATCCTCTCTGAAAAGTCCCAGCAGAGGCTCATGATCAGTCACGATAGTGAAGTGGCGGCTATATACGTACTGGTGGAAACGTTTTACCGCAAAGACCACTGCCAGGCCCTCCTCCTCGATCTGAACGTACTTTTTTTCTGCTGCAGTCAGTGTGCGGGAGGTGAAAGCTATCGGCTGCTCGGCCCCGTTCTCCATCTTGTGGGACAGGACAGCCCCAATACCATACGGGGATGCATCACATGTGACGAGCAAAGGCTTTCCAGGATCATAATGGGTTAGTAACCCAGACAACGACAATTGTTGTTTTACCCACCGGAAAGCGGTTTCTTGCGGCTGACCCCAAACCCAGGTATGATTCTTCTTTAGCAGAAGGTGCAACGGGGCCAGCGTAGTTGCCAGATTGGGGAGGAACTTTCCGTAATAGTTTACGAGGCCGAGAAACGAACGAAGATGCGAAGTGTCAGTCGGGGCGGGGGCCTGTTGAATCGCGCGCACCTTCTCTGCGACGGGGTGCAAGCCTTCGTGGTCCACCCGATAACCCAGGTAGACTACTTCCTTTGCCTGAAAAACGCACTTTGTGCGACGTAAACGGACTCCAGCCTCCGAAAAACGTCGAAGGACAGCCTCCAAATTTTGCAAATGTTCCTGCTCCGACGTCCCTGTGATCAAAACGTCATCTAAGTAGACAGCAACACGTGGTAAACCTCTCAAAATGCCCTCCATAACGCGTTGAGAAATAGCGCAGGCAGAGGATACTCCAAAGGGCAAACGTGTATATTCATACAGGCCCCGGTGTGTATTAATCGTTACATATGTCCGGGAGGCAGGGTCCAGCTCCAACTGTAGGTAGGCGTGATTCATATCTAAATTTGTGAACGAGAGTCCGCTTGCAAGCTTCGCGTAGAGGTCCTCTATGCGAGGCATTGGGTATCGGTCGAGTCGGGAAGCTGTATTCACTGTAAGTTTATAGTCGGCGCACAAGTGAACTTTGGCATCTGGCTTCATTACAGGTACAATTGGTGCTGCCCAGTCAGTGAAACGGACGGGCCTGATGATACCCAAAGTGTCCAAACGAGTGACCGCCCCTTCTACCTTCTCGAGCAAGGCGTAAGGCACCGGATGTGCCCGGAAATAGCACGGCGTAGCTCCTGGTTTGACTTGGATACGGGCTACAGCCCCTTTTATTTTCCCCAAACCGGGCTGGAATACATCTGGGTATTGTCCCAGCACCTGAGTCAACCCTCCAGAAACTTTTTGGAGGATGTGCTGCCGCTGCAACCGCAAATGGTGCAACCAGTCCCGATCCAACAGGCTGGGCCCATGGCCGCGCACCAGGGTAAGTGGGAAACGCCCCTCCTGGCGTCCATAAACAACAGGGGTCATCGTAGTTCCTGCAATGTCCAATGGTTCCCCCGTGTAGGTGGCCAACCTGGCATGTGTCGGTTAATGTAAGGGTCTGTATACCCTGCTTGATGCGGTCGAATGTCCTCTGGGCGATCACGGAGACCGCCAGTGGAATAGAAAACAACTTCCAACCTGCATCCAACAAAAATCCAGGCAGGTGGCTTCAGCAGTGTAGACAGCTATTCACTTTAACCCTCGTCGGCAGTTTTGTGAGGGTCACGAAGAATCCAGCACGAGTTTTCAGGATACAAAGAAATAACATATATATACACAACAGCAGCAACTTCCCTTGCTGCTCACTCCTCTCTCTCTCTGCTGGTTCCAAACTGGCCAGCTCTATTTATGCAGGGAGTCTGCTAATGATTTCTCTGCCCACCTCATTGGGGAAACTCATACTCCCACAGGATTGTGGGATTGTCATTAGTCCCCAGCCAATGGCAAGCAGGCAGGTTATAACACCTGTACAACGGAGGTTCATCGACAAGAGACTGATATGAAAAATAACCACACAGCAAGGATCCTCCATTCTGTTGAGGACCTGCGAGGGGTGACAGTATGTTTGGTTTTCTTTGTACAAATGAACTATTGTCGCTTTGTGTTGTACTGATATCCTGTAAATGAAATGTACTTGTGCATGTATGGCACAGTGCTTTTTCCTTGTTGATTAGTGTGATTTCTGGACTGTTAAGTAGTTGGTTTTCATCTCTTTGTATAAAGGTACTACTGACCATTTAATAAACAAATTATTCTCAAGTGGCTTCTCAAGGATGCACGTGCCATGTCACAGATGCTAATTATTACATTGCATTTCAATCAAACCTTGAAGCCTGAACAGTTTGCTTGACCTCGACACCATAGAGGCAGCAGCCAACAATAAAAAGAGTTGGGCTTCTGCATTGGGGTATCCTCGCAACCAAAAAGGGTGAGTATGTAGATCAGGGGAGGGCATCGGAGCACAGTCTCCCCACTGTTTCTGGGGTCTGGGGTCTAGGGGCTCCTGCTGTGGCCGGGGTGAGTGTACAGAGAGAGAATTTTCAAGCACAACTCACTCAGTGGACGGCATTCTGAGAGAGGGTGGGACACAAAGTTCAGGGAGGCTTGGGGGATTTGAGGATCCCGGTTCAACGTTCTAACTGATTGTCGGTCGGTCTCTTTCTCCAATTCCTTACAGATACCAAAATGGATGGTGGTGCCAATCCCGCAAAGGATGCCCTTGTGGGTGCTGGTGGCAGTCCAGGCGGCCAGACGCCAGAGAAGACAGCAGAGCCGACACAGGCTGGAGGTGGCATGCCATGTGCAGGAGGCCGCCGCAAACCCTAAAGACCCGGCCACCCATCAGGCCAGGGAGGAACCCAGAGGGGGACGCCATCGACAGCCCACGATGTACAGGCTTCATCGGTCTTTCGGGAAGCTAATGGATAGCATATTCCGCAGGAAACCCCGTCTCAACAAAGAGACATTGCAGCACCTGTGCCATGTCCTTGCGGACATGTTGCCCCCTGGAGGAGGAGGATACGAAAGTCACTGCAGCCCTGAACCTTTATGCCACCGGTTCATTCCAGGGCTCAAATGGGGACTTGTGTGGCATTTCCCAAGCTACAACCACAAGTGCATCTGTGAGGTCACGGATGGCCTGTGTACCCGGGCACCAGACTATATAAACTTTGAGGTGTACCAGGTCCAAGATGCCGGGCTGCAGGATTCTCCGCCATCGCCACGATGCCCCAGGTCCAGGGGAAAATAGATGGTATGTATGTTACCTTGTGCACATTGGGGCATCAAGGAATGCTATTCATTAACAGGAATGGTTCCACAACCTGAATGTTCAACACGGGGACAACCATCACCTCCAGATCATGCACATGTGTGCACTCTTTCCAGGGAGAGTGCATGACAGCTACATCTTGGTACACTTGAAGATCACACGTCAAGAACCACCCCAGCATAACAGGTTGGCTCTTGGGGGAAAGGGATACCTGCTGAGGTCCTGGCTGATGATGCCGGTGCGGAAGTCAGAGACCGAGGCAGAGATCTGATATAACAAGGCCCATGTTGCCACCCGTGCTGTCATTGACTGGTGCATCGGACTGCTCAAAATGCAGTTCTGATGCCTGGACCGCTCTGGTAGAGCACTGCTGTACATCCCTCAGAGGTGATGTGCTGTGCCCTCCACATTGGGGCACAGCAGCGGAACCACATGCTTTGCCCGTCAGCTTCCCCCATCTACCCGACATTCCCCTCCTTCGCCGCCACTCCCGTACTTTCCCTCCACACTCCCCCTTCCTCCGATTCCCCAACACTCCTAACACCGCCACCGCCACCCCCCCCCCACCCCCCCCCCCCCCCCCCCCCCCCCTTCGCCCTGACTACTCTATTCCAGTCTCCCAGGGTCAGTGCCACATCACAACAGGGCGTTGGGCCTGTGTCAGCACTGTCAGCGGGTCAATATCCAAGGCAGGAGAGTGATGATCAGTCGCTGTGAGGTAAGCTCTGGTGCTCTACAGTTGATGAAAAAGTCTGACTCCTGGCTTTCTGATGACAGTGCGCTCACACCCATCTTCTAAATGTGGTCTGCATTGGGGCGTTTGATGTTGGACCACTGTGCCTGCTTCCTTTCGTGCCATGTGGCCTTTGGTGCCCTAGGTGGACGTCATCTGGAGGGCCTGAAGCCAGGACCCCGGCCGACTTACCACATGGAGGCCCCACCGTGCCGACTTCAAGATCCGACCCCAGGAGCGCCCAGGGAGGGAACAGACCATGGGACCTAGCCCAGCCTGCCCCAGGAAGTCCCCGCCCACGACCCAGAAACGGCGGAGACCGCGGGCGAGGACCCGAACACGCTGCAAGGTATTCCCGCGCCCGCAGAACGCCGGGACCCATCCGTATCGCAAACGCGCCCCCCCAGCAACCCCTCCACCTCAACCAGCGCCCGGGACCCTGCCAGACCCGACCCCGGAAACGTAAACAGCGCCCTGGACCCCGCCAGACGCAACCACCTACCTTCCACAAGGGATGACGTCTCCCATCGGATCCCAGGATCATCCAGCAGCAGCCGCCGACCGAGGAAGCGAGGGAAATGCAGCGGTCTGCAGGTTAGACCGAAGCAACGCGGTTTCAAAACCCCTCACCCCAGCATACTCCTGGCAAACGTCCAAGCGATTGAAAACAAGCTGGATGAACTTAACATCAGACTTACCTCTCAGAGGGAAGTAAGAGACTGCTGTGTGCTCTGTTTCACAGAGACATGGCTCACCCCCACCTCACCGGACTGTGCCATGCAACCTGAAGGCTTCTCTATTCACCGGGCAGACCGCACGGCATCTTCAGGCAAAGCGAAGGGTGGAGGGGTTTCCCTCCTCATCAACTCCTCCTGGTGCTTGGATGTGGTGACCCTGGCGACCTACTGCTCCCCAGACCTGGAATACTTGACCGTAAAGTGCCGCCCATACTATCTTCCACGTGAGTTCACTTCAGCCATTATCACAGCGGTCTACATCCCACCCCAGGCAGAAGTGAGGAAGGCGCTGGATGAACTGTACACAGTCATAAACAACTATGAAACAGAACACCCGGAGGCCTTGTTCATTGTGGCCGGAGACTTCAACAAAGCCAACCTCAAGAGTGTACTGCCAAAATTCCACCAGCACATCTCCTGTCCCACCAGGGGCGACAACACTCTTGACCACTGCTACTCAAAAATCAAGGGCGCCTACCGTTCCATCCCCCGACCGCACTTTGGGAAATCAGACCATAAGACTATGCTCTTTCTCCCGGCTTACAAGCAGAAACTCAAGCGGGAAAATCCAGCTAAGAAGGTTGTGCAGTGCTGGTCCGAGGAGACAGAAGAGCTCTTACGTGACAGCTTAGAGACAGTGGACTGGTCCATATTTAAGAACTCAGCTTAAATGAGTATGCCAACACCGTCACAGACTTCATCAGCAAATGTGTGGATGACTGCGTGCCAAAGAAAGCAGTACTACGTTCCCCAACCGGAAACCATGGCTCAACCGCGAGATTGACTCCCTACTGAAGGACAGATCTGAGGCGTTCAAGGTAGACGACCCTGTCCGATACAAGAAATCCAGGTACGACCTCCGCAAAGCCATCCGAGATGCCAAGAGAGAATATCAAACTAAGCTAGAGTCACAGACTCTCGGCGGTTGTGGCAACGACTAAACAACATAACGGGCTACAAAGCGAAGCCGAGCAGTAACTCTGGCAGCAGCGCACCCCTCCCCGATTAACTTAATGCATTCTATGCTCGGGTTGAGCAGGGAACCAACAATCCGCTGTCGAGTGCCCCAGCAGCCCATAATTCACCCATACCCACCATCACGGTTTCCGAAGTTAGATCAGCCTTCCTGAAAGTGAACCCACGGAAGGCGACAGGCCTGGACGGGATCCCTGGTCATGCACTCAGAGCCTGCGCATACCAGCTGGCAGAGGTATTCACAGACATCTTTAACCTATCCCTACTCCACTCCGAGGTCCCCACCTGCTTCAAGAAGACCACCATCATACCGGTACCAAAGAAGAACCAGGCAACATGCCTCAATGACTACCGTCTGGTGGCCCTGACGTCAGTTGTAATGAAGTGCTTCGAGAGGCTGATCATGAAGCGCATCACCTGCATACTCCCGGAACGCCTTGACCCACTTCAATTCGCATACCCTCGCAACCGACCCTCGCAACCGGTCCACGTCAGACGCCATTTCCCTGGCCCTACACTCATCCCTAGAGCATCTCGAAAACAAGGACTCCTACATCAGACTCCTATTTATTGACTACAGCTCCGCCTTCAACACCATAATCCCAGCCAAGCACAGATCAAAGCTCCAAAACCTAGGACTTGGCTCTCCACTCTGCAACTGGATCCTTGACTTTCTGACCAACAGACCACAATCAGTAAGAATGAACATCAACGCCTCCTCCACAATAGTCCTCAATACCGGTGCCCCGCAAGGCTGCGTACTTAGCCCCCTACTCTACTCCCTGTACACACACGACTGCGTGGCAAAACTTTGTTCCAACTCCATCTACAAGTATGCTGACGATACGACCATAGTGGGCCGGATCTCGAATAACGACGAGTCAGAATACAGGAGGGAGATAGAGAACCTAGTGGAGTGGTGTAACGACAACAATCTCTCCCTCATTACCAGCAAAACTAAAGAGCTGGTCATCGACTTCAGGAAGCAAAGTACTGTACACACCCCTGTCAGCATCAACGGGGCCGAGGTGGAGGTGGTTAGCAGTTTCAAATTCCATGGGGTGCACATCACCAAAAATCTGTCCTGGTCCACTCATGTCGACGCTATCACCAAGAAAGCACAACAGCGCCTATACTTCCTCAGGAAATTAAGGAAATTCGGCATGTCCACATTAACCCTTACCAACTTTTACAGATGCACTATCGAAAGCATCCTATCGGGCTGCATCACAGCCTGGTATGGCAACTGCTCGGCCCAGGACCGCAAGAAACTTCAGAGAGTCGTGAATACCGCCCAGTCCATCACACGAACCTGCCTCCCATCCATTGACTCCGTCTACACCTCCCGCTGCCGGGGGAAAGCGGGCAGCATAATCAAGGATCCCTCCCACCCGGCTTACTCACTTCTCCAACATCTTCCATCGGGCAGGAGATTCAGAAGTCTGAGAACACGGACGAACAGACTCAAAAACAGCTTCTTCCCCACTGTCACCAGACTCCTAAATGACCCTCTTATTGACTGGCCTCATTAACACTACACCCTGTATGCTTCATCCAATGCCAATGCTTATGTAGTTACATTGTATAACTTGTGTTATGTATTATGTATTCTCATGTATTTTCTTGAATTTTGTTTAATTCCCTTTTCTTCCATGTACTGAATGATCTGCTGAGCTGCTTGCAGAAAAATACTTTTCACTGTACCTCAGTACACGTGACAATAAACAAATCCAATTCAATCCAATCCAATCATGGTCTTTACCCTGCCATCCCGTTCTGCTAGCTGCCCTTGAGATTTCCAGCTCTCTGGATGCAGAGGGGTGGTTGAAACTTATAACGAAGCGAGAAAAGCAAGTCCTGGTTCATTGGGGAATGTTCCCAAACAGGTATTTGTCAGTAGACTGTTGAAATGCTGGCAAGTAAAGAACACAGAATTTCACAGCTCAGAAGAAGGCTGTTCAACACTTCACAGCCATGCAGATTGAGCAACTTTGCGCAATTTCCTGGATACTTTTTTAATTTTCACACATAATATCTTCTAATTTTTCAAGCTTTTAATCTGCTTCCAACGCTTTCAACTATTTTTGCTAAATTATTTCCGATCTTATTTCTCTGTACTAAATAATAAATGTTGTTTGACTCTGGAGGGCATAACTGCAGAAAGTAATCAGTGCCGATGACTCAAAGGTTGGCCAGGTGGTTAACAGTAGGTGAAGCACCTTGGTACGGAAAGATATAGACGGTATGGTCAAATAGGCAGATAAGTGGCAGATGGAATTTAACCCTGAAAAAGGGAAGGTGATACACTTTGGAAGGAGTAATGTGACAAGAAAGTATTCAATGAACGACATGACACTAGGAAACTTCTGAGGAACAAAGGGACCTTAGTGTGTTTGTCCATAGATCTCTGAAAGCAGAAGGTCTGCATGATGGCACAGTGGTTAGCAGTAGTTAGACAAAAGATGTGCAGGTTAGGTGGATTGGCTGTGATAAATTGCAACTATGTGTCCAAAAATTGGGTAGGGTTACGGGGATCGAGCAGGAGGTTGGGCCGCTATTTTGAAGGGTCGGTGCAGACTGGATAGGTCAAATGGCCTCCTTCTGCACTATACGGATTCTACAATGCTATGATGCACTGGTATCAGGAGGGGGGATTCGGAAGAACTGGAAACCACCGTTGTTTCCTTGGTGGCAGACCCTGGATTAGCTTCCAGCGCTTCCTCCACCCTGACAGTGCCTGTAGAGTCCTGGCAGTCTCCATGAGCAGAGGGGCAGCTGGAGTGAGCTCCAGAGGCCTCTGCATCATCTGGCTCTGGTGGCTCCCCATTGTCTGCACTATGGTGTTGTCGCCCTCAGAAATGCTCCTCAGTGACTGGGCCATACTCTGCATTGCCCCGGCATGTCTACCAGCATCTGGGACATGTCACTCAGAGACTGGGACAGACTCTGGAGTGCCTCGGCAATGTCCACCTGCGACTGGGACACTTTCCGCAGCAATTGGGACATGATGTTGAGGCCCTCAGCCATGGTCGTCAGAGACTGAGCCATGCCTTGGACACCACCACTCAAGACGCTGATGGTTGCCAACCTAGCAGTATGGGCCTCTGTGCCACGCATTGTCAGCATAATCTCCTGCACCCGTAGCCTTTGAGACTCCTCTAATCACCTTTGCACTCACTAGACTGTCGCTGACATCCCCTCCTGAATCCCAGAGGTGAGGACTCAGAATTCTGGTACACCCCGCCCCCCCAGGTCTTAACCCTTTCACGGCTACTGTGGGCTATCTTCTCCTGCGGGGACAAATAGAGGGCTTTGTGAGCCGCCTGCTTGATGCTTCAGGGGGATGTCAATGGCAGGTGGCATATGTGAGCACCACAACTGGACATGAAGGAGTTGTGCTGGTGCGTGCAGGGGGTGCTGAGGAACAAGTGCAAAGATCAGATGTGGGGAGGGTGGATTTGGAGGGGGTTGGGAATTTGAGGGGAGGGTGGGTCAGGAGAGAGGTGGTAACTTACCCTTGCTCGGTGGAGGTCATTGGGGTCTTCGTCCGACATTTACGGCAGTCCTCCTGGTCAATCCGCTCGCACTGACAGCTACTGCCACTGTTTCCTTAGTGGCCCTGCTGATGGCTCTCCTCTGACCCCCTTGGGGAAACTGAATGCCCATCTCACCTCCACAGCCTCCAGAAGCCTGGTCAGGTAAGCATCCCCAAAGCAAGGAGCTGCCATGCTTGTGTGTTGACTGGAGTGAGTAGTGAGGGAGAGTTTAACAGCAGCTCCCGCTTGTTAGTGGCTGCTGAGGCACCAGTCCAGTGAATCAGATGGTGGGACGGCCAGTCATGGCAAGAAGCTCGTGGGGGCTCATTTCCAACACTAAATGCCATTAAACGCAGACCACGATCTCACCAACGCAGCTGTTGAGAAACACCCCGCAATCGTGCCCAAAATGACACTTAGAAATGCGACCAATATTTCTTAGGGGATAAATAAAAGGGAGACATTCCATACAAGGTAAGTGACTATTGCAAGACAGTCAAGGACAAAGAAAGAGCTAAGAAGCATAAAACTAAAAAGCATACAGAAATGCAAAAAAAAACAGATCCTGGCAAGTGGTAAAGATATAAACAGCAGTAAAAAGTGACAAAACAAATAGTTTGAGCTACAAAAAGGGAGGATGGAAGAAACTTGCAAGGAATTTTAAACAAGCCATAACAATTCAACTGGGCATTTACTACATTAATCTTATTGGATTAATATAGAAAGAATACATAAAGGATTCCTCAAACATATCAAGTCTACTTGAGTGCGCTCGTTTACCCATTGTTATAAAATAGATTAAACCGAGACCATGATTCCAGCACTAATTACAATATAAAACATGCACAGTGACCCTACAAATAAATAACATGGTTAAGAGTCATTTTGAAATTTTAAAAGGGGATATCAATTCACTGAGCCAATAAAATATAACCTTAGCTTTTAAAATAGGCAAAAACCTAAAAGATTTGTAAAAGAGCAGACCCACCTCCCTCCCTATTCATTAGCTCAGCTACCTCACCTCCCAACCCTCTTCCCTCTCCACTCACCAATTCCACTTCCCAATCTCTCTCACCCCCTTGGAGTCTGTTAGTCTCTCTCTCTCTCCTAATCCCTCCCCCCTTAAGAGTCTGTCTGTCGCTCTCATTCTTCCTCTCTCTACCCTCTCCCCCACCACACCCAAGTCTGTGTCTCTCTCTTGTCCCTAGGTTGGAGTTTATCTGCCTGTCTGTCTCTCTTTTTATCTCACCCCCTTGAAGATTGTTTCTTTCCTCTCTCTCACTGGTCCGGAGTGTCTCACTGCTGCTGCTTCGGATTAAGTACTTGGATCCTGCCACCATCTCCTAAATGGAGGTTGCCGCTGCTGTTGGTTGTGATTCTAGAACCACCAAGACCGAGAAGTTGTGACTGGCTCTGGAGCTGGCCAACTCGATACAGGCAGGACAAAGTGATTTGGAGAGTGTGGGACCAGGGCTGCCTCGGGTCTGGCTGCTGCTCCCTCTTTCGGTCGGTTAAATAGCATTGGCTCTGGGTTCGGTCTGGCTGGGCCCAGGGCGAGGGTCCTGCTTACTGCTTCCCAGGAAATGCTCCCTTTGGTCAGGGTCTGACGTGCTGTTTTTCAGCCTGCCTGTATTATTCTACTCACATGCTGCTCTTGGATTAACAGGCTGTTTCTTTCCCACGGTTGCTACTGATAAGTTTGCTGGTAAGATGCACTTGAGTCTATCAGTGGCAAACGTGGGAGAGAAACAGTCTGTGATTGCAGCAGCAGCTCCTCACCTATTCTGTCACTTCCACATATTATCCTCTATTCGTCACACCCGTGATTGACTTTTCCAGGACTTTTTGGGAGCTTGAGGATAAATTTGTGTAGTTTGAACCCTGGAATTATTCCTTTTGTTTGTAAAATTGTGCATATCACTCTATTGTTTAAGAAACCACATTAAGAAATTATGATAAGTTAGCCAAAAGTCAGTTGTTGGGAAAGTGCTAGAATTTAAAATGAAAGATAGGGTGCCTAAATAGTTTGAAAATGTGCTCAGAGAGAGCATGGATTTGCAAAGGGTAGGGCATGCCTGATGAATTTGATTAAAGTTTTCAAAGAGGTGATCAAAGTAGTGGGCAAGAAATGTCTATGGATTTATATTTAATGATGAATGTAATGGAATTGAAGACAAAATATTGACATGGTTAGGAAACTGGCGAGGCAGAAGACAGAATAGAGATAATGGGCAGGTAATCGAATTAGCAGAATGTGACTACTGGTATCCCACAAGATTGGTGTTGAGGTCTCAAATAATTACTGTATTAACTCCTCAGATCATGGAACCAAAAACCACATATTCAAATTTGATGATGATGTAAAGATAGCCAGCATTGTAAGTAAGCAATGTAGACAGAAGTGTAAAATTAAGGAGATATTGATAAAGTGCGTGGTCAAAACTGTATCAAATGAATTTCAATGTAGGCAAATGTGAGGTAATCTGCTTTGGGCCAAAAATGGATCAAACAGGAAACTTTCAAAAGGTGAAAAACTACAAATGGTAGGAGCTCAAGAGACTTGGGGAGTGAGGCAGATAGATCATTAAAAAAAAGATACAAAAAATAATCAAAACAGTTAATGGAATTCTGGACTTTATATCTAGAGGACTAGAATAAAAGGGGTACACGTCATGCTTTAGATAGACAAAGTTCTGGTTAGATCACACCTGGAATACTGTGAGCAGTTCACGACACCACACCTTATGAAATAGCTATTGGCCTTGGAGGGAGTACAACATACAATTCCCGAAATGGTACCAAAACTCAAAAGGCTAAACCATTAGGAGAGATTACACAAACTAGGATTGCAATCCCTGGAATTTAGAAGATTAAGGGGTGATTTAATTGAAGTTTTCAAGATATTATAGATAACAGTTAAGCTAGTCAGACAGGAACCAATTTTGCTCTTTTGAGAAATTCAGGGCCAAGCAAATAATTAGAGCCAAATCTTTCAGGGATGAAATTCGGAAACATTTCTTCCCAGAATGGGAGAAGTTTGGAACTTTCTTTCACAAACAGAAAAACATAGAATTAAGATTAATAATTTTTATTAGCCAAAGGTAATTTAAGGGATATGGGGCAGAGGTGAGTAAATGGAGATTAGTTACAGATCAGCCATGATCTCATTGAATGGTGGGATAGGATCAAGGGCTAAATGGTGCTATACAGATGTTTCATTGCAAGACTGCTAGTGTGCAGTAGGACAAGTTTCAGTAAAATAATTGTAAACACACTCCAAAGCATTCGTCAAAAGCACTATTAGTTTCTGATCTCTCTCCCCAAAAGTCCTCATTACAGGTGATGCATTACACGAATTTCACATTTTGTTTATGGTGGATGATGCTTGGGGTATGGATCCAGCATTCAGTAATTTGGCCTTTTTGCATAGACATGCATCAATGTTAAATTGCTTGTTCTTCCACCTCTCTCTTTCACCACCTCTGCCCCCCCCCCCCACAACAACCCCAATCCTCCCCCATCCCCCCCCCCCCCCCCCCCCCCCACTAACCAATGAACAGAATTGTAGAATAGGCAGAAACCTTTTAAAGCAATCTGCATCACTTTGTAGGGACAGTACAATCTGAAATATGTCTACAAAGATTTCAGTAGGATAGCACCAAGAACATTTGAAAAGATTCACTGTGGTCTTCCCATCTTATTTTTTCTTGCAACCAGTAATTGTGGAGTAAGAATAGCTTTGCACAAAGAAATATATGGACACACATGTATTGCAAGGACTTGATACTGTACCTAAGAACTGATCAATTGCATGTTAGCACTTGCCTTGCCCTTAAAAGCAAACATTGTAAAGAAAAAAACCAAAAAGTCAGTGAATAGATCGGTTACAAGCACATGTTTTAATTAACAGAATTTATATAGTGGCATATATACGCTGCTTTGTCTACAAGGCATATAACATTTTGTGCTTACGATGAAACTGGATTGCAACAAACCTGTTTTCCAGAAGAAATGCAGCCAGGCTTAAGGGCAATCACAAACAAGGTGAGAGATTAAGTATCTTTCTGACTACGCCACAGTTTCTGCACATACTTTCACATTCTCAGTTTCCTGTTCACATGACTATAGGTACACAAACTTGATATGATTTCACAGTCACTGCCAGGTGGATCAAATCCAATTGTGACGTAGTGAGTGCACAAAAGTCCTATAACACCACCTACTTTTACTTGCTGATCCTTCATCTGCAACTGTTTACTAGAGTTTTTTGGTAAACATTTTAAGAGTCAGAAATAGGAAAAGACTTTGATAAATCCGTTTATTTAATTTTGTAGTACACTGATGTAACACATAAAATTAATCAAATTGTTGTACAATTTCCTAAGGGGATACTCTCAGTCTTTTTGTTATATAATTAAGAGATCAGCATTTCAGATCTTTAGATTAAACAAATGTATCACTATGGTATTATGTATTTTGGTATTGTACATGGCAGTGCAACAAGAGGGACTCAAATGTATCTTAAGAACATTGTAACGATCGGCGAGAGGCGGGGAAGGATAAATTAAGCAAACAATTAGAGATGATTAGAATATGGTAGACATATCAAATAGATTCTTCACATCAGTATTAGTCAAGAGGATTGTTGATAAACGAAATGGGGATAAGCCGATAATGAATTTAGTAAAACGTTATGAAGAAAATGGAAGGACTGAATATTAAAGCGTGCAGCAAAAGCCTGAAGAAAATTGTGTAGATTATTATAAATAAGCATCTTCAAAAGCATAGGTATCAAATGGTTCTAGTCAGAATAGGTCATGTCTGAAAAATGCACTGTAATTCTTTTAAGGATGTAATTAAGTTGGGCGGCATGTGGCGCAGTGGACAGCACTGGGACTGCGGCGGCGGGGACCCAGGTTCGAATCCTGGCCCTGGGTCTCTGTCCGTGTGGAGTTTTCACATTCTCCCCATGTCTGCATGGGTTTCACTCCCACAACCCAAAGATGTGCAAGTTAGGTGGATTGGCCACACTAAATTGCCCCTTAATTGAGAAAAAAAATAATTGGGTACTCTAGATTTATTAAAAACAAAGGATGTAATTAAATTAGGGAATGAGGTTAATCCGAAAAGTGGTTGTATAGAACCTACAGGCCATTAGGCCCAACTGGTTTAGTTAACATTTTAAATCATTTATGGGATGTGGGCGACGTTGGCTGGGCCATGCTAATGTACATACTCTACGCAAGCCTCCCCCAACTTTAACTGCTTTTTCCCTCCCAAGCCCAACATCCATATATTCCTTCTCCTTCAGATGTGCGTCACGCCTACGCTCTCCTGTATCTATACCATTTTAAACACTCCATACAACAATTAGTTTCACATTCGCACCACCCATTTAAAGCAATTCTCCCCAAGTTCTTCATCTTACATTTATGCCGTACTGTTCTAGTCTCACCCACAAGTGGAAATAGCTTCACCACATCTATCCTCAGCTCCCTTAATAATTTTATAAAGATTTCTACCCGGTTTCTTGTTCGGCTTTTCTTTTTAAAAGGAAAAAAGGCCCATGCCTGCTCAAGCACCCACACAAGTTAACAGCCTTGCAAATCTTTTCTGCACTTTCTCCGGTGCTTCAACATTCTGTCTGTGGTATGGAAATCTGATCTGCACGCAATATTCTTAAGTGCAGTCTACCTAAAGTTCCATATGAACTTTATATAGTTCATCTCATTGATGAACTCATCTCATTGATTTGTGTGTAGAGAAGGGGGGGTTCCAAACTGCCACAGTGGAAGCTGGATGTGGGATTGTTGACTGATAAAGGGGTGTGTGAGAGGTATGGGGTGGCTATACGCACTTATGTTGAGCTTCGAGCGAGGAGGTGTCTGCCTCCATGCCATGAGAGACACAGAAGGCAGTAATTAGGGGGAGGTTATTTCGATCATCACCTTATCGAGATAAGGTGGACCAGTTGGAAACGCAGAGGTTAGTGGAGGCCATATTAGAAATGGATTGGCGGTACTTGGCGGCCCCTGAGGGGGGAGTTGTTGAAAGAGAGGAAAAAGCTCCAGATGGAGTTTGAGCTTGTATGTGTGTGTGTGTGTGTGTGTGGGTGGGGGGTGGGGGGGGGGGGGGGGGGGGGGGAGAAAGAGACTCGGGCACGAGGCCGTTCTTGGACAGCTTAGATTTCTCAGGTGATGGAGGAGAGTGAGGTGCAGGGGCTGGGTGCTCCAGTTGGGCTGAGGTGATGATGAGGTGTGTTTGGCCGATCCAATCTGGGAAACCCCAGGTCCGGATTAATTCCCAGCAGAATTTTATAAACAGTTCACTACCGAGTTGGGGCCTCTCCTTGTGGCAATGTTTAATGATTTGGTTAATAAGCGGGAGCTTGACTTCCAGTGGCGGCCATGGTCTGAACGATTGCACACAAAGTGGCTCCTGCCTGGAGGTGTTAGTTTTTGTCCTTTCTACCCGATTAATGGAGGATTTTGATGGCTAAAGTGCGAGGAAAATGGAGGGTTATTGTTTCTTCCCCCAGTTTGGGGTGTCAAAGCCGGTTAAAGTCAGTGAGAGCTCTGGCCCAGGATGTTGAAGGAGACTCATGGCGCAGTACAAGTTGATAAGACGGCCGGGGTGGATCGTCATCGTGTGTACCCTAGCCTGCTGCATTATGACTGGGCAGCGAATGCCGAAAAGATGAGACAATGGTGGGGGTAAGGGGGTTGGACTGGGTCCAGCTGGAGGAGGACTCTTGTAGGGGGACGAGTTTGAGGAATTGGCCCGTTGCCATTTTCCCAGAGGAAATATACGAGCGTCCCAGTGGTGTAGTCTTCCGTTATGATCTGAAATCAGTTGAGGAGGCACTTGAAATCAGGACGTAAGTGGGTGAAAACCATAGGCTTGCACCAAAAGGGGTGGATGGGATGTATGGAAGATGGCGGGAGAAATGGATAGCAAGGATTAGAGACTTGTTTGTTGAGGGTAAGTTCCGAGGAAGTGTGAGAAAGGTTTGAGTTGCCAAGGGAGAGCGAGTTTAAGTATTGGCAGGTGCGGGATTTTGGGTAGAGGGTGCTGCCCTTGATTTCTCGGTTGCCGGAATAGACGCTGTTGTAGAAGTTGTTGGTCCCAAATTGGGGGGGGGCGGGGGATATTGGGGATATTTATGGGTAATTGGGAGAGAAGGGGTTGGCTCTAGTGGAAGGGATCAAGCGGAGGTGGGAGGAAAAGTTGGCGGTCGAGGTAGGGTGAAGAATCTGGAGTGAGATAATGCACCAAATCAACTCACCTCCCCCTGTGCAAGGATAAGCCATATACAGTTTAAGGTGGTATATAGGGTCCATATGAGTCGGACCAGGATGAGTGGGTTCTTCCCGGGAGTAGACGCTGTGTGCGAGAGTTGCGGGAGGGGGCCAGCGAACCATGTTCACATATTTTGGTGGGTGAAAAATTGGGTAGCTTTGGTGTGTGGGGGGGGGGGGGGGGGGGGGGAAGAGGGGGGGAAGGTGTTTGCGAGTTTGTCAGGGGTTCTGGGGCTCAGGATGATGCCAGAACCTATGGTGGCGATCTTTGGGGTGTTGGAGGCGCCGGGGCTACAGGAGGGGAAAGAGGTTGATGCCTTCACCTCTCTGATTGCCCAACCAAGGGTACTATTGAACTGGAGATTGGCAGCACCACCGGGGTCACAGCTTGGTTGGGAGATTTCTACAAATTTCTTCAGCTGGAGAAGATAAAGTTTGGATTTAAGGGGTTGGAGGAGTGGAGGCCGTTTTCGTCAGTGTTTGAGGAATTGTTTGTCGCAGGCTGAGTTGGGGATTAAAAGGGGGAAAAATTGAACAAATTGTATGTACTTTGTTTATTTTGTGTTGCGTTGACGTGTTTGAGTGTGTTTGGAATAAAATATTTTCAAAATAAGGGGGGAGATCCCACCCACGCTGACGCAAGCATAAATTTAGATTATTGTAAAGAAGAGCAAGGATCCAGACGAGTGTGGGTCGTTCGATATCACTTTTGAACGTAGATGTGAAGTTGTTGGCCCAGGTGCTGGCAACATGCATGGAAGACTGTGTGCCAGGGGTGATAAGTGAGTACCAAACGAGATTAGTGAAGGGCTGACAGCTATCGTCCCAATAGTGGGAGGTTATTAAAATGTGGTGATGATGCACCCTAGGTGTTAGGAAATGGAGGTGATAATATCTGCAGATGCCGAGAAGGCATTTGACTGGGTTGAGTGGGAATACCTTTTGAAGTGTTAGAGCAATTTGGTTTGGGGCCGGGGTTGGTGGGTTAGATTAAGATATAATACAGGGCTCCCGGGGTCAGTGTTCGTACGAATAATACAAATTCAGGATATTTCTGTTTGCATCAGGGAACAAGGCAGGGGTGTCCGCTGTCCCGGTTGCTTTTTGCATTAGTGATTGAGCCATTGGTGATAGCGCTTAGGGTTTCAATGGGGTGGAGAGGTATAGAGAGGGGGGGATGGAGCATCGAGTGTCCCTGTACGCAAATGTATGTCAGGGTCCCAGGGGCTAGTCTGGATAGGATTATGAGGGTATTCGGCTTGGATCGTTTTCCGGGTATAAGCTTAATCATAGAATAATAGTATTTGCAGGAGGCCTTTCGGCCCATTAAGTCAACACATGCCCATGAAAGAGTACCCTACTTAAGCCCACGTCTCCACCCTATCCCAGTAACCCCAACTAACCTTGGGACACTAAGGGGCAATTTAGCGTAACCAATCCACCTAACTTGCACATCTTTGGACTGCAGATTCCTGCCTCTACCACCCTTTCAGGTAGTGAGTTCCAGATTTCCACCACCCTCTGGGTGGAAAAACGTTTGCTCAAAACTCATCTGAATCTCCTTTTCCTTAGCACAAATTCTATGTTCTACAAGGCTGCTGCATAAGATAAAGGCGCATGGCACTGCAGGTAATGTAGTGGCATAGATAGAGGATTGGTAAACTGACAGAAAGCAAAGAGTGGAGATAAATACCGTATATACTCGCGTATCATGCGATTTTTGAAGACCTAAATTGTAACCTAAATTTGGGGGGTCGCATGATACGCGAGATACAAAATTCGCGGGTGTTTTACTTGCTGTTTTTATGAATGGATACGTCAAGTGGCTGAACATCTTCCCATCAGAATGCTGTGGTCAAAATCTGTAGAGTAGTATCCAAATCATTAACGACTATTGGTTCTTTGTTCAGGTTGTCTTCCTGATCATATGGGTAGTTTATTCAATACATGGCCGTCTTTTTCCGATACAGAATTCGCGGGTGTTTTACTTGCTGTTTTTATGAAATGAAAATCGCTTATTGTCACGAGTAGGCTTCAAATGAAGTTACTGTGAAAAGCCCCTAGTCGCCACATTCCGGCGCCTGTTCGGGGAGGCTGTTACGGGAATCGAACCGTGCTGCTGACCTGCTTGGTCTGCTTTCAAAGCCAGCGATTTAGCTGTGTGCTAAACAGCCCCTGTTTATGAATGGATACGTCAAGTGGCTGAACAACGCTAGTCAAGCCAGCTGGAAAGCTGTTCGATTCGCGAACAGCTTTCACAACAGAATGCATTCTGCAGAATCCACAGACAATGATACCATTTGGAAGTTTTAGTTTGGGCATTAATTTCCAAAAAAGTGACTCGCATGATACATGAGATATAGCATAAAATCATGTTTTGGGGACGAAAATTTAGGGGTCGCATGTTGATAAATGTGAGGTCATCCATTTTGGTAGGAATATCAGCAAAATGGACTATTAAAGTGGCAAAAAATATTGCAGCATGCTGCTGTGCAGGGGGACCTGGGTGTCCTTGTGCATGAATCACAAAATGTTGGTTTGCAGGTGCAACAAGTAATTGAGAAGGCAAATGGAATTTTAGCCTTCATTGCTAGAGGGATGGAGTTTAAAAGCAGGGAGGTTATGTCGCAGCTGTATAGGGTGCTGGTGATGCCACACCTGGAATACTGTGTACATTTTTGGTCTCCTTACTTGAGAAAGGATGTACTGGCACTGGAGGGTGTGCAGAGGAGATTCACTAGGTTGATTCCGGAGTTGAGAGGATTAGTTTATGAGGAGAAACTAAGTAGACTGAGCCCATACTCATTGGAATTTAGAAGAATGAGGGGGGATCTTATTGAAACATATAAAATTCTGAAGAGAATAGACAGGATAGAAGTACGAAGGTTGTTTCTACTGGCGGGTGAAACTAGAACTAGGAGGCATAGTCTCAAAATAAGGGGGAGCAGATTTAGGACCGAGTTGAGTCGGAATGTCTTTACCCAAAGGGTTGTAAATCTGTGGCATTCCCTGCCCAGTGAAGCAGTTAAGGCTACATCATTGAATGTTTTTTAAGGCAAAAATAGATAGATTTTTGAACAGTAAAAGAATGAAGGGTTGTGGTGAGCAGACGGGCAAGGGGAGCTGAGTCCACAGAAAGATCAACCATGATCTTATTGAATGGCGGAGCAGGCCCGAGGGGCCAGATGGCCTGCTCCTGGTTCTTATGCTCCAATCACATATTTCTGAAGCAGTTACATATGTTTTGCCAAGCTAACAACATGAGGTTAACTTTTACAACACTACTTATATGCTATTCGTGAAAATATATCTAAACATTTTCTTTGAGGATAAATGAACATTTTAATAAAGTACAAAACTCGCCAGGGATCAGCTGACTTCCTGATTTCCAGGTTTGGTGCAAAAGCTTATATTAAATTTCCCTAGGTTTAATGAAGGCATGTTTTGTTCATTGTGCATTCAATTTGGCAAAGAAACAATCTGTCTCCAGCATTGTGAACATTAATCAGTTTAAGATACCAGTTTTATATATGAACTCCTACGCTAATATGAACAAAGGTGGTACAGCAGGTTGAGAATCTTTCACAGCATGAGACTCTCTTTTACAATTGGCAGACAGAAATCTCTGCTTCAGTGATATTTAAAGGGAAGTGGGAAGGACAGGGCAGTGTTTTATTTCTGACAACAGCTCATACCAAGACCGTTTGATCGAGTTATGGTGAATTTGTTATAGAACTGGCATTCATTACAAACTGATAGCACAAGCTCGATTTTCTTTCCGAATATGGGTGCATTCTTAAAAAATTCTTTCACGGGAAATGGACGTCGCTGGCTTGATTTATTACCCATCCCTAAGTGTCTTTGAGAAGATGGTGATAAGCCGCCTCCTTGAACCACTGCAGTTTATGTGATGTAGTTACCTTGACAGTGCTGTTAGAAAGGGCAGAGGAAAGGGCATATTAGCTTCAAAGTCAACTAATGTTAGTTTGAAATGGTAATAAATAAATAAGATTAGAACATTAAAAATGAATTAGATGATGAGCTCCAATTGTAATTTACCTCCACCTATGTTTCCAATGAAAAGCTGAGAATTAGGCACTGTCCTTGAAAAGTCCTTTGACAGAAAAAAGTTGTGTAAATGAAAGTGCTGTCTTATCTAGGAGTGTCTCTGGAAAATGAATCCTCTATACTGACTGTACTGCATTGACAATTAGAGAGTTACCTTTTCATGGTGATTAATACCATGCCATTCTCAGCAGGTTTGTATGTCTAAATTCTGACTTGTTTTTTTTGGAAATGCGGGCACAAAATATGGACCTAAAAATTGTATGCGCAACTTTTATAAATCAGTACTTTAATTTAAGCGTGCTGAATTATGAAGCACTGAAACTAAATGTCTAAAAGAGTTTTTAAGTCATGATTAGTCAATAATTAATATACCGCTTTAAGGCAGCAAGTGAACCCGATAATCAGATTTCGGCAAAGGAAGGTGGCCAATAATTCATTGATGGTTATCGTACAAAGCACGAGCACAGAAGAGATAATAATAAAAATCACTTATTGTCACAAGTAGACTTCAATAAAGTAACTGGGAAAAGCCCTAGTCGCCACATTCCAGCACCTGTTTGGGGAGGCCGACACGGGAATTGAACCTGTGCTGCTGCCCTGTTCTGCATTACAAGCCAGCTGTTTAGCCCACTGTGCTAGATTGATGCAGCTGCAGAGAAGAAGTGAGATGTCATCGCAGTAATGCATCAGTTGTGCTTCAGTTGAAAATTAATAAGCTTGGCAGATGAGGAACTGACCAGGAAAATATTGGTTCCACTAGCCACAACATTTCCGAAGCATGGGTCAGGGTTTTAGCAGTAGATAGGCTGAGATGGGGGCAGAGGTAGGTGATCTTGCAGAGTTAGAAGTAGGTCATTTCTATGTTCGAGATGATCTGGGTTCAGATAAGAAATTACCATGACTTTGAAATTTTGATAGTGATTTCTCAGATGAATGGTGAAGGAGGAGGCGGAGAAAACTGTAATGGAACAATGGGTTACTTTTAAAAAGTGGAAATGGTTAGGGTATAGTTGAAGTAGTCATGGTCCCAATCTCTAATCAAAGAAAGTCCACACTTTTGTTGACTTTCGTGGGACCCAAGGTTCCCACTGGTGGGTGGGACCAGAAAATCCCAGCTGTTAACTCAGTTTCCCTCTGCACAAATGCTGCCAGGCCTGCTGAGTATTTCAAGCATTTTCTGTCTTCACACATTGGTCCAGTTGTTCAGTGCCAAGTGCATAAATTCCCAATATTACTGAACAGGCATTTCTCATTTCATCCCATCTGCTCGCACAGAGAATCCGCGGGAAGTTCACGTCAGAAAAATCAGCGTGACCCCCTCACTGATTCCAGCACCAGTGAGGGGCGAGCAACGGTGCCGCATGAAATGCCCGTGAAAACAGTCGGAGAATGGCCGGGTCCAGGGTCGCGCATGCGCACGGCTGTCGACCTGCACCGGTAGCGCCATACAACATGGCACCGGCTGTGCGCATAACCTAACTTGCAAACTAGCCCCCCCCCCCCCCCCCCCCACCCCCCCCCCCCCCCCCCCCCAAGCCATAGCAGATGCAACCCCCTCCCCCCACACGCGGGCCAGCGACACGAATCCCAGCTGAGTGTGGCGGCGCTGGACACAGTCCGCAGTGGGAACGCTGGCTCAGACAACATGTGTCCTGTGCCGTCAGGAACTCGGCCCATCGGGGGCGGAGCATCAAGGGTGAGCCGGCCAATGAGGCGGCAACAGCCTTGCGACTGCACACGTCACGATGACGCCGGTTTGGAGGAGGCCGAGAATCGCAAATTAGCGTCAAACCGGCGTTCGCCCCAATTCTGGATTCAGAATCGATCCTCTGCCTAATCGCTGATCACTATTTCGGCATGGGGCAACAAGGAATCCCGCCCTATGATTATGGTGTCCACCCTGCAAAGAGAAACTGGTAAGATAGCAGGAAATCCTTTCAGTACAGTTATTCGAGACAAACAAAATCAGAAATGTTTTTCGGAACAAAAATAATATTGGTAATTACACTTCACATTCCCAGGAAACAATTAAAGAATAATGCTTTCCTTTGCTTGCATCTTTTGTGGCTGTACACTGAACATTCGCCGAAAGAGTGGACAAGCAACTTGTTCCCAAGCCTTTATCAGTAAATGCTATTTTGTAACTAATTGCTCGCTGTGCAGCAAATATTTAAGTGACCTGCTGTCCAATCTTGTCCCAACTTCCTCTGATAAAGTAGATCCTCCATCTGTTATAAGTGGCAACTCATAACTATCTACGTTCACAAATTGACCAAACAGAATCTACATTGTTTTCTAAGTTTTCTAACCCACTGCATTTAAGAATAGTGCTGCTGGGATAGGATGCAAAACTATTTTGCCACAGTCTTACAATTCCGCTGCAGTACTACCTTCTTCCAGTCCTGCATCCATCTTTCTGCACTCTGAATTATTTCTACAATTGTGTTTGACTCACTCGGCAACTTTGAAAACAATGTAAAATGTGTACATTACTCAAAATATGACTGCCAAAGATGTTGCAGGCATATGAGAGTCATTTTGGTTCTCAGCTAATAACACTCCAATTTACTACTTGCCGTTCTGCAGCATTAGCAAAACTAATATCAAATCACATAAATGTGCTTGGTGCTATTCACGTATCCTAGATATATTTATTCAGCCAGTTAAATGTGTATTCAGAAATCTGGCACATAAGAAGCTTTTAAGATAACACAATGTTAGGGCCGCTTGGCAACATACAAAGAACCCACCCCTTCGTCAGGGCTGAAAAAAATGTTCTTCTAGTTGACTGTAGTATGTTCTGTATTCATAGAAGCAAAATGGAATAATGAGTCCTTGCAATAGGATAATGCTTTAATAAAACATTTCTTTGGAGCACTTTGATCCAATGCAGGTCAATACAAAGGATCTACCGCATACCGGTCCAAAGTTTACCAGTCATGAAGCTTTATAATACTTTCCAGGAACATGTGGAAGAGAAGGAAAAACAGCCACTGCACTCCAATGTGTCTTGTGCCTTTGCCCCAGAAGCAGAAAGAATAAGGCCAATTCGGACACAGGAAGGATTTACAACTGATAAGGAGAAAATATTCAACAAACTATCTATCTGTACTTAAATTTGATAAGGCACCAGTGCCAAATGTTCCAGGGGCAGCACGGTAGCATAGTGGTTAGCACAGTTGCTATTCCTGGCTGGGTCACTGGCTGCCAGAGTCTGCACGTTCTCCCCGTGTCTGCGTGGGTTTCCTCCGGATGCTCCGGTTTCCTCCCACAGTCCAAAGATATGCAGGTTAGGTGGATTGGCAACGCTAAATTGCTCTTAGTGTCCAAAAACGGTTAAGTGGGGGTTACTGGGTTATGGGGATAGGGTAGATACGTGGGCTTGAGTAGGGTGCTCTTTGTAAGGGCCGGTGCAGACTCGATGGGCCGAATGGCCTCCTTCTGCACTGTAAATTCTTTGATTCTACGATACTGACGGAAGCGAGAGTGGAAATTGCAGAGGCACTAGCCTTAATTCGTCAATGTTTCAAATCTTCCTTGGACTCAGTAGCATGGTGACAGAGGGCTGGAGATTTGCAAATGTATAAAGATAAGCCCAGCAACTATAGGCCAGTCAGCTTAACTTTGGTGGTCGGGTAACTTCCAGAAAATAATCCCAATGGCAGTGGACATGCATTCACACAATTTCTTGCCTGCTAATAATGCTGTGTCCAATCTCCAAGATGGACACTCGGAGGGAGCTAACTCTTGTGCCAAATCAACAAAGGGCATGCTCCTCAATCACTATCGCTGAGTAACCAGCTGACACCACAAAAGGGAGGAGAGACTTATCCACCACGAAGAAAATCGATCCGCGAGTATACCTGATGCACATGTGAGAAAAATTAAAAATCTTTATCGCCTGGGTGCCAAAAGCACTAAGGATCTACTGGATAAAATAGGCACGGATTGGATGCTTCCTCTTGTGGGGCATTCTAGAATGACAGGCCATTGTCTTGTCGGATATAGTCTCATAGATTGTGGCAAGGATTAAACAACATAACAGGCTACAAAACAAAGCCAAGTAGAATCTTCGGCAGCAGCACACACCTCCCCGACGAACTCAATGCTCGTTTCAAGCAGGAAGTCAACAAATCGTTGTCAATTGCCCCAGCAGCCTTGGACATACCCATACCTACCGTCACAGCCTCAGAAGTCAGATTGGCCTTCCTGAAAGTGAACCCATGGAAAGCAAGGGTCCTGACGGAGTCTCTGGTCGTGTACTCAAAATCTGTGTGGTCCAACAGGCAGGTGTGTTCGCAGACACTTAACTTCATCCTTCTACGATCCGACCTGCTTCAAGAAAACCACGATCATACCGGTGCCAAAGAAGAACCAGGCAACGTGCCTCAATGACTACTGTCGGGTGGCCTTGACATCTATCATTATGAAGTGCTGAGAGAGGTTAGTCATGAGACACATCAACTTCATACTCTCAGAATGCCTTGATCCACTGCAATTCACATACGGCCACAATCGGTCCACAGCTGATACTATCTTCCTGGCCCATTACTCATCCCTGGAGCATCTCGACAACAAGGATTCCTACGTCAGATTCCTATTCTGACTTCAACTCTGCTTTCAACACCATAATCCCAGCCAAGCTCATGTTCAAACTCCAAAAGCTAATAAGATTTGGCTCCTCCCTCTGCAACTGCATCCCTGACTTCCGGACCCACAGGCCACATCAGTAAGGGTAAACACAGTAAGGATAAACGACACCTCCTCTATGATAATCCTCAATACCGGGGCCTTGCAAGGCTGTGTACTTAGCCCCCTACCATACGCCTTATACATGTGTGGCAAAATGCGGCTCCAAGTCCATCTACAAGTTTGCAGATGGCACGACCGTCGTGGGTCGGATCTCAAACAACGATGAGTCTGAGTACAGGAAGGAAATAGAGAACCTAGTGGAGTGGTGTAACAACAATAATCTCTCCCTCAATGTCAGCAAAACTAAAGGAGCTGATCATCGACTTCAAGAAGCAAAGTATCGCAAGCACCCCTCCCAGCATCAATGATGCCGAGGTGGAGATGGTTAATAGCTTCAAATTCCGAGGTGTACACATCAAGACAATCTATCCTGGTCCACCCACGTCAACACTACGACCAAGGAAGCACAACAGTGCCCACACTTCCTTAGGAAACTAAGGATATTTGGCATGTCCACATTGACTCTCACCAATTTTTACAGATTCACCATAAAAAGCATCCTACCTGGCTGTATCAGAGCTTAATATGGCAATTGCGCAGCCCAAGGCCGTAATAAACTGCAGAGTCTAAACACAGCCCAATCCATCACGCGAACCCACCTTCCATCCATTGACTGTCTACACCTCCCACTGAAAGCAGACAGCATAATCAAAGACCCCTCCCACCCGAGTTATTCTCTCTTCCAACCTCTTACATCGGGCAGGAGACACAAAAGTCTGAGAACACTCACGAACAGATTCAAAAACAGCTTATTACCCACTGTTACCAGACTCTTGAATGACCCTCTTATGGATTGAACTGATCTCTCCATGCATCTTATCTGCTGAATAGCATTACACTCCATATGCTTCATCTGATATCTCTGGATTTACATTGTGTATTTATCATATGTCCTATGTTTTTTCATGCATGGAACCATGTGGCTGGATGGTACCCAGAGAAATACTTTTCACTGTACCCCGGTACATGTGTCAATAAATTTAAATCAAGGGCAGCACGGTGGCCAAGTGGTTAGCACAACCGCCTCACGGCGCTGAGGTCCCAGGTTCGATCCCGGCTCTGGGTCACTGTCTGTGTGGAGTTTGCACATTCTCCCCGTGTCTGCGTGGGTTTCGCCCCCACAACCCAAAAATGTGCAGAGTAGGTGAATTGGCCACGCTAAATTGCCCCTTAATTGGAAAAAATAATTGGGTAATCTAAATTTTAAAAAAAAATTTTTTTTTAAATAAATAAATAAATTTAAATCTAAATCCTACCCCTTTCGCAGCTTTGTCTGGTCTCTGACACGCAAAGGTGTCTCCTGCAGAAACATCGCGTTGAAATGTTAACTCTTAGGAGCAGACACTCTCAACCTTTTCGCTGGGCCATTCTTCAACCCCCTGACACTCCAGGTGACCAAACAAATTGGGGGTCTGCCACTACCCCCCCCCCCCCCCCCCAAAAAAAATCTGGAGTCAGCCATTTCCACCAAGAGATTAGCCAACAGATACATAAAAGGTGCAGCAACCAGACCCATTAAAGATGGCCACCAAACCAAATCACTGTTACCATGAGCAAACTAGCCCCCCTCCCGCCCCTCCGAATACTACCCACCAAATACGCATACAGATAGCAGCAAGGCGAACATAAAAAACTAAATTCTACTTCTAACAAGCCTAAACTTAAACAAAACAAGAACTCTACTCATTATCTGAAAACTAATCTAACGAGTTGCAGTCAACCCCTCAATACTGCTCCCATTAGCTAACACTTAGGTTAGTGGGGCGGCTCCCAACTAGAGTGAAGGAAAATGGTTACAAACATCAAATATTAAAACCCCATAAATCATTGTGCTCCAATAGGGAGCTATAAATTTTCATAACAGACAGAACAAAACCCCAGATGAAGCGAAACTCCAAACCTAAGCCCAAACTGTAAACATTCAGCCCCAACAAGAACAGGAAAATGCAAAAATAAACATGGAACCCCAACAATTCAACAAGGCTGTCCCTAACAAGGAAATCAATCACACCGTGCCCAATCCGTGTTACTTTCCAAAGGAGTCCACCTATCCCAGTACATCAAGGGCAGCAAGGTAACATTGTGGATAGCACAATTGCTTCACAGTTCCAGGGTCCCAGGTTCGATTCCAGCTTGGGTCATTGTCTGTGCGGAGTCTGTACATCCTCCCCGTGTGTGCGTGGGTTTCCTCCGGGTGCTCCGGTTTCCTCCCACAGTCCAAAGATGTGCAGGTTAGGTGGATTGGCCATTATAAATTGCCCTTAGTGTCCAAATTTGCCCTTAATGTTGGGTGGGGTTACTGGGTTATGGGGAAAGGGTGGAGGTGTTGACCTTGGGTAGGGTGCTCTTTCCAAGAGCCGGTGCAGACTCGATGGGCCGAATGGCCTCCTTCTGCACTGTAAATTCTATGATCAAATAAGTAGTCCTTTCCCTCAAAAGTCACTCTTAACCATGCCGGGTACACCACAACAAATCAAACTCTATTTTTGTACAAGGCAGTCTTGGCTTTGTAGAATGGAGCCCTCTTCTTCGCCAGTGCCGTTCCCACGTCTTGGTAAAACCTGATGATGTGGTCTTCCCATTTGAAGTCAGAATGCTCACTTGCCCATCTCAGAACCTGCTCTTCTTTTTGAAGCTATGAAACTTCACTATTACCGTTTGCAAGTATATGGTGGACTTGGTCCAATTCAGGAGGGGACATGAATCCACACGTCCCCACCATCTTAGCAAACATCTCTGCAAAGCACTCAGTGGAGGTTAGGCCTTCCATCCCCTCTGGCAGCCCCACAATTCAAGTGTTTTGCCTCCTGGACTGATTCTCTGAATCATTCACTTCGCACTGCAGCAATCTATTCTCTTCGACCACCAGAGACATCTCTGCTTCTACTGAGGAAATCTGGTCACTATGTCTGGAAAGGGCCACTTCCTTATCTTTTATCGTGGCTCCATTTCGCTGGTCCTCTCCTGAGCCACTCGAAGGGGACCAAGGCCTCCACCATCGATTTGTCAAGGTCCTCTGACACAACCTGTCAGTACTTATCTAATTCTTTCACCATGATATCCAAAGGCACCTTGGCCATTAGTGGAGTGGCCGGAGCCCCAGAGGCTGCCTCCGTCATCTTTTCTGCTGATGAGCTCTGAGAGGCCTCTGAATCTGTCGATGAACTTCTACTATCTGCTTTTTTTGTCCCTGGCTTTTCTGGGCATTTCATCGATATAGGATCCTTATCCCATTAATTCTGTGGGTATTCAAAAGAAAATACCCCTTAAGATGAAAGGACAAAAAAATGCAGTATTGTAGCAGGAGCCACTTTGTGCACACCCTCCTCCCACATAACGCTACCGGAAGTCCCCCGGCACTTGCTTAACATTAACCTACTCAATAACACTCAGTTTGAGTTCTGCCAGGATCAATTCGTTCCCGATCTCATCACAGCCTTGGTTCAAACAAAAGAGCTAACGTCCAGAGGTGAGGTGAGAGTGACTGTCCTTGACATCAAGGCAGCACTTGACTGAGCATGGCATCAAGGAGGCCAAGCAAAAATTGAGTCACTAGGAATTAAGGAGAAAGGAGTAAATACTCTGCTGTTTGGAGTCATACCTGGCACAAAGGAAGATGGTTGTGCTGATTGTAGGTCAGTCATCACAACTCCAGGCATCACTGCAGAAATTCCTCAGGGTAGTGACCTAGGCCCAACCATCTTCAACCTGCTTTGTTAATGACTTCCGTCCACCATAAGGTCAAAAGTAGGATGTTCGCTGATGATTGCACAATGTTCAGCACTATTTGTGAATCCTCAGATACTGAAGCAGTTCCTGGCCAAATGCAGCATGACCTGGATAATATCCAGGCTTGGGGTGACAAGTGGAAAGTAACATCACACCAGACAAGTGCAGGCAGTGACCATCTCCAATGAAAGAAGCATGCACCCATCATCCATTGTCATTCAATGGCTTTACCATCGCTGACTCCCCTACTATCAACATCCTGGGGGTTAGAAACTCAACATGATTAGCCATTTAATTACTGGTGCTACAAGAGCAGGACAGAGGTCAAGAATTCAGCGGCCACATTCTCCCCGTGTCTACATGGGTTTCACCCCCACAACCCAAAGATGTGCAGGGTAGGTGGATTGGCCACGCTAAATTGCAAAAAATTAATTGGGTACTCTAAATTTATTTTTAAAAAGAATCCAGCAGCGAGTAATTCACCTCCTGACTCTCCAAAGCCAGTCCACCCCTTGCCTGGCTGAGGACAGTTCCAACAATGCTCAAGAACCTTGACTCCATCCAGGGCTAAGTAGTCCGTTTCATTGGCATTCCATCCAGAAACATTCACTTCCTCCACACTGACTCACACTGGCATCAGTATGTACTATCTACAAGATGCACTGTAGGAACTATCAAGATCTCTTAGACAGCACCTTCCAAACCCACCAACACTGCCATCAAGAAGGACAAGGGCAGCTGAAACATCACCACCTGGACCTTCCCCTCCAAGCCATCCAGCATCCTGACTTGGAAATATATCGCCATTCCTTCGCTGTCCCTGGGTCAAAATCCTGGACTCCCTCTCTAACAGCAATGTGGGTGTACCTACACCGAATGGACTCCAGTACTGCAGACTTGATGGGCCGAATGGCCTCCTTCTGCACTGTAGGGGTATTATGGAATACCACCACCTTCTCCAGGGCAATTAGGGATGGATAATTTAGCTGGCAAAGCCCATAAGATAGATTTTGAACATTCAATCAAAAGAATTCATATGAATATTGAACATACTTCTTACAAGTGCAGTCAGATTCTTTTTAAGTTATGATTACTGCACTGCATAAATAATGCAGCTGACGAAACCCTGCCCTTTGACTTGAGCGCCTTCCTCAACTGCAAGATCAGAGGAATCCCAACTCCTTGCATTGTTTCCCAGATACCTCAGTTGTGCTGAAAGAAATTGAACCAAAATACCAAATTTGTCATAAATCAGCGCAGTAGAGAAACATACCCAGATAACAAAATCAACTGTTTGCCATACAACCTCCATTTGTACTGTGTAACAGATGCAGGATTTTAGATATATTGCGTTATAAACATTTGGCGACTTAAGGGTTAAAAGCCTGGGTTAGAGTGTGTTTGACTGCAGTAGTCATGTCTTTTAAAAGAATCTTGCGCGGTGGCATGGAGGTTAGCACAGCTACCTTACAGCAGTAGGGACCCGGGTTCAAAACTGGCCTTGTCTGTGTGGAGTTTGCACTTTCGTCCGTGTCTGCGTGGGTTTCTTCCCACCATTCAACGGTGTGCAGGTTAGTTGGATTGGTCATGATAAATTGCCACTTAAGTGTCCAGGGATGTGCAGGTTGGGTGGGGTTATGAGGATAGGGCGGGAGGGTGGGATAGATCACTCTTTCAGGTCGGTGTAGACTTGATGGACTGAATGGCCTCCTTCGACACTATAGGAATTCAGTGCAAGACCAGAAAGCTTTTAGTAGCCAGAGGTGAAATTGACCATATAAAAAGCCTGGGCCAATGCACTGTTGTTGGACTGGGGAGTCCGTGTGTTTTCAGCCTGGCGAGTTCATTTGTTTTCAGTTTGGGGAGCTGATGTCATTGCTGGGCGGAGCTAAGGCATTCACACATTTTGAGAAAGCTTCTGATCCAGCTGCCCTTTAGTCCACAAGTAAGGTCTTTTGCTCTCACAGTACGATAGTTAAAAAAGATTAATGGTATTTGAAGCTATGTAGACTTGTCAGAGGACAAGGGGGAAACAAACCAGTTTAAACAGCATTTTGAAGAGTCTTCAGGGGTTCAAACATGAGCCAAATCTGTTTTGGATAGCAAGTATTACTCTGTGCCATTGGAATGTAGGATGGATTAAAAGCTGTATCTTTTCCCTTTCTTGTTGTTTAATTTGGAACAGAGATAGTAATTAAGGATATTGTACTTACTGTATTCAGTGGTATTGTTTAAGGGGTAATTGTAATCTATTTTGGGTGTGATGTTAAAGAGTTTAAGAATAAAGTTTTGTCTTAAAAATACCAAATCCCTATTTTTTCATACCATCACTGCTGGAGCAAAGTATTTTTTTTATTACTTTATGGGATCAGGGTGTCGCTGGTTATGCCAGTATTTATTGACCATCCCTAGTTGCCCTTCAAAAGGTGGTGGGGAGTTGCCTTCTTGAACTGCTGCAGTCTTTTCCACACAATCTTACAAAATAAACTAAAATATTGGGGGTTTGATCCAGTATCCTAGCCACTGTTGGGGTTTAGCCTGGGATCACAATAACTACAAGAAACGCAATAAACAAATCCATTTCAGATGGTGCTAATACGGTACACCTATGCTAATGGCTGAAGAGACCAATCTTTAAGAGGCAGCTTCCGCTGCAAGTTCTACACATTAAGCTAATAAGTGTCCTTGTGGGTTATTGATTTCAGCGTTGCCATCTGTTACCAAGTCGCTGTAGTCACTGGTCATCAGAATCATGTCTGTCGTCCCGCAAGAGGTGTCACAATTTTCCTCTGATGTCAGGTAGGGACTCTCAGGTTGTCTAGGGCCGTCATATCACATTTGCAAGCATCCTTAAAGCAGAGCTGTGAGCGTCCTACTGTTTATCTGGCTCAGGCTATCTCACCATACCGAATGTTCTTGGGTATGCTACCTTCTTCCTTCCTGCATTCATACTTAAGCCAATGAAATAATCTGTTTGCTGAGCGCTAACTTGGGAGCTGACTTTGAGACAATGGCTGCATTATTTTTTTCTGCCTGGATATACATTCAAATTCCAATGACTTGAATCCAAGGGGATCTGCCCACAAATATGTTAAGTGGAGCCTTGTGATAGCCAAGAAGGCCCCGATCCAACATGAATACATCTCGATGTAACCCGAAACGCCTACAAATGCAGTCTCTGTCAAAATCAGCAAATTCAAATGCCAAGTGAAAACACAGTTAAGCAGTATATGTGTGGAAAAGTCTATATTCAATTTGTTCACACTTTACAATGGCCCCATCTTGAACAATGCCAGCGCTATAGAATCATAAAATTTACAGTGCAGGAGGCCATTCGGCCCATCGAGTCTGCACCGGCTCGTGGAAAGAGCACTCGACTTAAGCCATGCCTCCACCCCATCTCCATAACCGCACCTAACCTTTTTTGGACACGAAGGGCAATTTAGCTTGGCCAATCCACACCTGCACATCTTTGGACTGCGGGAGGAAACCAGAGCACCCGGAAGAAACCCACGCAGACACGGGGAGAACATACAGACTCCGCACATAAAGTGACCGAAGCCAGGAATCAAACCTGGGACCTTGGAGCTGTGAAGCAACTGTGCTAACCAGTGTGTTTCCGTGCTGCCCACCACAGTTTCATGGTCATTATTACACTTTTTAATTCCAGCTATTTAATTGAGTTTAAATTCCTTCACCTGCCGTGGTGGTATTCGAACCCGGGTCCCCAGATCATTATCCTGGGTCTCTGGATTACTAGTCCAGAGACAATACCACTAAGCCACCGCCTCCCCTGATGCACTAATAAATGTCAGATGTTAGTTCTGGAAAAACTCCATAATTTTTTCTGCCTAGCATGCTGACTTTGGATGTGTTTGAACCACATTAGTAAATCCTTTTCAACACTGGGATCGGCAATCTTTTTCATCCTCTTCCTTGCTGCAGAATAACCTCAGTCCTGGTACTGCCCTCTGTCAATCTCCTCTGTAAACCTTCATCCAGGACTCTCTGGGGAGCCCCATTGGGGGTGGGTCTCGCCCTATGTTTGGGGGTGGGGGTGGTAAGAGGCTGGGGTCAGTGCTGATCATGATCTCTGTGGAACTGGCCTCACCAACTATCAGAGAATCAGGCCCCGCAATGGCAGTGCAAACCACACCCCCTCAAAGTCTGGACTACAAACTCAGCTGTGTAGCCGAAGAGTTACACGCCGGGTTTCACTCAGTGCCTGACACTGAAAAAATATGGGAAAATCCCACCCAACTAGTCACTTTTTTCCCTTTAGCCAATTTTAAATTAATTCTGCCTCCTGCTCTTATAATAGCATGTGCTTTAACTTGAATGGCAAGCATATTATGTGCAGAGCTGCCAGCCTTTCACAACAGAAATCAGTATTCCAGATACCAAAAATCAGTATTCTGGCAGTAAAATCGGTATATTCATTTTGAAGAAAAAATTTCAAAATACAGCTTTACACCTTTTATTACACAAATCTAAAACACAAATTGAAAATGCAAATCCAATGCTTTTACATACATATACAAGGATCTCGATGCGAGACCTCGCAAAGGATCACATGACACGCATGTTCTGTATAGTTTGTGGGGTGGAGATGAGAGAGGGCGGGCCTCTGCGCAGGGTCCTGTCCTCCTGAAGCCATTACCAAGGAAACCAATCGAAGTGTTTCGGGAGGAATGCATTCACTGCGGTTTGGCAATCAGCTCCTCTTCCCAGATTCCCCCCCCCCCCCCCCCCCCCCCCGCTCCCATCCCCCGACCTCACAAAGCCAGCCCCAGCCCTTTACAGGGTGCTGCCTCTTAATCTTTTTCTTCCCACCCAAAAAAAAACTCTCCCTTAAATACTCTCCTTTCGTGCGGTGTCAGGTTGGATTTGACAGAGGGCTGCAGTGTACTGTGTATTTCAACGCGTAAAATCACATTGCCGTATTCAAGCAGATTTTCCTGTGAAATACAGAAAATCCATGCTAGTTGGCAGCGCTGTATGCGGCACTTTATCAAATGCTTTTTTGAATGCCCACATATACTCTGCACCTCATCAATAAACTCAATTAGTTAGTTAGTTGAACATGATTTGCTCTGAACAAATCTGTGCTGGTTTACCTTAATTAATCCACACTTGTTGAATTGAGTGTTAATTGTGTCCTGGATTATGGTTTCTAATAACCTCCAGCAAATTTAGACTGAGAGGCCTGTTTACTGGGTTGTTCCTTTGATCTTTTGAACATGGGTATAACAATTGCAATCCTTCAATCCTCTGGCACCACCTTTGTATCTAAGGAAAACTGGAAGATTATGATAAGTTCCTCTGCAATTTTCAGCATTGCTTCCCTCAGCAACCCAAGATGTATTCCCTCTGGACCTGATGACTTGTCCAATTTAAGTGAAATAATAATATAATATAAAATCAGTCTTTTCAGTACCTTCTCTATCAATTTTAACCCATCCAATATCTCAACCATCTGATCTTTCACTGTGACCTTGGTAACCTTAGTAAGGATAGATGCAAAAGATTAATTTAGTGCCTCAGCCGCCATGTACAGGTCTCCTTTTCGCTCCTTAATCAACCATGTTGTGTTCGGTGTTCGATGTCGAGCAAGGAATCTACCAAATGACTTGTGATTTGTCCAAACAAGGATCTTTATTGAATCGCACATGGTAAAATCACAATCTGTTACAAAGCAAGCTATCATGGAGTACTCCCCTGAACTACACCAAGGCACGACTGTCCACTTCTACGCCTTATAAACAGTTGTCTATCACCGGATGTGCCCACCCTTATATGAAACTGCCTTGTCACATGACCCCTGTCTAGAGACCGCATGGGGAGTCTGTACCGCCGCCTCAGGTTGGAGGTCGCACCACCAGCCATCTGCAATATTGCTTACAGGCATATCACCACATCCCCCTTCCTCAGAAAGCATCAATGTTTGTTTACAATTTTGATAACTTTAACTTTATACATTTGTGATATGGTTAATTAATGTGAGCAAGTTTAACTGGGGTGTCCATAAACATGATATGCTTGGCCAATGTCCGTCTCTTTCGCACATGTCATTGTACATCCCTCACGCGATCACCCCTGTGATCATAAGAACATAAGAACATAAGAACATAAGAACTAGGAGCAGGAGTAGGCCATCTGGCCCCTCGAGCCTGCTCCGCCATTCAATTAGATCATGGCTGATCTTTTGTGGACTCAGCTCCACTTTCCGGCCCAAACACCATAACCCTTAATCCCTTTATTCTTCAAAAAACTATCTATCTTTACCTTAAAAACATGTAATGAAGGAGCCTCAACTGCTTCACTGGGCAAGGAATTCCATAGATTCACAACCCTTTGGGTGAAGAAGTTCCTCCTAAACTCAGTCCTAAATCTACTTCCCCTTATTTTGAGGCTATGCCCCCTAGTTCTGCTGTCACCCGCCAGTGGAAACAACCTGCCCGCATCTATCCTATCTATTCCCTTCATAATTTTAAATGTTTCTATAAGATCCCCCCTCATCCTTCTAAATTCCAACGAGTACAGTCCCAGTCTACTCAACCTCTCCTCATAATCCAACCCCTTCAGCTCTGGGATTAACCTAGTGAATCTCCTCTGCACACCCTCCAGTGCCAGTACGTCCTTTCTCAAGTAAGGAGACCAAAACTGAACACAATACTCCAGGTGTGGCCGCACTAACACCTTATACAGTTGCAACATAACCTCCCTAGTCTTAAACTCCATCCCTCTAGCAATGAAGGACAAAATTCCATTTGCCTTCTTAATCACCTGTTGCACTTGTAAACCAACCTTCTGTGACTCATGCACTAGCACACCCAAGTCTCTCTGAACAGCGGCATGCTTTAATATTTTATCGTTTAAATAATAATCCCGTTTGCTGTTATTCCTACCAAAATGGATAACCTCACATTTGTCAACATTGTATTCCATCTGCCAGACCCGAGCCCATTCACTTAACCTATCCAAATCCCTCTGCAGACTTCCAGTATCCTCTGCACTTTTCGCTTTACCACTCATCTTAGTGTCATCTGCAAACTTGGACACATTGCCCTTGGTCCCCAACTCCAAATCATCAATGTAAATTGTGAACAATTGTGGGCCCAACACGGATCCCTGAGGGACACCACTAGCTACTGATTGCCAACCAGAGAAACACCCATTTATCCCAACTCTTTGCTTTCTATTAATTAACCAATCCTCTATCCATGCTACTACTTTACCCTTAATGCCATGCATCTTTATCTTATGCAGCAACCTTTTGTGTGGCACCTTGTCAAAGGCTTTCTGGAAATCCAGATATACCACATCCATCGGCTCCCCGTTATCTACTGCACTGGTAATGTCCTCAAAAAATTCCACTAAATTAGTTAGGCATGACCTGCCTTTAACGAACCCATGCTGCGTCTGCCCAATGGGACAATTTCTATCCAGATGCCTCGCAATTTCTTCCTTGATGATAGATTCCAGCATCTTCCCTATTACCGAAGTTAAACTCACTGGCCTATAATTTCCTGCTTTCTGCCTACCTCCCTTTTTAAACAGTGGCGTCACGTTTGCTAATTTCCAATCCACCGGGACCACCCCAGAGTCTAGTGAATTTCGGTAAATTATCACTAGTGCATCTGCAATTTCCCTAGCCATCTCTTTTAGCACTCTGGGATGCATTCCAACAGGGCCAGGAGACTTGTCTACCTTTAGCCCCATTAGCTTGCCCATCACTCCCTCCTTAGTGATAACAATCCTCTCAAGGTCCTCACCTGTCAAAGCCTAATTTCTATCAGTCGCTGGCATGTTATTTGTGTCTTCCACTGTGAAGACCGACCCAAAAAACCTGTTCAGTTCCTCAGCCATTTCCTCATTTCCCATTATTAAAACTCCCTTCTCATCCTCTAAAGGACCAATATTTACCTTAGCCACTCTTTTTTGTCTTGTATATTTGTAAAAACTTTTACTGTCTGTTTTTATATTCTGAGCAAGTTTACTCTCATACTCTATCTTACTCTTCTTTATAGCTTTTTTAGTAGCTTTCTGTTGCCCCCTAAAGATTTCCCAGTCCTCTAATCTCCCAGCAATCTTTGCCACTTTATATGCTTTTTCCTTCAATTTGATACTCTCCCTTATTTCCTTAGATATCCACGGTCGATTTTCCCTCTTTCTTCCGTCCTTCCTTTTTGTTGGTATAAACCTTTGCTGAGCACTGTGAAAAATCGCTTGGAAGGTTCTCCACTGTTCCTCAACTGTTCCACCATAAAGTCTTAGCTCCCAGTCTACCTTAGCTAGTTCTTCTCTCATCCCCTTGTAATCTCCTTTGTTTAAACACAAAACACTAGTATTTGATTTTACTTTCTCACCCTCCATCTGTATTTTAAATTCCACCATATTGCGATCGCTCCTTCCGAGAGGATCCCTAACTATGAGATCATGAATCAATCCTGTCTCATTACACAGGACAAGATCTAGGACCGCTTGTTCCCTCGTAGGTTCCATTACATACTGTTCTAGGAAACTATCGCGGATACATTCTATAAACTCCTCCTCACGGTTGCCTTGACCGACCTGGTTAAACCAATCGACATGTAGATTAAAATCCCCCATGATAACTGCTGTACCATTTCTACATGCATCAGTTATTTCTTTGTTTATTGCCTGCCCCACCATATCGTTACTATTTGGTGGCCGATAGACTACTCCTATCAGTGACTTTTTCGCCTTACTATTCCTGATTTCCACCCAAATGGATTCAACCTTATCCTCCATAGCACCGATGTCATCCCTTACTATTGCCCGGATGTCATCCTTAAATAACAGAGCAACACCACCTCCCTTACCATCCACTCTGTCCTTCCGAATAGTTTGATACCCTCGGATATTTAACTCCCAGTCGTGACCATCCTTTAACCATGTTTCAGTAATGGCCACTAAATCATAGTCATTTACGATGATTTGTGCCACCAACTCATTTACTTTATTCCGAATACTACGAGCATTCAGGTAAAGTACACTTATGTTGGTTTTTTTACCTCTGTTTTGAATCTTAACATCTCCAGTTTTATTCCTTTTGTTATTACTGGGCCTAGTCACTGTGCTCCCCTCAGTCACTGTACCTTGTACTGTCGCCCTTATGGATTTCTGACTATGTTTTCTCTGCCTTGCACTTTTCCCCTTACTTCCTTTTGTTTCTGTCCCTGTTTTACTACCTTCCAACTTCCAGCATTGGTTCCCATCCTGTGGGGTGTTGCCAGCCTTTCGAAGACTGGTTTGCGTGCCAGCCTCTTGCTTCTTCTCCTCTTTGTCTTTGGACGGCCAGTGTCCATGATTGCCTTGCATGCATCACCAGCCTCTTTCGTTTCCGCTTCTTGCCATAACACTGTTTGCTGCTTCTCTGTGTATTTGCTGTTTATTTTGCTCTGGTTCATCAGTCATGACCGCACCTTTTTTTATTTTTGTCAGTGGGATGAACTAGTTCTCCCAATCGTCTCTTCTTTCTCCTTCTTGTTTTGGTAGTTGGTTTGCGAATTCTTTTGTGTTTATGTTTAGGCTTGGCAGCCTCTGGTTTGGTACTAGTCTGCATCCTGTGCCCAGGGGTCTGTGGAGTCTCAGGTGGAATCTGAGGCGTCGGCACGTCATCACGGAGTTGAGTGACCACGCCCACTTCTGCGGCCTCAATGGGATGTTGGAGTGCCTGTCTCTGGTGCCTGGGTGGAGGTTAAATCTAGGGCAACAGGTGCCGCCACTTCTTGGCTTGATGGAGCATCGCTCAATGGTTCTTCTTCATTCAAAATAACTAAGCTTACACACTCTCAGGTCGTGATGATCCAGGCGTTGGGTCATTATGGTCTTGTTTACTAATATATGATTGATCTGTTGAGCTGCCTAGCAAAATAGTCATCAGGTCCTCCACCGTTTCATTCTCGGAGTCATCAATCTGTTCAACATCAGAGTTGCCATCATCGTATTCATCATCGACGTCTTTCCACTTAGCCTCACTATCCTTGAGGATCTCCACTGTTTCACTCTCTGAGTTGTCAATCTGTTCAGCATGTTATGGGTCAGGGTTTAGAGAACCCCAAAGTGTATAATGAAGTTCACCTGACCTACAACTTGTAACAGATTGTGGTATGGGGAGCACACAGCCCACTCTATAGGAGTGGTACAGCAGAAATGGAAAAGTATTTTTTTTAAAGCAAAACAATGTTTATTCTATGAACTCAAGTTAACCTTTTTAAAACATACAGTGAACATCTTAGCAACCATCAATACAAATATAACCCCCAAAGAATACAACGCTAAGTAATCCTTAAACTGTCCTTTTAACATCCGTAAGATTGAAAAAAACCTTTAAACAGAATCACATCAAGTTAAAGTCACTACTGAGAGCAGTTATTAGTTTTAAATAACCAAAGGATCGATTTACAGTCTTTAGATTACAGAGAGAGAAATGCATACACCTTCTGGCTGTGACTGCAGCTATCCAGCTCTGAAAACAAAACTAACACACACCCTGCAGCAAACAGCCTAAAACAAAAGTAAAAAGCTGACAAGACAGCCAAGCTCCACCCCTCTGACATCACTGATAAACACCCGTTTCTTAAAGGTATATTTCTTAAACACTCATTTCTTAAAGGTACTCTCACATGACAAACATCAGAGTTTCTCTCATCGTGTGCATCATTAAGGTCTTCCCATTCATCCTCAGTATCCTCAATGATCAGGGAGTCAACTGCCAGAATCATTTCAGAGGCCTGAAACGAATCACCACATACGTCTGGATCAAGCTTCTCTAAGATTAGGATGATGTTGTCTATTTCAAGCTTGTTCAGTAATTGGTCCTCCGTGGTATCAGTAACTTCAATTTCATTTTTTTTTTTTGGAGTGCGCTATCTCAGAGCTCACGCGGTCTGGGTGTCCCCCGTTACCACTTTGTCATTCCGTCCAAACCATGGAGTAGCGCTTCTTGGGCCTTTTCATTGAGCCCATCCTTGCTTCTGCGAAAAAGATCTACAAGCAATTCATACTGGTCTTCATCAGTTTCACCTTCCACACCATTACTTTCTGCATGTTCTTCAAAATCTTCAAACATATATTCATGGTACTCATCATCAGATTCAGCATCATCTGTAATGATTTCACCTGTAAAATACAAAATTGCACACGGAATTGTGTTCACGCAGGAGGCCGCCAATTTCAAAGTCAGCTTTGAGTTTGGTTGCCAAACATTTGCTTAACATTCCATTCTGTGGAACTTCAGGAGGACTGAAGAAATTAAGAACGATTCATTTGGTACAGTTTCCTGTGAGTGCTTCAGCCTTTGTGCTTTGATTTTGTTTGAATTGTTTACAACGTTACATTTTTGCCTTCCCTCCAGCCAATCTTACAGCCTGTGCATCTTATGATTTCTGATTGATCAAAGAATGATTTGAGCAGCCGTAAACCTATCTGACATATTTTTATGATCACCTAATTTGTGAAATACTCATTGGGCCTGAATTTGAACACCAAAGTGAAGGTCCATGGCTTCTGATGCTCTGTCCATTTAACATTCACGTCTTGCAGATGCTTTAATATTGGCTCGTCATGCTCCTTTATCATGTCACTGAGCACGAACGTTCTTGAAGACCGTGAACCAGAAATGCGGAATGCAGGCTGGCTGTTCCATCTTTGTCTGATTTGTCGTCCTTCGCCTGGATTTCTTCTGAATCCTCATCAACCGTGCACACTCTGATATCTTGTAGGGATCTGTAATATTCAGCTGGCCAGCTATCTTCTGGGACACACAGTCGCTCAACTAAATACAGGCATTCACATGAATCCGCTCCTATGATGGATTCAATGACCATATCTACAATATGAAACAGTAACATGTACGTCATGTCGTCCACAGAGTGCTCAAGTTCACATACACCAAAAGTCTCGATTATTTTTGTTCCGAAGTACACTGGCAGCCACAGCCAATCAGTGACTTTCAGCTGCGCGTTCAGCTTGGACAAAGCAGACCTTCAGAGGAGGTTGGCACTCATTTTAGTGTCAAAGTTGCATCGCAATAATGAGTTATTCAGGAACACCATTGATTTCCATCTGGTTTTGATGGTTTACGGAGAATTCTTACTAGCTTCGGTCATTTTTGAAATTGTACTTTCATCTTTTTAGTTCGGACTCTTCTGGTCCGTGGTTGCAATGCGATGGATGAAGAACTGTTCATCAGTATTTATCTCATCAACCACATGTACCGATCTTATATTGTCCATTGAGGAACTGTTTTGCAAAATGCCCAACACGGCCCTACCTGAAACAGACTTTTCCAAAGGCCCATTTCCGCGGGCCATGCCGAGTGCTACACTTCTGGCACAAGATGGCGGCTCTTGTCGGCCACTTAAAATGGCCACCCACACAGAGACCACGGTTCTTCATGACGTGCGTCACAGCGCTAATGGCACTGGCGTCTGCCTCTGCACTGGCGCCAAACTTTTTCGAGCAGAGTGTGCTGATTTACTGTGCAACTACCTCGCTCCCCTGGCAAATCTTTATTGCTTGTTCCAGCACCAAATCTTGCTCCCGCAACAACCTCTCCCAGAGCTTATCATTAGCTACACTAAAGACAACTTGATCGCGGATGAGCGAAGATTGCATGACTGGGCTTCAGCCTCAAGTCAGTGACAAAATTGTCGAACGATTCACCAGGTTTTTGGGTACGAACACGGAACATGTATCTCTCAAATGTCTCATTCTTTTTGGGCAATGCCAATCAAAGTACCTGATGACTTCATCGTATCTCTTGCTATCCTCATTGTCGAACGGAAATGTATTATACAGTTAAATTGCTTATGGACCTGCCATCGTTAGCAACAACGCTGTTCGCCTTTCATTAGGCTGTGCCTGCAGGCCTGGGGCCGAAACAGAACTGCTGCTTGAAGTGCCACCAGTTTTCATCTACATTACCGTATATCTGAAAGTGGTGGTGGGGGGGGGGGGGGGGGGGATGAGTCCTTCCATTTTGAGCTTCAGCGTCTTCGAGTGCATCTCAAGTCACCACAGGCTACAGTTCACCAGGTTGGTCTGTCATCGTTATCTTCAAGTTTTCGGCACTCTGGTACCATGCTGGTTGCACCACCAGTCATCTCCAATATTGCTTATAAGGATTTCATCACCATCCCTTACCCTCCATTATTCATATATTATTCACCTGATCTGGGTGCATTGGTTAGAACTGTGAACTCCTTACATTCAAGAACTAAAACTATGCTGTTTATTGGTTTTGGCACCAGTGGAACGGTCCTCCTTCTTCTTCAGGTACCAGGACCCAAGAGAATGTTAGCAACCATGGACTTCCATTGGATTGGTCCGTGAGTATGCTCGGCAAAGTACTTCAGTGGTTTGTCATTGCCTTCCTTAATTTTCTGGCCATGGAACACTCCCGGTCTTACCTCATGCCATTGGGGCATACTGGAAGAATTTACAGGCTTATAATCAACCTATTTGGTCACATTGTGAATGTATCTTCTGCGCCACCAAGTCCTGAACTGGGACTACCCAGAGGTAGCTTTAGAAATGGGAGAATTGCAATTGTAATAAACATTAGAAGCACCCTACGTCATCCCAAATACCATGTCCACAGGAAGAAATAAAATTTCTTCCAGCAGTTGTATTGGTAAAACAATTTTCATGACCACAGATCCAATTTTGGACAAATACCAATGGACAATTTTATAATATTCTTTATCTGCATATGCACAATATTCTGAGAAACTAGACTTAAAATGAAACTGCAAAATATGGGTGAAAGTAAAGGAGGGCCTGATCACATCTTCAGAACATTTTAAAGCGCATTATAGACAATTTCTTTCTGATAGCTGTGTAGAAAAACATGGAAACCAATTTACACCCTTTCAAATTCCAAAACAGCAAAATTAGATGAATAACTGGTTGTCAGCTTTTAGAGACACTAATTAAGAGATGATTAAGAGATGATTATTGATCAGAACCATAATTGCATTAGAATTTTTATATCCACTTGAAAGAGCAAATGGGGCTTGGTTCAACATCTCATCCAAAACCAAGTACCTCTGACAAAGGAATACTCCCTCAATATTGCTCAGAAGTGTTAGTCTAAATTATATGCTCAAACCTTGAACACATGAATTCTGATCAGAGATAGGAGTGCCATAGGCGAGTCAAGCTAAATTTCAAATAGAATGGGTGATTGATGTTTCAATATTAAAATGCAAACTAAATACACACAATACTGAATGGATTCAAGGCGGCGCAGTGGGTTAGCCCTGCTGCCTCACGGCGCTGAGGTCCCAGGTTCGATGCCGGCTTTGGGTCACTGTCCGTGTGGAGTTTGCACATTCTCCCCGTGTTTGCGTGGATTTCGCCGCCACAACTCAAAAATGTGCAGGGTAGGTGGATTGGCCACACTAAATTGCCCCTTAATTGGAAGCAAAAATGAATTGGGTAATCTAAATTTTAAAAAATACTGCATGGATTTTGAGGACGAATTAAGTCTGAGGTTTATTCTTCAAACTTATCTAATTGAGATAAATATAATGTATTCAAGGTATTTTGTATTGTCACATGGAACCTTAGGATATGTTTGATCGACATTACCCCATGTGCTGTATTCCTCACATTCCAAGAGCTGTGTTGAGTGTAAGCCAGATAAAATCACATTAGAAAGAAAGAATAAAGGGGAAAACAAGTTATCTGGGCCACTGTGCAGCATCACCTAGCAACTGAAACACAGACAGAACACTGAGGAGGCTCACTCAAAAAACACAAAACAGACCTATTCATACTTAACGCATCTGTGGAATTTTAAAAAAACAAGAACAGAATGTACATATTTCATGCAGTCAGGAATAATCTGAAACAAAGTTTTTGTTTGTAAATCTCTTTACTGCATGTTTTCCAAAGATGCCTTTAAACACATACAACTGGCATACTGAAAATAACAACTGGCATACTGAAAATAAATGTTTCAGTTTAGCTCACTCGATAACACTCTTGCCTTAAATGTAAGGTTGCAGATTCAACACCCACTCACTAAGATTTAAAGGAGTGTAGTACCGAAGGAGTATTGCACTTTGGAACTGGTTTCTGATCTGAAGGACCTTAAATAGCTGCCTGTTCTGCTGGACTCTTTTAAAGCATCCAAAGCAAATACGATTGGTGGAGTTTATTCAACATTATTTGGTAATGGATAAGTGGTGTACCATTTAGAAGTAGAATGCTGATCATGAACGATGAATAGATACTGAAAACTAATCATAGGATCCCCACAGTGCAGAAGGAAGCCATTTGGCCCATTCAGTCTGCACCAACCCTCTGAAAGATCACTCCACCAAACCACTTCCTCATCCTATCGCAATAACCCCTAATCTGCACATCCCTGGACACCAAGTGGCAATTTAGCATGGCCAATCCACCTAATCTACACATCTTTGGACTGTGGGAGGAAACCGGAGCACCAGGAGGAAACCCACGCAGACACGGGGAGAACGTGCAGACTCGACACAGTCACCCAAGGCCAGAATTGAAACCGGGTCCCTGGCGCTGTGAGGCAGTAGTGCTACCTACTATGCTTAATAGTTCAGATTAAATAAATGGCTTACCAAATTAGAAGTAAGCAAACAAAAAAATGTGATCTCTTTCACAAAAAAGGGTTCAGAATTTACAAAGATAAAAGTAAGAGAATACAGAATCAAGTTGAATGAGTGACCTGAAATACAAAGGAAGACATAGAAAAGTCTACTGCAACCGAGGTTAAACATAATTTTTAAAATTCAGTACTATAAAGGGAGAAATCAGGGAAGGATAAAATTATAAAGGCCCTTCCTGCCGATTCCCTTTTTTATTTCTTTATTTTTGTGTTATCATTTAGATGCTTAATGGACATGCACCTTTAAGTCGAGCAGGGAAGAAAGGAACTCAAAAGGTTAAAAAATAGAACACTGTTCTGGCCTTGGGACATCAGAACTCAAGGCTTTTCGGCACCCGAGAGATTGATGGGACTCGGTTCAATTGGTTGGGTGGTGGCCAACGAATTGGCCGAAAGGTCGTTTTCTGCCCGGCAACAGGCGGTGATTGGGTCCTGCCTGAGCGGAATAAATTTTTGAGATCCAGGGAAAGACAGTAGGATACCTGGACATGGATAAAAGGACCTGCTCTCTCTCTCCCTCGTGTTTTCTCCAGAAAAGCTGCTGCATTTCTGAAACTGCAGAGACATAAATGAATCTACAGTTAAAACCATCATAGACTGGAAACAGAAATCTTGAATTGAAAGCCTTTAAGGATGGTGTGCTAGGAATAACCATCTGAAGCAAAGACTCATCTTTTTGATTTACTTATTATTTTACCCCCCCCCCCCTCTTCTCCCCTCTGTTTGTCTGATTTGTGTGTCTAGAGGGTGGGACAAATCAATGTGAGGATGAAATAGAATAGTTATTGTGAATGACTAGGGATGACATGAGTAACCTATCCCTCCAAAGTGTTAGCCAAAGTAAAATCAACATTTTTGATTCAAGTTATGAACAGACAAGAAGGACGTGAAACAATTACCAGATATAGACAGTATTTATCCCAGATTGTTAATAGGAATAGGCAGGGAGATTTGAAAGAACCGACAATTAAGAGAGATTCACTGGACACAGACAACTACCAGGTAACTAGAAATAATCTAATGAGGTGCTTAGGTTTGAAAAGGAATGATGTCCTCATTAGTGCTACATCCACTTGTTAGGAAAACAAAAAGTAGTTTTCAGAGATTTATGTTTGTATTGGTAAACATTAGAAATAAGGTAGTTTTAAGTGCCTGGAAGAGTAAAGTCTACAGTTTTTATGCTGAAAAAAGGTGTTTGTATATGTGGGGGTTGGTTAAATTCCAACTGTGTTTCTATTATGCTTGTGGGGGGAATACCCTGTGAAGACTAATTGAATCAGTGGTTGCTTAGCAACTGGGGTCTTGTAAGTTAGAACAGCTTTTATGTTCTAGTTTAGCTCATTCGTGGGCAGCTGAAGATACGTAGAGAGAGAAGTCAGCTCTCACAGATTTGCGAGAAACAGTCGATTTAGAAGGCCAGAGAGACCATCTCTCTCGGCTTTGCTAGAAGAACAGCCATACATTGGAGTAATAGGTAAGAAAACAGGGGCAGATATCTGAAGAGAAGCTAGTTAATAAACCTAAAAGGAGAGAAATTTCTAAGAAGCCAGAGGTTAAAGGTACTGGAATAGAGCACTGTTCAGTAAAGACAGGGGCAGAAGGCTGAGATGCCAGAAAGATATCGGGCGTGATTTTCAGATTTGAGAGATTTTACTGCCGCCTGTGTAATGTGAGTTGAAATATCAATGAAAATTGGTGGCTAGATCACTGAGTTTGTGTAAAAGCATTCAGGACAAAGAAATCCTGAAGCAGGTGAAGAAGAATCCTGGACTGGATTCACTGTATAAAGTGGAGCGGAATTTCTCTTTAAAAGTTTCATTTGGAAAGCATCGTCTGGATTTTGGAATGCAAACTGCTAACATAAAGAGAAAATTTTAAAGCATTTTTATGGAACTGGAGTTTGGAAATGCTCACCTGACAATCGTCTGGGGGGATTTGGAGGATACGCCCACAAACATTCACTTGGGGTTCAGAGTGGAGAGTACATTTGTGAAAAGTACTCCATCGTAAGTCTTGTGTGCTTAAACGGGACTTTGTGTTAATGATACCACTGTGGATTAATCTGTACTTTGTAATCTGTGTTAATTCCAAAACCTCTGTGTAATATTGTTAAGGTAAGATTGGGGGGGGGGGGGGGGGGGGAGAGTAAAGTATTCTAACCTAACTTTTAACGTTGTTTAATAAATGCTTTTTTTTTGTTAAAACTAATTAGCTGTCCTGTGACTCTGTTCCTCCACATTAAAAAAATGAAACTTGTGATCTTTTGAACCAGGCTTAATTCTGGGATCTTCCTATCCAGTTATAGCAGCAACCTGGATCGGAACACACTCCTGTACAATAATAGAACTAATCAAAAGCAAACAACTGTAAATAACTAACATAACATCATGTCTGACCAACCTCCCTGACTTATTTGAAGAAATAATATCCTAATTCAGCTGTGAAAAGTCCTAGAATAGTGCATCTAGCCTTTCAGAAGTCATCTGATAAAGTTCCACACAGAAGCATCAGCAAAATTTCAAGCTGTGGTAATTCAGGGTAAATTAAGACAATGAACAAGAAACTACCCAAAGGTTAGAATGCAATGAATGCTCATTACAGAAGTTAACTATCAGGTACAGTACCGAGCAGGGTGGCATTAGGGTTACAGTTGAGACCATTACCTAAATGACCTGGACTTAAAAACTCAATGATAACATTTACTTATATATCAAACTTGAATGGGCAGTTGGGTAAAGTCAATGGCAAATGAACTTTAATCACAACAAATGAAAAATACTCCATGGTAAGACAAAAAAGAAAACCTATGCACACACACTGTATATACACAAATACACCATATGTACACATACAGGTACATACATATATACACAGATTATATATAATATATACACAACACAAACATAATTGCGTGTACATATACACAGTCACACATCTGTATACACACATGCGGACAGTGTATTTACATCTACAGGCACACGTCCAAGTACACACACATTAGAGATACAGAAATAGGTACACGCACTATGTACGCACGCGTGTGCTACACAGAAATGCGACATACGTATGTGCTACACAGACGCTATGTATGCATGCACTGCACAAAGATGCTACATATGCACATGTGTGCGCTACACATATGTGCATACACATTTGCTACATAGACACACGCGCTATATATATGTACTTATAAATAATGCCTGGGCAGGATCAGGACAGATGTGCTCAGCGGAGTAATTGTCAGAGACATTGGAGAGGGTTTAAACCAGTCATTTTCAACCCAGTGTCGCGACCCACCGGATGGGTGTCGGGAGGGTAGCGGGGTCATGCGCATGCCATTCCCGATCGCGGGGCCATGCCTCGTGGGGTTCCCGATCGCGGGGCCATGCCTCGTGGGGTTCCCGATCGCGGGGCCTTGCCTCGTGGGGTTCCCGATCGCGGGGCCATGCCTCGTGGGGTTCCCGATCGCGGGGCCTTGCCTCGTGGGGCTCCCGATCCCGGGGCCATGCCTCGCGCCGTTCCCGGGGCCATGCCTCGCGCTGTTCCCGATCACGGGGCCATGCCTCGTGGGGCTCCCGATCGCGGGGCCTTGCCTCGTGGGGCTCCCGATCCCGGGGCCATGCCTCGCGCCGTTCCCGATCACGGGGCCATGCCTCGCGCCGTTCCCGATCACGGGGCCATGCCTCGCGCCGTTCCCGATCACGGGGCCATGCCTCGCGCCTTTCCCGATCACGGGGCCATGCCTCGCGACGTTCCCGATCACGGGGCCATGCCTCGCGCCGTTCCCGGGGCCATGCCTCGCGCCGTTCCCGATCACGGGGCCATGCCTCGCGCCATTCCCGATCACGGGGCCATGCCTCGCGCCATTCCCGATCACGGGGCCATGCCTCGCGCCGTTCCCGGTCATGGGGCCATGCCTCGCGCCGTTCCCGGTCATGGGGCCATGCCTCGCGCCGTTCCCGATCACGGGGCCATGCCTCGCGCCGTTCCCGGTCATGGGGCCATGCCTCGCGCCGTTCCCGATCTCAGGGCCATGACTCGCGCAGTTCCCAATCGGTGCAAGGCCTGAATTATGACATGTAGTTTTTGGTTATCGACCTGAGTGGTCATAACTACTTCCAGCTAGTGCCCATCTTTTACCCATTCCTAGTTTAAGTCTGGAGCGTTATCGCGTTGCGCGACTGTCCTCCCCCATCAAGAGTAGGAGCTGTCGCCTGAGGACCACCGCGCAGGAATTGTCATATGCTGGTGACAAGGGGCTGGTTTAGCTCACTCAGCTAAATCGCTGGCTTTTAAAGCAGACCAAGCAGGCCAGCAGCACGGTTCAATTCCCGTACCAGCCTCCCCAGACAGGCGCTGGAATGTGGCGACTAGGGGCTTTTCACAGTAACTTCATTGAAGCCCACTCGTGACAATAAGCGATTTTCATTTCATTCATTTCATTTTCATATGCACAACAATAACGTAAGGTGGCTGGTGGATCGGAGGTCTGTGGCCAAATGGGGGACGCACTGGATGGCAGTGGGCTGGATAACCCTTTTTAAACTGGTATGTGTGTTGGCTTTAGCTCATGACTAAAGCCCACACACTGATGCCATCCAACGGCTTAAAATGGTCGTGCTCGATGGTACACAAACTCAAGGATGCTCAGGTGCGTGGTGGACACCCGTCTGAGCACACCTCTGCTGAGCAGAATTTCACAGTGGCCCCAACCCCCAAGGCCTCCCATGGCTGCCAGTGCCCCACACTTCCTCGTGGGCTGGGCCAAGATGGCCATTAATAGGTCCAGTCAGTGGGCAGCCAAAGAGGTTGCCCGTGTCGACTGCCCTCTTCCATGTTTATGATCGCTGCCGAGTATCCCTGGATGGGATGGCGCGGTGTTCACGCTGGGCACCCCAGGACTGGGATGTTTTAGCAGCCACTTCATGAATGTTACGGAACGTTGGGAAATAAATAGTGACATCTTGAGGAGTGTGCATATGACAGAAGGAGGTGCGGGAAGTGTTAAAGCGCGTCAAGGTTGATAAATCCCCAGGACCTGATGAAATGTATCCCAGGACATTGTGGGAGGTTAGGAAGGAAATTGCGGGTCCCCTAGCAGAGATATGATAATTGTCAACAGCCACAGGCGAGTGGCCTGAAGACTGGAGGGTAGCAAATGTTGTGCATTTGTTTAAGAAGGGCTGCCTGGGAACTACAGACTGGTGAGCATAAATCGGTGGTGGGTAAGTTGTAAGAAGATATTCTGAGAGATAGGATTTACAGGCATTTAGAGCGGCGAGAACTGATTAGGCAAAGTCAGCATGGCTTTGTGAGTGGCAAATCATGTCTCACAAATTTGATTACGTTTTTTGAAGGGGTAACCAAGAAGGTTGAGGAGGGCAGTGCAGTCGACGTTATCTACATGGACTTTAGCAAGGCCTTTGACAAGGTACTGTATGGTAGGTTGTTGCATAAGGTTAAATCTCACGGGATCCAGGGTGAGGTAGCCAATTGGATACAAAATTGGCTTGACGACAGAAGATAAAGGGTGGTTGTAAAGGGTTGTTTTTCAAAGTGGAGGTCTGTGGCCAGCGGTGTGCCTCAGGGGTCAGTGCTGGGTTCACAGTTACTTGTTATTTATATTAATGATTTTGGTGAGAATTTAGGAGGCATGGTTAGTACGTTTGCAGATCACAGCAAGATTAGTGGTATAGTGGACAGTCAAGAAGGTTATCTAGGATTGCAACGGGATCTTGATCAATTGGGCCAGTGGGCCGATGAATGGCAGATGGAGTTTAATTTAGATAAATGTGAGGTGATGCATTTTAGTACATCAAATTAAGGCAGCACTTACTCAGTTAATGGTAGGGTGTTGGATAGAGTTATAGAGCAAAGAGATCTAGGAGTACAGGTTCATAGCTCCTTGAAAATAATAATCTTTATTGTCACAAGTAGGCTTACATTAACACGGCAATGAGGTTACTGTGAAGTTAAAGGCCCTAGTTGCCACATTCCAGCGCCTGTTCAGGTACACTGACGGAGAATTGAGAATGTCCAATTCACCTAACAAGCATGTCTTTCGGGACTTATGGGAGGAAACCAGAGCACCCAGAGGAAATCCACGCAGGCACAGGGAGAATGTGCAGAATCCTCACAGACAGTAACCCAAACGGGAATCAAACTCGGGACACAATCGCTGTGAAGTAACAGTACTAACCACTGCGCTACTGTGCGGCCCTGGAGTCACAGGTGGACATGGTGGTGAAGAAGGCATTAGGCATGCTTGGTTTCATTGATCAGAACATTGAACACTGTCGTTGGGACATCTTACTGAAGATGTACAAGACATTAGTCAGGCCACACATGGAATATTGTGTACTTCTGGTCACCCTATCATAGAAAGGATATTTTTAAACTAGAAAGGATTTACTAGGATGCTACCGGGACTTGATGGTTTGAGTTATAAGGAGAGGCTGGATAGACTGGAACTTTTTTCCCTGGAGCATAGGAGGCTTAGGTGTGATCTTATAGAGGTCTATAAAATAATGAGGGGCATGGATAAGGTAGATAGTCAAAATAAAAGCAAATTACCGTGGATGCTGGAATCTGAAATAATAAGAGAAAATGCTAGAAAATCTGGCAGCATTTGTAAGGAGACAAAAGAGCTAACGTTTCGAGTCCAGATGTCCCTTTGTCAAAGCAGTCATCAGCTTTGACAACGGGTCACCTGGACTCGAAACGTTAGCTCTTTTCTCTACTTACAGGTGCTGCCAGACCTGCTGAGATTTTCCAGCATTTTCTCTTCAGGTAGATAGTCAATATCTTTTCCCAAAGGCAGGGGAGTCTAAAACTAGAGGGGATAGGTTTAAAGTGAGAGAGGAGAGATACAAAAGGATCCAGAGGGGCAATTTTTTCACACAGAGAGTAGTGTCTGGAATAAGCTGCCAGAGGCAGTAGTAGAGGTGGGTACAATTTTGTCTTTTAAAAAGCATTTAGACAGTTATTTGGGAAAGATGGGTATAGAGGATTATGGGCCAAATGCAGGCAATTGGGGACTAGCTTTGTGGTAAAAACTGGGCGGCATGGACAAGTTGGGCCGAAGGGCCTGCTTTCATGCTGTAAACCTCTATGACTCCAAGACTCTCACATTTTGTTTTGATCTTTTCAGTTTCTCAGCCGACACTAAGAAGAAGCCATAGAGTCTTACAGCATAGACAGAGGCCATTTGGCCCATCGTGTCTGTGCCGGCCATCAAACATCTATCTATTCTCAACACATTTTCCAACACTTGGTCCATAGTCTTGTATGATACAATGTTTCAAGTGCTCGTCTAAATGCTTCTTAAAAGTTGTGATGGTACCAGCCTCTGCCACCCTTTCAGACAGCGAGTTCCAGATTCCCACCACACTCTGGGTGAAAAGGTTTTTCCTCAAATCTCCTGCTCCTTACGTTAGATCTATGTCACCTGGTTATTGACCACTCTACCAAGGGGAAAAGTTTCTTGCTATCGACCTTATCCATATCCCTCATAATTCTTCATTAAAACGTGAAGCTGCTGAGGGGAACAGGCTAGGGGTGCAAAGATACGTGTAGCCCCCCCACCCCCATGCCGGAGAGGGAGGGACATGCCTGGACGGTGCCCTGGCACTACCAGGGTGGCACTGCCAGGGAGCTGAATTGGGGGGTCTCGCCTCATGTGCGTTGGAGGATGGAGTTTGTCCTGTTGCTTGTATGGGGAAGGGGAGGTTTCCCTAATGCTTGTGTGTGTGCGTGTGGGGGGGGGGGGGAAGAGGAGAAGAGAATGGGGGTCGCCCCGAACTCATCTCCTTAAAAGGTCTCAACTGAGGAAGGGCGTTCTTGCCCTAGAGGGTGTGCAGCAAAGATTTACCAGACGGATTCCTTGAATTACTGGACTGACAGATGAGGAGAGATTGTATTCGCTGTTCTCCCCATGTTTACGTGGGTTTCGCCCCCACAAACCAAAAGATGTGCAGGGTAGGTGGATTGGAAATGCTAAATTGCCCCTTAATTGGAAAAATAAATTGGGTACTTTTTGTTCCAGTGTCGACTGGTCTTTCTGCCAAAGCCATTTATTCAAAGGGTGGATAGGCTGGTCTCCTCATTTGTGTGGGCAGAGAAGGTTGCGAGGTTAAGGAAAGGGGTACTTCAAAGGAGGTGGCAGTCGGGGGGGTGGGGGGTAGGCTCGTCCAAATTTGTTGCATTATTATTGAGCGGTGAATGCGAAGAAGGTGCGGGGCTGGAATAGGGAGGCGGAGACTTTGTGGTTGTGGATGGAGGCGAGGTCCTGTAAGGGATCGGGGCTGCGGGACGCTGGCAATGGCGCCGCTGCCGCTAGCCCCGGGGAAGTATTCCGGGAATCCGGTAGTGGTAGCTACGCTGAGGATCTGGGGCAATTTCAGCTGGACTTCAAGTTGAGGACAGGGTCAAGGGTGCTGCCGATAAGAGAGAATCATGGGTTTGAGCCAAGGAGGAAGGATGGAAGGCTCTGGGGGTGTGAGGAGAAAGGGGTGAAAGAGATGAAGCATCTGTTTCTGGAGTGGTGTTTCGCAAGTTTGGAGGTGTCGAGGGTGAAGTATAGGCTGCAGCGTGAAGAGTGCTTTAGGAATATGCAGGTGCGGAACTTCGCAAGGCTTTCCCAAGTTTTCCAGTGGCATTGCACTCCTCGTTCCTGGAGGAAGTGCTGTCGGTGGAGTGTGGGGGGGGGGGGGGAGGTGGGGGGGAGGGGGGGGGGTTTGGAGAGTGGGGTTGTTTCAGAGATCTATGGTAGGATTTTGGAGGAAGTCAAGGAGTCTATGGAAAGGAATAAGGCCAAGTGGGAGGAAGAGTTGGGAATGGACTGGCTGAAGGGTTAAGGTGCTGAGTGCTGCAAAGGGTCAATGGCTCAACATCGTGTGTGAGACTGGGGTTGATTCAACTAAAAGTGTTGTATAGGATGCTCTTAACGAGGGCAAGAATGAGCCGGCTGTGTGGGGCAGTGGAGGATAATTGAGAGTAGTGCGAGAGGAGCCAGCCAACCATATCCATATGTTCTGGTCCTGCCCGAAGTTGGAGAGACATTGGGGGTCGTTTTACAGCACCATGTCCGAGGTACTGCATAGGGAATTGGAGCCGGGTGCCCAAGAAGCCATATTCGGGGTGTCAGAGCTGCTGGAGGTATACACGGGAGTAGGGGCAACAGACGTTTTAGCCTTCGCCTCATTGATTGCTCACAGGCAGGTCCTGTTGGGTGGAGGTCAGCTCTCTCCCACCCTCCCCACCTTTGCCTCGGCTTGACTGGGGCACCTGTTGGAGTTTGTCCTTAGAAAAGGTGAAATTTGCCCTGAGAGGGGAGGGTAAGGGGTTCCACTAGAGATGGGGTTGTTCATTTTACATTTTGAAGAACCTCTAGCTGCTGAAGATTTTGCGGGGTGGGGGCAGATGTCGGGTATTATTGGTGTAAAATGTTGAATAAAAATATATTTTTTAAAACATCGACTCCAGACCTCCAGGAGGGGGGGAGGGGGGAGGGGGGAGGGGGGGGAGGGGGGGAAGGGGAGGGGGGGGGGAGGGGAGGAGGGGGAGGAGGGGGAGGGGGGAGGGGAGGAGGGGGGAGGAGGGGGAGGAGGGGGAGGCGGGGAGGAGGGGGAGGAGGGGGAGGGGGGAAGGGTGGAGGAGGAGGGGGAGGAGGGGGAGGGGGAGGGGGAGGAGGGGGAGGGGAGGAGGGGGGGGGGAGGAGGGGGAGGAGGGGGAGGGGGAGGAGGGGGAGGAGGAGGGGGAGGGGGGTAGGGGGGAGGGGGAGGGGGGAGGGGAGGGGGGGAGGGATTGGGGGGGAGGGGGGAAGGGATTGGGGGGGGGGGGGGGAAGGGATTGGGGGGGTTGGGTAGGGTGCTCTTTCCAAGAGCCGGTGCAGACTCGATGGGCCGAATAGCCTCCTGCTGCACTGTACATTCTATGAAAGCACTGTTGCTCAGTTTGGTTCCACCAGGGCCACTGATCTTGTAGAATAGCTATCATAGAACCCCCCCCCCCCCTTCTCCCGCCCCGCCAGGAGCAGAAGGAGGCCATTCAGCTTATCAAGTCTGCACCTACCCTGTGACAGAGCACCTTACCGGAGGCCCGCTCCATCGCTCTATCCCCATAATCGCACCTAACCTGCACACCTTTGGACACTAAGAGGCAACATTAGCATGGCCAACCCACCCAACCTGCGCATCTTTGGACTGTGGGAGGAAACTGGAGCACCGGGAGGAAAGCCACACAGACATAGGGAGAACGTGCAAACTCCACACAGTCACCCAAGACCAGAATTGAACACAGGGTCCTGGCTCTGTGAGGCACCAGTACTAACCACTGTGCCACCTGACCACATTACAGCCATTGTTCAAACATTAACTTCAAAGGTGAGGTGAGCGTAACTGCCCTTGACACCAAGGCAGCATCTAAACTTTTAGCCAATAATGTTGTTGACCAGTTTGTTCTTTTCCTCCTCATTCCATTAAAGTTAGCCTTACCAAAATCTAGGATTTTTTCCAACATGTTATGTTTCTCCTCCTCAAGCAATGCAACAAGACCTGGACAATATCCAGGCTTGGGCTGACAAGTGGCAAGTGACATTCACGCCACACAGCATCAGACAATAACCATCTCCAATAAGAGATAATCTAACCACCACCCGATGACATTCAACGGCATTACCATCACTAAATCCGCCACTATCAACATTCTGAAGGAGGTTATCATTGACCAGAAACTTAACTAGACAAGCCATATAACTACTGTGTCTAAAAGAAGTGAGATGCTTGAGATCCTGTGATAATACATATCCGTATATACGCTCACAATATAATATAATATATATATATATATATATATACACACACATATAGACACACACATTCTACATAAATATGTATAGATATATCTATATATATAATATATATACACACACAAACACTCACTCTCTCTCTATATATTAAATATTATATATACACTACCTACACGTGCACATACGCACACACTCTACCTAAGTGCACATACGTGCACATACGCGCACACTCTACCTAAGTGCACACTACTCTACCGACCTACGCACCACTCCTACCCTACCGTCCACACTCTACCTACCTACGCACACATCCTTAAACTACCTACGTCAACACCTCTAACTACTACGCACACTCTACTACTCTACCTACCTACCGCAACACTCTCCTACCTACGCACACTTCTAACCTAACCGACGCACACTCTAACCTACCTACGCAACACTCTACTACCTACGCACACTCTAACCTAACCTTACGCAAAGACCACCTCTAACCTACCTACGCACACTCGTACCTACCTACGCAACTCTACCGACCTACGCACCTACCTACCTACGCACACTCTACCTACCTTACGCACACTCTAGCCTACCTACGCAACAAACTCTAATACCACGCACCTCTACTACGCACACTACCTAACTACCCTACTACCTACGCACACTCTACCTACCTACTTGCACAACTCTACCGTACCTACGCACACTCTACCTACCTACGCACACTCTACCTACCTACGCACACTCTACCTACCTACGCACACTCTACCTACCTACGCACACACTACACTACGCCACCTACCTACCTAGCACACTCTACCTACCTACGCACACTACCTACCTACGCACACTCTACCTACCTACGCACACTCTACCTACCTACGCACACTCTACCTACCTACGCACACTCTACCTACCTACGCACACTCTACCTACCTACGCACACTCTACCTACCTACGCACACTCTACCCTACCTACGCACACTCTACCTACCTACGCACACTCTACCCACCCGCGCACACTCTACCTACCTACGCACACTCTACCTACCTACGCACACTCTACCTACCTACGCACACTCTACCTCCTACGCACACTCTACCTACCTACGCACACTCTACCTACTACGCACACTCTACCTACCTACGCACACTCTACCTACCTACGCACACTCTACCTACCTACGCACACTCTACCTACCTACGCACACTCTACCTACCTACGCACACTCTACCTACCTACGCACACTCTACCTACCTACGCACACTCTACCTACCTACGCACACTCTACCTACCTACACATACGCACACACTCTACCTACCTACACACACTCTACCTACCTACGCACACTCTACCTACCTACGCACACTCTACCTACCTACGCACACTCTACCTACCTACGCACACTCTACCTACCTACGCACACTCTACCTACCTACGCACACTCTACCTACCTACGCACACTCTACCTACCTACGCACACTCTACCTACCTACGCACACTCTACCTACCTACGCACACTCTACCTACCTACGCACACTCTACCTACCTACGCACACTCTACCTACCTACGCACACTCTACCTACCTACGCACACTCTACCTACCTACGCACACTCTACCTACCTACGCACACTCTACCTACCTACGCACACTCTACCTACCTACGCACACTCTACCTACCTACGCACACTCTACCTACCTACGCACACTCTACCTACCTACGCACACTCTACCTACCTACGCACACTCTACCTACCTACGCACACTCTACCTACCTACGCACACTCTACCTACCTACGCACACTCTACCTACCTACGCACACTCTACCTACCTACCTACGCACACTCTACCTACCTACCTACGCACACTCTACCTACCTACCTACGCACACTCTACCTACCTACCTACGCACACTCTACCTACCTACGCACACTCTACCTACCTACGCACACTCTACATACCTACGCACACTCTACCTACCTACGCACACTCTACCTACCTACGCACACTCTACCTACCTACGCACACGCTACCTACCTACGCACACTCTACCTAACCTACGCACACTCTACCTACCTACGCACACTCTACCTACCTACGCACACTCTACCTACCTACGCACACTCTACCTACCTACGCACACTCTACCTACCTACGCACACTCTACCTACCTACGCACACTCTACCTACCTACGCACACATCTACCTACCTACGCACACTCTACCTACCTACGCACACTCTACCTACATACGCACACTCTACCTACCTACCTACGCACACTCTACCTACCTACGCACACTCTACCTACCTACGCACACTCTACCTACCTACGCACACTCTACCTACCTACGCACACTCTACCTACCTACGCACACTCTAACCTACCTACGCACACTCTACCTACCTACGCACACTCTACCTACCTACGCACACTCTACCTACCTACGCACACTCTACCTACCTACGCACACTCTACCTACCTACGCACACTCTACCTACCTACGCACACTCTACCTACATACGCACACTCTACCTACATACGCACACTCTACCTACCTACGCACACTCTACCTACCTACGCACACTCTACCTACCTACGCACACTCTACCTACCTACGCACACTCTACCTACCTACGCACACTCTACCTACCTACGCACACTCTACCTACCTACGCACACTCTACCTACCTACGCACACTCTACCTACCTACGCACACTCTACCTACCTACGCACACTCTACCTACCTACGCACACTCTACCTACCTACGCACACTCTACCTACCTACGCACACTCTACCTACCTACGCACACTCTACCTACCTACGCACACTCTACCTACCTACGCACACTCTACCTACCTACGCACACTCTACCTACCTACGCACACTCTACCTACCTACGCACACTCTACCTACCTACGCACACTCTACCTACCTACGCACACTCTACCTACCTACGCACACTCTACCTACCTACGCACACTCTACCTACCTACGCACACTCTACCTACCTACGCACACTCTACCTACCTACGCACACTCTACCTACCTACGCACACTCTACCTACCTACGCACACTCTACCTACCTACGCACACTCTACCTACCTACGCACACTCTACCTACCTACGCACACTCTACCTACCTACGCACACTCTACCTACCTACGCACACTCTACCTACCTACGCACACTCTACCTACCTACGCACACTCTACCTACCTACGCACACTCTACCTACCTACGCACACTCTACCTACCTACGCACACTCTACCTACCTACGCACACTCTACCTACCTACGCACACTCTACCTACCTACGCACACTCTACCTACCTACGCACACTCTACCTACCTACGCACACTCTACCTACCTACGCACACTCTACCTACCTACGCACACTCTACCTACCTACGCACACTCTACCTACCTACGCACACTCTACCTACCTACGCACACTCTACCTACCTACGCACACTCTACCTACCTACGCACACTCTACCTACCTACGCACACTCTACCTACCTACGCACACTCTACCTACCTACGCACACTCTACCTACCTACGCACACTCTACCTACCTACGCACACTCTACCTACCTACGCACACTCTACCTACCTACGCACACTCTACCTACCTACGCACACTCTACCTACCTACGCACACTCTACCTACCTACGCACACTCTACCTACCTACGCACACTCCTACCTACCTACGCACACTCTACCTACCTACGCACACTCTACCTACCTACGCACACTCTACCTACCTACGCACACTCTACCTACCTACCCACACTCTACCTACCCACGCACACTCTACCTACATAAGCACACTCGACCTACATACGCACAACGCTAAACCTACATAACGCACACTCTACCTACAGACGAAACACTACTACCTACATACCACTAACTCTACCTACATACGCACACTCTACCTACAACGCACACTCTACCTACATACGCACACCTCTACCTACATACGCCCTAACAATCTACCTACATACGCACCTCTACTCTAACCTACATACGCACTCTACCTAAATACGGCACACAAGCTCTATCTACATACGCCACAACTCGATCTACTACACAGACGCACACACTCTAGTCTACCTACAACATACGCCACATCTACCATACCTACACATACCGCACACACTCTACCTACCTACACATACGCACTACTAACTACCTCCACACATACGCGCACACAACTACCTAACTACACATACCACAACCTCTACCTACCTACACATACGCACACACTCTACCTACCTACACATACGCACACACTCTACCTACCTACACATACGCACACACTCTACCTACCTACACTACGCACACTCTACCTACACACATACGCACACACTCTACCTACCTACACATACGCACACACTCTACCTACACATACGCACACACTCTACCTACGTACACATACGCACACACTCTACCTACGTACACATACGCACACACTCTACCTACGAACACATACGCACACACTCTACCTACGAACACATACGCACACTCTACCTACGTACACATACGCACACACTCTACCTACACATACGCACACACTCTACCTACCTACATACGCACACACTCTACCTACCTACATACACACGCACTCTACCGACCTACACGTACACATATGAATGCACTGTACCTCCGTACACGCATGCATACGCACGCACTCTACCTCTGTACACGCACGCACTCTACCTCCGTACACGCACACATACGCACGCACTCTACCTCCGTACATGCACATACGCACGCACTCTACCTCTGTACACGCACACATACGCACGCACTCTACCTCCGTACAGGTACACATACGCACGCACTCTACCTCCGTACACGCACACATACGCACGCACTCTACCTCCGTACACGCACACATACGCACTCTACCTCCGTACAGGTACACATACGCACGCACTCTACCTCCGTACACGCACACATACGCACACTCTACCTCTGTACATGTACACATACGCACGTACTCTACCTCCGTACACGTACACATTCGCATGCACTCTACCTCCGTACACATATGCCGCAATCTACCTGCGTACACAGACGGACGCACTCTACCTCCGTACATGTACACATACACACGCACTCTACCTATGTACACGTACACATACGCAGTCTACCTACGTACACGTACACAAACGCACACTCTACATATATATATGTACACATATGCAGTCTACCTACGTGCACGTACACATACGCACACTCTACATATATGTACATACTCACTACATACATATACATGCACACACATATATACTCACACATAACATATACATACACTCTACATATATATGCATGCACTCACACTATATATATATATATATATATATATATATATATATCTGATGTTAATATTTGAATCCTCTTTATCAGAGAACTGGAGAGCAGCTAATTTACCATTATTCAAGAAGGGAAGTAGGGAAAATTTATATATAGTCACTATAATATTCAAATATTCCGTCCCTCAAAATTTTCTTGCATTAATTTCCCTACCACTAATGTTAGATTCACTGGGAATTAACCTGTTTTTTCCCTACTTCCCTTCTTGAATAATGGTACATTAGCTGCCCTCCAGTTCTCTGATAAAGAGGATTCAAATATTAACGTCAGAGCCCCTCCAATCTTCTCCCTTGCCTCACGCAGTAGTCCAGGATATTTATCCACATTTAAGCTCGCTAAAACCTCCTCCTTATCAATGCTAATCTGATCAATTATATCACAGTCCCCTGCCCTGATTTCTATACTGACAAAGTTCTTCTCCATAGTGAACACTTATACAAAATACTAATTTAATACCTCACCTATGTCTTTTGGCTCCAGACAGATTGCAACTTTGGTCCCGAATGGGCACTACTATTCCCCTGGTTACCCTCTTGCCCTTAATGTATTATGTAACACTTTAGGATTTTCCTTTATTTTGCCCACAAGTGTATTTATTTTTATGCCCGCTCTTTGCTCTTCTGATATCTTTTATACACTTTCTACATGCCTGTAGGGCAGGGTTTTTAAAAGTGTGGGTCGGGAGCTGCGGCAGGGTCGCGGGCAGCTCAGAAGGGTTGCGGAGCGAACAGCTGTGATTTTTCCACGGTGGTCCTAATTGCAGGAGAAGCCCCCAACTGCCGCTCCCGAAATTTAAATTAAGAATGACATCTGCTTCCAGCTTTTAAATGAAAATGAAATGAGGCTGGAGGCAGTCTTCCAACCATAAACGGCCTCAGTGAGTAGGTGATGCACCCTGCATGTACACTTGAAACCAAGCGCTTTGTGCGCACATGCATTTTCCGCCAAATCATGGAGGAGAACTTTTTCCATTTTCTAGCTGCTGGCAAGCAAGGCAAGAGGACTGTGAAGGTGGATCGTTTTGTTGCAAGGAAGAGATGGCCAGAGACAAACAGGAAATGCACCAACTGGCCAGGATCGCACATTTGAATCTACTGGAGAATCCACAGCAGGACAGAGCAGTGCTAATGGTAGTTCTTTAGAGAGCTCCAGGGCCTCTGGTGAACAGCCTACAAAGAAGAAACTTAATTCGTGAACAAAGCAGTTTGAAGATGATTTTTTGAGGTTTGGTTTTGTCAATTATGCCAATACTAATAAGGATGCAAAGCCCATGCGTGTTATATGCAGGGAAATACTGGCAAATGAGAGAAGTTTCTCATTTTAAAAGAGAAATGGTGGGTTAAAAATTCCTTTTGAGACCACAGAATCAGTTATTAACTTCTCCTGTGAACCTGATTTGACTGAGATAGTGGCAGGTTCAACTTTTGCATTAAATATAAGCGAACATGATGCGTGTCACAAAGGTTGGCCATTTGGATTGTGAAGGTCGGCCAACGTGGGTCTCAAAGGGCAGCAGGTTGGCCAAAGTGTGTCCCGGGGAAAAATGTTTGAAAAATACTGCTATCAGGCATCCACTGTTTGAGCCACATGAATCTGCCATAAGCCTTCCTTTTTTACTGTATCCTACGGTGTTTATCCTTTGACACCCAGGGTTCTCTGGACTTGTTGGTCCCACCGTTTGCCTGTATGGGGACATGTTGGCGTTGGACTCTCTCTCCCACTGCTCTGATGTGGATTTACCTCCAAGTTGCTCCCAGTCCTCTTTGGCCAGACCCTGTCTTATCCTATTAAAATTAACCTTTCCCCAATTCAGAAACATTATTTCCAGTCCATCATTGTCCTTTTCCATAGCTATCTTAAATTTGAGCATGTTACAGTCACGATCACCGAAATGCTCTCCCGCTGACACCTCTACTGCCTGCCCGGCTTCATTCTCGAAAATTAGGTCAAGTACCGCCCCCTATCTTGCAGGACTTTCTATGTGCTGGCTCAAAAAGCTCACCTCGATATACAAAGAATTCCACCCCCTTTAAGCCTTTCACACTTTTCATATCCCAAATAATGTTGGGGAACTTGAAGTCCTCTACTATTATTACCCTGTTATTTTTACACTTCTCATAAATTTAGAGTACCCAATTAATTTTTTCCAATTAAGGGGAAATTTAGTGTGGCCAATTCACCTAACCTGCACATCTTTTGGGTTGTAGTGGTGAGACCCTCACAGACATGGGGAGAATGTGCAAACTCCACACAGACAGTGACCCAGGGCCGGGATCGTGATCGAACCCGGGTCTTTGGCGCTGTGAGGCAGCGCACTTCTCTGAGATTTAGAACATAAGAACATAAGAACATAAGAACTAGGAGCAGGAGTAGGCCATCTGGCCCCTCGAGCCTGCTCCGCCATTCAATTAGATCATGGCTGATCTTTTGTGGACTCAGCTCCACTTTCCGGCCCGAACACCATAACCCTTAATCCCTTTATTCTTCAAAAAACTATCTATCTTTACCTTAAAAACATGTAATGAAGGAGCCTCAACTGCTTCACTGGGCGAGGAATTCCATAGATTCACAACCCTTTGGGTGAAGACGTTCCTCCTAAACTCAGTCCTAAATCTACTTCCCCTTATTTTGAGGCTATGCCCCCTAGTTCTGTCACCCGCCAGTGGAAACAACCTGCCCGCATCTATCCTATCTATTCCCTTCATAATTTTAAATGTTTCTATAAGATCCCCCCTCATCCTTCTAAATTCCAACAAGTACAGTCCCAGTCTACTCAACCTCTCCTCATAATCCAACCCCTTCAGCTCTGGGATTAACCTAGTGAATCTCCTCTGCACACCCTCCAGCGCCAGTACGTCCTTTCTCAAGTAAGGAGACCAAAACTGAACACAATACTCCAGGTGTGGCCGCACTAACACCTTATACAATTGCAACATAACCTCCCTAGTCTTAAACTCCATCCCTCTAGCAATGAAGGACAAAATTCCATTTGCCTTCTTAATCACCTGTTGCACTTGTAAACCAACCTCTGTGACTCATGCACTAGCACATGCAAGTCTCTCTGAACAGCGGCATGCTTTAATATTTTATCATTTAAATAATAATCCCGTTTGCTGTTATTCCTACCAAAATGGATAACCTCACATTTGTCAACATTGTATTCCATCTGCCAGACCCGAGCCCATTCACTTAACCTATCCAAATCCCTCTGCAGACTTCCAGTATCCTCTGCACTTTTCGCTTTACCACTCATCTTAGTGTCATCTGCAAACTTGGACACATTGCACTTGGTCCCCAACTCCAAATCATCTATGTAAATTGTGAACAATTGTGGGCCCAACTGTTTGGGGACTTGTGGTACACTCCCAGTAATGTGACTGCCCCCATTTTGTTTTTAAGTTCCACTCATATGACCTCAATTGTGGAGCCTGCTAAGATCTCATCCTTCCTCACGGACTCCTTGATCAATAATGCAACACCCCCCCTCGGCCTCATCTCACCTGAAGGCTCTGTATCCCCAAATAGAGATGCAAGTCCTGCCCCTCCCTCACCCATGTCTCTGTGGTAGCAATAATATCCTACTACCATGCATTAATCAACATCCTCAGTTCATCGGCCTTACCTGTACGATTCCTTGCATTAAAATAAATGCCATTCAGCATTGCCATATTCTCTTGTGCCGGAACATGTCTCTCTTTGCACTGCCTTCCATACTGACTTTATTTTTCTTCTATATTCGGCTAAGCATTACTCCCCACTTTATTTTTCTTCTATATTCGGCTATGCATTACTCCCCACGCTGCAACTGGATCCTTGACTTTCTGACCAACAGACCACAATCAGTAAGAATGAACACCAACGCCTCCTCCACAATAGTCCTCAATACCGGTGCCCCGCAAGGCTGCGTACTTAGCCCCCTACTCTACTCCCTGTACACACACGACTGCGTGGCAAAACTTTGTTCCAACTCCATCTACAAGTTTGCTGACGATACGACCATAGTGGGCCGGATCTCGAATAACGACGAGTCAGAATACAGGAGGGTGATAGAGAACCTAGTAGAGTGGTGTAACAACAACAATCTCTCCCTCAATGCCGGCAAAACTAAAGAGCTGGTCATTGACTTCAGGAAGCAAAGTAGTGTACACACCCCTGTCAGCATCAACGAGGCCGAGGTGGAGATGGTTAGCAGTTTCAAATTCCATGGGGTGCACATCTCCAAAAATCTGTCCTGGTCCACTCACGTCGACGCTATCACCAAGAAAGCACAACAGCGCCTATACTTCCTCAGGAAACTAAGGAAATTCGGCATGTCCACATTAACTCTTACCAACTTTTACAGATGCACCATAGAAAGCATCCTACCTGGCTGCATCACAGCCTGGTATGGCAACTGCTCGGCCCAGGACCGGAAGAAACTTCAGAGAGTCATCAATACCGCCCAGTCCATCATACGAACCTGCCTCCCATCCATTGACTCCATCTACACCTCCCGCTGCCGGGGGAAAGCGGGCAGCATAATCAAAGATCCCTCCCACCCGGCTTACTCACTCTTCCAACTTCTTCCATCGGGCAGAAGATACAGAAGTCTGAGACCATGCACGAACAGACTCAAAAACAGCTTCTTCCCCACTGTCACTAGACTCCTAAATGACCCTCTTATTGACTGACCTCATTAACACACCCTGTATGCTTCATCCGATGCAAGTGCTTATGTAGTCACATTGTATGTCTTGTGTTGCCCTATTGTGTATTTTCTTTTATTCCCTTTTCTCCCCATGTACTTAATGTTCTGTTGAGCTGCTTGCAGAATAATACTTTTCACTGTACCTCGGTACACGTGACAATAAACAAATCAAATCCATATTCCTATACTCACAAGAACATGACACTGGTATTAATCTAGCGGTTACAATCATTGAGATCCTGCTTTTCAATTTCCATAATTTACTCTCTATAATTAACCAACTGTCCATTGTTTTTACACTGGGAACATTTACTACACTGATATACAAAGAACAAAGAAAAGTACAGCACAGGAACAGGCCCTTCGGCCCTCCAAGCCCGTGCCAACCATGCTGCCTGCCAAAACTAAAATCTTCTACACTTCCAGGGTCCGTATCCCTCTATTCCCATCCTATTTATGTATTTGTCAAGATGCCCCTGAAACGTCACTATCGTCCCTGCTTCCACCACCTCCTCCGGCAGCGAGTTCCAGGCACCCACTACCTGTGTAAAAAACTTGCCTCGTACATCTCCCCTAAACCTTGCCCCTCGCACCTTAAACCTATGCCCCCTAGTAATTGACCCCTCTACCCTGGGAAAAAGTCTCTGACTATCCACTCTGTCTATGCCCCTCATACTTTTGTAGACCTCTATCAGATCGTCCCTCAACCTCCTTCGTTCCAGTGATACAAACCAAGTTTATTGACCCTCTCCTCATGGCTAATGCCCTTCATACCAGGCAACGACCTGGTAAATCTCTTCTGCACCCGCTTTAAAGCCTGCACATCCTTCTGGTAGTGTGGCGACCAGAATTGAACAGTATACTCCAAGTGTGGCTTAACTAAGCTTCTGTACATCTGTAACATGACTTGCCAATTTTTATCCTCAATGCTCAGGCCAATGAAGGCAAGCATGCTGTATGCCTTCTTGACTGCCTTCTCCAACTGTGTTGTCCCTTTCAGTGACCTGTGGACCTGTACACCAAGATCTCTCAGTCAATACTCTTGAGGGTTCTACCATTCACTGTATATTCCCTACCTGTAATAGACCTTCCAAAATGCATTACCTCACATTAGTCCGGATTAAACTCCATCTGCCATCTCGCCGCCCAAGTCTCCAAACAATCTAAATCCTGCTGTATCCTCTGACAGTCCTCATCGCTATCCTCAATTCCACCAACCTTTCTATCATCCGCAAACTTACTAATCAGACCAGTTACATTTTCCTCCAAATCATTTATATATACTACAAACAGCAACGGTCCCAGCACTGATCCCTGCGGAATCCCTGGAGGCAGCACGGTAGCATGGTGGTTAGCATAAATGCTTCACAGCTCCAGGGTCCCAGGTTCGATTCCCGGCTGGGTCACTGTCTGTGTGGTGTCTGCACATCCTCCCAGTGTGTGCGTGGGTTTCCTCCGGGTGCTCCGGTTTCCTCCCACAGTCCAAAGATGTGCGGGTTGTTGGGTTACGTGTATAGGGTGGATACATGGGTTTGAGTAGGGTGATCATTGCTCGGCACAACATCGAGGGCCTAAGGGCCTGTTCTGTGCTGTACTGTTCTATGTTCTAACACCACTAGTCACAACCCTCCAATCAGAAAAGCACCCTTCCATTGCTACTCTCTGCCTTCAATGACCTAGCCAGTTCTGTATCCATCTTGCCAGCTCACCTCTGATCCCGTGTGACTTCACCTTTTGTACCAGTCTGCCATGAGGGACCTTGTCAAAGGCCTTACTGAAGCCCATGTAGACAACATCCACTGCCCTACCTGCATCAATCATCTTTGTGACCTCTTCAAAATACTCTATCAAATTAGTGAGACACGACCTCCCCTTCATAAAACCGTGCTGCCTCTCGTTAATACGACCACTTGCTTCCAAATGGGAGTAGATCCTGTCTCGAAGAATTCTCTCCAGTAATTTCCCTACCACTGACCCAAGGCTCACCGGCCTATAGTTCCCTGGATTATCCTTGCTACCCTTCTTAAAAAAAGGAACAATATTGGCTATTCTCCTGTCCTCTGGGACATCACCTGAAGACAGTGAGGATCCAAAGATCTCTTGCCTCCTTAAGTATTCTGGGGTAGATCACACCAGGCCCTGGGGAACCTCAAACGATCCATTGTTTGCAGCAAACTACCCAGCCTTCAGAACAGCGACCATGACACCACATAATCCTGCCATGCCAATCTCTGCAAGACGTGCCAGCTCATCGATATGGCTTCCACCATTACATGAGAGAACACCACCCACCAGGTATGTGGTACATACTCGTGCGACTTGGCCAATGTTGTCTACCTCATATGCTGCAGGAAAGGATATCCCGAAGCGTGGTACATTGGCGAGGCCATGCAGACGTTGCAACAACGGATGAATGGACATCACGCGACAATCACCAGGCAGGAATGTTCCCTTCCAGTCGGGGAACACTTCAGCAGTCAAGGGTAAGGGCTCTCCAAGGCGGCCTTCAGAATGCACGACAACGCAGAATTGCCGAGCAGAAACTTATAGCCAAGTTCCACACACGAGCACAGCTTCAACCAGCACCTTGGATTCATGTTGCATTACATTCACCCCCCACCATCTGGGCTGGGCTTGCGAAATCCTACCAACTGTCTGGCTTGAGACAATTCACACCTCTTTAACCTGTGATTATCCCTCTCTCCAGTTGCTCCGGCTGAACCTGAAAAGATTTAATTATCTGCAAAGACACGCATGCAAAGTATCATCTTGCATCTTTGACTGTCTATATATGTTTCTGAAACCTACCTCTTCATTCACCTTAGGAAGGAGCAGTGCTCCAAAAGCTAGTGATTCGAAACAAACCTGTTGGACTTTAACCTGGTGTTGTAAGACTTCTTACTAGAAAATTATGGTCAGAGCCTCTGCTGTTTGTTCCCTTGCTTCTCTTAACACCCTGGATGACATTTTATCTAGGGTTTATTCCGAACATGCAAAATCCTCTAACTCACTATGGGCGGAATTCTCCCATTTTGCAACTAAGTGCAGTGGTGGGTGGCTCCTGCGGTGCATGTGCAACCGACTAGAACAGCCAGATTCTGTACATGGAAATACATTAATTATGCATAAGTGTGTCCGCCTTTGAATTTCCTGGCAGACCGGCAGCTGATTCGTCCAGCCACCCTTAGCTGATCGGTTTAAATGTTCCGGCGCCACATTTAAATACCAGTCCAGCACATTTTACTCTCTCCAGCCCAGTTGTCTTCACAAGACAGTGCAAGATGTCAGCAACCCGTAGGGAAAAAGCTAGCAGCAGCCTCAAGAGGAAATCTGTTCCTTTTTTAAAAAAATATTTATTGAGGTTTTACATTTTAACAAACAATGCAACAAAATCACAGGAATGGGACAGCACAGCAAGAAAAAGTAACAGTGCAACATACAAGAATGCAATATGGGCTGGTTTATTCCCAATCCTGTCTTTCACTTCCCCTGCCTTCCAAATGTAATCCAATTATTGTGTTTACATTTTAGACAACAAGCTTCTGCTTTCGTTTTTGGCTCTCCTCATGGTGTGAACGGAGAAACATATTCCCCCAATCGTTGATTGGCTGAAAACAGGCACTCCCACTTCAATGACATCTTGGCAGGAGCAGTCTTGCCTGCTGTTATATCACATGGGCAGAGGCAAGGTCTGCTTCTCCATTTCCCACCATCATTCCTGGCTCCACACTGATCGGAGACTGCAACACAATTATCAAATTCAAACTAACTTGCCCTGATTCCAGCAGCTTTCAGTCCAGGCTGGTTCATTAACGTGCACTGACCCCTTTCATTCTGAGTAGCAGGGTATGGATCTGTTCGAGATCTAGAGGCTGCCTTGCCCCCCTACATTCCTTTATCAAATAACTGCCCTGCTCCCCCCCTGGCTCCTGAGCCCTGACTGACCGGCTCCCCCCTGGCTCCTCAGCCCTGACTGACCGACTCCTCCATGGTTCCTGGGCTGGGCTGACCTGTCTTGATGGGGCTTCCCAGACATCGCCGTTTATCAGCCCTTCCCAATCCAGGCGACCCCATGCTGCGCGCGCACCACCTCCGCCCCCTCGCGCTGTACCTTGACCACACGCTCGGGCAAAGCGAAGCAACAGCAGCCGCCAGTTCAAGTGGAGCGATGGCAGCTCGGTACCTCCACATCCAGCCACAATCAGTGCCGCTCCTTCTCTCCCCTCTGTGGGCCACCGCTCCAAACTCTCACCGCAAAGCTCGCGAGCAGGTGTGGAACGTCACCACCCCACATTCTCCACTCCCGTCAACAGGCGGCCGCGCGCGCGGCCCCGCCCAACCCCCGCGGCCGCGCGCGCGGCCCCGCCCAGATACCATCCCGCGGTCGCGCGCAAAGCGCCCAACGCCGCCCAAGCCCCGCGGCTGCGCCAAGCGTCCTCCGCCCAACCGCCACCCCTGCGCGGCTCCGCCCAAACACCACCCGCTCGCGCTCGGTCCAAGCGCCGCGGCCGCGCGCGCAGTGAGCGCGGGCACGCGAGGGATCGGGAAGCTGTTGTTTTGCAGGTGCAGGAATATGAGGAAAGCTAACTGCTTCTCCCCGCCCAGTTTAATTTGAGAGAATCATTTAATGCAACTTCACTGAATAATAGTTTTCAAAACGTGAGCGGAACTTTTCTGAAATAAAAATTTCCGCATCCGCAGGATTTTGCCTTTATTTAGCTATTTTCTACTTGCGATCGATTGTCATGACATGTGATTTGCAGAAGTTCAAAAGAATCACATATTTAGACACAAATGCCAGAGCTGACATCCCATCTCTTTCTGAGATGCCAGCAGTGCTACTGAGCGAGTCCATCCCTCCCGTAGGCACACTGGCTGCCTAACACTGTAGTAACGGACTCTTTTGGGATAAACAAATGCAGCAACTTTATGATTGGCCCCCATGACCTTGCCCCCCCCCCCTTCTTTAATTTCCACCTCCCCCACTTCCCTTCAAGATGAAGGCGCCTCTGGGGAAGAGTGACCATAATATGCTGGAATTTTTACAATCAAAAAGAAACTGTAAAGGTATGAGGGGCAAAATGACTGATAGATTGGAAACTACTTTTAAAAGTATGACGGTAGCCAGGCAATTCCTATCGCATTCAATGAATTAATTCATGGTTTACAACAAACTTACATTCCTTGAGGCACAAAATTCCAGCAGGAAAGATGATACAATCTTCGCTAACAAGAGAAGTTTAATACTGTACTAGATCAACGGAAGATAATTATGAAGTTGCATAAATTGGAAGCATTTTCGAATTTAGCAATGGAGGACTGTGGAAGTTGCTGAATTGTCTTGAATGATGAACTGACAAGTAGAAGGTTCATTCAGCAATCTTAGCAGCTCTTACATGTGTGTCTGCTTGTGCTGGGAGAGAACTGCCACATTACTGATGCACCCTGTGTCTACGTCATCCTGATGTTCACGTGACCACCCAGTCTACATCTTCGACATTTAAGATGGGACGAGGCATGTGACAACATAGACAGCAGTGACAAGTTCTAAACTATTTACAATGCACAGAGCACAAACTTGGGTAATAGAACATAAACTAGTTACAATATCCAAAGCACTAACTTGGGCTGTTACATCTGTTGCATTGTCCATCATGTTTCTTCCCCTCCCCCTTTTTAAAAAACAAAGTCCAATGTAGACTAGGTCAGTACACAGTCCTTGAACTTTAAATTTGACCTGCTCACCCACCTTGAGCATGTGATTGTGCCATTTGGCTGTGCTTGGGATGCCCTTGGGTTGTTGTCCTCAGGGTGGATGGCAATAGGATTCCTTCTGGTGTGCCCAGTGGCTGCAGGGCTTGTTACATTGGCCTCGGGAGGGCCCTCCATTTCCACTGGTGCAGCCGATTCAGATTCAGTCCGTTGGACTCTGTGATGCTTGGTGGTGCTGGTTCAGCTACTGTAACAAGTGACTCTGGTTCCTGGCATAGAGATCCAAGGCAAACACATAGCTGTTAGCTGTGGGGCATGGCTGTGTACCACTACCAGTTTGTCATGGTTGCATGTGGTTTTGATCCTGACCACTTGGCCTGATTCCAGAGTGAAAGTCTGCAGGCATTACGGTCATGGTACATTTTACCCTTTTGTCACCATTTCATGAGGGTGGCACCCACAAGAATCTCCACATTTTGTTGAAGAAGGTCTTGGCGACAGGGATCATGGTTCTGGTGCAGCTGGAGACCATTCTCTCTGCTGATAAAGGAAGGCCATGTCTCGGCACATTTCACATTTGAATAGTGCAGCATAACAGTCTATGTTATCTCAGGCACATTGCTCAAGCAGATGCTTTGCTGAGCATACCACTCATTCTGCCAGACCATTCGATGGTGGGTAGAGGGGGCTACGATATGCTCAAAGTCCCATGTTTGCACAAAGTTGTTGAACTCCTTGGAGATGTACTGGCAAGCACTTTCCATCAATATCCTTTGGTGATGCCATGTGCAGTGAAGTATCTCTTCAGTTTGCCAATGATTGTGTTGCTTTTGAGATTGGGCAGCCAATTAATTTTATACCAACCAGAGTACATGGGGCAAGTGCTGTTTGCCATTCCATTCAAATAAGTCTGCTGCCGTGACCACCTACGGGAGGTCTGGAACCCTATGTAGGTGCAGTGGTTCTTTAGATTGATGAGGCTTGAGCACGTTGCACGGTGCACATCTGGACACTTACCTCTCTATGTCTGCATACATGGTGCCTGGAGGGTTGGTGCAAGGATTCATTTTGCCCTATGCCTTGTTGCTTCCAGCCCTGGGTGTTTTTGGTGGAGGTGCTGGATATAGTACCTCTACAGCGAGGTGTGGTGATGAATTGGTAAGACCGCACCTGGAGTATTGTGCACAGTTTTGGTCCCCTTATTTGAGGAAAGAATGCCTTGTATAGTTGCAACAACACTTCCTTACCTTTATACTCAATTCCTTTTGCTATAAATGCCAATATTCAATTTGCTCTCCTTATTATCTGCTGCATCTGAATTCAGCATTAATGGGACAGAGGGCAAAAAATTATTAATGGATTCAGGACAAGTTTTTTAAACCACGAAATAGTAAGAACATAATACAGCAGGGAAATAGGGTTGGGGCACCCACTAGCTACCTATCCTTTGGCCTATTGAGGCACTTAAGTGACCACTTAATGACCTCAATTCACCTCCACTGGGCAGTGGAAGTGGGCGAGAGTGGGAAGGCCTTTTTTTCCACCAACGTTGTTGAAAGGACAGGAAGGAAGGGAGGTGAACCATGGCACCCTACCCAAGATGTTACTCCCCCTTTGTGCATCCTTACCTGGCCTCCAATACCTGCCATCCTACCTCCTCACTCCTGTCCCTAGCATTCCCAATCCCTCCCTGCCTGTCTCCAGCATCCATGCTGTTTTCTTCGTGAAGGTGCCTGCAGCCCCAGCAGTGCCTACAACTGAGTTCTGGCATTGCTTAGACTACAAGAACTGTTGGCCAATCAGATTGATCAGCAGCTCTTGAGGGCAGGACATTCTTCCCATGAAGGGCAAATGATTATTCCTTTTTTCAAGTACTTTTTTGAAGGTTTTCATTTCAACAAACAAAACCACAGGAAGGGTACAGCTCAGTAAGTAAAAAGAAAGTCTCATCATACAGGGATGGATTAGCTCAGTTGGCTGGGCAGCTGGTTTGTGATGCAGAGCAAGTCAATAGCACAAATTCAACTCCCACACCGACTGAGATTATTCATGAAGGCCCACCTTCTCAACCTTGCCCCTAGCCTGAGGTGTGATGATCCGCAGGTTAAATCACTACCAATCAGCTCCCCCCCCCCCTCAAACGGAAACTCAGCCTATTGTCATCTGGGACTATTGTGATTTTATTTTTACAGAGGGGGACAGGAGAACAGCAATATAGCTGGCTCAGTACAATCATTAGACTCAACTTGGTGCCTCTAAAACACCACCAGAGAACAAGGGAGAGAGGGATAAGGCTATGAAACGACCACGAGAATTCGGATAGGTTTTACACGCCATTTTTGGGTGTGCACCAGCACATACGTCCTTCAACACCAGCAAAACCAGAGCACCAATGACACACTGTAGCCTTCGCCTCTTGCATACCAGACATGTCTATGCCCCAGCAGGAGCCAATCACAGATTTTTTTAAATCCCACATAAGATAAATGGAAAAATACAAAGAAAATACACGAGAACCACAGTTCTAAAAGGATATTGCACATATGTCACCCAACGCGACATAACCCTAATCTCAGGCACAGAACAGACTGATCATCATTTCACATATTTATACAGTGAGGACCAGTTGATGCAGATTTGTATTATGGTCAATACCATCAGCCCCTCCCAACAAACTAAACGGAACAAGGTCTGGATTCTCCGATTGGGAGACTATGATCTCCCATCGGGAGCTGAATCGCTTGCGGTTCACGCTGACGCTGGGAGCGGTGCCCAGAAGTGATTCACTTTCACCAGTCATGCAAATTCTTGTATGGCGGTGATTGCAAGGGATTCCATCATGAATCAAGTTATCGGGCCACCAGCTCAAAATGGCGGCCTGAGAGCGAGGTCTGGTGGTTGTCCCCCTCCCCCTACAATGCAAATTCTGCCGCTCCCACCACTGACAAGTAGAGGCATCCTCCCACTCCCCAGTGTAGAAATTGCTGGGTCACCCCCCCTCCCCAAAAGATGCACGCATGAGGGTGATCCATTCCCCCCCGACCAATCCCTCACCAGAGACCCCCATCAGAGACCCCCATCTGACACTCCTATCAGAGGCCCCCACCAGAGACCCCAATCAGAGACCCCCACCAGATCTCCCACCAGATTCCCCATCAAAGACCCCACCAGTGACCCCTACCAGAGACCGCCACCAGAGACCCATATCTTATCACCAAACAGCGACCACCAGAGAGACCTATCAGAGCCCCCCTCAAGAGACCCACACCAAATCAGAGAACCCTCATCAGAGACTCTCTCATAGCAGAGAACCCTCCCCATGCCAGAAACCACCCCCCCCCCCCCCCATTAATCACCCCTGCCTGGTAGCTAAAGAGTAGTCCAGGCAGAAACAATGAACAAAATCACTGCTTTATCACTCACCTGTGCCTTACACCTGTTGCCTCAGACAGATGTCCAGAAAGCACCAGCTGTAACTTAATAGAAAGCCAAAACAATCCCTTGGATCCTTGGATCTGAAAGGCTTCTATTCACTTCAAAGAGAAATAGATTTTAATAGCCTTTAATTGACAGCTTCCAGACAGCCAGATATCTGGATTGTTTATTTTCATCTCCCTTCAGACTTGAATGCATCTCAAGTAGCATCCTTTAAATGAAATCGCAATATTTATAAACATCTAGCTATGATTGACAGGTTGTCACCACATCAAAAGCAGTTAAGTGCTTTCTGCTGCGAAAAGGAGGAAGTGAAAGCACTTAACTTCTAGATGTGTATAAACCTCCTGGTGGGCAGGATTTGCATTGTGGGGGGAGGGGGGTCCTCCGAAGGATTTTGGTGGCTCCTACCTTAAAAATGTACCCCTTGGCTCATTGCAAGATCTACTGTGTCAGGGTTATGCTGAAAAATACCTGCACCAATACATACCCCCCGAGAATCGCAGCCCAGGTGTGAAGACACCAGCGCCCAGCCCATTAATAGGATGCAAAGAGGAATTTTGACCTAGTTGCATAATCCCGCTGGCGTGGGATGTGAACCTTGATGGCGCCACCAGTAGAAGACCGGAGCCTCACAAATGAATTGGTGGCAGGTGCCAATCCCGTCTCCAACCCCCCCCCCCCCCCCCCCCCCCCCCCACACACACACACAATTCTCCACTGCATTGGGAACTCCGTTACCGGTGACAGCTGGAGGAAAATTCAGTCCAGAATTTTTTTAAAGGGACAGCTACCAGGAGCAGATGGTCATAGGATAAAAGAAGACCAGGGGCACGATCTACCGGCTGGAGCGCGCCCAGATGGGAGTGCAACAGAGCCGGTAGATACCGGGAGAAGCATCCCATGGGCCTCCCGACAGCCAGTGCATCTCACGAGATCTGCTTAGATCTCGTGAGGCGTTGCGATCAAGTTCCTGCCCATAAAGGACTTTCGAAAAGGGTTCTAAAGGAACTTGCCTTACAGCAGAGAATTGTGTCATGAATATAAGTATCCTCTTTTCCTGTCTATGTAAGTGGATTGAGACCTCTATGGTTATTGGGGGCATTGTTTAATGGGAACTAATGTGTTAAGGTTAAGAAACTGCATGTAATCTGTTAGTGTTAGAACTGAAGAAAAAAGTTTAAATATTGTTTTCTTTTCTTTCAAAAAGTTTGTTCACAAAATAACCACGCTTTATTTCTGATATTATCACTCCTGGAACACACTGTTCTTTTCGCACTGCATTCAAACGTTAAAAGTTGTGGCATCTGGTCCAGCCTCTTAGCCACATTTGAGAGCAGACCAGGAGCTGGAACACCAAAACTCTCTTATTCACTAGTCCATTGAGACAATATTATTACTCTTTCAAGGCTGAGGCAAATTACACCCTCACCCCTTTCATTTGCCTCAAACCAAAGATTCTCCCTTTCTTCTAAATACATTTTCTACACTAATCCTTCTGTCTGTATTCCTCCTCTTGCTTCCATTCTCACTTTCCTTCTTTCTCACTCCCTACACTTTGACCCACTTCTCTCATGCATTCCCCTCCTCTCACCTTCTTCCTCCCAGTATGTCTTGCTGTTTTCCCTTTATCGCTTTCCCTTCCATCCTCCTCTCCACTAGCCCTCTCTTCCCATTCCCTTCCCCTATCCTCTTCTTTCCCATTTCTAACTTCTCATTTCCCCTTCACCCCATTTCCTTTTTCGTTCATGTAGTATTTGGATAATCAGGGTTGAAAGGCTTCTTTTGGGGAACTGCGGAAACAGTACCGCCCATATGATGATGTAAGAAACACATGACCAAGGGTTGAGTGGGAGAATGCTTGTGGCTTAAATAGGCTAACACCTAATTGTGGATATTTGTTTATAGTTATGTTTATCCAATAAACCAGTTATTGCTCAGACATATCAATGTCTCAGCAATTATTCCTTAGCTAGTCACGACCAATGTAGAACATGGTGGCCATGCTGATGGCAGCTGTGAAGGACCCTGAATCCCGAAATATCTATTTTAAACATGTTTACAAGTCTGACCTGAAAATTGGCGCCAAAATTGCAGAACTCATTAAGGCACTTTAATCAAAAGCTGTTCCATAGAAGCAGGAAGAGTCAAGAAATCAACTGTTTAACTTATTAGAGGCTGCACCACATTATGTGATGATCTATGAAGAAATCCTGATCCAGCAATTAAATCAGAAAACCCAGTGCTGATTGAGGAAATGGTGAGCAACCCTTAAAAAGAAAAAAACCTTCAATTTAATGGCGCATTAAGAAAGCAGCACCGGACAAATTCCATTCCCAGCAAGCACGGGTTTCAAAACATCCCACAGTCCAGTCCGAGGTTGGCACCATTACATATGGTGACTGCAAGGCAGCAAACAATAAAAAGAAACTTGGCAACTTATACATGATTCCCCTGGGGGGCATTATTACTATCCCAGACCAGACCTCAACAATGCCTAGGATACTGCACAGAAACCCCAATATTTTATTTTAATTTTGTCAGACTGTGAGGAATGGATATTTAGCCTCAGTGGTGATTGCACAAAGAAATAGAGATATGGTATATTAAAACAAACTTTATTACTAGCACAGTATTAAAATATTTAACATCACAGCAGAAAATAGCTTACAGTTACCCCTAAAACAATACTACTCAATACAGTGAATACAGTAATTGTTATCTTTATTCCCACTTAAACGAGAAGAAAATGAACCATCTTAGCTCTCAATCCACCTCAAATACCAATGGTGCAGAGGAATACTGGCTTTACAGAAATATTCTTTGACAAAGAAATCTTCTGACACTGCTTTACAGAAAAGATCTGACTCCTGAATAGCTTGTTTCAGCTCCCCCGTGTTCTCAGACAAGTCTTCACCGTTTTAAAGACGGTTAATCCCTTTTAAACTAAACTGCAGAGAGCAAACCTGAGATGTAGCCTCAGCTTCATCCAGTACAGAACTGAACTGAAAATGCTTTCTCAAAAAGTTCCACCCATCAATGACATCACCTCACCAAGCTGAAAATTAATTAACTCTCCTGAAATCAAAACAAAACGGCATTAGCCCAAGCTTTTCATGATGGTTAATAAACCTCTGGTTCCTAAAAGCTTTGTTGTCTTTCAACCTAAGAATCTTTTAAAACAAATTTACGTTGCCCGAGATATTTGGACATATGGAAGGACCAAATAAAACTCAGAATTGGTCACTTTGGGGGAAAAGATTCTGAAGGTTCTGAATTGCTTCACAGTCGGACAATGAAGCTGAATAAATAAAAACTTTACCATACTCTATTGAAAAAATGGCAGATGCCTGCAAGACAAGGCATTAATGAGACATTAGACAAATTTGAAGGAGATTTAAAAGCCTTTGATAATTATTTCAACTTAAGAAGCAACAAGATTCTAGAAAGGGCCAAATTCATCAAGAGTCGAGAAACCAGGTGAACCAGTAGATGCCTTTGTTATTGACCTTTACAGACTGGTTGAAGATTGTGAATATGGAGACCTCAAAATAGAATTATTGTGAGATTGCATTGTAGTAGGTATTACTGCTGACACCCTATAAGACCTATTGCTAAACAAGGAGGGCTTAATCTTGAGAAGTGAATACAGTTAAAGAGAGAAACCGAGGTCCATAAACATAATAAAGAAATTCTGAGAGGTGAAGAGAAACCTTGGCTCAGAAACCACTCTGTGACAGTACAGTTTATTAAGCAAGGGAATGTCAAAGAAAGTTCAGGGAAGACAACATCATGTGCTGGGAAAGTAAGAGACACCACCAAACCATGCTTTGGCAGCACGGTAGCATGGTGGTTAGCATAAATGCTTCACAGCTCCAGGGTCCCAGGTTCGATTCCGGCTTGGGTCACTGTCTGTGCGGAGTCTTCACGTCCTCCCCGTGTGTGCGTGGGTTTCCTCCGGGTGCTCCGGTTTCCTCCCACAGTCCAAAGATGTGCGGGTTAGGTGGATTGGCTATGCTGAATTGCCCTTAGTGTCCTAGGAAATAGGGTTAATGGGGGGGGGGGTTGTTGGGTTGCTGGTATAGGGTGGATGCGTTGACTTGGGTGGGGTGATCATTGCTCGGCACAACATCGAGGGCCGAAGGGCCTGTTCTGTGCTGTACTGTTCTATGTTCCATGCTAGCACTGTGGCACCAAAGAGCTCCACAGGCGCTGTCAGCACTACTCAATGTTTTCACTGCAAAATGTTTCGACACTTTGGAAAGATGTATTAAACTACAACTACAACAGTTACAGAGGATAACGCAATCATCTTCTCACAGGCCCATTAATGAAATTTAGCAATTTCAACAAGAGGAGGAACAAAAATGTTTGCTGGGTAAGATCAACGATCCCAAGTACACCTTTTGGAATGCAGATTTTGTGTCAATGGACACATCACCACCTTTAAACTGGATGCAGAACCAAGTGTAACAGTCCTATCAGATAAAGAACATGGCTACTAAGACAATGGCTGAGGGCAACTGAGACCCAGTTATATGGTCCATGAAGGATGAAACTACAAGTCAATAGAATGTTGCAGTTAGCACTCCAGTACAAGAAAGTGTCCGCATCTCTGGGCTCACGTGATTCTCGGTCGTCTGGCCCAGGAATCAGCTGGGTGGGGATCAATTCTCGTATTTACCAGCACGGCCCCGATGTGGTGGACCTCACCGTGGCCAAGTGGGTAACCCCTTAAGGGATAAAAGCAAATTACTGCGGATGCTGGAATCTGCAAACAAAGAGAAAATGCTGTAAATTCTCAGCAGGTCTGGGAGCATCTGTAGAGAGAGAAAAGAGCTAACGTTTCGAGTCGAGATGACCCTTTGTCAAAGCCCTTAAGGGAGAAGCCCCCAAAGGCTACCCAAGGACCACCATCCCCCCCATAATGCATGACCTGCCCACCCCTCCCTTACCAGACAGCCCCCATTGCCCACCCAGAGTCCCCTAAAATTTGGAGACACTCCCAGAGACCCACTAGATAGGTAGACCTCCTGAGACCCCCTAGATAGGGAGACCCCCCCCCCCCCGAGACAACCTACATAGGAGGAGCCCCAGAGAGACTCTCTAAGTGAAGGAGCCCACCCAGAAACCTTCTAACTAAGCCACTTTTAGACCCCCTAACTAAAGGACCCCCCCCCCCCCACAGATGCCCCTGGTCTGGAAGCCTGAGAGCAGTCCAGGCGGGGGCAGTGAAAAAAAACTACTGTTGTAACACTCACCTGGGCAACTACCTGCTGGCTCAGACAGAGGAAGCACCATGTGTCCATTCCTGGAAAGAGACCAGCAGTGACCTGTGTTTAAACCCATCAGATCCTTTAGCTGTAAAACATTCATTCATTTCTCTTAGTGCGCTGTGATTGACAGCTTCCACAAACACAGGCGTAAGCCTTGCTTCATTCATACTCCTTCATGGATGAGTAACTCTGAATCACTGTAATCACAATGTTTACAAACATCAACTACTTCAAAGAGAGTTTAGTGCATTTCAACCACCCCCTTCATGCTTGAATGCTTTTGAAGTGCTAAACTGGAAATTGACAGCACCCTTGCACTTGGGGGAAGGGAGAGCCCCAGAAATCCTGTGAGGTGGGAGGCTCTAATGTGCTTAGAGAGGCTTTTAAGCTTTAGTTTAGCTGAATTTGATTGCAGTTGGAGATAGTGAGAGAAGGCAGCTTTCATAGCTCTTCTGGGAACAACTGGTTTAGAAACCTGAAGAGAAAAAATCTCTCACGGCCTTGATAGAAGAAAGTCAAAAGTGGAGTAATGTTTATGAAAACAGATGCCAGAAAGTTCAAGTCCAGCTATTTAAGGAAACTAGAAAAACAAAGGGCGCAATTCTCCGCCCCCCACGCCAGGTGGGAGAATAGCGGGAGGGCCTCCCGACATTTTTCATGCCCTCCCGCTATTCTCCCCCCCCCCCCACTCCCGACCCACGCCACGAATCGCCGCTCGCCGTTTTTTACGACGAGCGGCGATTCTCCGAGGCCGATGGGCCGAGCAGCCGAGCCTTCACGCCCGTTTGGACACAGCAGCAACCACACCTGGTCGCTGCATTCGTGAAACGGGCGGCGGATGCCCGTTTGGGGCTTCCAGGGGCCCGATTGAGACGGAAGCACCGCGACTGTGCTCCGGAGGGGACAGGCCCGCGATTGGTGCCCACCGATCGTCAGGCCTGCGTCCAAATCGATGCACTCTTTCCCCTCCGCCGCCTGGCAAGATCAAGCCGCCACGTCTTTGGATTGGATTTGTTTATTGTCACGTGTACCGAGGTACAGTGAAAAGTATTTTTCTGCAAGCAGCTCAACAGATCATTCAGTAAGGAAGAAAAGGGAATTGAACAGAATTCAAGAAAATACATGAGAATACATAATAGGGCAACACAAGATATACAATGTAACTACATAAGCATTGGCATCGGATGAAGCAGACAGGGTGTAGTGTTAATGAGGACAGTCCATAAAAGGGTCATTTAGGAGTCTGGTGACAGTGGGGAAGAAGCTGTTTTTGAGTCTGTTCGTCCGTGTTCTCAGACTTCTGAATCTCCTGCCCGATGGAAGAAGTTGGAAAAGTGAGTAAGCCGGGTGGGAGGGATCCTTGATTATGCTGCCTGCTTTCCCCCGGCAGCGGGAGGTGTAGATGGAATCAATGGATGGGAGGCAGGTTCGTGTGATGGACTGGGCGGTATTCACGACTCTCTGAAGTTCCTTGCGGTCCTGGGCCGAGCAGTTGCCATACCAGGCTGTGATGCAGCCCGAGAGGATGCTCTCTATAGTGCATCTGTAAAAGTTGGTAAGGGTTAATGTGGACATGCCAAATTTCCTTAGTTTCCTGAGGAAGTAAAGGCGCTGTTGTGCTTTCTTGGTGATAGCGTCGACATGAGTGGACCAGGATAGATTTTTGGTGATGTGCACCCCTAGGAATTTGAAACTGCTCACCATCTCTACCTCGGCTCCGTTGATGCTGACAGGGGTGTGTACAGTACTATGCTTCCTGAAGTCGATGACCAGCTCTTTAGTTTTGCTGGCATTAAGGGAGAGATTGTTGTCGTTGCACCACTCCACTAAGTTCACTATCTCCCTCCTGTATTCAGACTCGTCGTTGTTCGAGATCCGGCCCACTATGGTCGTATCGTCAGCAAACTTGTAGATGGAGTTGGAACAAAGTTTTGCCATGCAGTCGTGTGTGTACAGGGAGTAGAGTAGGGGGCTAAGTACGCAGCCTTGCGGGGCACCGGTGTTGAGGACTATTGTGGAGGAGGTGTGGGTGTTCATTCTTACTGACTGTGGTCTGTTGGTCAGAAAGTCAAGAATCCAGTTGCAGAGTGGAGAGCCAAGTCCTAGGTTTTGGAGCTTTGATATGAGCTTGGCTGGGATTATGGTGTTGAAGGCGGAGCTGTAGTCAATAAATAAGAGTCTGATGTAGGAGTCCTTGTTTTCGAGATGCTCTAGGGATGAGTGTAGGGCCAGGGAAATGGCGTCTGATGTGGACCGGTTGCGACGGTATGCGAATTGAAGTGGGTCAAGGCGTTCCGGGAGTATGGAGGTGATGCGCTTCATGATCAGCCTCTCAAAGCACTTCATTACAACTGACGTCAGGGCCACTGGGCGGTAGTCATTGAGGCACGTTGCCTGGTTCTTCTTTGGTACCGGTATGATGGTGGTCTTCTTGAAGCAGGTGGGGACCTCGGAGTGGAGTAGGGATAGGTTAAAGACGTCTGTGAAAACCTCTGCCAGCTGGTCCGCGCAGGTTCTGAGTGCACGACCAGGGATCCCGTCCGGGCCCATCGCCTTCCGTGGGTTCACTTTCAGGAAGGCCGATCTGACTTCGGAAACTGTGATGGTGGGTATGGGTGAATTATGGGTTGCTGGGGCACTCGATAGCGGGTTGTTGGTTACCTGCTCAAACCGAGCATAGAATGCGTTAAGTTCATCGGGGAGGGGTGCACTGCTGCCAGAGATACTGCTCGGCTTCGCTTTGTAGCCCGTTATGTTGCTTAGTCCTTGCCACAACCGCCGAGAGTCTGTCTGTGACTCTAGCTTAGTTTGATATTCTCTCTTGGCATCTCGGATGGCTTTGCGGAGGTTGTACCTGGATTTCTTGTATAGGACAGGGTCATCTGCCTTGAACGCCTCAGATCTGTCCTTCAGTAGGGAGTCAATCTCGCGGTTGAGCCATGGTTTCCGGTTGGGGAACGTACGTACTGCTTTCTTTGGCACGCAGTCGTCCACACATTTGCTGATGAAGTCTGTGACGGTGGTGACATACTCATTTAAGTTAGTCGCTGAGTTCTTAAATATGGACCAGTCCACTGTCTCCAAGCAGTCACGTAAGAGCTCTTCTGTCTCCTCAGACCAGCACTGCACAACCTTCTTAGCTGGATTCTCCCGCTTGAGTTTCTGCTTGTAAGCCGGGAGATGGAGCACAGTCTTATGGTCTGATTTCCCAAAGTGCGGTCGGGGGATGGAACGGTAGGCGCCCTTGATTTCTGAGTAGCAGTGGTCAAGAGTGTTGTCGCCCCGGGTGGTACAGGAGATGTGCTGGTGGAATTTTGGCAGTACACTCTTGAGGTTGGCTTTGTTGAAGTCTCCGGCCACAATGAACAGGGCCTCCGGGTGTTCTGTTTCATGGTTGTTTATGACTGTGTACAGTTCATCCAGCGCCTTCCTCACTTCTGCCTGGGGTGGGATGTAGACCGCTGTGATAATGGCTGAAGTGAACTCTCGTGGAAGATAGTATGGGCGGCACTTTACGGTCAGGTATTCCAGGTCTGGGGAGCAGTAGGTCGCCAGGGTCACCACATCCAAGCACCAGGAGGAGTTGATGAGGAGGCAAACCCCTCCACCCTTCGCTTTGCCTGAAGATGCGGTGCGGTCCGTCCGGTGAATAGAGAAGCCTTCAGGTTGTATGGCACAGTCCGGTGAGGCGGGGGTGAGCCATGACTCTGTGAAACAGAGCACACAGCAGTCTCTTACTTCCCTCTGAGAGGTAAGTCTGGCGTTAAGTTCATCCAGCTTGTTTTCAATCGCTTGGACGTTTGCTAGGAGTATGCTGGGGAGAGGGGTCTTGAAACCGCGTTCCTTCAGTCTAACCTGCAGACCGCTGCGTTTCCCTCGCTTTCTCGGTCGGCGGCTGCTGCTGGATGATCCTGGGATCCGATGAGAGACGTCAGCCCTTGTGGAAGGTAGGTGGTTCTGTCTGGCAGGGTCCAGGGCGCTAGCGGGGTCCAGGGCGCTAGCGAGGTCCAGGGCGCTGTTTACATTTCCGGGGTCGCGTCTGGCAGGGCCCCGGGCGCTGGTTGAGGTAGAGGGGTTGCTGGGGGGGTGAGTCTGCGATCCGGATGGGTCCCGGCGTTCTGCGGGCGCGGGAATACCTTGCAGCGTGTTCGGGTCCTCGCGCGCAGTCTCCGTTGTTTTTGGGGTCCTGGGTCGTGGGCAGGGGCTTCCTGGGGCAGATTGGGCTAGGTCCCATGGTCTGTTCCCTTCCTGGGCGCTCCTGGGGCCGGATCTTGAAGTCAGCACGGTGGGGCCTCCATGTGGACTTTTCTTTCTTCCATCACCAGGTAGGTCGGGTTGCTGGGCGGTCCTCTCCGGGTCGGGTCGCTGGGCGGGTCTCTCGGGGTCGCGTTGAGCCGTGTCTTGCCGTTGGGGGTCGGGTCGGGAGCTCCGGGGACAAGGCCGGGCGATCCGGGGGCTTGCGTCGGTTGTTAGGCCGGGTTTGGAGCTCCGAAGCCCGGGTCGGCTCCAAATCGAGGTCGAGGCTTCACTTCCGGTTTGGGCCCGATCTTCTTCCAGGTCACGGAGGTCAGGTCGGGTCGGGTCACAAGGTCTCCAAGGGACTCGGAGGATCTTCAGGCCTGCAAGACAGGATAAAAGACAGAGGTTAGTAATAATGTTAGCTTTAGAATTAATTTTTAAAAGGTTAGAACGAGTATAAATAAAGTTTAAAGTGGATCTGTTGGGGAGAGCCTGCAGAGAGTCGCCTCGCTCCGGCGCCATCATCTGGTTCCCCACAGTCTTGCGGGGCGGCTGAGGAAAAAGACGCCAACCGCGCATGCGCGGGTGCCGTCATCGGCCGCGTCAGCCGGCGTGATGCTTGGCGTCCGGCCTTGACGACCGTCGTCAAGGCCACGCTGCCGTGACGCATGGGGCCGCGCTCCTAGCCCCGCCTGGTGGGGAGAATCGGCCCCGGAAGTGGGCGTGAAGGCTGCCGTGGGTCACGGCCTGTCCCACGGCAGCCTTTACGATTCTCCGCATTTGCGGAGAATCTCGCCCAAAGAGAAGGTTCCAAACAGTCTGGAGTTACTAGAACAGAGGAAACTGGGAACCATAACAGATTACTGTTCAGTAAAATCACAGAAAGTTGGAAAGGGGAAGGCATTATTATAAGAGGAGATTTTAAAGTTTGCTTTGAGAGTGGAGGTTGGAAACTCTTATGTGAAAATAATCTGGGGCATTCTGAAGAGAAATCCGCAGACACTAACTTGGGTTCAGAGAGGAGTGTGCATTTGACCACAGCCAATCTGTGTGCTTAGAGGGACTTTGTTTTAATGGATCATGTACTATTTAATCAATGTTAATCTTAAAATCTGTGTGCATATTTTAAACTAAGGGGGAGGAGAGTGCAAAGGAGTATTGTGTAATAATCTAACTTTTCATGTTTAATAAATATATTTTCTTGTTGAAACTAATTAGTGGTCTGGTTACTCGGTTCCCTCTCATTTTATAAAAAAAATAAAAGTTACAGTCTTTTGAGCCAGTGTTACATTCTGGGATCTTCCTGTCCAGTTCTAAAATTATCTGTGATCATAATACAGGCCTGTTGGAATTTGAGGGAAAGCAAGATTTGAGAAATTAGCTTTTACCTAACAATTATTTACAGGGCTAGCAGTCAAGGATTATCAAAGAATTCATGAACGAGACACTACAATGAATCATCACTCCAGAAGTAAAGATAGACAGACAAGATTGCCCAAGGGGACCAGAGTAAATGCAACAAACAAGGACAGTGAACATGCGAAACGCAAAGAGCAGGATAAACATATGAAATCCAATCAAGGGAGGGAAACAAGTGATTGAGAAAGTATAACAGCAAAGAGGGAAAGAAGAGGATCAAGTCTAAATCCAGATAAGAGATCAAGGCAGAGAAGGAGTAATTGTCCAAAGGGATGACAATCAGCAGAAATCATTTTCAATACATACTTCAGACGGTACCATATGAATAAATTGGATAAATCTCATCTTCATGCCTCAAAGGCAACCACCAGTCATACATTTGAAAGAACCAGGTGTTGAGTCAGAAATTGACAAAGCAACAGATATTGCTCCTCTCACTGAAACCCAACCAAGAAAAAAAAGTTCAAAGAGAGATGATCTTCCAAGTCTGACGAGAACACGATTAAGGGGAGTTATGAAGCCTCCTGACAGATTGAATCTCCATGGTATTTTCCTGCCTCAGCAGCAGTCACCTCTCCTGGTGGCGCTGTTGAGTCTTTGGATCTTACAGCACTCTATTTGGGGTAGCAGAATCTCAAGCTAGGAGGCTGAGTCTCTTTTCAAGTGTGTGTTATGGCATGGTTGATGGTAAATGCCAAATCCCAGAAGGGAAACTCAAAACAGCTGCTATAGTGTTTTTTTTTGTATAGTATGAGGAGATGTTCTAAGAAACAAAAATGATATCAATGATTATTTGTGATGATTTTATAGTAAAGTAAATTTTACTTTATAGTACAAGTGAATGTAATGCGACATGAATCCAAGATCCCGGTTGAGGCCGCACTCATGCGTGCGGAACTTAGCTATAAGTTTTTGCTCGGCAATTCTGTGTTGTCGTGTGTCCTGAAGACCGCCTTGGAGAACGCTTACCCGGAGATCAGAAGCTAAATGCCCTTGACAGTTCTCCAACTGGAAGGGAACATTCCTGCCTGGTGATTGTCGCACGATGCCCGTTCATTCGTTGTCGCAGTGCCTGCACGGTCTCGCCAATGTACCACGCTTCGGGACATCCTTTCCTGCAGCGTATGAGGTAGACTACATTGGTTGAGTCGCACAAGTATGTGCCACGTACCTGGTGGGTGGTTTTTCCACGTGTAATGGTGGTATCCATGTCGATAATCTGGCATATCTTCCAGACATTGCCCTGGCAGGGTTGTGTGGTGTCGTGGCCGCTGTTCAGAAGGCTGGGTAATTTGCCGCAAACAATGGTTTGTTTGAGGTTGCGCGGTTGTTTGAAGGCAAGTAGTAGGGGTGTGGGGATGACCTTGGCAAGATGTTCATCTTCATTGATGATGTGTTGAAGGCTGCGAAGAAGATGTCGTAGTTTCTCTGCCCCAGGAAAGTACTGGACAACGAAGGGTACTCTGTCAGTTGTGTACCCTGTTTGTCTTCTGAGGAGGTCGGTGCAGTTTGTTGCTGTGGCGCATTCGAACTGTCGACCGATGTGGCGAATGAGGCTCAGGGAATTCTTCCACAGACCCCAAGAGGCCGACAGCGAACCTAAGGAGACGACCAATGAACCAGAACAGCAGACCGCAAGATCTGCGGTGCAGCAACCGAAAAGGAAAGAGTCGAATTGGACCCCTCCGGAAGGCCGCTGCCCTAGATTCGACATGTATGCTTAAGCCGTCAGGAGTCGTGTCAATGCCAGATTCATCAGTCGCATTCACAAGGCAGCCCCGAGCGTCACCCAAGCACAGCGCAACGCCATCCACGCTCTCAAGACCAACCGCAACACTGTCATCAAACCAGTAAAGGAGGGGCTACCGTCATACTGAACAGAATGGACTACTGCAGAGAAGTATACTGACAACTCCACAACCAGGAACACTACAGACAGTTACCCGCAGATCCAACCAAGGAACACATCCGCCAACTCAACAGACTGATCAATACCTTGGATCCAGACCTTCAGAGCACCCTACGTGCACTCATCCCAAGTAATCCCCGCATTGGAGATCTCTACTGCCTCCCGAAAATACACAAGGCCAACACACCAGGCCGTCCTATCGTTTCAGGAAATGGGACCCTGTGTGAGAACCTCTCTGGCCACATCGAGGGCATCTTGAAACCCATCGTACAAGGTACACCCAGCTTCTGTCGCGACACGACGGACTTCCTACAGAAACTCAGCACCCATGGACCAGTTGAACCAGGAACATTCCTCGTCACAATGGATGTCTCGGCACTCTACACCAGCATCCCCAATGACGACGGCATTGCTGCAACAGCCTCAGTCCTCAACACTGACAACTGCCAATCTCCAGACGCAATTCTGCAACTCATCCGCTTCATTCTAGATCACAACGTCTTCACCTTCGACAACAAATTCTTCATCCAGACGCACGGAACAGCCATGGGGACCAAATTCGCACCTCAATATGCCAACATCTTCATGTACAAGTTTGACCAAGGCTTCCTCACCGCACAGGACCTTCAACCGACATTATACACCAGATACATTGATGAAATTTTTTTCCTTTGGACCCACAGCGAAGAATCACTGAAACAACTACACGATGAGATCAATAAGTTCCATCCCACCATCAGACTCACCATGGACTATTCTCCAAACTCAGTAGCATTCTTGGACACACTCATCTCCATCAAGGACGGTCACCTCAGCACTTCGTTTTTCCGCAAGCCCACAGATAGCCTCACGATGCTCCACTTCTCCAGCTTTCACCCAAAACACATTAAAGACACCATCCCCTATGGACAAGCCCTCCGTATACACAGGATCTGCTCAGACGAGGAGGAGCGTAACAGACATCTACAGACGCTGAAAGATGCCCTCGTGCAACGGGATATGGCGCTCGACTCATCGATCAACACGTGGAAACATCACCCACCATGTACGTGGCACATACTCATGCGACTCGACCAATGTAGTCTACCTCATACGCTGCAGGAAAGGTTGTCCCGAAGCGTGGTACATTGGCGAGACCATGCAGACACTGCGACAACGAATGAACGGGCATCTTGCGACAATCACCAGGCAGGAATGTTCCCTTCCAGTCGGGGAACACTTCAGCAGTCAAGGGCATTCAGCTTCTGATCTCCGAGTAAGAGTTCTCCAAGGCGGTCTTCAGGACACACGACAACGCAGGATTGCCGAGCAAAAACTTATAGCTAAGTTCCGCACGCATGAGTGCGGCCTCAACCGGGTTCTTGGATTCATGTCGCATTACATTCACCCCCAGTGGCGGACTGGCCAGGGTGTCAGCTTGCCCGATGGCAAGTGGGCCCCTGATGAAGTGGGCCCCCTATATCAAATAAAAATGCAATAAAGAAACAAACACAGACAACTGTTTTAGTAATAAAAAGGAATAAGAAAAAAAAGAGAACAGGACACAAATAAGCAGTGCATGAAAAGGAACGAAGCAGGGGGGTAGTGGAAGGATGGGGAATAGTGGGGCCCGGGTCGGGCATAATTAAGGAAATTCCATGTTTTCAGCAAGAGTGTGTGAATTTAAAGATAAAGTTACAATTCGTGATTTGAGATGGTCGGCAACTTCAAAGGATATCAAGCAGTATCTTGGTTCAGCCGGTACATCGGTCCAGGGCCCGGAGAGCCAAGAAGGGGCCCGTGAATCTCTGAAGGGCCCTTAAAAATTATAATTAATTAGATAAATAAATCTCCAACTTCTTTCCTTAGATTTGTATTCTAACTTAATAAAATATCATTGTTTTTAAAAAGAGCAATACCAAATAAAAATGCAATAAAGAAACAAACAAATAATCACTCAGTGTATGAAGGAACGAAGCAGTGTTAAACGGATGTGAAAAGGAGTGGAGAGGGGGAGGGGGGGGGGGGGGGGGGGGGTGGGGGGCTGGTTCACCCGGGTCGGACATAGTTGGAAATCCACGTTTTCAGCAAGAGTGTGTGAATTTAAAGATAAAGTTACAGTTCGTGATTTGAGATGGTCGGCAACTTGAAAGGATATCAAGCAGTACATAGGGTCATGAGGTCATCGAAAAGGAGAAGCGGTACCTTTGACCGTGAATCATGAGGTCAAAGATATTGAAGTGATAAGCCATGATCAGTAAACTCAAAGGGTTGCGACTTGTAACAGTACACTGGTATCAAACTGGACATGTTAACTTTGGCCGTGGGACCATCCTTGATGTCTTACTATAGTCGGATCAAACTTCTAAGTTTCAACAGTTGTCTCAGTTGCTTGCTGGTGTGAACATTGGACAGTGGATTGTCTCCTCTTCTGAAGCTGCATAGGCCACAGTAGTATTGACTAATGAACATAGCCTATTGAAGTGTAAGTAAGTTATTTTATATTTTTTATCAAGTAGGGGTTTATCTGGCGTTCCTTCAAGTTATTCTTGCAATTATCAATATTCATTTTTCCCAATGTGGGCTATTTTTAATTAAGTTTTTATTTCAGCAATATTACCCCTACCAGCATGGAAAAGAAAAAGCATAAATCTGGGTCACTAAAACGCAAAGAACAAAAAGAAGCAGAAAGGAAGGAATCAGCCAAGCGATGCAGGTCTATTACAGAGTTTATAATACCACAAGCAAAATCCACATCAATATCCAGTTCTGCAACAAATAATCAAGAAGCAAGAAACAATGCTCATGGTGATGATGCAATGACATGCGAGTTACAAGAACGGAGAAGAGCTACTTTGAATGTAGAGACAAATACAAGTGCATCCATTACTAATAAACCCAGGCCCAATATTTCTTCTGGCTTCCTTGTTCCGGTATCTGTACTGCCTGTAGTTGCAACATCTGAACACATAGCTTCAACTAGTGACAGGGAATCAGATATTCCTTCAAGCATAAATGACTTGGTTTCTGAAGCACATCCTGTAAATGAACCTACGCAAGAAAATGAAAGATCAATTACTGGAATCTTCCAATATCCATCACGAGCAAAGCTAAAACAGTTTTTTGCTGAACATCCACTTCAGCCACTTGATGATCTGCCATTTGATGCTCGTTTGTATGAGAGGAAAATTATGAATGACTCAGTCCCAAGAAATTGGCTAAAATATAACAAAGAAAATAGATGCTTATATTGTTCATACTGCTTAGCCTTTGAGTTTCCCAACACTTGTAATCCATCACCCTTTGTACGTGGCTTTAGTGACTACAGGCGTATTAGCCAGAGCTTGACTTTACATGAATCGACAACAACACATGTCAGAAATGCTCAGCAATATATCAGTGTGGTTAATGATGGCACCTTAGATAAATTTTTTTTTTTGCAGCATCACTAATTAAAAGGAAAAAAGAAGTATTGAAGCAGAGAAGTATTGTCATGAGGACTATAGACATCATAAAGATGTTAGGCAAGCAAGCACTTCCTTTTCGAGGTCACAGAAATGAATCGGCCTACACTTTAGATAATGAGGTTCTGAATCATGGCAATTTTTTAGCTTCAGTGCAGTTTATGGCAAAATATGACCCCATTATAGCAGCTCACATTTCTGCAGTGCAAAACAAGTCTAAACAAAGAATCAAACGATTAGAGCAACAAGGAAAGGCTCAAAGTAAAGGCTGTGGTGGACTTGTTACATACCTGAGTAAAACAACTATAAACATGTTAATCAAAATTATGAAGAATATGACTTCCGGTGGCAGTTATGCAGCAATAAGCCACACATGTGGGAGCTCCCGTTTTAAAGAGATCTTTCGGCTCTTTTGAGAGCCCAAAACGGAAATTTTTCAACGTCTCCCGGTGGGGGAAGGTGTGCTGAACGACTTTCCCTGCAGTCCATGACTCGAACTCGGAGTGGAAAGGTGGAAAAAGACAGCAGCAGCTCCTCAGAAAAAACGGGGGAAGGGATCCAAGATGGCCACCGACAAAGCTCCAGGGGAGTGGAGACTCTGGGCCCAGAAACAACAAACTGATCTCCTGCGCTGCTTTAAAGAATTCAAGGATGAAGTACTGAGCTCTCTGCAGGAAACAAACAGAAGGCTGTCAGAGATTCAGTCCACCCAGGGTGCTGCCATCAAGAAGTTGCAGACGCAGGCCATTGAACGAGAGGAGGAGGCCGTGGTCCTCGTGAGTAAGGTGGAGGGGCACGAAGCACTCCACAAGAAGTGGCAGGAACGCTTCGAGGAGCTGGATCACCGCATGAGGCGGAAAAACCTGCGGATCTTGGGCCTTGCGGAGGGGCTGGAGGGATCGGACCTGACAGCCTATGTGGCTGTAATGCTGGGTTCGCTAGTGGGGACCGGGTCTCTCCATCTGCCCCTGGAGCTGGAGGGAGCACACAGAGTACTGGCCAGGAGGCCTAAGGAGAATGAACCCCCGCGTGCGGTGCTGGTGAGGTTCCACCGGTTCAGTGATCGGGACTGCGTGCTGCGCTGGGCCAAAAAGGTGAAGAGCAGCAATTGGGAGAATGGGGTAGTGCGGATCTACCAGGACTGGAGTGCGGAGGTGGCTAAGCGGCGGTCCGGATTTAATCGGACGAAAGAGGTGCTTTATAGAAAAAAGATAAAGTTCGGAATGTTGCCGCCCGCGCGCCTGTGGGTAACTTATTCGGACCGGGACCATTATTTCGATTCCCCGGAGGAGGCGTGGGCCTTCGTGCGGACGGAGAAACTGGACTTGAACTAGGGGTTGGGGGTTGCGAGGTCGGCTGTAAGATATTAGTGCTGGATTCGGCTGTTGCTGTGTTCTCTTTTTCTTCTGTTTTTTTCTTCTTGTTTTAGTACTTTTGCAATTTTGATATGGTTATTTACGGGGGGGTTGTTCTGCTATGTTTTTGTTTTTGTGCTTGGGGCATTGTTTGGGCTGTGTATCTTGCGGGGAGGGTCGGGGGGGTATGTTGTATTCTATGTCGGAGTGGGGGTATGGAGGGGGGCTGATATTTGGGAGCTGCGTCAGAAGGGTGTGGTGGGGCAGGGCGAAAGCGCGGGCTTTCCTCTGGTTTCCCGCGCTGCGGGGCTGGGGGGGCGGAGATGGTGACGGGGGAGGTGGGGCCTTAACTGGTTCTTCCCCGCGCTGGAGCGGTGCCAGGAGGAGGGATGGATTGGGGGATGATCCCACTTCGGGAGGGGTCGGGCTATTGGCGGGAGTTTCCGGGGTCAGCAGAAGTTAGCTGACCCACGGAAGTACAATGGAGGACGGTTCGCGGCTGGGAGGGTTCCTAGCCTGGGGGGGAAGGGAGGGGGGGAAAGGGGAATACCGGGTTGCTGCTGGTAGGGTCAAGGAGGAGCTGGTGGGGGCTGGGGGGACAGAGGTGAGGGGTTGTCGCTATGGGGACGGGGTCGAGCAGCGGACGCTGGCCTGGGGCGGGCAGTCGACGGGCTATGGCTAGCCGACGGGGGAGGGGGGCGGGACGCCCTCTGATCCGGTTGGTCACCTGGAATGTGAGAGGGTTGAATGGGCCGGTGAAGCGGTCAAGGGTACTGGCTCACCTGAAGGGGCTAAAGGCGGATGTGGCAATGCTTCAGGAGACCCACCTGAGGGTGGCGGACCAGGTCCGCCTGAGGAAGGGATGGGTGGGGCAGGTTTTCCACTCGGGGTTGGATGTGAGGAACCGGGGAGTGGCGATTCTGGTGGGGAAAAATGTGTTGTTTGAGGCATCGGAGGTGGTGGCGGATAAGGGGGGTAGGTATGTGATGGTTAGGGGCAGGCTACAAGGAGAGAAGGTGGTACTGGCTAGTGTGTATGCCCCAAATTGGGACGATGCGGGCTTTATGAGGCGTATGTTGGGACGGATCCCAGATCTGGAGGCGGGAGGTCTGATCATAGGGGGGGACTTTAATACGGTGTTGGATCCTTCACTGGATCGGTCCAGCTCTAGGACGGGTAGGAGGCCGGCGGCGGCCAAGGTACTGAGAGGGTTTATGGATCAGATGGGTGGAGTGGATCCATGGAGGTTTGTGAGGCCGAGGGCACGTGAGTACTCTTTCTTCTCCCACGTACATAGGGTCTACTCTCGGATAGATTTCTTCGTGGTGAGTAGGGGACTGATTCCGAGAGTGGAGGAGGCCGAGTATTCGGCCATTGCAATCTCTGACCACGCTCCGCATTGGATAGAGTTGGAAATGGGGGAGGTGCGAGACCAACGTCCGTTGTGGCGGTTGGATGTGGGGTTGTTGGCGGAGGAGGAGGTGTGTAGGAGGGTCCGGGCAAGTATTGAGGGGTACCTTGAGGTGAATGATACGGGGGAGGTTCAGGTGGGGATGGTCTGGGAAGCCCTGAAGGCAGTAATTTGTGGGGAGCTGATATCCATCCGGGCACACAGGGAGAGGAGCGAGAGAAGTGAGAGGGATAGACTGGTGGGAAAGATGCTGGAGGTGGACAGGAGGTATGCAGAGGCACCAGAGGAGGGACTGTTGGGGGAGAGGCGCAGCCTGCAGGCTAAATTTGATTTGCTGACCACTAGAAAGGCTGAGGCACAGTGGAGGAAGGCACAAGGGGCAGTGTACGAACATGGTGAAAAGGCGAGTAGGATGCTGGCTCATCAGCTCCGTAAGCGGAATGCGGCTAAGGAGATTGCTGGAGTGAGAGACAAGAGTGGGAATGTGGTGCGGAAGGGGGTAGAGGTGAATGAGGTCTTCAAGGACTTTTACGGGGAACTGTACCAGTCGGAGCCAACGGGGGAGAGGAGGGGAATGGAGAGGTTCCTTGACAGGCTTTCTTTCCCGAAGGTGCAGGAGGAGAAGGTGGAGGGGCTCGGTGCGCCGATTGAGCTGGAGGAGGGGATCGGGTTAAGGGGATCGGGCAGATGCAGTCAGGGAAGGCACCGGGGCCGGATGGGTTCCCGGTGGAATTTTATAAAAAGTTTGTGGACCTAGTGGGCCCCTTGCTGGTGCGGACACTCAACGAAGCGTGGGAAGGGGGGACTTTGCCCCCGACGATGTCACGGGCGCTGATCTCGTTAATTTTAAAGAAGGACAAGGACCCCCAGCAGTGTGGTTCATACAGGCCCATATCTCTCCTCAACGTGGATGCTAAGGTGCTGGCAAAAATCCTGGCCACCAGGATAGAGGACTGTGTGCCAGGGGTTGTGCATGAGGATCAGGCAGGTTTTGTGAAGGGAAGGCAGCTGAACACGAATGTGCGGAGATTGCTGAATGTCATTATGATGCCGGCGATTGAGGGGGAGGCAGAGATAGTGGTGGCGCTGGATGCGGAGAAGGCCTTCGATAGAGTGGAGTGGGGGTACCTATGGGAGGTGTTGGGGAGGTTTGGATTTGGTGAAGGGTTCATTAGATGGGTAAGGCTGCTATATGACGCCCCGATGGCGTGCGTGGCCACGAATAGGAGGAGGTCGGAGTACTTCTGGCTTTACCGAGGGACCAGGCAGGGTTGCCCCTTGTCCCCCTTGTTGTTTGCACTGGCAATCGAGCCGCTGGCAATGGCATTGAGAGATTCAGAGAGGTGGAGAGGCTTGGTGCGAGGTGGAGAGGAACATAGGGTGTCGTTGTATGCCGACGACCTGTTACTGTATGTGGCGGACCCGGTGGGAGGGATGCCGGGAGTGATGGAGTTACTAGCCGAGTTTGGGACCTTCTCAGGTTATAAATTAAACTTAGGCAAGAGCGAGGTGTTTGTGGTGCACCCTGGAGACCAGGAGGAAGGAATTGGTAGGCTCCCGCTTAGGCGGGCAGGGGAGAGCTTTAGGTACCTGGGGGTGCAAGTGGCCAGGGACTGGGGGACTCTCCACAAGCATAACTTTACCAGACTGGTAGATCAGATGGAGGAGGAGTTCAGGAGGTGGGACATGCTGCCATTGTCGTTGGCGGGGAGGGTGCAGTCCGTCAAAATGACAGTGCTTCCGAGGTTCTTGTTCCTTTTTCAGTGCCTGCCCATATTTATCCCCAGGGCCTTCTTTAGGAGAGTGACCGGCAGTATTCTGAGCTATGTGTGGGCACATGGGACTCCGAGAGTGAGGAGGGTATTCCTGGAGCGAGGAAGGGATAGAGGCGGGCTGGCGCTGCCCAACCTTCTGGGGTACTATTGGGCAGCCAATGTGTCAATGGTGCGTAAATGGGTGATGGAGGGGGGAGGGGCGGCGTGGAAAAGAATGGAGATGGCGTCATGTAGAGGTACAAGCCTGGGTGCCATGGTAACGGCACCGTTGCCGCTCTCCCCCAAGAGGGTTACCACGAGCCCGGTGGTGGCGGCGACCCTAAGAATCTGGGGACAGTGGAGACGGCATCGGGGGGAAACAGGGGGCTCGATGGAGGCTCCACTGGGTGGCAACCATCGGTTCATCCCGGGGAACACGGATGGGGGATTCAGGGGATGGCAAAGGGCGGGCATCAGCAAATTGAGGGACCTGTTTATTGGCGGGAGGTTTGCGGGCCTGGGGGAACTGGAAGATAAATTTGGCCTTCCCCAGGGGAACATGTTCAGATACCTGCAGGTAAAGGCGTTTGCTAGGCGACAGGTAGAGGGATTCCCTTTGCTGCCCTCGCAGGGGACGATGGACAGAGTGCTTTCGGGGGTGTGGGTAGGAGAGGGGAAGGTGTCTGACATCTATAAGGTAATGCAGGAGGTGGAGGAGTCGTCAGTGGAGGAGCTGAAGGCTAAATGGGAGGAGGAACTCGGGGAGCAGATAGAGGATGGGACTTGGGCGGAGGCCTTGGAGAGAGTCAACTCCTCCTCCTCATGTGAGAGGCTTAGTCTCATCCAATTTAAGGTGCTGCACCGGGCCCATATGTCCGGGACTAGGATGAGTAGGTTCTTCGGGGGTGAGGACAGGTGCACCAGATGTTCGGGGAGTCCTGCAAACCACGCCCATATGTTCTGGGCATGCCCAGCACTGGAAGAATTCTGGAAGGGGGTGGCGGGGACGGTGTCGAGGGTGGTTGGATCCAGGGTCAAACCAGGGTGGGGACTCGCGATTTTTGGGGTTGGGGTGGAGCCGGGAGTGCAGGAGGCGAAAGAGGCCGGTGTCCTGGCCTTTGCGTCCCTAGTAGCCCGTCGAAGGATTCTGTTACAATGGAAGGATGCAAGGCCCCCAAGCGTAGAGACCTGGATCAGTGACATGGCGGGATTTATAAAATTGGAAAAGGTCAAATTTGCCCTGAGAGGATCAATACAAGGGTTCTATAAACGATGGCAGCCTTTTCTGGACTTCCTGGCTCAGAGATAGGTAACTGGGTCAATAGCAGCAGCAACCCGGGGGGGGGGGGGGGGGGGGGGGGGGGGGGTGCATTATTGTAGTGTTTATTCTGTAACTTTATAGTGTGTTAATTTGCGTTGTTGTTAAAATGCTGGGTTGTTCATGGGGATGGGGCGAATGTATATGATTGTTAATATTATTGTTATTTTCGGTATTTTACTAAGGTGCGTTATTGTTGTATAAAATCAAAATTTCTCAATAAAAATTATTTAAAAAAAAAAAAAAAAATTATGAAGAATATGATACAAGAAAGAATTAGTCATGAAGTTTCTCAAGCAAAATATTATTCTATTCAGGTTGATTCAACACAAGATAATTCATCCATCGATCAGTTTAGCATTATTATTTGGTATGTGCTTAAAGGTATTATCTGTGAGCGACTACTTTCAGTTGTGCCAAGTAATGATGGTACAGGACAGGGACTTTTTGATCTATTGATTGAAACATTACAGCATCTTAAAATTGACCCCCAAAAATGTTTATCTGATAGCACAGATGGTGCTGCAAGCTACCATGGCCAGTATAATGGTTTACAAAGTAAAATTGCTGATGTGGCTGATCAACATGTTCATATATGGTGCTATGCCCATGTCTTGAATTTGGTGATAACTGAAACAACAAAATGTTGTGTGCCTGCAGTTTCATTTTTCAATTTGCTCCTGAATATAGCAACTTTTGTGAAAGCATCATACAAGAGAATGGCTGTATGGATAGAAGTTGTTGGAAAACATCTAGGACAAGAAAAAATGAAATGATTAAAGCTAATTGGTGAGACCAGATGGTCAGGAAAATCCAATGCAGCAACAACTATATTTGGACGTTTTGATGATGCCGCTGCCAGTGCTTTCGTAAATCTATTGACATGCTTATCAATGATACAAGATTCAGAAAAGTTTGATGCAAAAACGAAACATGAAGCAAATGTTTTACTTCAAAGTCTTCTAAAGTTTGAAACCATATTGACAGCATTTACTTACTTGTATATATTTGAAACTACAACCCCGTTATCAATTTATCTACAGACAAGTGGTTTAGATATGTTTACTGCATGGAGTTTGGTAGATTCAGCTACAACAAAGTTGAAGGAACAGACAAGAACATTTGATAACGTTCACAGCAAGGCTTTGGAATTAGTAAATAAATGTAATGACAGGATTTCACAGATGAATATGGATGAAAATCAAACATTGGAAATTGATGCATTGGAAACAGCATTGCCAGTTAAGAGGCAGAGGAAGAAGAAAAGAATGGCAGATGAGCTTATTGATGATGAAAGAAATTCCTCAGATTCTCTAGCTGATTTTCGAGTAAATGTGTTTAACCTAATAATGGATCGCATTGTCCAGTCACTGGAATCACGCTTTGTACAACACAAACAGTTGTATAAAGATTTGTCCTGCTTGGACCCAGCAAAGTTTAAAACTATTGCAGAGAAGGCCTTGAAGATGAAGCATTGGAAGGTATTATTAAGCTGTTTCCACAAATCAGCAAAGATCAAGTAATATTGGAATTGTTTTCTTTTGCTTCAAACTTTGATGTATTAAAGCTATTGCTTAATGATGGTGAGAATATGGATTCCAGTTGCAACAATTGTAAAATTTGCTGCACTTGCCCATTATGTGTACAAAAATTTCTGGCATCCAACAGACTTCATGACAAGGCATATGATAACCTTTATGAACTTTATAAAGTCATCTGCACACTATCAGTTACTCAAGTCCAATGTGAGAGGACATTTTCAAAGCTAAAGATCATAAAGACAAGGTTAAGAAATTCGCTGTCTGAGGAGAATTTGGAATCATACATGTTGCTATCCATTGAAAAGGAATTGTTAGATGAATTGGATGCAGAAGCAATTATTGGCAGATTCGCACAATCATCTAGCGAACACAATCAATTGCTCTTAATATAGTGGACTGCATGCAATGCTCTATTGTGCTTTTGAACTATCTGTTAATGTGTAAATTGTGCAGTAAACTATTTAAAAATATCAACCAATTACTTAAAATAAAAAATAAATAAATAATTCAATTATAACACTCTGTATTTATATTTGGTATCTACTGCCAGTAATATGTGCAGTACATGTACACTGTAATTACTAAGAAATACACATTTTTTCCACAAAAATTTTAATTGTACCGTTTTTTCCATATGTATTTTAAAAAAAATTTATTTATTAGTTATGAAAACTAAATGATAGCATTGTAGTTGTGGGTGGGACCCCTTTGTCTCCTGGCAACCAATATTTTTAGACCCAGTCCGCCACTGTTCACCCCCCACCATCTGGCCTGGACTTGCAAAATCCTACCAACTGTCCTGGCTTGAGACAATTCACACCTCATAACCTGGGATCACCCCCGATCTCTGGATCTGTAATGATTTGATTACCCACAAATGCACGCATTCCAAGCATTGTCTGGCATCTCTGACTTTGTCTATATAAATGTTTCTGGAACATACCTCTCCATTCACCTGAGGAAGGAGCAGTGCTCCGAAAGCTCGTGTTTGAAACAAACCTGTTGGACTTTAACCTGGTATTGTAAGACTTCTTACTGCCTTATGTAAACATCTGCACAGTCACACTGCCTCTTACTCCAATTACCATATTCACGAACCCCCAAAAGCTTGCCTTCCTGTAAATAAGAAATATTACAATGCTGTTACCAGCAGTAAAATATTACAATTTCTTTGTTTTCTTGACAAGTGACAAATCACTTCTACTCACAAAGGGTGGTAGAAAGTTAGAACTGTTTCTGCAAATGGCAATTGCTGCTAGGTCAATTATTAACTTTAATTCCTGAGGTTTATTGATTTTTGTTAAGAAAAAGTGTGAAATAGGGGCGGCACAGTGGCGCAGTGGTTATAATAATCTTTATTGCCACAAGTAGGCTTACATTAACACTGCAATGGAGTTACTGTGAAAATCCCCTAGTTGCCACATTCCAGTGTCTGTTCAGGTACACAGAGGGAGAATTCAGAATGTCCAAATTACCTAATAGCACATTTTTCAGGACTTGTAGGAAGAAACGGGGGCACCCGTCAGAAACCTACACAGCCACAGGGAGAACGTGCAGACTCCACACAAACAGTGACTGAAGCCGGTAATCGAACCTGGGACCCTGGTGCCATGAAGCAACAGTGCTAACCACTGTGCTACCTTGCCACCCACTGTTAGCACTGGTGCCGCACGGCACCGAGGACCTGGGTTCAATCTCATTCCTGGGTCACTGTCCATGAGGAGGTTTCACATTCTCCCCATGTCTGCGAGGGTCTCACCCTTTCAACACACAAAGATGTGCACGGTATGTGGATTGGGCATGTTAAATGGCCCCTTACTTGGGAAAAAATAACTGGGTACTCTTAAAAAAAAAAGGTGTTAAATGATAAGAGGCAAGGGTAGTAAATGGGGTTAGGTCGCAGATCAGTCACAACTTTGTTGAATGGCAGAACAAGCTGAAGGCACAAAATGAACTACTCATTCACTATGCTGATGATAGTAAACTGGGAGGTGTGACAAACATTGAGGAAGAATGCAACATATTACAATAATTATTTGGAAAGCATGTCTATTATGCAACTTATTAGCAAATTAAAATTAACATTGATAAATGTGAGGTGATACTCTTTAGAAGGAAACATAGAAAGATCAGTTGCACATCGGAAAATAAAAGTTGAATTTGATGGAAAAGAAAATTGATCAAGCGATAGGGATGAAGAAATCATTTAAACAGCATCATAGGTCAGCAACACAATTTAAAATGTAAAATTTATAATAGGATTTATTTCTAGCCATGTAGAATTCCAAAAAATAGCAAAGGTACGTTTAAATTGTCTAGGACTCTGCTCAGTCTGCACTTGTTTGGTCTCGATGCTACAAAAAGAAACTAGAAGAACTGGAGAAAGTGAACAAATGGTCGATTAGCACAGCAGCAGAACTGAGAGATTGCAGCTATTGGAAAAGATTGAAAAATTGCGGTTTGTTTTCTTTGGAAAATATATTTACAGATGATATAATAGAGGTTTTTTAAAATTCTGAATGTGTTGGCAGGGTAGATGTGGAGTTGTGAAAGAACAGTCCAACAGGCCAAATGACCTCCTTCTGCAAAGTAGTGATTCTATGATTCTAACCCAAGACTAAGGGCCAAAGACAAAATATAATTCCCATATGTATAAAATGCTTGTTCAGTCTCAATTGATTTGTAAGTTCCAGTTCTGGGCACCACACTTTATGAATGATATGAAGGTATTAAAGAGGGTGCAGAAACGATGCAGGAGGATTGCTCTTGGGATGAGGAAGTTCAGTAAGGTAGATAGATTGGAGAAACTGAGGCTGTTCGTCTTGGAGAAGAGAATTAAGAGGAGATTTGCTAGAGGGGTTCCAAGTGATGAGTGGCCTGCACAGAGTTGACCGGGAGAAACTATTCCCATTGTTGCAAGTATCAAGAACCAGAAGATACAATTTTAAGGTAATTACCAAAAGAAGCAATGGCAACATGAGGGAAAACTTATTTTATGCAGCGAGTGGCAAGGGTTTGGAATGTACTGCCTGGGAGTGTCATAGCAGTAGATTCAATTGAGGCCTCTAAAAGGAAATTAGACAAATATCTAAAGAGAAAATGTTTGAAGGGCAACAGGGAAATGGCAGGTGCAGATATGACAGGTTGAAATGCTGCCTCTTGTTCTATGACCATTCTGCAATTTTACTATTAATAAAATCCTAAAACAGGAAGAAATTTCTTTACTAAAATGGAGATCTCCTAACCACAGAAAGTGATAAATCTGATAGACATTTGGCCTCTCAGGGAATCTGGGATATGAGGAGCATGCAGGAAGGTGGAGTTGAGGTCAAAGATCAGTCATAATCATATTGAATGGCAGAGCAGGTCCATTCGGTCCACTTCTCTTTCTTATGTTTCTTATTCAACAGCTTAGATGCTTCCAAAATGAAGGTAGTCAAGTACATGAGAGAAACTGGAATAGAAAGAAACATTGATAAATCGCTAACCATTCCCTTCCAATCAGCTCTGATTGTTTTTCAATCCACAAGGCAGTTCTCCTTCACACAAGTTTAGTTATACTGTGATCGAGGGTTCAGGAGCAGGGCGGTGAGAGGAAATGTGGTGGCAGGAGAGTTGAGGAAAAGACGGGCTGAAGGGTTGGGGAGGGAGGCGGTGAGCAAGAGGGTTGGGGAGGCATGTGGCGAGGTGAAGGGAAGGAGCAGAAGGGTCAGGGGAGGGAGATGACAAATGGGTGAGTGGGGGAGGGAGGCTGTGAGTGGGAGAATGGGGTAGGGAAGCAGTGAGGTGGAATATGGAGAGAGAAGTGGCGAGTGTGAGAGGCGGTGAGTGGTTTAGCCACCTAAGATGGACACTGGGCTAACAAAATGGAGAACTGCTAAGACTGTAGGGAGAAAACAGTTTAGCCAGGACAAGCAGTCTGCAAAGGCTAATTAGCATTCTGCACGTAACAAAACTAGTTTATGGCCAGGTGGAAGATCTCAACCAAAGGTGTAAATAGCAAAATAGCAAAACGCTTTGCATAGTAATGAGGCAATCCAGATCTGGGCACACACAATAGCAACATTTGGGTTTGAATGGATACTTTGAGTGGACGCCCAGACGAAACGGCACCAGAAGTATCCATCACAAAAGACCCTAGAGACCGCCCCACCCATCGAGAAGAGACCCTCAGATTGGGGGATTTGTAAGACATCGATTGGGAAATAACCCAATCGATACATGGCAGGTAAAGGCCCGCCCCGAAAAGGCACGGACATTGGGGGCCCTATAAAGATAGACCCCGCACATGGTTCTGTCTGTTTTTGTGCTCCGGCTTGGACTGCTGTTTTGACTCCGGCCCAGATCTGCTGTTGTATCCTGACTCCGACTCCAGCCGTTGATCCTGTCTCCCATCACCAGCCGTTGAGCACCAGCCATCGTTCAGTAAGTGCCAAAACGACGCTCGCTACGTGAACCCGGCATTACTTATACAGTATTCGACTATTAGTGAACAGAAGGTGCAGCCCAGAAAGGAACAAAGGCCTTGTCCCCTGACCTTGCTGGTTCCTACTTAGATAAGTATTTAGTCGTTTAATAGTAGTAATAAGTATTAGTCTTTAGCGTATGCATGCGTATTTATTATATTTGTATAATAAATATCAATCGTTTGAACTTACTAATCGGTGTATAGTTTTATTACTTTGAACCTGACCTTGAAATACTTGTGAGGTGTCTAGATACGGCACCTGGCGACTCCGAGCTGAAAATACACACACAGAGCTGTAGCAGTGTTAAGCACACGGCCTTTAAACGGAGGCGTGTTAATACACTCCAATAAACGCGTAATACACACAAGTAAAACGTGCAACAGTTGGAGGGTCGGATAGGGAGGTGGCGAGTGGGAGAGATGGGGTGGAGGAGTGTGGGAGGGTCGCGGAGAGTGGTGGTGAACAGGAGGAATGGGGAGGGAGAAGGCAGATGGGGGAGGCAGGGAGGGAGGTGGCGAGAGGCAGGGTCAGGACAGGGAGCAGTAAGCATGAGAGGCAGAGAACAGGGGTTATGGGGAGAAGGCAGGAGAATAGAAATGAGAAAAATATCAGCCATGATTGAATGGCTGAGCAGACCCAATGGGCTGAGTGGCCTAATTCTGCTCCTATGTCTTATGGTCTTATGTCAGTGAGGGAGGCAGTGAGCGAGAGAGATATCAAGAGGAAAAGTTGGAGAAGGAAGTGGCAAGTGTGAGTGGTAGTGAGAAGGATGTTCGGGAGAGAAGCAACTGGTTTAGCACAGGGCTAAATCGCTGGCTTTGAAAGCAGCCTAGGCAAGCCAGCAGCACGGTTCAATTCCCGTACAAGCCTCCCTGAACAGGCGCCGGAATGTGGCGACTAGGGGCTTTTTACGGTAACTTCATTTGAAGCTTATTTGTGACAATAAGCGATTTGCATTTTCATTTTCAACAAGTGGGAGAGGTGTCGATAGGGAGGGGTCGGGAGGAAGGCAGCAAGCAGGAAAGGTAGCGAGTCAAAAATAACTTATTCATTCAATCCAAGAAACAGATGTTGGCATTGTGATGTAATATGTTGGTACCACAGTGTGCCAACATTATGGAACAGTAGAAAGCTTTGCAACACCAGGTTAAAGTCCAACAGGTTTATTTGGTATCACAAACTTTCAAGCGTAACTCCTTCATCAGGTGAATGAAGAGGTAGGTTACACAAACATAGCACACATTGACAAAGCCAATTATGCAAGATGATACTTTGAATATGAGTCTTTGCAAGTAATTAAGTCTTTACAGGTCCAGATGGTGTGACTGGAGAGAGGGATAATCACAGGTTAAAGATTCTCATTGGAATTGATTGTGTTCCACGTGGTGCTGGTGCTAGCCCCTCAACAGTCGCTGAATCAGTCCAGGTGGGGCGCCAAGTTTGCTGTCGTGGAATGCCACGAATCCTGCGCCGGAGTCAACACTTAGTCTCACGAATGGAGAATCCCGCCCAAGTTTTCAGTGTTTTTTTTCTCTCTATTAAAGGGTTGTATTCAATTGTCTTATGACCTTGAGTTCTATTACTCCTGGTCCACGTTAGTGTTTCTGTGAACACTGAAGAGTAACTTTCTCCCACCAGGATTCAGCATCTGATAGAACCAAAACTGCTTCACCTGAGCCCAACCTCCAGGGCCGGCTCAAGGCACCGGCAACTCGGGCAGTCGCCCGGGGCGCCATGTGCTAGGGGGCGCCAGACTCGGGTCCCGCGCATGCGCAGTTGGGCCGGTGCCAACCAGCGCATGCGCGGTGGCCGCCCTCCCCCGCTGTGGCCGCCCTCCCCCAGGGGAATGGGACAGTTCAGCGCCGACGTTTCAGCGCTGCCGTTTCAGCGCCTGGACGTTTCAGCGTCAAAAATTTCAGCGCCAAAAATTTCAGCTGGCCAGCGCTCATTCATTCACAGGTCACTTTACAAGCGCAACGAGATTAACAGGGGAGCCAAAAAGCTGCAGTGCAAAGGTGGTGACACAGGTATACTTAGTTATAACACTTAGTTATTTGGCCTTTTTTTGGAGTTTTATTACTGTGTGCTAAGTGGTGTGCAGAACCCAGATACAGAAGCCTCACCCCCAAGGTCTGCTTAAATGTCATGTCTGATGCTTTTAAAATTTGCTTCTCTTTAAACATGGGGATAAAAATCCCATGCTCTTTAAACATAGGGGAGAAAAAGCTGAAACTGTCAGTGAGAGTTTTGAAAAACCCTCCATTGAACTACATGTCATCTGGTGTAGGTTAGAAAACAATTTACCATCTGCTCATGTGGTTTCAATAATCAATAATCAATTATCACTCCCCCCAAGGACTATTATTATGACTGCATCCCGCTCCTTTCATTCTTTTCGTCTCTTTTGAGGGTGTTATTTCTAATCATGGTGCACTCTGTTGGTCGGGTTAGTTTCCCGGGGTCCCCCTGGCTGGGGCTGGAGTGATTATCCTTTTCCTCTTAATATGAATAGGGACAGTACATTTTCCGTGCTGGGACGGGAGCGGTTTGGATTTGGATGGGGTGCAGGTCCAATGATATGGCCAGTATCCTGTTGTCCCTGGGTACTTGGGATGTTCCTTCTGGAGGATGCTTATGAGGGGCAGTTCCCCAAGGTCTTGTTTTTCCTGCTGTATGATTTTTTTTTCTGGTGCCCCCCCCCCCCGGGGTCCGCCCCCCCCCCCCCCGCCCCCCCCCTCCCAGGCCCCCCCCCCTCCCAGGCCCCCCCTCCCAGGCCCCGCCCCCCCCTCCCAGGCCCCCCCTCCCAGGCCCCGCCCCCCTCCCAGGCCCCGCCCCCCCTCCCCAAGGGCGCCGAAGTTCAGCTTGCCCGGAGCGCCAGCAACCCTAGGGCCGGCGCTGCCAACCTCAAGCATATCTTGTTTCCTTCTCCTAGGAAACCAGCACTCCAGTAGGTTTTGCTTGGTTCCTGGACCTCTTCAAGGAAAGTTATTTCAATATTATTGACATTTTGTACGTCATGGGCCTTGCCACTTTTCAAAGACTTTTCTTTTTACTTATTCTATACGGGCTTCTTGCTGTGCACACAGCTTGGAAGTAGCCTTTCTGTCCACAAAATTGGTATTCAGCCTCTTTATTGGGATAATTTTCACACCTGTGTTTTTTCCAGCCACACCAATGACAAATAGCTGGGGCAGTTGATGGATGCTGCTTTCCTGTTTTGTATGGCAACCTCTTTGCTTCTAAATTTAACCTACTCCAACCAGTCAGTTGTTTTGGGGATATGGTTCTTCCTGTCATCCTGAATCACCAATCAATTTTGCTTCCTGGCCTCAGCTTGTCTGCTCAGTAAAATTGTCTTTGTTAAGGTTAAATCATCTCTCGACTGGAAGTGGTCAGACAATGTTTTATCCAAGACTCCAACACTAATTCTGATTCGTTCATTTTTTAAGGTGCCATATTCACAATTTTCAGCTAGTCTATGCATATTGTTGATATATTTATCAACAGTTTCCCTTGTCATTGGGTACATTTGTTAAATTTAGTCCATCCAACAATGATTGAGGTTATTTAATCATTTATGGTTTTTTTGTTGATGTCTTGAATGACCAGGGTGTTGTCTGCACAGCGATCTAAGGAAAGATATACTGGCATTGGAGGCAGTCCAGAGAAGGTTTACTAGGTTGATGTAGGGGATGGAGGGATATTCTTATGAAAAGAGGTTGGGGATATGGCAGGTAAGTGGAGTTGAGGATTATCATATCAGTTCAGTCATGATCGCATTGAAAGGTGGCACATGCACGATGGATCGAATGGCTGACTTCTGCTCCTACATCTAATGGTCTATTGTATATAATAGCATACTGACTTGCTCGCCACTCGACTTTGTCCTGAGGCCTAATGAGGTGCAATATCTGTAGAATCTTCGCCGCTATTTCAGCCATGCTTCTGCCTGGTTGAGATCTGCAACTTGTTCAGCTTTCAGTAATAGCAGAGACTGTTCCATGCTTGTTCATTAATTCGCGGGCAGCACATTGGCACAGTGGTTAACATTGCTGCCTCATGGTGCCGAGGACCTGGGTTCGATCAAGGTCTTGGGTCACTGTCCATGTAAAGTTTGCATATTCTCCCAGTGTCTGCATAGGTCTCACCCCCACATCTCAAAAAGATGTGCAGGGTGGAGCTAAATTGCCCCTTAATTGGGAAAAAAAGAATTGGGTACTCTAAATGTTTTTTTTAAATTTCATTAATTCGTTGTGATCACATGGTATTGTTTGCTCATTGTGGTAACATCGGATATTCACAGAGTCTGCTGAAGTAAGGAAAACATTAACAGAATATCTCCCAGTGTGGCTTTACCTTGCCATGAGGTCTAAGAGAGAGCAAGATCATGAGACATTGCATCATTTCCTGTGATGATGTATAATCGTCTCAGCATATCACACTGTTTGAATTAACCCCCTGCACTGCAGTAACTATAATGCAATAGCTGAAAGAGCATAGAACATTGTAGAGCTTCCAAATTCAATTTGTGCTTTTTATATGAGGGCATTATTATGTATTCATTTTTAATATTCAATGTTATGCCATGATGAGGTTAAGGGGCATATTTTTGATCATACATCACAATCAGTTTCATCAGTAATATATTATTAATTACATAGATTACATAGAACATACAGTGGAGAAGGAGGCCATTCGGCCCATCGAGTCTTCACTGACCCACTTAAGCCCTCACTTCCACCCGATCCCCATAACCCCTCCTAAACGTTTTAGATACTAAGGGAAATTTATCATGGCCAATCCACCTAACCTGCATGTCTTTGGACTGTGGGAGGAAACCGGAGCATCCGGAGGAAACCCACGCAGACACGGGGAGAACGTGCAGACTCCGCACAGACAGTGACCCAGCAGGGAATCGAGCCTGGGATCCTGGCGCTCTGAAGCCACAATGCTATCCACTGTGCTACCGTGCTGCCCATATCTAATCTAAAGGATCACCTAGTACCAGGAACTTTAAGATACTAAATAGGTAAATCAGAGGCCTAAGACCTGTTGAAGGACTCCATAAAGCTGTTTTTCTGTGACAAGCCTACTTGGGATTTTTCAGTGACTCTGTCAGTTGTTAACAGTTTCTGTTTATTCATTCAAGGGGTGTGGGCTTCGCTGGCTAGACCAGCCATTTTTTGCCCATCCCTAATTGCCTTGGTAGGGGTGAGCTATCTTTTTGAACCGCAGCAGTCCATGTGACAGGTACACCCACAGTGCTGTGAAGGAGGGCATTGCAGGAGTTTCCACCCAGTGACAGTGAAGGAACGGTTATATATTTCCATGTTAGGATGGTGAGTGGCTTGGAAGGGAATTCCAGGTGGTGGTCATCAAAGAGTGCTACAGTATAGAAGAAGGCCATTCGGCCCATCAAGTCTGCACCCTCCCTTGCAAAGAGCAGTCTCCATGTTCATCTGATCCCCGTAATCCCATAACCTAATCTGCACATCACTGGACACTAAAAGGCAATTTATCATTGCTAATCCACCTAACCCACACATGGACTATGGGAGGAAACCAGAGCACCCAGAGGAAACCCAAATTGACAACATATAAACTCGGCACAGACAGTGACCCAAGGCTGGAATTGATCCAGTGGCTCTGGCGCTGTGAGGCAGCAGTGCTAACCACTGTGTCACCGTGCCACCCAGCTATTCCTAGGTATTTGCTGCCCTTGTCCTTCTAGATGGTAGTGGTCATGGTGTTAGAAGTTGTGTCGAAGGATTCTTGGTAAGTTCCTGCAGTGCATCTTGTAGATGGTACACACTGCTGCAACTGGTATTGGGAGTAAATCTTTGTGGATGGGTGCTATTCAAACAGGCTGCTTTGTCTTGGATTATGTCAAGCTTCTTGGGTTTTGTTGGAACTGCACTTGTCCAGGTAAGTGGAGAAGGTCCCATCACATTCACAACTTTGTGCCTTGTGGATGGTGGACAGGTTTTGGGGAGTCAGGAGGTACACTAATTGCTGCAGGATACTTAGCCATTGACCTGCACTTGTAGCCACAGTATTTATATAGCCAGTCCATTTCCGTTTTTGGTTAATGTTGATATTGGGGGATGCAGTGATGCCATTGCCATGGTGATGCTATTGAATGTCAAGGGGCAACGGTTAGATTCATTGCCTGGCACTTGCGGCATGAATGTTACTAGCCACCTATCAGCCCAAACCTTGTTATTGTATAGGCCTTGCTGCATTTGGACACAACTACCTATGTATCTGAGGAGTCACTAATAGTGTTGAACATTCTACAACTATCAGCAAACACCCCACTTATGACCTTCTAAGACCACAAGACATAGGAGGAGAATTAGGTCATTCGGCTCTGCCATTCAATCATGATTGATCTGTTTCTCAGCCCCATTGTCCTGTCTTCTAACCCCTGATCCATAACCCCTGATCCCTTATTAATCAAGAACCTATCTATCTCTGTCTTAAAGACACTCAGTGAATTGGCCTCCACAGGGGTCTGCGGCAAAGAGTTCCACAGATTCACCACCCTCTGGCTGAAGAAATTTCTCCTCATCTCTAAAAATTGTCCCTTTAGTCTGAGGCTGTGCCCTTGGGTTCTAGTCTCTCCTACTAGTGGAAACATCCTCTCCACGTTCACTCTATCCCGGCCTCTCAATATTCTGTAAGTTTCAATGAGATTTGCCCTCATCTTTCTAAGTTCCATCGAGTGAGGGAAGAAAGGTCATTGATGAAGCAGTTGAAGATAATTAGGTCTAGGACACTCCCCTAAGAAACTCCTCAGTGATGTACTGGTGCTGGGATGACTGATCTCCAACAATTGCATTATGCTAGGTATGACTATGACTTGGAGAGTTTGGCCCAAATCCTCCAAGCAACGGCAATGATCATTGGCGAACACTGATGCGCAATTCTACTATTGTTTATGAGCCCAGCTATCACAGAAATGAACAGCAGCGTCCCATAGGGAACTCCATTGGAGAAGAGTACAGTAAAGCGAGTACAGTAATGGGAGGACAGGACATGCTTCCTTTTCGTGACACTAGTTGGTAAGTTTAAAGGGCCAGTTTGTGAATGGATGAGTGAACAGGTGAGTGAATGAATGGATGAGTGAATGAATGGGTGAATGGATCAGGGGTCGATGGGTATGTAGGTAGGGCAGTAGGGGAGTGAGGTGGGTAGGTAGGGGGTAGGTTGGTAAGGTAGGTAAGTGGATGGGGAATGAGGTGGGTATCTGTATAAGGTGGTGAGTTGAGTGGGTGGGTGGGTAAGTGAGTAGAAGAGTAAGTGATTGAGTGGGTAGTTGGGTCAAAGAGGCAACCAGGCCAGGTCGGAGGGTTGGGAGGGGGGGGGGGGGGGGGGGGGGTTGTGGTGTGGTCAGAGGGGTTCGGTTCATCAAGGGAATAATATGGTTGGGTCAGTAGGTTAATCAGAGTGGGGGAGAAGGGAGTATAGAGTAGGTGGGTGGTTGTCGGGTCTGGTTGGTGGGGGGTAGTAGCCATGTCAGGTTGGGTCGGGGCTGGTTGGGTAACAGGTGGTCAGTTGGGTGGTTGGGGGTGATTGGGTGGATGCAGCGTATTGGGTATGGTGGGATTAGGTCTGGATGGTAGCCCGGGTTGGGGGGGGGGGGGGGTGGGGTTCATAGAATCATAGAATTTACAGTGCAGGAGGCCATTCGGCCCATCGAGTCTGCACAGGCTCTTGGAAAGAGTACCCAAGCCCACACCTCCACCCTATCCCTGTCACCCAGTAACCCCACCTAACCTTTTTTGGATACTAAGGGACATTTATCATGGCCAATCCACCTACCTTGCATATCTTTGGACTGTGTGAGGAAACTGAAGCACCCGGAGGAAACCCACACAGCCACAGATAGAGCGTGCAGACTCCGCACAAACAGTGTCCCAGCGCGGAACTGAACCTCGATAGTTGGGTAGGGAGGTTGACATTGGGGAACTCGGAGGTGGGGGTAGTTGGTGGGTTTGAGGAGGCTAGTCAGAAGGTCAGCAGGGGATATTTGGGAGGTCACTTGAGACCCAGATTTTCATATCCAGTGAAGCCAGGTCCTAATAATATCTTTAAACCCGGACTGTGTTCCTGTGGATGCTTCTAAAACTGTCCTTATAAAAATGGACACTCACAAGATAGCTACGGTGGTTACAAAAGGGTTAAGAAACCATATCTCAAGCTCAGGAAAGTTCCTAATGGAGTCATCCTGGGCGTGATTCTCCACACCCGGGAGAAATCGTGAGGCTGGCGTCAAAAACGGGCGGGTTTGACTCCAGCCTCCCCCCCCCCCCCCCCCCCCCCCCGTCCGGGAACCGATTCTGCTCCCCGGTCGGGGCTAGCATCGCGTGGCCGTGAACTCCGGCATCGCGGGCTTAACGAATTTCGTTAAGCCCGGTAGCCAGAGTTAGCGACGGCTGACGCGTCAGATGACGTCAGCCGCGCATGCGCGGATTGGACGACTCCAACCCGCGTATGCGCGGATGACGTCATCACGCATTTGCGTGAAACCCGCGCATGCGCGGGCCAGTATGCCCCTCAGCCGCCCCGTGAATGGATACAGCGGGGCGGCGGAAGGATAAAGAGTGTGCGGGGTAAGTACCCGCTGCCCGCGATCGGTGGGCACCGTTCACGGGCACCTTGGCACGGCCGTGGTACTGCCGTGCCAATCGGTGCCATGGTTCCCCAGATCGGGACTTTACGGCCGTTTTTACGAACGGTCAGACCAGGTGTGATTTAAGGTCTTGGAAATCGGCCCATCGGCCAGCTGAGAATCGCTGCTCGCCGTAAAAAAACGGCGGGCAGCGATTCATGTCGGGAGGCGGGCGTGGGGGGGGAGAATAGCGGGAGGGCGTCGGACCAGCGGGCCGTAAAAATTTACGCCCCCCGCTATTCTCCGCACTGTCGTGAGTGCGGAGAATTCCGCCCCCTGGGTGGGGTGGGGAGGGGGAGGTGGAATCATCTTGAATGAACATGCCCAGACAGAACCCCTTGTGGAGTTCATACTTGTCATTGTTCAAAGTTTACTCCAAACACTGTATCAATAGACCTCTGGACCTTTCATTGCCAAGATCAATTCTGCACAAGAGAGATAAAGAGAGACCTAAGGCTGGATTCTCCGCCGGCGGGATGCTCAGTTTTGCCGGAAACCCGGGGGTTTCCAGATGGCGTGGGGCTGCCCTACAATGGGAAACCCCATTGACCAGCCCGCGTAACGGAACGTCCCGCCGGCGGGGTGAAACAGAAATGTGGTAGCGGCCCCAATCCAGCCCCAATTATCTACAGAGTAAGCATGAAAGACTACGGCTGGATTCTCCAGTTTCCCAGCTACATGTTTTTAAGCTGCGCCCAGTTCGCTGGCAGTGGGATTCTACCTTCATGTTGCTTGTCAATGGGATTTCCCATTGAAACCACCCCACACCACCGGGAAACCCACGCGCAGGGGTGCACTGCTAGCGGGAAAAGTGAATCGCAATGGCCAGCGAATTCTGGCCTATCTTTATTCTCCTACCATATCGTGGTGTCTTTTGCCTTTTAAAGTTTTCTGATTAAACAATGCCGCATTTGGACTATTGGTCATATGACTAAAACCGGTTGGTGCTAACAGGTTTTGACCTGTAGGCCCAGAAAGGACCCGAACAATGTGCAGAAGAACACTGCAATTAGCAGCTTTAAAAGGCTGCATTATCTTTGCCCTTTAAGAACTGAGAGATGACAGCATCTTTAATAGCCTCTGAGCCTGATTCTAAAACCTCAAGGCCATCTGTAAAGAAGTTTGACTTCCTGATATCAAAACCAGAAGTGCCTAGCTTTCAGACCTCCTTCTGAAGTTCATCTCTTCAAGGGACAATGCAACAATCTGGATATCTCACTTCAGCTATTAACCCCATACAAACTACAATCTGAGAGTGGAAAAGGATTTCTTGTTTAACCGGGCCTGTAATGACTGATTTCCTGCAAGCAAACATGTGAACTGGTTTTGGTTTGCCACTTGTAAGAGTGCACTATCTTCTTTAACTCTATCTTTCTTGAGTGTATGGTGTGCATCTGATGTAGTGTTTAGACTCAGGGTGCTTGTGTGAATAAATAATCTACTTCAGCTTTGTTGCTGCTTTCTTAAATTGGCCACTTGATAATGGGGGCTGAGGGACACATGTGTCTACCATCCAAAAACAACCACATTGGTTGCTTTCAGTAAGGGAAGAGAATTGGGGACAAGGGAAGGGGAGGTGAGAGGTCAGTTTATTTCTCTTCCCCTGTCCATAACAAGATGTTGGACTCAGTTTTAATTGCACTAACATTTCCTGGGTAACTAGCCAGGCAAGTATCATGAAACTGCCTGAAGTCTCCGACTCGACTCAGAGAAGGTTAACCTTCGCCACAGGGATCAGCATGTCAGGACTCTCACAGGGTTGCGCGCGCACCTTCAGTCCTACATCTGGTCTCTGATGACACAGAGACCGGAGGATTTCGCCCAATAAGTTTTTTAATGTTTACAAACTCTATTTCCTCCTCCCAAAACCTGTCCTCTGTCAGTGTGCAGGAGGTTGTATATTAATCTCTTGTTCAGGCCGGCTGCCTACAGAGGCGTGACCAGTGTAAACATCTCGTGCTGAATATGCTAATGAGAACTGAGAATTCATTTGCATTGATCCTTGGGCCTCTGTTCGTGCATGTGCCAAATCACACAGCACGGAATCTGCCCCCCAAATTGGTCTAGATTCTTAACATAGAAGTAAAGAAAGGGATGAGCAGGAAAATCAGCTTCAGGAAGCCTCAGGCATTTGGCAGAAATCTTTAACAATGATGTCAGTGAGAACTTGTGAAAACTTGACTTAAACTTTCTCTAGTGGCTTTCATACGTCTACTTCACGATCCAATGAACATATTTCCAACAGCAATGTAATTAAAATCAGGTATTTATTAAAAAATGAACTCCAGACGAACACAGCATAATTTGCCAAATGCCAGAAATGAATTTCAATGTGGCTGCTGGAGAAGCAGATAATTTACCTTAACCGCACAAAAGAGTTGTCCGGGCACTAATTAAATTGTTGATCACTTTCTAAAAATGTACTGCAAAAAATACAAAGCCCAAAATAATGTGCCATTTCAGACTGTTTTACAAAATGTGTTTGTATGTGTCTGTATATGTAGGACTTATATTTCGATTTTAATATGTGTAACTTTGTTTGAAGCTGTGACGCCTCTGAATAAGTCAGCAAAAGCTCTGAAACATGGGCATGCCTAAACACATTCATTCCGTTTCAGACATTTAGATTGCGAGGTTTAGGAAACTCTCAGACTTTGCGAAACCTGGTTCAGGTTTGGTGTCAGAAACTGTGCTTGTAATTGAGCATCTATTCCTTATGGATTGAGGACCCTTTGCTTATCCAAGATTTTATTAAATGTAAGGGTCAGACTGATGAATCTTGATTTTATATTTTGGGCTGACTGGATACATCACATTCTGCATCACATTCATGGGTTCCTCAACTTGGGAAGTTAGAAGAGTAAAAACTCAACCAGATGTTAGGCTATAAATTATTAGTCATATTTATTTATAAAAACAAACAGATTAGTGAGCACTATTTCACATACACAAATCTTTGGAGGTGGCAGGTCAAATCAATGAAGCTGTTGCAAAAACATACCAAATTCTTTATAAATAAAGACATGAAGTACAAAATCAAGGAAGCTAAGGTAACATGAGGCTTGTAACACCTTGTTATATCTCAGTTGGAGGAAGCGAAGAGATTTTAACCCCCAGAAATGGTCAGGCTTGGTTGGGTGCGAGGTTAAGATGCTAAAAATCTGAATCCCAACCCCAGCCCACACACAAGGTGGTTGACCTAACTGCCCTCTGAAATAGCCTAGACAGCCATTCAATTTTAATGAACCAGTTCAAAAAAGTTGATAATAAGACTACCCTTTTGACATTGCAAAAACATCCCCTTGAAGAAGAGGACGCCACATTTGGGAGAGATGTCTCAGGCTATTCAAGTAACAGCCTGATACGGTCATACTCATAGAATCATACCTCTCAGCCACTGTTCAAGGTTTTTCAATTACCCTCCCTGTGCATCTCCTGTCCCACTGGCAGGAGAAACTCACCAGAGATGGTATACAATGAGAGACAGCTCTGCTAATTTTGGCACGATTCTTTAGCGAGGTAGAATTTGCAAGGACATCATGTTTGACAAATTTATTTGAGTTCTTTACAGAAATAACAAACATGGTGGAGAGTTGATGTAACATACTTGGATTGCCAAAGGGTTTATAAGTGCCATATAAAAAGTTACTACACAAAATAAGAGGTTATGGACTTCCGGTTGCGGCTATGCGGAGCTAAGACGCACGTTCGGCAGCTCCTGCTACTAAAGGACTTTCGGGCCTATTTGAGGGCCCCAAACAGCGCTGTTTCGACAAATCCTGGTGGGGGAAGGTGTCTGTAGGAGCATTCCCCGAAATTTATGGTGCTCACCCGGAGTGGGGCAAAGAAAAAGGCTGCAGCAGCTCCCCAAGAAAAGCGGGGGAAGAAGGACAAAATGGCGGCCGGCGGAACACCCGAGGACTGGTGGAAGTGGGCGCAGGATTAGCAAGCTGCTCTTCTGCGCTGTTTTGCAGAGCTGAAGGCTGAGTTGCTGGACTCCCTGAATGCAACTACCAACAGGCTGCTTGAGACCCAGGCGGCCCAGGAGGTGTCTATTCGGGAGTTGCAGCAGCAGGCCGCTGAGCGGGAGGATGAGGCCGTGGTCCTCGTGGGGAAAGTGGAGTTACACGAGGCACTTCACAAAAAGTGGCAAGACCGCTTGGAGGAGCTGGACGTTCGCACGAGGCGAAAGAATTTGAGGATCCTGGGCCTGGCGGAGGGGCTGGAGGGGTCGGATCTTCTGTCTTATGTGACCACGATGTTGAGCTCGTTGATGGGAGCGGGGTCCTTCCATTTGCCCCTGGAGTTTGAGGGAGCCCACAGAGTGCTGGCCAGGAGGCCCAAGACGGTGCTGGTGCGGTTCCATCGATTTAGCGACCGGGAGTGTGTGCTGCGCTGGGCCAAGAAAGAGAGGAGCAGCAAGTGGGAGAATTCGGTAGTGAGAATCTACCAGGACTGGAGTGCGGAGGTAGCTAAGCGGCGGGCCGGGTTCAACCGGACGAAGACGGTGCTGCATGCCAAGCAGGTCAGATTTGGAATGCTGCAGCCTGCGCGTCTTTGGGTGACATATAAGGACCGGCACCACTACTTTGAGTCCCCGGAGGAGGAGTGGGCCTTTGTACAGGTGGAGAAGCTGGACTCGAACTAGGGTCTGGGGGCACACTATGGCCGTTGCTGTTTTTGCTGTTGCTGTTTTGTAATTTTGACATGTTTTTTTTTAATGCTGGTTTTTTGCTCTGTTTCCGGGTGGGTCTGTTGGGTACGGTTTTTGGGTTATGTGGGGAATGTTGGGGGTTTTTGTTTTTTATTTTCTCTTCTGTACGGGTCTGGGGGATGGGGTGGAGCTGGAATTTGGGAGCTACGTCAGAAAGGTGGGGTGGGGCAGTGCAAAAGTGCGGGCTTTCCTCTGGTTTCCTGCGCTGCGGGGCAGGAGGGGTGGAGCTGGCGGTGGGGGCGTGGTCTCTACTGGTTTTTCCCGCGCTGAAGCGGTGCCAAGGAGGTGTGGCAAGAGGGGGATGACCCCATGTCGGGAGGGGACGGGTTTTGGTGGGAGTTGCCGGGGTCAGCAGAAGTCAGCTGACTCACGGATGTACCATGGAGGGTGCATCGCGGCTAGGAGGGGTCCTAGCCTGGGGTGGGGGGGGGGGGGGGGGGGGGGGGGGGGGGGGGGGGGGGGATACCGGGTTGCTGCTGGAATGGCCGGGAAGGAGCTGGTGTGGGCCGGGGGGGTAGAGGAGAGGCATTATCGTCATGGGGAACGGGTCGGGCGGGGCGCGCTGGCCTGGGGCGAGCAGTCGATGAGCTATGGCTAGCCGGCTGAGGGGGGGGGGGGGGTGGTTGCCCTCTGATCCGGCTGATCACCTGGAACGTGAGGGGGCTGAATGGGCCGGTTAAGAGAACTAGGGTATTTTCTCATCTGAAGGGGCTGAAGGCGGACGTGGCTATGCTCCAGGAGACCCACCTGAAGGTGGCGGACCAGGTTCATCTGAGGAAGGGATGGGTGGGGCAGGTTTTCCACTCAGGATTAGACGCGAAGAACCGGGGGGTGGCGATTTTGGTGGGGAAGAGGGTGGCGTTTGAGGCGTCTGAGGTGGTGTCGGACAAGAAGGGCAGATATATTATGGTGAAGGGTAGGCTGCAGGGAGAGAAGGTGGTGCTGGTTAATGTATATGCCCTGAACTGGGATGATGCTGGCTTCATGAGGCGCATGTTGGGCCGCATTCCGGACCTGGAGGCAGGGGGCCTGATCATGGGGAGAGACTTTAACACAGTGCTGGATCCCCCACTGGACCGGTCCAGTTCAAGGACGGGTAGGAGACCGGCGGCGGCCAAAGTGCTGAGGGGGTTTATGGACCAGATGGGAGGGGTGGGTCCCTGGAGGTTTGGGAGGCCGAGGGCGCGGGAGTATTCCTTTATCTCTCATGTCCATAGGGTTTATTCCCGAATAGATTTTTTCGTCCTGAGCAGGGGATTGATCCCGAAGGTGCAGGATGCCGAGTATTCGGCCATAGCAATTTCAAACCATGCTCCGCACTGGGTTGATCTGGAGATGGGGGAGGCGCGGGACCAGCGCCCGCTATGGCGCCTGGATGTGGGGATGCTGGCTGATGAGGAGGTGTGTAGGAGGATCCGGGGAAGTATTGAGGGGTATCTTGATACCAACGACACGGGGGACGTCCGGGTGGGGATGGTCTGGGAGGTTCTGAAAGCAGTGATCCGGGGGGAGCTGATTTCCATCCGGGCCCATAGGGAAAGGAGGGAGAGGAGGGAGAGGGAGAGACTGGTGGGGGAGCTCCTGGATGTGGATAGGAGGTACGCGGAGGCACCGGAGGAGGGGTTGCTGGGGGAACGGCATAGCTTGCAGGCCAAGTTCGACTTGCTGACCACCAGAAAGGCGGAGACACAGTGGAAGAGGGCGCAGGGCGCGGTATATGAGTATGGGGAGAAGGCGAGCAGGATGTTGGCGCATCAGCTCCGTAGGCGAGATGGGGCTAGGGAAATTGGTGGAGTGATGGATAAGGGTGGGAATGTGGTGCAGAAGGGGGCAGAGGTAAACGGAGTCTTTAGAGACTTCTACGAGGAACTGTACCGGTCGGAGCCACTGATGGAACGGGGAGGGGGGGGGGGGGGGGGGGTGGGGGGGGGGGGGGGGGGATGGAGAGCTTCATGAACAGGCTATGTTTCCCAAAGGTTCAAGAGGAGCTGGTGTAGGGGCTGGGGGGCGCCGATAGAGTTGGAGGAGCTAGTCAGGGGGATTGGCCAAATGCAGTCAGGTAAGGCGCCGGGGCCGGATGGGTTCCAGGTGGAATTTTATAAAAAGTATGCGGATCTGGTGGGCCCCCTGTTGGTGCGAGCCTTCAATGAGGCACGGGAGGGGGGGGTTTTGCCCCCGACGATGTCGCGGGCGCTGATCTCTCTGATCCTGAAGCGGGATAAGGACCCCTTGCAGTATGGATCATACAGGCCTATCTCGCTCCTCAATGTTGACGCTAAGTTGCTGGCGAAGATCCTGGCCACAAGGATAGAGGACTGTGTGCCAGGGGTTATACACGAGGATCAGACAGGATTTGTCAAGGGACGGCAGCTCAACACAAATGTGCGGCGATTGCTAAATGTTATTATGATGCCGGCGGTGGAGGGGGAGGCGGAGATAGTGGTGGCGCTGGATGCAGAGAAAGCGTTTGATAGAGTTGAGTGGGGGTACCTGTGGGAAGTGCTGGAGCGGTTCGGATTCGGGGAGGGGTTCATCAAATGGGTGAGGTTGCTCTACGCGGCTCCGATGGCGAGTGTAGTTACCAATGGAAGGAGATCGGAGTACTTCAGGCTCTACCGTGGGACCAGGCAGGGGTGCCCCCTGTCCCCCTTGCTCTTTGCACTGGCGATTGAACCTCTGGCTATGGCGTTGAGGGAGTCAGGGAGGTGGAGGGGTCTGGTGCGGGGTGGGGAGGAACATCGGGTATCGCTGTATGCGGACGACCTGCTGTTGTATGTGGCGGACCCAGAAGGGGGAATGGCGGGGGTGATGGAGCTGTTGGCTGAGTTTGGGAGCTTCTCGGGCTATAAATTAAATTTAGGCAAGAGTGAGGTATTTGTAGTACACCCGGGTGATCAGGAGGAGGGAATTGGGAGGCTCCTGTTTAAGAGGGCAGTGAAGAGTTTCAGATACCTGGGGGTGCAGGTGGCCAGGAGTTGGGGGACTCTCCATAAGCTTAATTTTACCAGGCTGGTGGAGCAGATGGAGGAGGAATTTAAAAGGTGGGACATGGTGCCGCTATCGCTGGCGGGTAGAGTGCAGTCCGTCAAAATGACGGTTCTCCCGAGGTTCTTGTTCCTCTTTCAGTGTTTGCCCATCTTTCCCCTTAGGGCCTTTTTAGGAGGGTGACTAGCAGCATCATGAGCTTTGTTTGGGCGCATGGGACCCCGAGGGTGAAGAGGGTCTTCTTGGAGCGGGGTAGAGATGGTGGGGGGCTGGCGTTACCCAATCTCTCGGGGTATTATTGGGCGGCCAATGTGTCTATGGTGCGCAAGTGGGTGATGGAGGGGGAGGGGGCAGCATGGAAACGGATGGAGAGGGCGTCCTGTGGAGATACAAGCCTGGGGGCCCTGGTAACGGTGCCGTGGCCGCTCCCTCCTACGAGGTATACCATGAGTCCGGTGGTGGCGGCTACCCTCAAGATTTGAGGGCAGTGGAGGCGACATAGGGGAGAAGTGGGGGGCTCGATGGAGGCTCCGTTAAGGGGGAACCATCGGTTCGTCCCGGGGAACATTGATGGGGGGTTCCAGGGTTGGCACAGAGCGCGCATCAGACAGCTGAGGGACCTGTTCATTGATGGAAGGTTTGCGAGCCTGGGGGAGTTGGAGGAGAAATTTGGGCTCCCCCAGGGAAACATGTTCAGGTATCTGCAGGTAAAGGCGTTTGCTAGGCGGCAGGTGGAGGGATTCCCTTCGCTTCCTGCGAGGGGGGTGAGCGACAGGGTGCTTTCGGGGGTTTGGGTTGGGGAGGGGAAGGTATCTGATATCTACAAGGTAACGCAGGAAGCGGAGGAGGGGTCAGTAGAGGAGCTGAAAGCTAAGTGGGAGGGGGAACTGGGGGAACGGATCGAAGATGGGACACGGGCTGATGCCCTGGAGAGGATTAACTCTTCCTCCTCATATGCGCGGCTTAGCCTCATCCAATTCAAGGTGTTGCACCGGGCCCACATGTCAGGGTCTAGGATGAGTAAGTTCTTTGGGGGTGAAGATAGGTGTGTCAGGTGTTCGGGGAGTCCAGCGAACCATGCCCATATGTTTTGGGCATGCCCGGCACTGGAGGAGTTCTGGAAGGGGGTGGCAAAGACGATGTCGAGGGTAGTAGGATCCAGGGTCAAGCCAGGCTGGGGACTCACGATTTTTGGGGTTGGGGTGGAGCCGGGAGTGCAGGAGGTGAAAGAGGCCGGTGTGCTGGCCTTTGCGTCCCTAGTAGCCCGGCGGAGGATCTTGCTACAGTGGAAGGATGCGAGACCCCCAAGCGTGGAGACCTGGATCAACGACATGGCGGGTTTTATTAAGCTAGAGAAGGTCAAATTCGCCCTGAGAGGATCGGTCAAGGGTTCTTTAGGCGGTGGCAACCTTTCCTCGACTTCCTGGCTCAACGATAGGGTACTGGGACAGCAGCAGCAGCAACCCGGGGGGGAGGGGGGAAGAAGGGGGGAAAGGGGGGGTAAAGGGGGGGGGGAGACGATGGCTATGTTTGTTTATTTAATTTTAATTTATTTTTAAGTTTTCTTGTTGTTTACTGGGTTTGGGGTGGGGGGTGGGGGGGGGGTGTGATACAAGCGTTGATACGGTCTTGGGGGTGTTACAGTTATTATGGGGTTATATTGTTGCTTTTCATTGTTTGTTGTTATATTTTCTGTAAAAAATTCCAATAAAAGTTATTTAAAAAAAAAGAGGTTATGCTGTTGGGTGGGATAAGGATAGAGGATTAGCTAACTGACAGGAAACAGAGAATCAGAATAAATAAATCATTTTCAGGAAGGCAAACTACCTTTGGTGGGGCAATGGTGGGGCCTCAATTATTAACGATCCATATTCATAACTTGGATGGAGGACCCACTGTATTGTAGCCACATTTGCTGACAGTACAAAGTTAGGTAGGAGAACTAGTTGGAAAGAGAATAATAAGAATCTGCAATGGGTTATAGATTCTTTTATTCTTTCATGGGATGTGGGCAGTGCTGGCTAGGCCAGCATTTATTACCCATCCCTAGGTGCCCTTGAGAAGGTAGTGCTGAGCCCCTTCTTGAACCACTGCAGTTCATGTGGTGTAGGTGCACCCACAGTGCTGTTAGCGGGTGATTTCTAGTGACAGTAAAGGAACTGCAATATATTTCCAAGTCAGAGTGGTGAGTGACTTGGAGGGGAACTTGCAGGCAGTGATGTTCCCATGCATCAGCTGCCCTTATCCTTCTTGATGGTAGAGGTCACAGGTTTGGAAGGTATTGTCGAAGGACCCTTGGTGAGTTTCTGCAGTGCATCTTGTAGATGGTAAAGACTGCTGCCATTTTGTGTTGGCATTGAGAGTGTTGTTGAAAATACGGAAAAATGTGTCATTTGAAACATGGAAGTCTGGCAATATCTGGTCTAAGAGAAACATGAGAGGATACAGGGAAAAATCCCACGAAAGGTTAATAGCAGCTGCAAAGTGCAGGATTATCAAATGCAAATTCTTTCTCTCAAGCAGGTTTAGCAAACACACAGGATTCTTGTATTAAGCTAAAAACAATGGCTCACACCTTAATTGAAAGTAACTATCTTAGGAAGCATCTGGAAAAGCATGGATGAGAGTTTCAATTGAATTAAGTGACAAATGTTTAGAACAGGCAGGTCTTTCAAGTCATAACCAAGTGAAATTTTAGCATACAGCTAAAAGCAAAGGTTTCACACCTTCATTGAAATTAACTCTCTTAGTAAACACCTGGAAAGGAAAGGATGAGGTTCAATTGAATTTGCTAACAATTCTAAGTGTGAAATTCTACTAACATCAAATAAATTCAAGAAAATTGGAGACAATCAGTCTAGGAGAAACATAATTTAAAGTCAAAATCAAAGGCAAAGTTATGAGCTGGGACACAATTGGAAAAATAATACCATACAAATGACAGGAATTAAAAGTAACACCTCTATTGAAACCAAAGCATTTTGAATATCACAAAGGAACTTTGAACATCACAAAGGACAATGTAATCAGATCTGAGAGGTGAGGTTATGCCCAAAATAAATAATTAGTTGTATTAGAATGTTTAGATCAAAGATACTTTTAACAATAATCAAAGTGAAATAAGTTAATTTACAATAAGGTAATAAAAACTTAATAATTGTTAGAAAGAGAATATAAACCCAGGGAGCAGAGACAGAAGGAGACTCAGAGAACTCAGAGAGAGGAGAGGAGAGAAGCATATTCAGCTCTCACAGCTCGGTCATGGGAAAGACAAGACAAGCAGCCAAGCTTAAACAGCTATACATCTAAGGAAGACTTGAATTTAAACAGGAGTCAGAGTCAGCTGAGAGATAGCTAGCAGAGCCAGCTCTTATAGCTCAGTACGTGGGATTGACAAGACACAGCAACGGAGCTAACCAGCGAATACATCTCAAGAAGACCAGACTTTAAAGAAGATTGATTGTCAAGGTGGGCCTGAAGGTCCCTTCAACCAACTAGAAGAATCCAGAAGCAAGATCTTTTTACCTTTCTGTAGAGAAAGTGTTTGCAGCTTTTAAAATAAAAAATATAATAATAAAATAACTTAATTTAACCTGAAATAGTGGTTATTCCTAAAGTCTACTTTACTTACTTAGCAAAGCAGGACCCAGGACATTGATGCTACTAAGTGGTAAGTAGATAAAATCTTCGGTGAAGGTATGGGTTATATCGGGGGATAACCTGAAAATATAGTTTGACCTGAATAGCACCCACTGAAGCCTGCATCGGAGTCAGGGAGTGAGAATCCCTGTTCACCATTTAGAATGTTGGCCCTTTTTGGTATAGGGGGAATTCTAAGAATAATGGTGAGTTTTCAAAAACAAGAGAGTGAATATTGGAAGTGGTGCCAATCAAGTGGAATGGTTTGTTCTGGTTGGTGTCAAGCGCCTTGAGTGCTGGAACTGCAGTCAACCAGGCAAGGGGTGAGTATTCCATCACATTCCTGACATGTTCTTGTAGTTAGTGGTCAGGCTTTGGGGAGTCAGCAGGTGAGTCACTTAGAATCATCGAACACCTGCAGTGCAGAAGGAGGCCATTTGTCCCAAGGAGTTTGCACCGGCCCTCTGAAAGAGCACCCCACCCAGGCCCACTCTGCACCCTATCCCCTTAACCCTGTAATCTAGCGTTTTGACACTAAGGGGCAAATTAGCATGGCAAATCCACTTAACTTGCTGCAGAATTTCCAGCCTCTGACCTGGACTTGTAGCCATGTATTCTCTATGGCTAGTCCAGATCAGTTTCTGGTCAGTGATAACCCCAGGATGTTGGTATTGCCGATTCAGCAATGGTAATGCCATTGAATGTCAAGCGGAGATGATTGGATTATCTCTTGTTGGTTATGATCATTGCCGCTTGGAACTTGTCTGGCACGAATTTTACTTACCATTTATCAGCCCAAGCCTGAAGATTCTCCAGGTCTTGCTGCATATGGATACAGACTGAGTTAGTACCTGAGGAGTCACGAGTGGCGTTGAACATTGTGCAATCTTCAGTGAACATCTCCACTTCTGACCTTATGGAACAGGGAAGATCATTGATGAAACAGCTGAAGAGGGTTGGGCCATGGACACTATCCAAGCAACTCCTGCAGTGAATTGCTGGGACTGAGATGATTGCCCTCCAATAGCCATAACACTCTTCCTTTGCGCTAGGTATGACTCCAACCAGTGGAGAGTTTTCCCATTGATTTCCATTGTCTCCAGTTTTGTTCGGGCTCCTTGATCATACATTTGGTGAAATGCTGCCTTGATGTCAAGGGCAGTCACTCTCATCTTACCTCTTGAGTTCAGCTTTTGTCTCCATGCTGGGACCAAGATTGTCATGAGGTCAGGAGCTTAAACGACCCTTGTGAGACCCAAATTGAGCATCAGTGAGCAGGTTAATAATGAGTAAGTGCCATCTGATTGCACTGTCAATGGCACCTTCCATCACCTTGTTGCAGATTGAGAGTAGACTGTGTGGCAGTAAATGATGAGTTGAATTTGTCTTGCTTTTTGTGGGGGTAGATTACAGGGTTGATGCCACCACTGTAGCTGTACTGGAGTAGCTTGACTAATGTTGCACGTTTTACTGTGGTTGTAAAACGCGTTTATTGGAGTGTATTAACACGCCTCCGAGTTCGACGTGTGCTTAACACTACTAGGCTCTGTTCTATGTAATTATTTAGCTCTGGAGTCGCCAGTTGCCGTATAGGCAACGTCACAAGTATTCCAAGGTCAAGTTCAAAGTAATAAAGACGATACACCGATTAGTAAAGTTCAAACGATCAATATTTATTATACAGTTATAATAAATACTCATGCACACACTAAGAGACTAAGCTATAACTAAACTTAAGTGAACAGAATACTTATCTAACAGGAACAGGCAAGGTCAGAGAACGAGGCCTTCGTCCTGGTCTTGTACTGCAGCCTTCAGCAAGCGTTCTGGTACTTGGGAGTCTAGTGGGCTTGGATCGCGTAGCGAGCGTTGAACTTACGGTTTCGGCGGCTGGTGCTCAACGGCTGGAGTCAGGATGCAAGATGTCAGTCAGAGCCGGAGCACGAGTTTAACAGACCGGGCTCTGTGGGGAATTTGCTTTTATACCCCTCTCTAATGTCCTTGCCCCCTTCTAGGCGGGCTCTACCTTTCGGTACCGATTGGAACGTTTCCAAACGGCTACCTTCGAAATCCTCCAATGCGGGGGCTTCCCTCGATGTTGGGGGGTGGTTTCGATATTCTTTACTCTGGTGCCATCCTGTCTGCTCCACCAATTAAGTGCTACATTGAGATGGAAATGTTGCCATTGTGTGTGCCTGGATCTGGGCTGCCTCATCAGAATGTTAAGCGCTTTGCCATTAACACCTTTGGCTTGGAGATCTGCACCTGGCCAGAAAACTGGTTTGCTGCTTGCAAAATGCTAATTAGTTGAGAGCAGGCTGTCTGTTCTCACTAAACAGGCTTTCCCTGCTGTCTTCCATTTTAGTTTGGCTCAGTGTCCATTTTGCGTGGCCAGCATGGCTACACTATGGGTGTGGCAAGTACTGGAGGACAAGTGTTCAGTACTATTGTAGAGTATTGTCGGGCCTTATGGTCTTATAGGAGAATGGGAATACAAAAAATATCAGCCATGATTGAATGGCGGAGCAGACTCGATGGGCCGAGTGGCCTAATTCTGCTCCTGCTCCTATGTCTTATGGTCTTATGAAATGAAATGAAATGAAAATCGCTTATTGTCACGAGTAGGCTTCAATGAAGTTACTATGAAAAGCCCCTAGTCCCCATATTCCGGCGCCTGTTCGGGGAGGCTGGTACGGGAATTGAACCATGCTGCTGGCCTGCCTTGGTCTGCATTAAAAGCCAGCGATTTAGCCCATTGTGCTAAACCAGCCCTTATAGCCAATATCCAGTGCCTTTAGCTGTTTTTGAATCAAATTGGTGGAAGACTGACATCTATGATGCAGGGGATCCCAGGTGGCGACTGAGATGTATCATTCACTTGGTATTTTTGGCTGAAGATGAGTGCATAAGCTTCAGTTTATCTTTTGCACTGATGTGCTGGTCTCCTTGGGCGGGGGGGCTGGGGTGGCAACTGAGAGAGGCAACTCACATGCCTCTCTCAGGCAGCACCACCATGCCAACTCCTGGATCGTGCATACCAATTCCAGGGTCAACCCTTGTCCCTGCCTATCTGCCCCACCGACCACCCATAACCCCCACCGACTGCTGAGGCCTCTGGCCATGCAGATGAAGGCTATAGCCCCTAGGGAATTGGCAATCATGGGTGGGCAGGCCATGTAGCGTGTGAGAGTCATTGCTTAGCATCGCAATCAGACTACGCTGCCTAAACAATGCACCTGAACACTGTGGGAGGCAACACCCCACACGCAGCAGCCAACATCCGAACACCCAGGGGATGGGACACAGCTCCCGGGGACATGTCCATGGCCGGATGGTGGGTGAGTGCCACAGGGAGGGAGCCAGCACCTGGTCCGGTTGATGTTGTGAGCGGGTGTCTGGGGTACAGGGTCTGGAGCAGGTGAGTGGAGCCTGCTGTGGCCGGACGTACGTGGACAGGGCATTCCAGTAGGGTGTTGGGGGGGGGGGGGGGGATCAGTAGGGGAATGGAGGGTCCTGGGGTAAGAGAAACCACTGTTTGTTAGTCTAACATCCTCTCCCGATGCCTTTCATATATTGAACGCTATGGCAGGGATGTTGGACACAGAGGTTGCCCAAGTGGTGCTAGTGCTACGCAATGTGGCCACATGCCGGAAAACGTGGCAGCTGCAGCGTCTGCAGATGTTGGAGGCAACGGCCCATGTGCCAGACCCCGCCCCATACCCTGACGACCAGGCTGCCCATCAGGCCATTGGGATGGACCCAGAAGGGGAGTTCCGCTGCTGCCCAGGGTGTACAGGAGTTGCTGGTCATTCGAACAAATGATGGGCAGCATGTGTCGCAGGAGGCTCCACCTTAACAAGGGGACAGTGTGACACCTGTCCCAAATCCTTACAGACTTAGCACCACATGGAGGAGGAGCACACCCGCTCCCGGTGGCCATCAAGATCACTGCAGACCTGAACTTTTACGCCAGGGCTCAATTGGGGACCTGTGTGGCATCTCACAGGCTACAGCTCACAGGTGCATCCGGCAGGTCATGGATGCCCTGTATGACCAGGCAGAATACTACATCATCTTTGACATGGAGCAAGCACAGCAAGGTGGCCGGGCAGGTTTCTCTGCCATCGCCGTGATGCCACAGTTCCAGAGGGTCATGGATGCCACGTATGTGGCCCTACACTCACCAGGCCATCTGGGGGTGCCCTATGTTAACAGAAAGGGGTTCCACTCCCTCAACATACAACTCTTCTGTGACCGCCAGATGAAGATCATGCACGTGTGTGCACGCTGTGGTGATATGCATACATGCATATCTGTGTATAACTGTACAAATGTATAACGCTGTTCATCGGTGCATGTAATCACAGATATGACCTCCTGCCAGTGGGTGGTGCCAGACATGCATCATGTGACTGACGGATAGCAGGACAATTGCATTTACTGTAGCTTTCTAGGAACTTGAATAACTTTCTTTGTACATAGATTTGTTAGTTACCTGCCCACGTGTTTAGTAAAAATTAATCGTTCTGGTTGAACACATATGCATTCTGTGTGTGTCTTTATGATCAGGGGAACCACGAAACACAACACACGCTTCCCGGGGAGTGTGCATGATGGCTACATCCTGGGGCAGTCGGTCATCCCTGCCCTCTTCGAGGAGCACCCCAGGATGGGCAGTTGGCTCTTGGGGGATAAGGGATATCTGCTGAGGACATGGCTCAAGATGCTAGTACGGAGGCTGGAGACCGAAGCAGAGACCCGGTACAATGAGGCCCATGCAGCTACCCAGACTGTCATTGAGCAGTGCAGCGGACTCCTCAAGATACGGTTCTGATGCCTTGACTGCTCCAGTGGCGCACTCCAGTACAACGTCGAGAGGGTCGTCTGCTTCGTGGTGGTCTGCGGTGTCCTTCACCACTTCGCACAGCAGTGGGACGGTGAGCTGGAGGTTGGTGACGAGGAACATGCGGCCACCGAGGAGGAGGAGAAGGAGGAGGAGTGGGACAAGTCGAGGAGAACGAGGATGATGAGGAGGCACTGGACCAGCAGGGACTGAAGGACGAGGCAAGGGCTGCAGGACAGGCAGCAGCGATGAGGGTCCGGCATGCCTGAAGGCCAGGGAGGCCCTCATACTTGCTCGCTTCACTTAGGACATGGCCTGGTCTGTCATCGCAACCTTACCCCCACCACCCCTATTTCCCACCCTCCCAGGGTATGTGTCACAACACTCCAGGGTTCTGGGACTGTGTTGGCACTGTCCACGGGTAATAGTCGAGGGCATGGGTGAAAATACCCCGCAGAGAGCTGGGCCCGCTCCTCGAAGGAGGTAAAGATTCTCAAGTCCGGTGCCCACCACTAGTCTGGGCCCTCTCCCGCCGGGTATGCGGGAGCTTCCCCTGAGGAGATGCAGAGAGGGTATTGTTAGCCACACGCTGGTTCACAGTTGGGGGGGTGGGTGTATGAAGGGAAGGTTGGGGTAGAGGGAGGGATCAAGTGGTGAGCAGAGGGAGGGTTGGGGGGATGACGTTGGTGTCTACTCACTCGTGTTGCCCGGTGTAAGTCGTTGACCTCCTCCCGGCACTGGAGGCCAGTCCTCCTGGTCACACTGCCCGAGCTGACTGCTGTCGCCACCTCGTCCCAGGCAGTACTGGCTGCTGTGTGGCTCACCCTCCAGGGCCCCTAGGGGAACAGGACATTCATCCTGGTCTCCAACTTGTCCAGGAGCCTACCCAGGTCAGTGTCCCTGAATCTTGGGGCTGGTCTCCTTGATGCCATTGTTGCGAGCTGGCAGCGGTTGGCTCAGCAAGTGCAGCCCGGCCTTGTTAGTGGGGGGCTGGCGAGCGCGATCCCGGAAAATCAGCTGGTGGCCGTCATTTGGGGCGAGAAGCCTGTGAGGCCTCATCAGGTGGACCAATTAACATTGAATAGCGTTGCCAGCCACGCTGCGCCGAGCTCCGGAAAACCCATGGCAATTCCCGCTTGCTACCACATTTAGAAATTTTTCCGGAGAATCGCGCCCTCGATCTTTGAAAAAAGAGATAAAACGGTTGCCATGTCTCAGCACAACCCCCGATGGTAAATTTAATATTCTGCAAATGCAAAAAGACATTAAGTTCCCAAACCAGCCAGAGGAACTAGGCAGAGCAGGAGACCTCCAGCCGAGGCAGTATCTGCATCCGGCCGATCAATGAGGCAAAGGCGATAATGTCCACCTCTATCCCAGAATGAACTGCCAGAGTCCGAAACCCCAAATACGGCCACCAGGGGGCATGGCTGTAATTCTAATCGGTAATATTAGAATAATGTTAAAAAATGTAGCCCAGAGGCTGGCGAGTCTGGGGCTGGACCAAAACATATGAAAAAAAAATGAAAATCACTTATTGTCACGAGTAGGCTTCAATGAAGTTACTGTGAAAAGTCCCCAGTCGCCACATTCCAGCGCCTGTCCGGGGAGGCTGGTACGGGAATCGAACCGTGCTGCTGGCCTGCTTGGTCTGCTTTAAAAGCCAGCGATTTAGTTCAGTGAGCTAAACCAGCCCCTATGTGGGGCAAGGGAACAGCGATCACATCTGTTCTCATAATTTGGGAAAAACCCATTAATTCTTGCCTTGGTCAAGCGTGTTCTATTTAGCACTTCGAGCTGAAGTAGGCTCAACTGGGCACAGGAGGACGTGGAGTTGTATAGGGCCATGTATAGGGCCTCTTCCAAAACCTCGCTTGTGAGTGTAGGGCCCAGTTCACTCTCCCATTTCATCCTCACCACGTTCAGATGAGAGAATGTGACCATGTAGGTCTGAGATAGACGCCCTGCAGACTGAGCCGAGGATAGAATCCACTCCAGTAAAGTGGAAGGTGATGCCAGGGGAAAGGAAGGGAAAGGTGTATGGGTGAAATAGCGAAAAAGGTTCGGGGAATGATCTATTTTTGCACTATTAATGTTTAACGCTTATTGTTCTTTTTCTGTTTTTTGTTATAAAATTTTACAAATACTCCAATAAAAATATTTGAAATAAATTAATAAATAGTGAAAAAGACCAGAGTTGGGCAGCTAAAATTTGTCTGCTAATTCTCTAAAGCTGGCAACCCCCCCCCCCCCCCCCCCCCCCCCCCCCCCCCTCTCCAGGAACAGGTTACCAAAGTGCTCGAGTCCCTCAGTTTCCACAAGTTAAAAGTTGAGCTCAGCCCTGAAGGAGATAGGGGCCGGTGAAGACAAAGGACAGGAGTTTAAAATGTTGTCTGTACTGTACTGCTTCCAGGTTCTGAGAGGGGACACCACCACCAGGCTCAAGAAGAATCCAGTGGGAGAAAAGGGCAACGGTGCAGCAACTATGGCAAGGAGAATGGGTGTAGTTGAAGAGCGAGCCTCCATTTGGCCCCAGATTGAATCGGAATCACTGATCTACAGTAATATGTTTGGATATTGGCAGCCCAGTAATAAAGTAATAAGTTTGGGAGGGTCAAGCCCCCTGTCTGCCTTTCCATCTGGAGTAGAACGGGATTGTTTCCTGCCCAAATAAAAGCGGATATCAATTTATTAACCTTGATAAAAAAGGATTTGGGCAGGAAAATGGAGAAGCATAGCAAGAAAAGAAAAATCTGGGGACTATGTTCATTTTTATTGTTTGAATCCTGCCAGCCGCTGATTTCTCAAACTTCGTTAATGAAATCAATAAACGGCTTCCATCTCCGGGTAAACCTCTCTGCCGACCCCCCCCCAAGGCGAACTTAACCTTCTCCATTCCTCAGGAATCCCTCCAAGTCGCTCACCCACACCCCTGCTTTCGGCAGCTCCGAGTCCCGCCACCCTGGCGTAATCCGTGCCTGGACTGTCAGGGAGGCAAAGGCCAAAACATCGGCCTCTCTCACCTGGTCTTCCAACATCCCAAATATCGCCACCTCTGGTCTCGAAACCACCTCCACTCCCAACACCTTGGCATAACATCCAAAAACCCCTCAATCTTAGACATGCCCAGAACATGTGGACGTGATTTGCGGGCCCCCCTGCACACCACCCATACCTATCCTCTACCCCCGCAAAGAACCTACTCCTCCTCGCCACCGTCATATGAGCTCTATGTACCACTTTGAACTGGATGAGACTTAGCCTCGCACATAACGAGGATGTGTTCACCCTCGGCAAGGCCTCTGCCCATGTCCAGGTCTCCACCCCCCCTCCCACCTCCTCCTCCCATTTCCTCTTAATATCCTCCACCAGGGCTCCTTCCCACTCTATCAACTCCTTATAAACATCCCACGCCTTCCGCTCCCCTGTTTTGTCCTTCGACAGCACCTTGTACTGCAACCGCAGGGGCTGGAGCCCGGGAAAGAACGGCACCTATCTCCTTACAAAGTCCCGAACCTGCAGGTACCTAAAGCTATTTCCCCTGGCAACTCATACACTTGCTCCAGGTCCACCAACTCTGCAAATTAGCCCCCTATAAACAGATCGCCAGAGCATTCAGTCCCTGTCTGCCGCCACCCCCGAGACCTCGCACCCAGCCCCACCAGCGCAAACCTATGGTTATTATAAATTGGCGCCCACACCAAGGTATCATTCAGCCCCAGATTCTGCCGCCACTGCCCCACACTGTTAGGACCGACACCACCACTGGTCGGCGAGAACGATAAAGACGCCAACAGCAAAGCCCTTAAACACGTATCCCTCCATGATGCCACCTCCATCCGCCCCCATACTGACCGCTCCCCAACATTGCATTTTCTAACCATAGCAATATTTGTCGTAGATCATAGAATTTACAGTGCAGAAGGAGGACATTTGGCCCATCTAGTCTGCACCCTTGAAAAGAGCACCCTAATTTTAAAAAATATATATTTTTATTCTCCTAACTTTTAACATTTTCTCCCAAATTTACACCCACCAACAATAAACAATAATCAGTAATGAATATGTCAATCCCCATGTCAATAACGACGATCCCATCCTCCCACCAAACCCCAAACATTAGCCCGCATGTTCACATAAACAAATGACAGAAAGCAATCAGGAATCACACATAGCACCCATTAACACACTCAGCCCCCCTTCCCCAATCCTCCAAACCCCCCCCCCCCAACTAATGTTCGATGTAATCCAGTTCTTGAAAGTGCATGATGAATAATGCCCATGAATTGTAGAACCCCTCCATCCTTCCCCTCAGTTCAAACTTAACCTTCTCCAGAGTCAGGAATTCCAACAGATCCCCCCCCCACGCCAGGGCACAGGGTGGAGAGGTTGCTCTCCATCCCATCAGGATTCGCCTTCGGGTGATCAACGAGAAGAAGGCTACAATATCTGCCTCCGTACCCGTTTCCAAACCTGGCTGGTCCGATACCCCGAATATGGCCTCCTGAGGGCCCGGGTCCAGTTTCATGTCCACCACTTTAGAGATTACCCTAAAAACCTCCTTCCAGTAATCCTCCAGCTTCGGACAGGACCAAAACATATGAACATGATTTGCCCCCCCCCCCCCCAACGTTCACACACATCTTCTACCCCTTCAAAGAATAGGTTCACTCTCCGGAGCATCTCACAGCAGAACCCCTCTCCATACCCTCTCCCAACTCTTCCGCCCACTTTGCTTTGATCCCTTCCAGTGGTACCTTCTCCTCTTCCAAAATAGCTCCGTAAACCGCCGACACTGCCCCTTTTCCAACCCCCAGTCGTCAGCACATCCTCCACCAATGTGGAGTCCGGCTCCACCGGGAAGCTCTGTATCTCCTTTCTGGCAAAATCTCGAACCTGCATGTATCTGAACATTTCCCCCTGCTCCAGCCCCTAGACAGCACCCTACAAAAGCCCACACCTCAACCCTATCCCCGCAACCCAGTAACACCACCTAATCTTTTGGAGACCAAGGGGCAATTTAGCATGGCCAATCCACCTAACCTGCACATGTTTGGACAGTAGGAGGAAACCGGAGCACCCAGAGGAAATCCAGACATGGGGAGAAAGTGCAAACTCAACACCGACAGTTACTCGAGGCCGGAATTGAACCTGGGACACTGGAGCTGTGAGACAGCAATGCTAACCACTGTGCCACCTGCAAAGTTGAATAGTAGAGAATTTCACCCCGTAGTAATTCATCATATTCGGCAACACCTGTAGAGTTCTATTAAAGGTTTAGGGTGGACTTGGGGCCACTGCTGGTGAGGGTGTATATTGAAGGAATGGAGAGGGGGGAACTCCCCCCAACACTGTCTCAGGCTTCCATCTCCCTGATATTAAAGAAGGATAAGGATCCGGATCAATGCGGGTTGTACTGCTGGTATCAATATTTAACGTGGGTGCTAAGTTTTTGGCGAAGGTGTTGGCATCGCAAATTGAGGACAGTGTGCTGGGGTGACAGGCAAAGATCAAATGGGTTTTGTGAAGGGGAGGCAGTTGTCGGCGAATGTGAGAAGGCTACTCAATGTACTCATGATGCTTTCAGAGGGGCAGGAAGTGCTATCACTTGCTGCTTATGTTGTTTGACACACAAGTAGTCAGTCCTATGTTGGAGCTTCACCAGGTTGACACCTCATTTTTCGGTTTTCCTGGTGCTGTTTCCTGCACTTTTCATTGAACCAGGATTGATCCCCTGGCTTGACAGTAATGGTAGATTGGGGGATATTGTCGGGCCATAAGGTTATAAATTGTAGTTGAAGGCAATTCTGCTGCTCTTAATGGGCCACAGTGCCTCATGGATGCCCATTTGAGTTGCTGGGTCTGTTTTAAATTTAGCATGTTGGTAGTATCACACAACACGGTGAAGAGTATCCTCAATATGAAGACAGGATTTGTCTCCATTAGGATGTGTGTTAGTAACTCCTACCAATATTGTTGTGGACAAATGGATATGCCACAGGTAGATTGGTGAGGATGAGGTTAAATTCTTTATCAAGATGAATTGACAGGTGTGCTAATGGAGGTGACCACCCACTCTAGTAGGATTGGATGGGCCCGGACTCTGCACAAAACCCTTTGCTAAGTTGGTGTTAGACATTGAGCACAGGCTTTCTGACAGGCTTTCCAGCACAAATTATTTCATTATCGAAATGTAATGGCACAGGAGGAGGTCATTTGGCCCATTATGATTATGCTCCTCAGGAGCATTATAAAACAAACTATGATACCAAGCCACATAAGGAGAAATTAGGTCAGATGGACTGTATCAATAATCATCTATTTTGCTATTGGGAGATTACTTCAGATTGTTTCAGGGGATTTAAGTTTAGATTTGTACACCCATCAGCCTTCTTCTGTAACCTGGACCATTGAAGTCCTGAGCCGTAATTTGCCTGCTGTGGGATCTTCAGGTACTGCCTAGGGCGACCCTTTGTCGCGAGGGTGCAAACAATGGGAAACCCCATCGCCGGCCAATGGCTGGCCACCTCCACCGCTGGAAAACATACTGTGGGGCCTGTCCCTTATCTGCATCATGCCATTGAACTAAAGTGTGACCTCACCCCTTGGCAAGCTGGCAGCTACTTTATCCTACTCCTCATCCTGGCTCTTCTGCACTTGTGCCTAATATCTCACCCTATGCTGCCCTTCTTATATCCTAGCCTTCTAAAGTTCATGCAGTGTTAATATCTAAGCGGGGTGCAAGTGTAAGATCATGTGACATTGTTCACCTTAATTGTCTTCTTCCTCTTCATCCATTGCCAGGGAGGTGGCTGTTCTTGAATATCTGAAAGGAAAAAGAGATGAGGTTGGCTTGTGGTGAGGTGAATGGAATAAGGAGGAAGTGTATGATGGTACTATCACAAGCCTCTGAGTCAAAAGAGATTGAGGGGTGAGGAAGATCATTGTTGATATCGTCAGCTCTGCCCGTGGCCACGTCGATATCCTGAAGAGCTGCACTTTTCTCCTCCAGTTCTTTCTTGCTGCCTACAGTTCTTGCCCATCTTCACCTGCAGATGGGAAGTGTGGTAGTGAGCGTCCTGCAGTATGTTTGGGTGGTAACACTTGAAGGAAACCACATTGACACTGGAAGAGTACCGGGGGTGGGGATTGGCTCCAGGGTACCGGAGCCTAATCAGGTGAGACCGTGGGGGAAGACTCAGGGGTGACCATGGAATTAACTCAGGGGGTGCTGGGGGAAGACTGTGGAGTACTGGGATGAAGACTGTCAAGTGTGATAAGTGCCATTCCTGAGGATGCCTTCTGCTGCTGGCCAATTGGCTTATTGGGAGGACAACACAGAGGGAAGGGAAACCTGAGGCAGCGTGGTGGGTGGGTGGGGAGACATGACAATCTAACGGTTCCACTCAAATCTGCAGGGAGGGGTTTTTGGAGATGGGATATTGACAAGGGCAAGTCCAATGGAAAGGCATGTCAGTGATCTGTACACCCTGTTGAAGCTCAGATCGTTCAGCTGTAACTCAATTGACATGTCCAGAGCCAAATTAGTCACACAATTATGCCCATTCAAGCACCACTTTTATGCATGAGTGTCACAGATTGCTGCTCAGTTTTTAACCCTTGGTATACTGACTTCCAAAATCGATGACTGCCATGGTGTGCCTGTACCATTGGCCAACTGGGCAAGCAACTGCATACACTTAGAGAGTTGGCAATTGCACGCTGTTCGAGGAGAGAACTCTTGGCTGTATGCTGAGGTGCATATTGACATGTGCCCTCATAGGCCAGCTTGAGCACAAGATCTTGGAGTGAAGCTTTTGACAATGTCTGTGCCTGAGATGAGAGCTCAGGATGCAATCGAGTGGCCAAAGCTGTGGCTGCTGTAGTGTAGGGCAAGGATGGTGTGGAGTTTTGCCAAAACAGACTGTGAAATAAGGGCTGGGCATCAATGCAGTGGCCAGGGCATGAACCTAGAACATAGAACATAGAACAGTACAGCACGGAACAGGCCCTTCGGCCCTCGATGTTGTGCCGAGCAATGATCACCCTACTTAAACCCACGTAACCCGTATACCCGTAACCCAACAATTCCCCCCATTAACCTTACACTACGGGCAATTTAGCATGGCCAATCCACCTAACCCGCACATCTTTGGACTGTGGGAGGAAACCGGAGCACCCGGAGGAAACCCACGCACACACAGGGAGGACGTGCAGACTCCACACAGACAGTGACCCAGCCGGGAATCGAACCTGGGACCCTGGAGCTGTGAAGCATTGATGCTAACCACCATGCTACCGTGAGGCCCATTATGCTACCGTGAGGCCCAGCAATGGGCTTTGAGAGACAGCTTCAGATGATGAATGGGCAAAGAGTGATCCTTAGGAGACAAATGCTAACCATCAAGTCTCTCTCTTTGTGGATATTGCACTGAGGAGAACAGATGAAACACAGAGCTTGGTGATTTTGCTGTCATTCTTCTCGCTCAAAGAACCACAGAATTCCTACAGTGCAGAAGTAGGCCATTCGGCCCATCGAGTCTGCATCAATTCTCTGAAAGAGCACCCTATCTGGGCCTACTCCCCCCCCCCCCCCCCCGGGTAACCCCACCTAACGTGCACATCCCTGGACATTAAGGGGCAATGGCCAATTTACCTAACCTACACATCTTTGGACTGTGGGAGGAAACCAGAGCACCCAGAGGAAACCCACGCAAAGACGGGGAGACAATGCAAACTCCACACAGACAGTCACCCAAGGTCATAATCGAACCTGGGTCCGTGGTGATGTGAGGCAGCAGTGCTAAGCAATGTGCCACCATGCTGCTTGAGTCATAAGCAGGATAGAAGAATAAGACATCAGTGGAGGTGCCTGGCTTGCCAAAGGGAGGAGCAGAACCATGGGCCTGCTCCACATGCAGAGGATAGACCCCAGAGTGCCATCGTTTGGAGGTGCTTCGCTAGAGCCAGGGTCCACAGATTACTCATATCCAGGGAACTGGTTAGTCATAACTGCCACCTTCTGCAAGATTTGGACCACGTGGACTTGGAGGACATCCACTGCCAATGTCATGTGAGAGTGCCTTTAAGAAATGGATGTTTAAGCAATGTTCCTTTAAGAAATGCAGTGATGTCAGAGTGTGGGTGGAGCTGGGCTTTAGCTCAGCCATTTTGAAGTTTTTAGTTTCAGTTTTGGCAGAGAGCAGCTAAAAGGTACCTGGCTGGTTTGCTGTGAGATGCTTGAAAGGAGAAAGCCAGTTTGAGGAGAAAGCAGGGAGTGTCTGTGCGTTTTGCTGAGAGCTGCTTGAAAGGAGAAAGCCAGGCCTGAGAAAGCATTTTGAGAAGTGCCTGTGTTGGCTGTATGCTGCATGAAAACATGCTGGGACTGCAGGCTGATATATCTTTCCCATCCAACAGAAAATATATATTAACTGTAACCTGGTGTTACTGTTTTTGTGAAGGTGAAGGTGTTTGGATGTGTATAGGAACAGTGGGCGCGATTCTCCGCCCCCCATGCCAGGTGGGAGAATCGCGGGAGTGCCGGGCGAATCACGCCACGCCGCTCTGGCACCCCCGCGATTCTCCCACCCCCCCAAAATGGCGTGTCGCGTTCTGCGACAGGCCGTTCGGAGAATCGGCGCTCGCCATTTCTAACGGCGACCGGCGATTCTCCGGCCCGGACGGGCCGAGCGGCCTGCCGAACCCGACCGGTTCACACCGGCGCCAGCCACACCAGGTTGCTGCCGGCGTGAACAGCACGTGACCGCTGTGTGTGGGGTCTGTGGGGGGGCGGAGGGAGGATCAAGCACCACGGGCGTGCTCAGGAGGTGACTGGCCCGCGATCGGTGCCCACCGATCATCGGGCCGGCGTGTCTAAAAGACACACTCTTTTCCCTCCACCGCCCCGCAAGATCAGGCCGCCATGTCTTGCGGGGCAATGGAGGGGAAGACGGCAACCGCGCATGCGAGGGTTGGAGCCGGCCAACCTGTGCATGCGCGGCTGACGTCACTTAGGCGCCGCCGGCTGCGTCATTCCCGGCGCGCCGCTTTGACACAAGCGTCAAGGCCCCGCGTCGCCACCTCTAGCCCCTTGGAGAGGGAGAATGGGGGCAAGGAGCGGCCTCCGACGCCGGAGTGAAACACTCCAGTTTTCACTCCGGCATTAGCTGTTTGTCTCCCTTTAGGAGAATTGCGCCCAGTGTGCAGGATTGGGTAGTGTTGTATTATTTTTGGGGTTATCTTTGAAGTAAGGGGTGTTAAGAGACCCAATGTTTATTTAAAAGGTTAATTTGAGTTCATGGAATAAACAGTGTTTTGTTTTAAAACCCACGTGTCCATAATTGTAATACCACTCCTGGGGAACAAGCCGTGTGCTTCAAAAGCAACAATACATTAAGGGGGAGGTTGGTTGAACTCCATGATACATTTTGGGGTTCTGAAAACACCTCTCCCATAACACCAGTGTTGCTGAAAGTTACAACGGTGCTCAACTTTTACTCCAGTGGCTCCTTCCAGCGCTTCACAGATTACCTCTGCGGGGTTTGTCAAACCTCCACACACAAGCGCATCCAGAAAGTGATAGACACAATTGTTGCAAGGGCACACGACTTAATCCATTTCAACCTGAAGCAGCAAGCCAGGACGCAAGAGCGATGGGATTTGCACGAATATCTGGCTTTCCACAGGTGCAGGGTGCCATCAACAACACTCAGGTGGCACTTAGATCTCTGGTGCATCAAGTAATGTGAATCACAAGGACTTCCACTCGCTGAATGTTCAGCTGGTCTGCTGCTAAACCAATCACATCCTGTAGTTGTGTGCTCAATTCCCAAGGAGTATGCACGTTTCTTACATTCTGAATCGCTCTCAGATTCCTGACATGTTTCAGGGTCCACAGGGGTTTCAGAGTTGGTTCCTCGGGGACAAGTGCTACCCACTGAGGAAGTAGTTGATGGCGCCGGTGAGGAGGCCACAGAGTGCGGAGTACATGAACAACCTGCACTTGGGTTGAGGAGAACATAGGGATGCTGAAGATGAGGGACGGGATTTTCCGGCTTCCCCGCCATGGGTTTTCACGCGGCATAGGCAGCCTGTCATTGGCTGGTGGCATAATCTTCCAGTCCCGCCAAAGACAATAGCATTTTCCATGGTTTCCTGGCAGTGTCGACAGGGAACCCACTGGCTGATGGCGGGCTACCTCCACCGCCGGAAAATCACGTCGACCTGTCTGGTGGAGCCGTGAGGTGAGGATGAGAAGAGGCTGGGTGGGGCAGGTTTTTCACTCGGGGCTCGATGCGAAGAATCGAGGGGTGGCGATCTTAGTTGGCAAGAGCTTGTCGTTTGTTGCGTCGAGTGTGGTGGCGGACAGTGCAGGTAGATACGTAATGGTGAGTGGTAGACTTCAAGGGGAGCGGGTGGTTCTGGTCAATGTGTACGCCCCCAACTCGGACGATGTGGGCTTCATGGGGCGAATGTTGAGCCGGATCCCGGACCTGGAGGCGGGGGATTTGATCCTGGGTGGGGACTTTAATACTGTGTTGGATCCGGCTCTGGACCGTTCGAAGTTTAGGACGGGCAAGAGGCCGGCGGCGGCCTTGGTGCTGAGGGGGTTCATGGATCAGATGGGAGGGGTAGACCCTTGGAGGTTTTTGAAGCCGGGGGGTAGGAGTTCTCCTTTTTCTCCCATGTCCACAAGGCTTATTCCCGGATTGACTTTTTTGTTCTCAGCAGGACGCTAATCCTGAGAGTGGTGGGGGCCGAGTATTCGGCGATAGTCATATCTGACCATGCTCCGCACTCGGTGGACCTGGAGCTGGGGGAGGGGAAGGATCAGGGCCCGCTGTGGAGGTTGGATGTGGGGCTTCTGGCAGAGGAGGAAGTATGTGGGCGGGTCTGTAGGGGTACAGAGGGGTATTTGGAAGCCAACGATAACGGGGAGGTGCAAGTTGGGGTGGTTTGGGAAGCGCTGAAGGCAGTGGTTAGAGGGGAGCTGATATCCATTCGGGCGCACAGGGAGAGGGGGGAGAGGGTTGAGAGGGAGAGGCTGGTGGAAGAAATGGTAAGGGTGGACAGGAGGTATGCGGATGTCCCGGAGAAGGGGCTTTTGAGGAAGCGTCGCAGTCTCCAAGTGGAGTTCGATATACTGACCACCCGGAAGGCGGAGGCGCAGTGGAGGAGGGCGCAGGGGGCAGTATATTAGTATGGGGAGAAGGCAAGTCAGATGCTGGCCCACCAGCTCCGGAAGCGGGAGGCAGCGAGAGAGATAGGGGGAGTCACAGATGCAAGAGGGAACTTGGTGTGGGGTGGCAAGGACATTAATGTGGTATTCAGATCCTTTTACGAGGGGCTCTACCAGGCGGTGCCCCCAAGGGAGGTGGGCGGGATGGACCGTTTTCTGGATAAGCTGGAGTTCCCAAGAGTAGAGGATGAGAGGGTGGAGGGTCTGGGGGCCCCAATCGAGTTGGAGGAGCTGATGGAGGCGCTGGGGAGCATGCAGACAGGGAAAGCACTGGGGCCTGACAGGTTCCCGGTGGAGTTTTATAAAAAGTTCTCAGACCTGCTCGGCCCGCTGTTAGTGCGGACCCTGAATGAGGCGAGGGAGGGGTGGGCTCTGCCCCTGACGATGTCAAGAGCAATAATCTCACTGATCCTGAAGCGGGATAAGGACCCCCTCCAGTGTGGGTCTTACAGGCCGATTTCGCTCCTCAACGTGGACGCAAAGTTGTTGGCCAAGGTACTGTCCAGAAGGGTGGAAGATGTGGTTCCGATGGTTATCCATGAGGACCAAACGGGGTTTGTGAAGGGGAGGCAGCTGAATGTCAATGTACGGCGGCTTCTTAATGTCATGATGATGGCGTCGGCGGCTGTGGAGGCGGAAATAGTAGCATCGATGGATGCGGAGAAAGCTTTTGACAGGGTGGAGTGAAGCTACCTTCGGGAAGTGCTGAGGAGGTTTGGGTTTGGTGAGGGATTCATCAGCTGGGTGAAGTTGCTTTATAGCTCCCCGGTAGCGAGTGTGGTGACGAATGGGAGGAGGTCAGAGGACTTTCCGCTTTCCCGGGGGACGAGGTAGGGGTGCCCCTTGTCTCCCCTGCTCTTCGCATTAGCGATTGAGCCCTTGGCCATGGCGCTGAGGGATTTGAAGAACTGGAGGGAGATTGTGCGGGGGGGGGGGGGGGGGGGGGGGGGGAGCACCAGTTGTCGCTGTACGCAGATGATTTACTGTTGTACATCGCGGATCCGGCGGGGGGGATGCCAGAGGTGTTGAAGATACTTGGGGAGTTTGGGGATTTTTCGGGCTATAAGCTCAACATGGGGAAGAGTGAGCACCTGGGGACCAGGAGAGGGAGATAGGAGAGCTCCCGTTGAACAGGTCGGAGAGGAGCTTCAGATATCTTGTGGTCCAGATAGCTAGGAGCTGGGGGGCCCTGCACAGGCTAAACTTTTCGAGGCTGGTGGAACAGCTGGAGGAGGAATTCAGGAGGTGGGATGCGCTACCACTCTCTTTGGCAGGTAGGGTCCAGTCAGTTAAGATGACGGTGCTCCCGAGGTTTTTGTTTCTTTTCCAGTGCCTCCCCATATTGATTCCGAAGGATTTTTTTAAGAGGGTTCGTGTGGGCGCGGACGTCCCCGGGGGAAGTGAAGGCCTCAGTGTGGGCCCCGATACGGGGCAATCACCGGTTTGCACCAGGGAGAATAGATGGTGGGTTTTTGAGTTGGCATAGGGCAGGCATTAGGCGGATGGGGGACCTTTTCTTCGATGGGAAGTTTGCGATTTTAGAGGAGTTGGAGGGGAAGTGGGGCCTCCCCCCATGGAATGCTTTTAGGTATATGCAGATTAGGGCGTTTGTTAAGCGGCAGGTGGTGGAGTTCCCGCTACTGCCGCCTAGGGGGGTGCAGGATAGGGTGCTCTCGGGGACGTGGGTTGGTGAGGGTAGGATCTCGGCAATTTATCAGTTGATGCAGGAAGAGGAGGAGGCCTCAGTGGTGTCGTATTCAATATTTTCCCCGCTTCGGGACTGTGATAGAGAAATTCAAACAGCATTCATTAGGTAAGCAAAACTGAACTTTATTTACGAATTAGAACTGCCAGCAGTAATGGCTGAGACTTGAAGTCGGAAAGCAGTCAAGTACAAACTGCTGAGTCCGTCCCAAGTCTGCGATATTACAGAAGAATAAGGCGATTTTTAGACATTATAGGATCAAGATAACATGAATACAGCTTGGTCAGGAATTTGATCGAAAGTAAAACATAAGTAATAATTGTTACAATGGCGTCACCTTGCTGACCTTTAGGGGACTGGAGTCTCATATCATTATCTTGTCTTTGTTTTAAGAAATGGACAAATTTGTTTACGTACAGGAAGAGACAGTTGATCAGCTTGGTATGTATTGAGACTGCTTCTTGTCTCATGACGAAAACGCCTTATCCTAGAATTTCAGAGTCACCCAGTTCTCAGGTCAAGTTGACCTCGGCTGTTTGTATCTGTGTATTTTGTATCTGTGCCTTAGGTTATGTGAAATCAGTTTAAATTCAATTGTACCAAGAAGACTTGACTAGTTTTCCCATCATGCCATTATTTGCTTCACACAATACCACAGTGGAAGAGCTGAAAGTGAAGGTGGAGGAGGAGCTAGGGGAAGCGATCGATGATGGGACGTGGGCGGACGCCCTGGGGAGGTTGAATTCATCCTCTTCTTGCGCACGGCTCAGCTTAATTCAGCTGAAGGTGCTGCACAGGGCGCACATGACTGGGGCCAGGATGAGCCGGTTCTTTCGGGGAGAGGACAGGTGTGGGAGGTGTTCGGGAGGCCCGGCGAACCACACCCACATGTTCTGGGCATGTCCGGCGTTGGAGGGGTTTTGGAAGGGGGTGGCGGGGACTTTGTCCAAGGTGGTCGGTTCCAGGGTGGAGCCGGGCTGGGGGCTCGCGATCTTTGGGGTAGCATCGGAGCCGGGAGTGCAGGAGGCGAGAGAGGCCGGTACCCTGGCCTTTGCGTCTCTAGTAGCCCGGTGTAGGATTCTCTTTCAGTGGAGGGATGCGAAGCCCCCGAGCCCGGAGGCCTGGATCAATGACATGGCCGGGTTCATCAGGCTGGAGAAGGTTAAGTTTGCCCTGAGGGGGTTGGTACAAGGGTTCTTCCGGCGGTGGCAGCCCTTTCTCAATTTCCTGGCAGAGGGTTAGAGGGTGGTCAATCTCAGCAGCAACCGGGGAGGGTGGGTTCGGGGTCCGTTAAGGGGGTTTGTTTTTGCTACGGTGTGTAGCTATCTTCGTCCTTTTTGTATTGTTATTAAGTTACTAATTTATTGCTTTGTATTGGGGGCGATTTCTCTTTCTGTTTATTTCTACACCTTATTTACTTTATTGTTGGGAGAAAATTTGTTGTTGAAAAATTTGAATAAAAATTATTTTAAAAAAAGGAGATGGAGGAGCGGCAATAATCCTCTGATAAGGAGGAATTAAAAGGGCTTTGAGCCTGAGGAGGTCCTGTTGGTCGTTCTGGGTGAGTGTGCTTAACACTCAATTTGGCTCTTTTTCTGTTCTAAGCTCTGGAGTCGCTAGGTGTCGTTAAGACACCGCCACAAGCTTCAAGGTGAAGTTCAAAGCAATAAAACCGTACACCAATTAGTAAGTCCAAACAACTGAGTTTATTATAATACTACCCATGCACACGCTAAAAGGATTAAACTTATTCCTACCGCTAAATAACTAATACTTATCTCGAAGGAACTGCTGGGTCAGGGAACAAGGCCTCTTGCTCTGCTCTGGTCTGCAGACTTCAGGTTGGTATCAATTAAAAAGGGGTCAGGAGTGCCTATCTCTGGTAGCGGTCGTTGGGAGGCACTTACTTGTTGGTGGCTGCTGTCTGAAGGCTGGAGCAGGAGACTGAACCATGTGTGGGACCTGTCTTTTATAGGTCCCAGGGGATCCGCGCCCCTTTGGGCGGACTCCCTTACCTGCTTGGAATCGATTGGGTCTCTTCCCAATCGATTATGTTTGAACCCCCCAATCATGGGGCAGTTCCTCGGTCACTGGGGCGGTTCTTGGGACTTATTGTTTTGGGCTTCTCTGGCGCCAAAGGGTGTGGCCTTCCATTGAATGTATCGATCTGTGTTTAACTTGTTTCCATTGTATCTGGGGATCGCCCGGTATCGCCTCATTAGTATGTTAACTAGTTTCTTTTCACAGTGCTGTCTGGTTTCTGCAACAGTCAAAACTGGTTTCTGCAGTCGTCCCAATATACAATCGCTTTGCAAGCTGCTTGCTTTACAACATGTCCATTTTCCCTGCATTCCTTGCAATCTTCCATTTTGTGTTGGGCAGTGGCCACCCCAGGTGGCTACACTCCCTCCTTGTGATCCTCATGAGAAATCATGAAGGATCACCCAAGTTCGGTGTCTTTGTGTTCCCTGACCTCAGCGAGTTCCATGGCTTCTATTCTTTCCTCAACTATGGCAACTAACATTTTCTGATTGGCGCTATCTCAAAGGGGACATGCATTACCAATTCGAATCGGGAACCTCTAACTATCGCAATAAACTATTCTCATCTCACATTTAAACCATCCTATAATATTCTAAACCCTTACTCATTCATACAACAGTATCTTTACATTTCGTTTTCTGACTCGGCAGTCGAGCGCAGAACATTATAATACATCCGCAATAATCTTTATTTACAGATCGTATTAAATTAAATATTTTTACACATCAAGGGGTTGGGGGGATTGGTGGAATCCAAAAATAGGGGATTGTACTCTGTAAATGGTTGAGGCGCAAGAGCGGGAGGCTCTCCTCCATTTTCTTTTTTTTTTTTTTTTTTAAATAATTTTTATTGAAATTTTTCGATACAAACATTTACCCCTACTACATTTTAAATTATAACACAACAAATCCCCCCTGGAAAATCCTCCCCACGCCCTCCCCCGCGCGCACCCCCCCACCCGCGCTACCAGTCTAGCAACCAAACCGTTTTTCCCTTTCTACTGATGGCCTCGGGCAGTCATTGCCCGCGACCCCCCGCTGACGTGCTCCCTTCGTTGCTATCCCCCCCCCTCCCTTCCCCCCCCCCCCTTTCTCCCCGGGTTGCTGCTATTTCGGCCTCCAGTTCCTATCTCTGATCCAGAAAGTCAAGGAAGGGCTGCCACCGCCGGAAGAACCCCTGTACCGACCCTCTCAGGGCGAATTTGATTCTTTCCAATTGGATGAAGCTTGCCATGTCGTTTAACCAGGTGTTAACACTTGGTGGCCTTGTGTCCCTCCACTGAATCAAGATCCTTCTCCGAGCTACCAAGGACGCAAAGGCCAATATTCCGGCCTCCCCTGCCTCCTGTACTCCTGGCTCCACCCCAACCCCAAAAATCGCTAGCCCCCACCCTGGTTTGACCCTGGTTCCCACCACTCTCGATACCGTCCCCGCCACCCCCTCCCAGAACTCTTCCAGTGCTGGGCACATCCAGAACATATGTACATGGTTCGCAGGGCTTCCCGAACACCTAACACACCTATCCTCACCCCCGAAGAACCGACTCATCCTAGTCCCCGTCATATGGGCTCTGTGCAGCACCTTAAATTGGATGAGGCCCAACCTTGCGCACGACGACGACGAATTGACCCTCTCTAAGGCATCCGCCCATGTCCCATCTTCTATCTGCTCTCCCAGCTCCGCTTCCCACTTGTCTTTCAGCTCCTCTATCGATACCTCCTCCACCTCCTGCATTATTTTGTAGATGTCCGAGACCTTCCCTTCTCCGACCCAGACCCCTGACAGCACCCTATCACTCACCCCTCTATCGGGAAGCAAGGGAAATCCTTCCACCTGTCGTCTGGCAAATGCCTTCACCTGCAGGTATCTAAACGTGTTCCCCGGGGGGAGCTCAAATTTCTCCTCCAGCTCTCCCAGGCTCGCAAACCTCCCCTCTATGAACATGTCCCTCAGTTGCCTGATGCCCGCCCTGTGCCAGCTCTGGAATCCCCCGCCAGTGTTCCCCGGGACAAATCTGTTCCCTCTCAGTGGCGCCGCCATCAGACCCCCCACTTCCCCCCTGTGTCGCCTCCACTGCCCCCAGATTTTAAGGGTGGCCGCCACTACCGGACTCGTGGTATACCTTGTGGGGGGGAGCGGCCATGGTGCCGTTACTAGCGCCCCCAGGCTTGTATTGCCGCAGGACGCCCTTTCCATACGTTTCCAAGCTGCCCCCTCCCCCTCCATCACCCACTTGCGCACCATCGATGCGTTCGCCGCCCAGTAGTATCCGGAAAGATTGGGTAGCGCTAATCCTCCACTGTCCCTACTCCGTTCCAAGAAAATCCTTCTCACTCTAGGGGTGCCATGTGCCCACACATAGCCCATAATGCTGCTAGTTACCTTCTTGAAGAAGGCCCTGGGGAGAAAGATGGGCAAGCACTGGAACAGAAACAAGAACCTCGGGAGGACCGTCATTTTGACTGACTGCACCCTCCCTGCTAGCGACAGCGGTACCATGTCCCACCTCTTGAACTCCTCCTCCATCTGCTCCACCAGCCTTGAAAAGTTCAGCTTGTGGAGGGTCCCCCAGTTCCTTGCCACCTGCACCCCCAAGTACCTGAAGCTCTTTACTGCTCTCTTAAAGGGGAGCCGCCCAATTCCCTCCCCTGATCTCCCGGGTGTATCACAAAGACCTCACTTTTACCCACATTTAATTTATATCCCGAAAAGTCCCCAAACTTCGCTAGTATTTCCATTACCTCCGGCATTCCCCCTTCCGGGTCTGCCACATACAACAACAAATCATCCGCATAGAGTGATACCCGATGTTCCTCCCCTCCCCTTGTCAGTCCTCTCCACCCCCCTGAACCCCTCAGTGCCATCGCCAACGGTTCGATCGCTAATGCAAATAGTAAGGGGGATAGGGGGCATCCCTGCCTGGTACCTCGATGGAGCCCAAAATACTCTGACCTCCTGCCGTTTGTAACCACACTCGCCATCGGGGCCGAATACAGCAGCTTCACCCACTTGATAAATCCCTCCCCAAACCCAAACCGTTCCAGCGTCTCCCACAGGTATTCCCACTCCACCCTATCGAATGCCTTCTCCGCATCCAGTGCTACCACTATCTCAGCCTCCCCCTCCACTGCTGGCATCATAATCATATTCAACAGTCTCCGGACATTTGTGTTAAGTTGTCGTCCCTTTACGAACCCCGTCTGGTCCTCATGGATTACCCCTGGCACACAATCCTCTATTCTGGTTGCCAGGACCTTTGCCAACAGTTTGGCATCTACATTCAAGAGGGAGATAGGCCTGTAGGACCCGCACTGTACAGGGTCTTTGTCCCGCTTCAGGATCAAGGAGATCAGGGCCTGTGACATTGTCGGGGGCAGAACCCCCCCCTCTCGCGCCTCATTGAAGGCTCGCACCAGCACTGGACCCACCAAGTCCACATACTTCTTATAAAATTCCACCGGGAACCCATCCGGCCCCGGCGCCTTCCCCGCCTGCATCTGGCCTATCCCTTTAACTAGCTCCTGCAGCTCTATCGGCGCCCCCAGCCCCTCCACCCGTTCCTCCTGGACCTTTGGGAACCTCAATCTATCGAGGAAGTTCTCCATTCCCCCCCTCCTCCTGGGCGGTTCAGACCGGTACAATTCCCTGTAGAAATCCCTGAAGACCCCGTTCACCTCTTGCCCCTTCTGCACTACGTTCCCTCCCTTCTCTCTCACTCCCCCAATCTCTCTGGCTGCATCTCGCTTGCGCAGCTGGTGTGCCAGCATCCTGCTCGCCTTTTCCCCGTACTCATAGACCGCGCCCTGTGCCCTTCTCCATTGCGTCTCCGCCTTCCTAGTGGTCAGTAGGTCAAACTGGGCCTGTAAACTGCGCCGCTCCCTCAACAGCCCCTCCTCTGGTGTCTCCGCATATCTCCTGTCCACTTCTATAAGTTCCCCCACCAGTCTCTCCCTCTCCTGCCTCTCCTTCCTTTCTCTGTGTGCCCTTATGGAGATCAGCTCTCCTCTGATCACTGCTTTCAGGGCCTCCCAGACTACCCCCACCTTCACCTCGCCCGTGTCGTTCGTGCCCAGATATCTCTCAATGCCCTTCCGGACCCTTCCGCACACCTCATCGTCCGCCAGCAGCCCCACATCCAGGCGCCACAACGGGCGCTGGTCCCGTGCTTCCCCCAGTTCTACCTCTACCCAGTGTGGTGCATGGTCCGAAATCGCAATGGCCGAGTACTCCGTGTCCTGCACTCTCGAAATCAGCCCCCTGCTCAGTACAAAAAAGTCTATTCTGGAGTACACCCTGTGGACGTGGGAGAAAAAAGAATACTCCCTCGCCCTTGGCCTGCCAAATCTCCAGGGGTCTACCCCCCCCATCTGCTCCATGAACCCCCTTAGCACCTCTGCCGCTGCCGGCCTCCTATTCGTCCTGGAACTCGATCTGTCCAGCCCAGGGTCGAGCACTGTATTGAAGTCCCCCCCCATGATCAGGCCCCCTGCCTCCAGACCCGGAATGAGGCCCAACAGGCGCCTCATAAAACCCGCGTCATCCCAATTCGGGGCATACACATTCACCAGCACCACATTCTCTCCCTGCAGCCTACCCTTCACCATCACGTACCTACCCTCCTTATCTGCTACCACCTGCGCCGCCACGAACGACACCCTCTTTCCCACCAAAATCGCCACCCCCCGGTTCTTTGCGTCCAAGCCTGAGTGGAACACCTGTCCCACCCACCCCCTTCTCAGGCGTACCTGGTCTACTACTCTCAAGTGAGTCTCCTGCAACATTGCCACATCCGCCTGCAGTCCCTTTAGGTGTGAAAAAAACCCTTGATCTCTTGACCGGCCCATTCAGCCCCCTCATGTTCCAAGTAATCAACCGGGTCGCGGAGCGACCCGTCCCTTTCCCCTGTCTATTAGCCATGTCCTGTCCCCTGTTCGCCCCGGGTCGACCCTCCCCTTCTGACCCGTTCCCCATGGCGATGGCCCCTCCCCCTCTCTCCTCCCGTTCTTCCCTTCCCGTCCTCGGCCTTTCCAGCAGCAACCCGGTATCCCCCCCTAACCCCCCCCCCACCCCCCCCCCCCCCCCCCCCCCCCCCCCCCCCTGGCTAGGACCCCTCCTAGCCGCGGTGTATCCACCATCGTACTCCCGAGAGTCAGCTGGTTTTCGCTGACCCGGCTGCCCCTGCCACACTCCGACTCCTCCCGATGTGGGGGGGGAGGGGCCCCCCCCCCCCCCTTGCCATCCCTCTCTGACCCCGCTTCAGCGCGGGAAAAGCCGCCATTGCTGGCCACACCCCACTCTTCTCTCCTCCCCCTTCCTCCGTCCCGCGCGCGGGAAACAGGGGAAAGCCCGCGCTTTCGCCCGGCCACACCCTACCCCGCCATCTTCAATTCCACCCCCGTCCCCATCCAAGCCCATAAAAAAAGCCCCCTTAAAACGAGAGGAAGAAAAAAGAGAAAAAGAAAACACGCATAACCAACTTGCACCCCCCCCGTCCCGCCTCCCCAACTTAACAATATAACAATATAAATAACAAATCTCAAATAAATACATAAATACATAACTATGCCTGCATAACTAAATAACTACCCAATAACAACGTATTTAACCATCACCCTCCATCGAACAGAACAGTAACCATAACCCTTAAAGAACAGATCAAAAAGCAGTAAAAAAAAACCCCCCCCTACAACAACAATAATTAAGGGAAGTTGGCAACGGGAAGAGACACACAAAAAGGAACAAAGAAACCCCCCATAACACAAGTTTCAAAGAAACCAAACGATCCATCAACTTTAACCAAGTTCCGACCTGGCCTAAGAAAGACATGGGCCACTTGATCAGTCAAGGGTACTCGGGCGGCCTCGACCGCCGGCGTTCCCAAGTTCTAGTTCAGGTCCAGCTTTTCCTCCCGAACAAAAGTCCATGCCTCCTCTGGGGTCTCAAAGTAATGGTGCTGGTCCTTGTAGGTGACCCACAAACGCGCTGGCTGCAGCATTCCGAACTTGATCCTCTTTGCGTGCAGCACCGCCTTCGTCCGGTTAAACCGGGCCCGCCGCTTTGCCACCTCCGCACTCCAGTCCTGATATATCCGCACCGTCGAATTCTCCCATTTGCTGCTTTTCTCCCTCTTGGCCCACCTCAGCACTTTCTCCCGATCACAGAAACGCTGGAATTGCACCAGCACCGCCCTCGGGGGCTCGTTCGCCCTAGGCCGCCTAGCCATGACCCGATATGCTTCTTCCAGCTCCAGGGGCGATGGACCGGCCCCCTCTCCCATCAGGGAGCTCAGCATCTCCGCTACATATTTCGGGAGATCAGGCCCCTCCAGGCCTTCTGCTAGGCCCAGGATCCTCAAGTTCTTCCGCCTCATTCGAGTGTCCAGCTCCTCAAAGCGGCTCTGCCATTTCAGGTGGAGTGCCTCGTGCACCTCCACCTTTCCCATGAGGACCGTGGCTTCCTCCTCCCTCACCGCCATCTCCTGCTGCAGCTCTCTTATCGACGCCTCTTGGGTCGCCTGGGCCCCCATCAGCCTTGTGGTCGTCGCGTTCATGGACTCTAAGAGTTCCACTTTCAGCTCCGTAAAACACCGGAGGAGAGCGGCCTGCTGCTCCTCCGCCCATTTTCTCCAATCTTCTAGCGCGCCACCGGCCGCCATTTTGGTCCTCTTCCCCCGCTTTTTTCGGGGAGCTGCTGCTGCTTTTTTTGTCGCCCCACTCCGAGTACCGACCATAAAGTTGGTCTCACTCTCCTCAGGGAGCCTTCCCCCACCGGGATTCGTCTTTACAGTACCGTCGGGGCCCTCCAATCGGCCCTTAAACACCTTTGTCGCAGGAGCTGCCAAATGTGCGACTTAGCTGGTCATAGCTGCAACCGGAAGTCCTCTCCTCCATTTTCTTAACCGGAGGGTCTGCACTATGATGCAGAGAACTGCAATCACCAAAAGTGATTCAATGACGTACGAAAGTGAGTACCAGGTCATGAATTTTGTGCACCAGGTCTGGTCCTTGCTGTTCATTACTGGGCTTTTAGAAGTCGGTGTGTGGGAAACATTAACGGCAGGGATCATAGGGGAAAGATGGTTTGCGTCCGCGCGCAAAAATACAAAAACAGTAACTAAAAGCATGTAGTTCTTCATCGTGGTCTTCTTCCTTCTCTTCCTTCTGTCCTTTTGTATTGCTGATCTTGCTCTGATCCTTCCTTCGAACATTCGAAAGCTATGGGATCAAGCACAGTATCTGTCAATAATTTGTTTAATACCTGTAATGTTAGTGTATCTGTCCTCTCATTCCAATTGTCCCTTAAATGAATGGCCAAGTCACACCCTGTGACTCCCCTCATTTTTTTTTTCAAAAGCAAATTTAGGACCAGACATACACCTAACAACTTTGCCACTGCGAGCCGTCTCGCAGGTTTTGCGGTTTACCATCCCAATGTTTCTGGATGTAACTAGCATATGGGATGGCTGCCGAAGGGCTACCTTAAACAAAAATGAATCCAAAGTTTAGAAATGAAAAGGTCGAATGAGTTGCGCATGGGCCGCGACGGGTAAGAGTTGTATGGGATCCCCGGGTAGGGCGTGCTGTGCTGTACCAGAGCTTAGCTGACCAAAGGGGGGTCCTCAGACAGGGGGGTCCTCAATGCCGTTTCTCCACTGCCTGAGCAACCTGAAATAAACGGGCAAGAATGTAGTCATATGGAATTGCAGCCTCTATTCCCAGAATAGAGGGGCACCTAAAAAAGGGGAGGAGCCAAGATGCTCCAACATCTGTAAACAGAAGACAAGTCGTGAACATTGTCGGTTCTGCAGAGGACATTACAATTGAGTGAAGTTCTCCGAAATATCGGCGGACAAACTAACGTGCATGTGAGGTGGTCACAAGCTTTTCAGTTGAAAAGTAAGTGGCCAATCTCCAATCAAACATTTAACATACAAACAAACAAACATCCGTGCAGGTTCCATCAGAAAGGACAGCGCTTCTCTCAAGCAGTTTCTCTTTTTACATCATCTGGACACCTCACTTCTCCTCATGCTCTGCAAACAGGGTCGCAAAGGGGTTGCCGTGTCGGGAGTCAGACATCAAGTCCTCCTCTTCTCCCAGATCCCATACCCTTGTATGGATCAGGCATGCAATCTTTGCATTGTGTGACCGGGGGTCACTCTCGTCATTGCGGACAAGTCGCCAAGAATTGTCCCTGTGCCAAATCGTGGGGTCTAAAATTGAAGGAGCATTGTCGGGGTCGTCAGTGTTGGGTAGTGGGTGTAGGTGTGGGTCCGGATTTTTAATGTAGGTGATCTCCATGGGGTCACTGGAGTCGGGGTCGTAGTCGCTGAAGTGGGGGCTGTAGGGTGGAGTGATGTGGCTGTCCTCAGTTTCACAGTCACTGTCATTGTATCTGCTGTGGCAGCTTGTGGGCGTTCCGGGGCGTGGTCTGGAGTCAGTGGGCGGAGTCGAGGTCGAGTCCGACGAGGAACTGGTCTGTGAGGGGAGGGTGGAAATGTGTCTCTTGTGGGCGGAGCGAGGTGTTCTGCTGCATCGAGCAGGACATGGTGCGAGTGGTTTGACTGTGTTCCATAAGCCTTTAGTTGGATAATATGAAACCACGCAGTCTTACCGTTGGGGTACTTTATCCTATAAACTGAGGGGCAGATTTTGTCCGAAATTGAGTACGGGCCGGAAAATTTAGGAGCCAAAAATGTGCTGGGGTTATAAACAGATAGCAGAACCTGTTGCCCAACCTGAAATTCTGTGGGGTGTATGTTCTTGTTGAAACAGGCCCTGCTCTGTTTTTGTCGTTTTCCCAACGTTACTGCGGCTGCTAACTGTGCAGACCTCACAGTTTCAACTAATTCTTTGACTGCTTTCTCGTGGGTGAGGGCCGCCACTTCTGGGCTGGTCATGTCCAGTCCTAAAAGGAATTCTGATCCTTTCATAGGGCGTCCGGTCATGAGTGTGTGTGGGGTGAAACCTGTAGATGATGAAACTGTATTTCGGATGAACATTAGTGTGAATGGGAGCACTGAATCCCAAGTCGAATTATTCTCCTGTACCATCTTCCTAAGGGTTGATTTTAGGGTCCGATTCATGCGTACCACTATCCCGCTTGACTGGGGGTGATACGCAATGTGGAAATTCTGTTTTATGCCGAATATGGTCAGGACGTTCTTCATGACCCGTCCTGTAAAGTGAGATCCCTGATCTGACTCTATACTTCTGGGGAGACCCCATCTCATAAAGATGTGGTGGGACAGGATCTTTGCAGCTGTCTTAGCTGTGTTGGTGCGTGAAGGGAAGGCCTCTACCCATTTGGTAAAGGTATCTATGACCACCAGAACATATTTATAGCCATTCCTGCAAGGGGGCAATAGTCCTATAAAATCGAATGCTGTGGGATGCTCTGTCCTTTTCTGCCTACACTTATTTAGGCCTTCGACTGGGTCTCCTCTATTGTACCCTATCACATCTAAAATAGATGTATGCATCTCCTCTAGTGTGCCTCCTCCAACGTTCTGTGGGTCGGGGAGGGCTGCAACTACTGATGAGTCTAAACTCAAAACTGTGAGCTTCACTTGCTCTCGCTCACCCAGGCCGTACATGGTAGCCTCTGTTTTACTTTCGCGAAAAATTGGTGGGGGTCTGCAGTGGGGAGGAACGGGGTGATTTTCTCACACACGTCCCTGAGTTGTGTTATAGTTAAGGGGGTGGTGTAGGTGATGTCGGGTGCGCCTTCTGTGGTTGCCTTTCTTTGGGTGGTGACTGGGTTCATAGGTGCGGGTGCTATCTGATCTGTGGGGGGTTGGGGCGCTTTCCTTTTCTGTTGCGCTGCTGGCGCACATGTTCCCTGAACATAGCGCTGCGCTGTCTCGCTCAATTCTTGCCAGTCTGGGGCATTCTCCTCATCTAGCTGTGTTCCAAAGGTGCTTTGGAACCCATTCTGTACGGAAAGCAGAGATTGCAGCTCCACATCTGCTTCCTACACTTCGCGTGATCCACTGTGCTTTACCTTTGCTCAGTGGTGGCAGCATGGAGTGCTCTTAAAGCTACCTTTAGGTCAGAGCATTGCCTTTGCAGTGCCTCTACCTGCTTTTCTGACTCTTCTCTTATCAGGACTGCACGCTGCACATCTTGATAGGCTTTTTCATATTGGGTTTGGGAACTGCTCAGATGGGTTAGACAGGACTGATGTGCCCTCTTGGCATCATCCACCTCTCTATCCTTCTCTGCCAGCTTCCTTCTTAAATCGAGGTTTTCCTTTTCGATGTCCCTGACATCCACTTTGCTCATCTTATTCCTTTCCTCTAATTCTGCTCGGAGCGTCCGAACGACCTCCTCAGTGCCTCGCAATTGTGCCAAGCAGGACACAATTGCCATCGGCTTGCGTGCTTTACTTAAATTCTTCCTGTGAATTTGAGAAAGGTTCTCCCTCCAAGTATGTCCTATACTCCCGGGACCTGTCTCCTCATTCATGCAAAACTCACTCCAAAGGGGCCATCCTTTCCCTTTGAGATATTTCCTGAGTTCCAGCTCCCATACGGGACACTGGCCTACTCTGCTACTGTTGGTCGCTGCGACCAGGAACTGCTCTGGGTTCATGAGGCGTTCTCTTTAATTTGGAACAAGGGATGATAAGGTAATGCTTTTAAAATACAGGTATGGCTTTCGCTATGTTCCGATTATAAAACTCCCGACAGTTTGACGCAACAAAAATCTCTTGGTTTAACCTTACAACCCTGTTAGTTACGCATGCAAAAACACACTTCCGAATTATGACTATTGATTTGAACTCCTTGAACACTTGTGGTTTTTCCTTTTCCCAATTGGATTTCCAATTCAAATTTCTGGGTTCTCTCGGAGTGAGGCGGGGGGGGGGGGGGGGGGGGGGGGGGGGGGCACTTCTAATCGAGTCCCGGCGGAGTCGCCACTAAATGTTGGTCATTCTGGGTGTATGTGCTTAACACTCAATTTGGCTCTGTTTCTGTTCTAAGCTCTGGAGTCGCCAGGTGTCGTTAAGACACCGCCACAAGCTTCAAGGTGAAGTTTAAAGCAATAAAACCGTACACCAATTAGTAAGTCCAAACAACTGAGTTTATTATAATACAATTATAATAACTACCCATGCACACGCTAAAAGGATTAAACTTATTCCTACCGCTAAATAACTAATACTTATCTCGAAGGAACTGCTGGGTCAGGGAACAAGGCCTCTTGCTCTGCTCTGGTCTGCAGACTTCAGGTTGGTATCAATTAAAAAGGGGGTCAGGAGTGCCTATCTCTGGTAGCGGTCGTTGGGAGGCACTTACTTGTTGGTGGCTGCTGTCCGAAGGCTGAATCAGAAGACTGAACCATGTGTGGGACCTGTCTTTTATAGGTCCCAGGGGATCCGCGCCCCTTTGGGCGGACTCCCTTACCTGCTTGGAATCGATTGGGTCTCTTCCCAATCGATTATGTTTGAACCCCCCAATCATGGGGCAGTTCCTCGGTTACTGGGGCGGTTCTTGGGACTTATTGTTTTGGGCTTCTCTGGCGCCAAAGGGTGTGGCCTTCCATTGAATGTATCGATCTGTGTTTAACTTGTTTCCATTATATCTGGGGATCGCCCGGTATCGCCTCATTAGTATGTTAACTGGTTTCTTTTCACAGTGCTGTCTGGTTTCTGCAACAGTCAAAACTGGTTTCTGCAGTCGTCCCAATATACAATCGCTTTGCAAGCTGCTTGCTTTACAGCATGTCCATTTTCCCTGCATTCCTTGCAATCTTCCATTTTGTGTTGGGCAGTGGCCACCCCAGGTAGCTACAGTCCTCAGGGAAGAGGATGTCGGCCATGAGGTAATGGCGATGTCCAGATGAGGCATACAAACTTGGGACATGTTCATTCTCACTAGATTGAGTAGGATGAGCACATCTAGTGAGGACAGTCCCATATTGTCCTGCGGCTTCTGTGTGCATTGCTCTCCTATCTGACTGATGGAAGTGCACATTCTCTGTGATAAGGCTCCTGTCATGGTGACACAGTAGTTCCCCATGGTTCCTACGTTGCAGGAGGATGATGATAATTTGCAGTAGGAATAGTGCATATATACTCACAAAACTTCTGTAAATGTCTGACTCCTGTCAGGCTGATGACAGCTTGTTTGCTCTCAATGACTAGGTTCCTATGATGGCTACACAGTGAGGACGTTTCACCTTTCCTGATCTTATGTAATCACACGTGAGCTACATCCTTGAGGTTTAATGTCAATGCAGTCTGAAGCAGATGGGATGGAGGAAGCCATGGACTTAGCACCCAAACTTTTTCTGGTCCAGGAACCCAGTTTTCATATCGGGCCTACAGGAACACAGCTCATCAGAACAAGGAGCCATAGAAAGGGTGCAATTAGTAAGAGTTTATTTACAGAAGTGAATGTTTTGTAGAAGTGCTTAACACCCGCGCCCATGCTGCGCAACTAGAGCTTCTCAACCTTTCTAACCCTGCTGCTATGTCTTTGTGCATCCCCAATATCCACAATGGAGGTGGAGGCAGCCTGCTGTCTGCTATGGCCTGATGTCTGTGATGACCTTGGTGGGCTTCCTCTGGAGGGCCGAGTCCTGGAGGGTCCCGGTCTGCTTTTAGGGTGCTGCTGTGTAGTAATGCCACCCACCTCGGCCTGTGTAGCTGGAGCTGAAGCAGTCACAGGAAGAGGGGATTAAGAGGGACAGGATTCTCCCAGAGTCTCCTCCTTTCTATGGGTGCCCAAGGGTCCCTGGCTTCCTCCTTGGGATAGAGGGACAGTTGGCATGAGCTCGAGAAGCCCCACATCCTGCAGGACAAAAATCTTGCACCAAGATCTCCCCATGGCTTCCACCCTTGTTGTGTTAACCTTGTTGTGTTGCAGTGTTGGCACAATCACCTCAGACATAAGGCTGATGAACTCTTCGATGTAGCCTTTCAATCTGGGGAGTGGACCGGACATGTCTTCTTGATTTCCCCACTTTTACCTTTGGAGCTCCAGAAACTAAAACATGACCATGTCCAGAGGCACATCATCTGACTGGGACTCAGCAGATTCCGGGCCTCAAACAATCATGTGAATGCTCTAGGACTAGGTCCCACTGAGGTGTGTGTCTATGCGCTGATATTGGATGTGGGTGAGTGCTGTGGTGGTTCTTCTATATCGGTTTCCATGAATCCCTCCTCTGTTCTGGTGTCGATTCTGGAGTAAAGGACCTGACTGAAGACTCCCTCGGCTGCTATCCAGATGTGCCTACGAAAGAAGGGAGAGGTTTTTAGTGCACAGCAGCGGCCTGAGAAACAGGAACCTCACAGCATTGTTATCTGATGGAGGATGCAATGCTGGATCCTCAGTTGGTTTATTAGCGCCAACCTCGCCATCAGCTCAGGAATGATCAATGTCGTCCCTGGCCAGCTGGATCGCCCTCTCCTTGAAATCCACGAAGTCCTTGAGTTTTGGCATCCCTTCGCCTGTCTGCAATCTCTCCCTCTTGTTGTGTGCCAGCTTCTCCTGCATAAAGACAGATGGACAGAGTGTAAGCAGGACCTGTGCCAGGGCAGGTGATAAGGGTGCCTGGCATGTGTGGATGGTGAGTGGGAGCAGTGAGGTGATGAGGACATGGCCCTCAGGGGAGATGAAGATGCGTCAGGGAAAGCAAATGGTGGTGTCCCTTGAGCTGGCAGTAAGTGAGATCCCTGTGAATGCGTAATAAGTATGTGAGTTGAGAGTGATGAGAATGACTTACCCTTACAGAACAGAGTAGATCATTCATATTCTTGCAGCAGTAGATTACTGTCTCTTCTGCAGGGTATGTAACCTTGCTGCAAGTTTTCCATCCTGGGCACAGGTAGATTATGTCATGGCGGCCTCAACAGCATCAAGGATTCCCTCCAGGGAGGCATCAGAAAATTTTGGGGCAGATTTCCAGGCAGCCATAATTTCCCAGCGACCTGTGAAGTTTGCTGGGGCAGCCTGTAAACGTGACGCCCCGATGATCGCAGCGCTGAAGTGATGGTGAGTTGGTGAATCAAAGGCCACCTCGCCAGCAATGCGGTGTGGATCATGTGACTGAAAACCTTTGGCACCTGGTGCTGCACTAAATGGCAGGAAAAGCCGCCATGGCCGACAGCTGCCTCAACGCCCCTTTTCCGGCCTGCCATCGGCCTTTGCTGATTTCTGGGAAAATCTCGCACTTTGACTTCTAGTTACCCACCCACCTGCCAGTGGAAACAGTTTCTCCATCTGGGTTGTCAGTAGTGTCCACCTTGAATTTGTTGGCGGAAGTTTGGAGTGGTGCTTTATCCATGATTGCAAGCCTCAATCACTAGAACAATAAATTGGATGAGGTGTTTGAGAAGCTGCTGATTCACTATTACCCAGTGATACAGGTAATTTCAGTCCTATTGGGTAGAGGCAGGAAATGAGGGAGAAGTGATTCAGAGGAGATACGATTCAGATTATTCATCTAAATTCTTTCTTTTTTAATCATTTAAATATGCTGATAATTTTACATATCAACATTGTAAAAACAAATCTAACACCAATGTGACAAAATCTTTGGCAATTTAAGTAGCAATTACACAATCTGTTAGCAGATATATCAAGAGAGCTTAGCCATCAGCACCTCAGTTATAATTTATCAAAATTATCTTTAATTTTACTTAATTTGAATTTAGTTTGCTCAAATGTAAATCATTGGAAAGTAAGTTCCTATGTTTTTGTTCAGCTTATTGGGGCAGATAGATTAGTTTCATGTCAGCTTTGCCGAGACTGCTATTCCTGAGGTGAAACCGCCCCGGTGTCCACATGGTTGCACGGTCAGTGCATGTCGTCAGATCATTCAACTTGAAAGTGGCTTAATTCAGTGTTGCATTTATGCATTTTCACATGTATTTTCCAGTTGAGGTCACTAGTGAGCAGCAAAAAGAAGAGTAGCTGAGTTTTGCTCTCTTACCCTGCAGCACTAAGGTCAAATGCATCATCCTCAGTGTTGCCGAGGTAAGATTAACAAAATAAATTCAGTTTGAACAAAATTAAGGCAATTTAAACAATGCTGGTCCGAAATGTCCTGATTCCACAAAAGTAGCAAGAAACATAACCAAAAGCCATTGCACATTAATAAACAGTGGTGAGGTTCAGGCAATAATCTCAATTTCTCAGTTTTACAACCATAGAAGATTTATAATAAGTTTGCAAATGCTAATTGGTCAGTTAATCACAATGGTGTCTCTTGAATGTCAGACAAATACAACCATTTAGCCAGAGTCTTGATTTTATCAGCCAGGGAGAGGAATAAAATCAAAATCTATCTGTGTTCAACCTGAATAAGGTACACTAAACAAGTCAATTGAGAAATTCAGTTCCTTCACACATTGAACTACTAATTCCTCAATGTATCAAAAATTATTATATAGTGCAGTCAATTCCAACAGCCAAGATAATTTAAAATTCAGATTCATATGGACAATTCCAACTTTGTGGTAATCTCATTCACAGCTGAAAATTATTGTATTCTCTTTTTCTAAATTAGGAAATAGTGCATTCCTAACAGGATTTCAGTTCAGTCAGCAGGAATCAACACAGGCTTTACTTTGGCGATCCATAAATGGAATATTCATTCATAACTTCATTTTGAAGTTATACTGAAGCATTCCTGTGGAGCATTCACTCCTGCAGAAACTGCAGAGGATGTCATTGTCCAGCAGAAGGAATAGTTGTTCTTTTCTCTCTTTTTCTCACATAGGCCTGAGATCCTACAGCCAGGATTGCACAATGCCCTGATGTTGCTGGTGGCTGATGAAGCAGGTATGCCCCAAAGGTCATCTGGAAAGATAATGACTTAAGTTAAAATGCCACAGTTTGTTTATACATACATACATATATATGAACATATTAATTAGGAGCAGAAGTAGGCCCCTCAGACCTGCTCCACCATTTTGTCAGATCATGGCTGATCTGATTTCTCCACATTCCCGCCTACCTATAACTATTCATCCACTTATCAAGAATCTATCTACCTCTGCCTTAAAAATGTTCCAAGGCTTTGCTTCTACTGCCTTTGGAGAAAGACCATGTTTTAAATTGATGTTACTGACCCCAAAACCATTGGGCTGGATTTTACATTTTTTTGTGGAGTGTGGGATGGAAGTAGAATGGTCGGCTCATTCCCAACCTCACCATCTCAGCTCACCCAGTCAATTGCTGGATGAACAATTAGTGACCAACCAGCAGGAAGGAGGCTAATGAGAGAAGCAAGCCGGGGGGTGGGGGCGGTCTGTGTCCAATCTGACTATAGACAGGTTCATCAATGTCGTGTTTTGTGGACTAGCCAAAATGAATGATGCCCTCCAGAACATCTAGTTTAAATAATTTATTATGAAACAACTGCGTGGTAAAAACAACTGGAATAAATAAATAAATAAAAACATAACTACTAACACTAACTATCATTGAGCTACTGCAAAATACGTCTATCCACCAACATGACTTATTCCCAACTACCTCGAGGCACAGAGCCACATGGTGGACTTACACTGCCACACTTCCACCTGCTGGTTGGAGGTCATGTATAATATTATATGCAGCATTGCTTTATGCTTTATCACCTGGACACCCTAGCAGTTCCAACCTGGCACCCTGGCAGTGCCACCTGGGTGCAGACGGACATTGCCAAGGTGCCCAGGTGGCACTGCAAGCTGGCAGGGGCACTCCCATGTGGCCAGGATGGCACCAACAAGTTAGCATTTTTGGGGCAGCAGTGATTGGGCTGACATATACCCTGGGGTGGGGTGGGCAGGCCCAGGGATATACTTATAATGAGTTGCGGCTTTGTGGGGGGTGAGGGGTGGGGGGGGTTGGGGGGTCATGTCGGGGGCTCCAGAGGTCAGGGCACCATTTAGAAATGACTTCCCAATCTCTCGCTGCACTGAGGAGTTCCGGCGAGCGTTGCTCCTTAGTGCAGAAAACATGGCTAAGTGCATCCTCATTAGGGAGTTCCACTGAGGCCCCTGATCTACCCAGATGGGCGTTAGATAGCGGGGTCTTTCTCAGTGCTCCGAGCGCCGGGCAACACCAGGTAATCCTGTGCGCTACGGGACCCTGTCCCCATTTGGGTAGATCACACTCTTTGTGTTGGTACCTGAATGTCGAGGTCAACTCCACATTGTGTTTGGAGTATTCACTTGATATCAATTTTGCCTAGATTGGCCAATTAGTGACCATAGGGCGCACTCGCCAATAAATTAAGGATAGGGTGGTGAGAATTTGAAGCTGGAGCCTCCAGCCTAACATTGAGAGTAAGAGAGTACTTTCATCTTGTGAGGCCCTGTCAGCCCCTTTGAAACTTCTGAAGTAAAAAACTTGCCAGAGCTGCCAGACCACAATTGTGGAGGGGAATTCCTTCCACAAGGACATAAGAACATAAGAACTAGGAGCAGGGGTAGACTATCTGGCCCCTCGAGCCTGCTCCACCATTCAATGAGATCATGGCTGATCTTTTGAGGACTCAGCTCCACTTTCCGGCCCAAACACCATAACCCTTAATCCCTTTAGTTTTCAAAAAACGATCTATCTTTATCTTAAAAACATTTAATGAAGGCGCCTCAGCTGCTTCACTGGGTAAGTAATTCCATAGATTCACAACCCTTTGGGTGAAGACGTTCCTGCTAAGCTCAGTCCTAAATCTACTTCCCCTTATTTTGAGGCTATGCCCCCTAGTTCTGCTTTCACCCACCAGTGGAAACATCTATCTTATCTATTCCCTTCATAATTTTATATGTTTCTATAATATCCCCGGCATCCTTCTAAATTCCAACAACTACATTCCCAGTCTACTCAACCTCCCCATGTAATCCAACCCCTTCTTCAGCCCAGGGATTAACCTAGTGAATCTCCTCTGCACACCCTCCAGTGCCAGTACGTCCTTTCTCAGGTAAGGAGACCAAAACTGAACACAATATTCCAGATGTGGCCTCACTAGCACCTTATACAATTGCAGCATAACCTCCCTAGTCTTAAACTTCAACCCTCTAGCAATGAAGGCCAAAACTCCATTTGCTTTCTTAATTACCTGTTGCACCTGTAAACCAACTTTTTGCGACTCATGCACTACCACACCCGGGTATCTCTGCACAGCAGCATGTTTTAATATTTTATCATTTAAATAATAATCCCTTTTGCTGTTATTCCTACCAAAATGGATAACATCACATTTGTTAACATTGCATTCCATCAGCCAGATCCTAGCCCATTCACTTAACCTATCCAAAATTCCTTTGCAGACCTCCAGTAACCTCTGCACTTTTTGCTTTACCACTCATCTTAGTGTCGTCTGCAAACTTGGACACATTGCACTTGGTCCCCAACTCCAAATCTTCTATGTAAATTGTGAACAATTGTGGGCACAACACTGATCCCTGAGGGACATCACTAGCTACTGATTGCCAACCAGAGAAACACTCATTAATCCCCACTCTTTGCTTTCTATTAATTAACCAATCCTCTATCCATGCTACTACTTTACCCTTAATGCCATGCATCTTTATCTTATGCAGCAACCTTTTGTGTGGCACCTTGTCAAAAGCTTTCTGGAAGTCTAGATGTACCACATCCATTGGCTCCCCATTATCTACCGCACTGGTAATGCCCTCAAAAAATTCCACTAAATTAGTTAGGCACGACCTGCCCTTTATGAACCCATGCTGCGTCTGCCCAATGGGACAATTTCTATCCAGATGCCTCGCTATTTCTTCCTTGATGATAGATTCCAGCATCTTCCCTGCTACCGAAGTTAAGCTAACTGGCCGTTAATTACCCACTTTCTGCCCACCTCCTTTTTTAAACAGTGGTGTCACGTTTGCTAATTTCCAATCTGCCGGGACCACCCCGATGTCTAGTGAATTTTCATAAATTATCACTAGTGCTTTTGCAATTTCCCTAGCCATCTCTTTTAGCACTCTAGTATGCATTCCATCAGGGCCAGGAGACTTGTCTACCTTTAGCCCCATTAGCTTGCCCATCACTCCCTCCTTAGTGATAACAATCATCTCAAGGTCCTCACCTGTCATAGCCTCATTTCCATCAGTCACTAGCATGTTATTTGTGTCTTCCACTGTGAAGACCGACCCAAAAAACCTGTTCAGTTCCTCAGCCATTTCTTCATCTCCCATTATTAATCTCCCTTCTCATCCTCTGAAGGACCATTCTTTTTGTTTTATATATTTGTAGAAACTTTTACTATCTGTTTTTATATTCTGAGCAAGTTTACTCTCATAATCTATCTTACTCTTCTTTATAGCTTTTTAGTAGCTTTCTGTTGCCCCCTAAAGATTTCCCAGTCCACTAGTCTCCCACTAATCTTTGCCACTTTGTATGCTTTTTCCTTCAATTTGATACTTTGCCTCATTTCCTTAGATATCCAGGGTTGATTTTCTCTCTTTCTACTGTCCTTCCTTTTTGTTGGTATAAACCTTTGCTGAGTACTGTGAAAAACCTCTTGGAAGGTTCTCCACTGTTCCTCAACTGTTTCATCATAAAGTCTTTGCTCCCAGTCTACCTTAGCTAGTTCTTCTCTCATCCCATTGTAATCTCCTTTGCTTAAGCACAAAAGGGGCTGGTTTAGCATAGGGCTAAATCGCTGGCTTTGAAAGCAGATGCAGGCAGGCCAGCAGCATGGTTCAATTCCCGTACCAGCCTCCTAGAACAGGCGCCGGAATGTGGCGACTTGGGGCTTTTCACAGTAACTTGATTTGAAGTCTACTTGTGACAATAAGCGATTTTCATTTCATTTTCATTTCAAAACACTAGTGTTTGATTTTTATCTTCTCACCCTCCACCTGTATTTTAAATTCCACCATATTGTGATCGCTCCTTCCAAGAGGATCCCTAATTATGAGATCATTAATCAACCCTGTCTCATTACACACGACCAGATCTAGGACCGCTTGTTCCCTCGTAGGTTGCATGACATACTGTTCTAAGAAACTATCGCGGATACATTCTATATCTCCTCAAGGCTGCCTTGACCGACCTGGTTAAACCAATCGACATGTAGATTAAAATCCCCTATGATAACTGCTGTACCATTTCTACATGCACCAGTTATTTGGATCAGGACAGCATCAGGACAGCTGTAGCCAGGTGGGCATGGGCCAAGAAGAAGAGTAACTAAAGTAACTGTTGGTGCCTGAGAAGTAGAGACAGGAGTAATTATCATGGGAAATCAGAAAATGACAGATGGGTTGAACAAAGAGTTTGTGTCTGTCTTCACAGCAGAAGATACAAATTACATAACAGAAATAAAGGGTAGCCAAGAGGCTAATGTTTCTACAAGAGAAAGTGTTTCTACTTGTAGGGGAGTGTAAAATTAGAGATAATCTCTTCTTCGGAAATCTATTGTTTACCAGAAATATTTTGAACAGATCCAAGCAACATTTTACTACAGTACTTTGGGATTGTGAAAATGGAAAATACAGTATTTGGATAAGGAAAATGTAAAGAGTAAGTTACATTTTTATTACTGCTTTATGAAGTTTTGTCATTGTTTTATGTTTGAGCAAAACAAATATACCTACAATGCATTTCCAGTTCACATACTTGTGGTCAGGCATTCTAGATGGAAGATGTTATATTCTATATCCTATAGGGAACAAACTAATGGCCTCATCGCACAAAACTCAGGACGTGCCAAAACTGTAAATCTCGTGAGACCGCTCGCGAGGTTTATGACGCTCATTGCGCCTCATGAGATCTAACGAGATCTTTCGAGACATTGTGATCTGGATTTCGCCCTCAATCTGCGGGATCCAAATTTTCATATTAAGTGTGCAGTTAAGCGCACTTAAAAATGTTTTTGCCAGAGTTGCCCAAGACGCGGGATCGAATGCCCACACCTTGGGGACCTTGACTGAGTGCCGTTTAGCACTGGTCTGCACAAACGTGGACCAGGTGTAACGACACCCTGGGGTTCTCCCAGGAGATCAGAGGCCCCCGGGTGGTCGGGTTCTAGGCAGGATGGTACTTGGCATCCTCTGATGCCACCCAGGCATCTTGGCATTGGTGGCACTTACAGGCTGGCAGTGTTAAGGTGCCCGGGCTCAAAGTGGACACTGCCATGGATCTGGCCCACGCGTACCCTGCCCTTATGAGATGGGGGGGGGGGGGGTGCTTGAGGACCCCTTAATAGGTATATTGCGGCATCTGGGGGTTTGGACATCGCAGTGAAGGTTCCAGGGATCGGGACGGCATTTTTAAATGCTGCCCCGGTCTGTTCCTGCACTGATGAGCAACACCCCGTTAAACGTGCCCAAAACGTGCTGTTTGTTTCCCATTAAATCGGACCCATAATCCAATAGAAAATACAAGAGAAACTAACCAGACACACACATACTGTAAGGTGCTGGAAAATTGCCAAATCTCTGAACTGGCAAGCACCTTTAGGAGTTTATTTTTTTAAGAAAAATAGGGAGTGAATTTGGGAGAAAACTGAATCTGCTTCCCATTGCTTCAGTGTGAAATTTAGTAGCGTTCCAACACAGGGCAGCAAGGTAGCATGGTGGTTAGCATAAATGCTTCACAGCTCCAGGGTCCCAGGTTCGATTCCCGGCTGGGTCACTGTCTGTGTGGAGTCTGCACGTCCTCCCCCTGTGTGCGTGGGTTTCCTCCGGGTGCTCCGGTTTCCTCCCACAGTCCAAAGATGTGCGGGTTAGGTGGATTGGCCATGCTAAATTGCCCGTAGTGTACTAGAAAAAGTAAGGTTAAGGGGGGTTGTTGGGTTACGGGTATAGGGTGGATACGTGGGTTTGAGTAGGGTGATCATGGCTCGGCACAACATTGAGGGCTGAAGGGCCTGTTCTGTGCTGTACTGTTCTATGTTCTATGTTCTACATGGCATATGATTAGACGTAATAAATTATGAACAGTGAAATTATGACATTCTGAATGGATTTTTGCACAGTCTTGCAAAACACTTTCCAATCTTTCCTCTTTTATACCACACATCACGACACAAATTTGAGTTTTAATACATTTTACTTTTTAAAGAGACAATAATTACCTTTCTGTCTCTGGACGAATAAAGAGTCTGCAGGGGTTCGGTACTTCTTTTTCCATTCTCTTGGTTAATGCAAATCATTTGGCATCTGCTGCACAGCCCTACAATCTGCAAAAAGTTAGATATGAAATGAAAAATTAAATGAAAATCGCTTATTGTCACGAGTAGACTTCAATGAAGTTACTGTGAAAAGCCCCTAGTCGCCACATTCCGGCGCCTGTTCGGGGAGGCTGTTACGGGAATCGAACCGTGCTGCTGGCCTGCTTGGTCTGCTTTCAAAGCCAGCAATTTAGCCCAGTGTGCTAAACAGCCTCTGACAGATATGGCATGACAGTGAACATTTTATACCATAACGACTGCTTCTTCTGTAATTTTATGATCAACCACATGCTGGTAACGAGTTCAAAATAATATGTATCGGTATTAGAAAACAGAAAATGTTTGATTTAAAAAAAAACTAATGTAGGCCTGGGTTAAACCAATTATTTTCCTTACTCTGTTTTCTAACTTGCAATAATGAGTTGCAAAGAAATCGAATAATTTGTATATGTAGATCAATCATATAATTTGAAATACGATGCAAGTAACACTTCTGTTCAAAGTATGTCCACCAGTTTTTCTGCTGTTGTCCGCTACCCTCTCATATTAGGAATATAAAATTATACCTGAGTTCTTCAGCCTGTGTTCGTAATTTTCTCTTTTAACATGCTTGAAATAATTTTCATTTTCTTGGGCTTTGATTATTTTTAAAGTAGAATAGGCATTTGAATATAAAGCACACAGTCATATGTAGTTGTCAGTATTTCTGTGGTATTTTGCCGAATGACTCCACAATTAGACAAGTATTGGCGGGGACGAGAGCATAGTGGTATTGGCCAAATCGTCCGATCATAATCACTTTGACTGGCTTGAGCAGACCGAGAACCACCCACTTACCTGGATACAATTTTTCTGGCCAAACTTCTGACTCATGACATAGAATAACTCCGTCAGCACAGGAGAGAGTAGTGAAGAGAATTAGTACAGAAGCCATCTCCCATTTTGACAGCACTAACTGCCATATTCTATGATGTGGAGATGCCGGCGTTGGACTGGGGTGAGCACAGTAAGAAGTCTTACAACACCAGGTTAAAGTCCAACAGGTTTGTTTCAAACACGAGCTTTCGGAGCACGGCTCCTTCTTCAGGTGAAGAAGGAGTGCCATATTCTAGTAAGTGTTTAAAGGTTCCAAAGCTATTCAGTGTTAGTAAATGTGCGTATGAGGGGATGGGCATGTAAGTGGTAGGGTGAGTGAGAAAATATGTGGGATGGATGGGCAAAGTGGGAGAGATAGTGTAGTAGCAAATGAGAAGGGTGGCAGGTGGATGAGATGGTCGGGTGGCAGGTTGGTGAGTGGGTATGTGTATTGGGGTTAGTCAGGTCGGACCTGTCTGAAGTCTTTGACTCTAACTCAAGGTTGCGGACTTTTTCAGAGGAACTTGGAGAGCAGGGAAATTGCCCATTGGAAGTTCAAACCTCCCAGGCAATTCCTATAGAATTGGACTTCCACAGGGTCCTGACATACACGTTGGGGGGGTACATCCAGACTTTGATGATCGGGAGAATAGAAGATATGGGCCGTAGTTTCCCAGAGACCTGGACTAATGCTCTAGAGAAATGCCGCAAGATTTTAAGCTTTGTCCCATAGCGAGCTTGGAGGTTGGGAGGGCATTTAATCAGGTCAGACGCCAATTTTGCATTACCGGCCAGCATATTGGTATGCCAACATGTTCCTGCCTCCGGCCCATTTTCAGGGAAGCAGCTCCTGCAGGGTGAAGGCTACCCACCTGTCAGCCATGGGTAGCCAATTAGACCAACTGAAGACATTCTACACATGCCGTCTGGAATTTCCAGCCCCAGACATTGAGTACCTTTGAACGAGCATCCCTCCCCTCCCCCTCTGTGTACCTTGGCTATGGTTTGCATTATACACAAGGTACACAGCAGAAACTCACTGAGGTTTCTTCCACACTTACAAATTCTACCAGCGAGAAGGACAAGGTGACAGAAAGTGGATGTGAACACTACCTTATAAGTTTCCCTCTTGTAAAGAGGTAAGTATCCTGTGAGGGAACAGCTGGAAATAGAGAGCTCGGGACCTGGAGTGCAAGCATTGCCTTTCTCTTCCTGTTGGCTTGGAATAGTTAGGAATTGACTTAAATGTTTGGCATAATTTTCTTATTTCAGCCCGCCTCCTCTACATCTCAATTTTCCTGGTTTTCACTCCTTCATTACTGATTGCTCCTTATTTAGCCACGACAACACTGCTCTCTCTATTCATAGAATCAGAGAATGTACAATGCAGAAGGAAGCATTCGGCCCATCGAGTCTCCACCAGCCCTTGGAAAGAGCACACTACTTAAGCCCAAGCCTCCGCCCTATCCCCATAACCCAGTAACACCACCTAACCTTTTGGACACAAAGGGGTAATTTAGCATGGCCAATCCACCTAACCTGCTTATCTTTGGATTGTGGGAGGAAACCGGAGCACCCAAAGGAAACCCACGCAGATACGGGGAGAAAGTGCAAATTCCACACAGTCACCCAAGGCCGGAATTGAACCTGGGACACTGGAGCTGTGAATCAGCAGTGCTAACCACTGTGTCGCCTTTATTTTCACCCTCTATGTTTCAAAACAAAACACCCTTTGACAAAACTCACTATGGCTTTCATTTCCCACCCTATATTTTATTTTTAAACTCCATCCAACTTCTTACATCCAACTGTCCTGCATTCTTCAATGTAAAGCACTTTGAGGTGTCACTGCTTAAGGAAGACTGTACAATTGCAATTTGCTGTCTAGTGGTACTAAAAGAGTAGTGGATCGATACTATTTACTAAGAATCTCCATACACCCACTTATTATTGTTAAATTTTTTCAAGATAATGAAAATAAAAATAATAAATAAATAAGCAATCTTTATTGCCACAAGTAGGCTTACATTTTTAAAAAATCAATGTTTTTTATTGGATTTTTGAACAAAGTATATTTACCGTTATGTACACAGGATAAGAAACATATATATACTGATATAGAAGAGTAGGGCACACCCAAACATACCAAAGAAAATAAAATAATAAATAATTTTAAAAATACAATAAAAAATAAAATAGAATAACTGGTAGGGTATTGTGCATCAGCTCAACAGCAGCAACTCTGTACACCTGGCAAAATTATTTCCAAGTTTGTTATTGTATCCCGTGCCTTCCTTCCGGCTCTCATTTGCCTGCCCCCCCCCCCCCCTTCCATGGTTCTCCTCTTGTCCCCTATCTCTTCCCTCTCCCCCCCCTCCTGTGGTTCACCTTTCTTTCCTATTAGGTTAAGCTGTCTCGCCCCCCCCCCCCCCCTCCCCCTCCCCATCTCCCGGTCTATCTCTCACTCTCATGCTTTGGCTACTTTCCCCTGGCTATTCTTCCGCTTGTTCGTTGGCCACAAACAGGTCCCGGAACAATTGCATGAATGGCTCCCACGTTCTGTGGAAGCCATCCTCAGACCCTCGGATGGCAAATTTAATTTTCTCCATTTGGAGAGATTCCGAGAGGTCGGACAGCCAGTCTGCAGCTCTGGGTGATGCTGCTGACCGCCAGCCGAACAGGATTCTGAAGCAGGCGATCAGGGAGGCAAATGCAAGGGTGTCCGCCCTCCTCCCCAGGAATAGATCTGGCTGGTCTGAAACCCCGAAGACCGTCACTTTCGGGCATGGCTCCACCTTCATCCCCACCACTTTGGACATTGCCTCGAAGAAGGCTGGGGAAAGACCAGAACATGTGGGCGTGGTTGGCCGGGCCTCCTTTGCACTGTTCACATCTATTCTCCACCTCCGGGAAGAACCTACTCATACGGGTTCTTGCTAAGTGGGCTCTATGTACCACTTTTAGTTGCAACAGGCTGAGCCTTGCGCATGTGGAGGTGGAGTTGACCCTATACAGTGCTTCGCTCCAGAGTCCCCACCCTATCTCAATCCCCAGGTCCTCCTCCCATTTCTTTCTTGTTGCGTCCAGTACGGTGTCAGCCCTTTCTATCAGTCAGTCATACATGTCACTACAGTTTCCTTTATCTAGTAGTTCTTCCAGTAATTTCTATCGTGGCGGTTGTGGGTACGTCCTTGTCTCCTTTCATAGGAAGTTTTTAAGCTGCAGATACCTTAGCTCGTTCCCCCTGGCTAGCTGAAATTTCTCTGTCAGTTCGTTCAGTGTTGCGATCCTGCCGTCCGTGTATAGGTCCCTGACTGTTAGTGTCCCTCCGTCCAGCTCCCACCTTTTGAAGGTGGCGTCAGTCAGTGCTGGTGTGAACCTATGGTTGTTGCAGATGGGAGCTTTGTCCGACATTTTAGTCAGGCCAAATTGCTGCTGTAGTTGGTTCCAGGATTGGAGGGTGGCTGTCACCACTGGGCTGCTGGAGTGTTTTTTGGGTGGGGATGGGAGTGCTGCCATGGCGAGGGCCCGGAGGGAGTTCCCCATGCAGGAGGCCTCTTCCGCGCACACCCACTCGGCTTCTGGCTCCTGGATCCATCCCCTTACTCGCTCGGCTGTTGCCGCCCAGTGGTAGAATTGTAGGTTTGGGAGGGCTACCCCACCCCACCCCTGAATTTTGTTTTTTGTAGGACCTTCTTTGGAATCCTAGCATTCTTCCCCCCCATATGAACGGCATGATTAGTTTGTCAAGCGCTTTGAAAAAGGCCTTGGGGATGTGAAACAACAGTGCTACCCACTGTGCTGCCCACAAAAATAAGTCAAATAAGACTGATCATTGAAACTAATAATTGAAATCTTTACCTTTTAAGAATTGGGGGTGTATTGCATGTGATTGGGGCATGTTGGCTGATCCAGAGGGTCTTTACCCGTCAGTTACTATTCATATATGGGCGGCACAGTAGCACAGTGGTTAGCTATGCTGCTTCACAGCACCAGGGTCCTGGGTTCAATTCCTGCTTGGGTCACAGTCTGTGCGGAGTCTGCACATTCTACCCGTATCTGCATGGGTTTCCTCCTGGTGCTCTGGTTTCCTCCCACAAGTCCAGAAAGACGTGCTTGTTAGGTGAATTCGACATTCTGAATTCTCCCTCTGTGTACACGAACAGGCGCCGGAATGTGGCGACTAGGGGTTCTTCACAATAACTTAATTGCAGTGTTAATGTAAGCCTACTTGTGACAATAATAAAGATCATTAGAATATTTTTCTATTAATTTAACTGCCTATATTATGTTTTGAATAACTCAAATTTGGAGGTGATCGTTGTTACTCCTGTGTAGATAAATGCATTTTAATGTATTAACCCATAGGTTAGTTTTCATCCTCTAAGAAGGTTACTGTTTCAGGTAAGAGTGACTGCGGAACACGGATGGATTATTCTTTAACACGTGAGGAGATAAAAGGTAGGACCACACAAAATAGGAGCAGGATTAGACCACACAGTCCATTGAGCCATTCAATATAACAATGGCTGATATCGGATTTTAACTCCACTCTCCTGCCTGCTCTCCATATCCCTTGATTCAAAGAGAGCCCAAAATTTTATCCATTCCAACCTTCAATTCTTTCAACAATAGAACATCTACAATCTTCTGGGGTAGAGAATTCTAAAGATTCACAACTCTTTGAGTGAAATAATGTCCACTTCTTCTCGCTCCTTATCCTGAGTCTGGGTTTCCGTGTTTTAGATTCCCGATCATTGGAAACAATCTCTTAGCATCTACCTCAGCAAACCCTTTCAGAATCTTGTATGTTTCAATGAGTTTGGCTCCCTTTCTTTTAAATTCCTGAGATTATTAGGCCTAATTTGCTCAGCCGTTCATCATCGGACAACCCCTTTATCCCAGGTCCAATTTAGTAGACTTTTGCTGTACGACCTCCACAGGATTCTTCAAAAGGTTTTTATAAAGCATTTTCAGATGCAATAATATAATTTTTATGAGGAACTCTGCCTTTTACCGTTTAGATCAGCTACTAATGAACTTTATAAACCAACTGCCAATCGATGTATGTTTATGTTTCAAAAATCATTCATGATCTTATATCATGATTTTTAGATATTATGAAACAGTAGGCTTGGTATTACTTCACGCTTCATGAAGAAACTGAGTTAGGGAATCAAGAGTTTAAGTGTTTTAGCTGAATCCCTAGCCTTTAGAGCCTACAGGCAACTCGCGCAGGATCATGGAGTCACACCCTCCCTCCCCCCTTCCTATTTGCCAATGAACTGCACCAAGCAAACCTTCAAAATTGTCTTTTTATGTAAACAAGCACATTGCTGAAATCTTTCTCAGAGCTGCTCCTGCATTACTTCCATAACTTCAATGGAGTATAACAGAAACCCTGTTACAATGAAAGTTGCCATATCCCCGAGGACCATAGGCTGCTCTCCTATTTAGAGAGAGCTGACTCATGGTGATTTAACCTGAGGGTCACCACACCTCAGGCGAGGGGCAAGGTTGAGAAGGCGGGACCTTCATTAGTCAACTGAGCTAACCAACCCCACCCCCACATTACAGTAGCGGAGTGGGAGCAACACTGTGTCGAGTTAGTGAAAAGACTGAATAATGATGTCTAATTTTTAAAAAAACACTGTTTAGTTATTAGATGTATTCACACACTGTAAGCAAACAGTTCCATATATGACACAAACAAATTTATGTAGGAATGTCTCAGTTGTTATTAGTTGGTTTTCTTTGGTATTAATCACAGGTAATCTGGAGTCTGGAGAATGGGTATGATGCTTAATTTCTAACTTGATCAGTCCCTTTACTGTGCAGTTACTCTGTGTGTGCATGTGGATTGAATAGATGAGTAGAGATTTGCAGCTTTCTTCAGTGTTTGTAAACCTCTGGTTACAGGTCAGGAAAAATAGTTTGTTTTCTCTTTTTTATTTTTGATACTTTGGAGTGAGATATCTGATTGTGACAGGCACTTTTAAACGTTTGTAATAATCTATTTAAAATGCTATGAGAAAATGTATATTTACCTGAAAAGAAACACCACCAATATCTATCACAGCCCAGTCATCTTCTTCATATGGCCTCATAGTGCTTATCACAAGGTTGGCCCGAAAACGATGGATTAGTTCCTCAGTTGTTAATGCTTCAGCAGAATTAGAATCACATGTTCCACCTCTATCACAAAAGCACAATCATATTTAACAATTATTTGGAATTATGAGGTGGTCTGGAGAAATATTTCAAATAATCAGCAGCTTCTAAAACCATAAATATTTTTTAAAATAATGATACGTGTCCCAGAACCTCATAGACAATAACCTTGATCAATCTGGCTGCAATGAATTTGTGTAAAAACATTGTAATATTTCCCAAACTCCAACGGCATATAAAAGTGACTGACATCAAGATATTTACAGTAGAGGGCAGCACGGTAGCGCAGGGGTTAGCATTGCTGCCTCACGGCGCCGAGATTCCTGGTTCAATCCCAGCTCTGGGTCACTGTCTGCGTGGAGTTTGCACATTCTCCCCGTGTTTGTGTGGGTTTCGTCCTCACAACCCAAAGATGTGCAAGGTAGGTGGATTGGCCACGTTAAATTGGCCCTTAATTGAAAAAAATGAGTTGGGTAGTCTAATATTTAAAAAAAGATACCTCCAGTAGTACCAAATTTATAAAACATATTCATGCCAGGTCAGACAAAGCATATTTCAGATTTATGCCTTCTAACTTGCACGCTGAGCAAAGGGGAAGCTTTACAGGTAGTTTTAATGTGCCACAAGCTGGCCACAATGAATGTGTGAAAACATTTTCTAAGGGTTAACAAAATGTGTTATCTTTAGGATAGTAAATTCAGTAACCCCTTACTCTAACGCGCACTTTATAAACCATGGCAGAATAAAATGGCCAAGCAAAACACTTTGTTACAAAGTTGAAAACTGTTCCTTCTTTATGAATCAAGAAACAGCAATTTAGTAAATGTCACAACCATAATATATCTGAGGATCCAGTTAAGCTTCTGGTCAATGCAGATCCCCAGGGCATTGATAGTTGGAGACATGCTGAAAATGGTGATGGTAACGTTAGAGATAATTTGATTGTTTCTTGTTGAAGGTGATTGTTAGCTGGCACTTAAACTGGCTAATGTTACTTGTCCCTTGTCGACCCAAGCCTGGCTGTTTCTCAGGTCCTGCTATGGACTAACGTGGGCTGTTTTATATTGGATGAGTTGGGAATGTAACGAAATGCAGCATTACTGGTGAGAAGTCCAAATTTTGATTTTTTTGATGGAAGGAAAGTCATTGCTAAAGCAGCTTAGAAACTCCTTGGGGAGAAGGTGTCATGGTGGCAATGTCACTGGAAGAGTAATCCAGAGGTAATAGATTCAAAATTTAAATTAAATTGATAAATCTGAAATTGAATGCTAGCCTCAGTAATGGTGAAAATGACAACTATAATTGATTGATTGTCATAAAAACAATCCAGTTCATAATGTCCGAAAGGAATCTACCATCTTTACCTAGTTTGGCCCACATGCGACTCCAGACTCACAACATGGTTGACTCTTAACTGCTCTCTGCAATAGGCTAGCAAGCCACTCCCCTCTGTAGCAATTTGGGATGGGCAGCAAATGCTGGACTTCCCAGTGACACCCGTATCTCATGAAAGAGTAAAGAAAGAAACCTCCTGCAGCAGTGTCCTAGAACAGAGATTGCCTTCAACAACCACAACTATGTTCCTTTGTGTTACTCATGTTAGGAAAACAAAGGAAGTTTTAAGGGATCTATATCTGTATTGGTAAACATTAGAAATAAGCTATAGTTTTAAGTGGGTTTAATGTAATGTTTCTGTTTCTGGAAGGGTAAAGCCTAGTTAGATCATGCTGTTTGTAAGTTGGGGCTGGTTAAGTTCCAACTGTGTCTCGATTGTGCTTTGAGAGGGCTACGGCACGAAGAATAAAAGGCATAAGCATGTGGGTCTTGCTTAGTAACTGGAGCCTTGTAAGCTATAGAGGATTTAAAGTTTTTGTTAGTTAATTTGATTGCAGTTGAAGTTAGGTAGTGTGAGAGAAGGCAGCTCTCATAGCTCTGCTGGAAGCAGTTGGTTTAGAAGGCTAGAGAGGGAGCATCTCTCAGCTTTGCTGGAAAAAAAAGTCAAACCATGGAGTATTGGTTAAGAAAACATGTGCAATGATCTGAAGAGCAGCTAGTTAAGGAAGCTAGAGACATTAAAAGAAGTTTCCAAGAAGTCTGAGGTTAAAGGTACTAGAGCAGAGCACTGTCCAGTAAAAACAGACTGAGCCGGGAAGAAGGCTGAGATGCCAGAAAGTTATCTGAAGTGATTTTCAGGTTTGTGAGGTTTTACTATGACCTATGGAACGTAAGTTGAAATAACAATGGAAATTGTTGGCTGGATCTCGGAGTTTGTGGAAAAGAAGTTAAGACAAAAGAATTCCTGAAAAGATTCGTGTAAAATCCTGGACTAGATTTGTTGTCAAAAGTAGAGCAGAAGCTTTGTTTGAAGGTGCCATTTGGAAAAGCTGGTCTGGATTTCAGAATGCAAACCACTAAGGGAAAGCATACTTATGAGAGAAGATTTTAAAGTGTGTTTTGGGGATGGAGTTTTGAAACTCTCATGTGACAACTGTGGTGGTATAACTAGGAGGTTTATGGTACCTATCTGCCATTGATGCAGAGCACTCGCTGCCCATTGGCTCAGGTCGGTCATGTGCCTCTCTGCTGATTGGTTGAGGCTAGTCATGTAACTGCTCACCCATTGGCCGAGAGGCAAGTAGTCCCGCTTACGAGGCGGGGTATAAGAACCCGTAGGACACGGCAGTCGGCCTTTCTCTGTAAGTCGGCTGCCGGGCACACAATTAGTTGATTAATGCCTGATATATGGAACTTCTTCACGACCCGAGTCCAATTGATGGTACATCAACAACCATCTGTGGGGATTCTGAGGAGAAATCCACAGACATTCACTTGGGGTTCAGAGTGGAGTCCGTGTATTTAACCACTGTCATCTTGTGTGCTTAAAAGAGACTTTCTATGTTAAAGATACCATTGTAGTTTACAATGTACTTTGTAATCCGTGTTGATCTTTAAATCTGTGTGTATAATAATCCAACTTTTAATGCTTTCTTTCTTGTTGTTAGAATTAATTGACAGTCCTGTAACTCTGCTCCTCCATGTTTTATGAAGAAAATAAAACTTCTTTTGAGCCCAGGCTCCATTCTGGGATCTTCCTATCCAGTTATAACAGCAACTGGGATCGTAACACTTATGATTGAAGCTATAAGTAGTTTCCCTTTGACATTAGTTTTACTTGGTGCCCTGTGGGGTCAAATTCTGCCGTGATGCCAAAGGTGGATACTGTCACCTATTCTCTGGCATTCAGCTCAAACGCATGTTGGAATAAAGGCTGGCGTCCAGTGCTGAGCTCAGCGTCAGTGAGCAGTGAGTACTTCTTGCTTCACTGCACTTAAGACTTCTCCTATCATTTTGCTGATGATTGGGAAAAGGCTGATAGTATGATAATTTTCTGGGTTAGGTTTGTCCTTGTATTTCTCGATAGGACATTTCTGGGCAATTTACCACATTGTTTCGTGAATGGACTAAAGTAGCTAGGTGAGGGTTGGGTTATCTATATCTAGTGTGTCAGTCTTATTCAATACAGCCAGAATGAGGTCAGAGCCGAGAACCTTTATTGTATTCAATGTCTCATCCGCTTTGTCATGTCATGTGGCCTGAAATGTCTATGCTATAAACTAATGCTATTGTCGCAATCCATTTTTCTTCTTACTTGACTGAAAGTATGCCAAATACTTAACATTATTAGCTTTTCATTGAATAACACGGCCACAATCTGCTTGGCATCATTTTATATTTTTTTCTTCATTACTCTTTCTGGATAGATCCTACCGTTGTAATATCTGTTCCTTGAGGTGTAGAATGCTCGCCTTGTTTATGAGAAGATACTGGGCTTCATTCACCAAAGAGAGGGAAGGTGATTGGATCAAAGCTTGATTTTGAACTGAAAATTTAAAGGTATAATTGAAGACATGTGGAAGATATTGTGGGCAACATTTTTAACCTCTGTAAAGTTACGATAGGGCAAAATAATTGAACGTTAGATTTCAGCTATAAAAATATATGACTATAAGAAAGCAACAGCAGCTATTTCAAAATTTACTTGTTATTAATTGCTTTAATACTTGACATTTTTAATTAGCACTTTTGTCTTCTTTGCTCTCATATTCTCCCTCTTTGGTGAAATCTGTCAACTGTTGCAGCTGCAACTGCAAACTGAGAGTAGGACAAGGACTGCATTTCCATTGCAATGCTGCATAATGGGAAACACCAAATTTCAAGAGAGATAACATCATTTTAATTCCTCTTGCCAGAAAGAAGCAGGTAGGTGTACTAAAGTTTTAAGAATTGCAGGTTCCCCCATTGTTCAGGATACCTTGATTTGTGTACATCATGTCAACTTTGCCACATCTGAACTGAAAGAATGTTCCCTGAAAGCATTTTTAGAGCAGTATGTAAATAGTCCAACTCGGGAAGGGGCCATACTGGACCTGGTATTGGGGAATGATCCCGGCCAAATGGTTGACGTTTCAGTCGGCGATTACTTTGGGAATAGCGATCACAATTCCATAAGTTTTAGAATACTCATGGACAAAGATGAGAATGGTCCTAAAGGAAGAGTGGTAAATTGGGGAAAGGCCAACTGTAACAAAATTCGGCAGGAGCTTGGGAATGTGGATTGGGAGCAGCTGTTTAAGGGTAAATCCACATTTGAAATGTGGGAGTCCTTTAAGGAAAGGTTGATTAGAGTGCAGGACAGACATGTTCCTGTGAAAATGAGAGATAGAAATGGCAAGATTAGGGAACCATGGATGACGGGTGGAATTGTGAGACTAGCTAAGATGAAAAAGGAAGCATACATAAGATTGAGGCGACTCAAAACTGATGAAGCTTTGGAGGAATATCGGGAAAGTAGGACAAATTTCAAACGCGCAATAAAGAGGGCTAAAAGGGGTCATGAAATATCTTTGGCTAACAGGGTTAAGGAAAATCCCAAAGCCTTTTATTCGTATATAAGGAGCAAGAGGGTAACTAGAGAAAGGATTGGCCCACTCAAAGACAAAGGAGGGAATTTATGCGTGGAGTCAGAGGAAATGAGTGAGCTTCTTAATGAGTACTTTGCATCGGTATTCACCAAGGAGAGGGACATGATAGATGTTGAGGCTAGGGATGGATGTTTAAATACTCTAGGTCATGTCGGCATAAGGAAGGGGGAGGTTTTGGGTATTCTAAAAGGCATTAAGGTGGACAAGTCCCCAGGACCGGATGGGATCTATCACAGGTTACTCAGGGAAGCGAGGGACGAAATAGCTGGGGCCTTAACAGATATCTTTGCAGCATCCTTGAGCACGGGTGAGGTCCCGGAGGACTGGAGAATTGCTAATGTTGTCCCCTTGTTTAAGAAGGATAGCAGGGATAATCCAGGGAATTATAGACCTGTGAGCTTGACGTTAGTGGTAGGCAAACTGTTGGAGAAGATACTGAGGGATTGGATCTATTCACATTTGGAAGTAAAAAGACTTATCAGTGATTGGCAGCATGGTTTTGTGCAGGGAAGGTCATGTCTTACAAACCTAATAGAATTCTTTGAGGAAGTGACAAAGTTAATTGATGAGGGAAGGGCTGTAGATGTCATATACATGGACTTCAGTAATGCATTTGATAAAGTTTCCCATGGCAGGTTGAATGAAAAAGTGAAGTCGTATGGGGTTCAGGGTGTACTAGCTATTGAGTACAAGAGTCGGTAGGTCATGTTACAGTTGTATCGGACTTTGGTTAGGCCACATTTGGAATACTGCGTGCAGTTCTGGTCGCCACATTACCAGAAGCATGTGGATGCTTTAGAGAGGGTGCAGAGGAGGTTCACCAGGATGATGCCTGGTATGGAGGGTGCTAGCTATGAAAAAAGGTTGAGTAGATTAGGATTGTTTTCACTGGAAAGACGGAGGTTGAGGGGAGACCTGATTGAGGTCTACAAAATTCTGAGAGGTATGGACAGGGTGCATAGCAACAAGCTTTTCCCAAGAGTGGGTGTCAATTACAAGGGGTCACGATTTCAAGGTGAGAGGGGAAAAGTTTAAGGGAGATGTGCGTGGAAAGTTTTTTACGCCGAGGGTGGTGGGTCCCTGGAATGCTTTGCCAGCGGAGGTGGTAGAGGCGGGTACGATAGCATCATTTGAGATGCATCTGGACAGATATATGAACGGGTGGGGAACAGAGAGAAGTAGACCTTGGAAAATAGGCAACAGGTTTAGATAAAGGATCTGGATCGGCGCAGGCTGGGAGGGCCAAAGGGCCCGTTCCTGTGCTGTAATTTTCTTTGTTTGTTTTCTTTGTTCTTTGAAAGTGCAACTGATGTGTGATCAGAGACTCTGCATCATATAGGTCCATGCCCTGTATCCCAGCAGCTGTCTGTTCATTCTGTGGCAGGTTGCTGTGCCAGCTTTATTTCAGCCACCATGACAAACCAAATGGTGGCTATTCGGCTATTCACTGAAAACGTGACACATAACTCTTGTACGTTGCATTTTTTTTTGTTTGGGGATTTGGGCATTGCTACATGACCAGTCTATTCCTAACTGTCCTCGGGAAAGTGGTGGTGAGCCACCTTCGTGAATTGCTGCAATCTACATGCTGTGGAAATCTAATAGAGTAGATCATTTGCATACTAAAACAGCAATTTCACTGCTTGTATCACTCTCGAGGAGCCCTGCAGTACTTGGTAGAGCGAGTCTCTATTTGTGCTGGTATGTTGTATAACTGCCATCATAAGGAAATGACTTTTGCCACTAGCTATCAAGCAAGAAGCTGAGGAACAAGGCACAGCATTCATTCCCTATCAGCTTATTTGAGTGGGATCCAATTCAAACCCCAGTTCTGAATTGCTAAATAAATTTATTCAGTCTGATATGAAAGAATGACAGATTTTTAAAATTAATTTATGGGATGTCAGTGTCACTGGCTAGGCCAGCATTTATTTCCCTCCATAATTGCCTGTGAGAAGGTGGTGGTGAGCAGTACTCTTAGACCGCTGCAGTCCCTGAGTTGTAGATGTATTCACAGTGCTGTTCAGGGTGGAGTTCTAGAATTTTGACCCAGCAACAGTGAAGGAATGTCTTTATATTTCCAAGTCAGGACAGTGGGTGGTTTGGAGGGGAACTTCCAGGTGGTGGTGCTCCCATGTGCCTGCTGCCCTTGTTCTTCTGGATGTTAGAGGTTGTGGGTTAGTAAGGTGCTGTCCAAAGAGCCTTGGAGAGTTCCTGCAGTACATCTTGTAGATGGTACACACTGCTGCCACTGTGTGTCAGTGATGGGGAGAGTGAATATTTTTGAACGGGTGCCAATCAAGCAGATTGCTTCATACTGAATGGTGCCAAGCTTCTCGAGTTTTGTTGGAACTGAACTCATCCAGACAAGAAAAGATTATTCCATCACACTCCAGACGTGTGCTCTGCAGATGGTGGACAGGCTTTGGAGAAACAGGAGGTGAGTTACGATCTGTAAGATTCCGTCACCTTAAAGAAATTATGTAGGAATTGAATTCTGGGGCTGAATTCTCCATTGCCCAATGCCGGGAGTGGGTTTCCTGATCTAGTGGAGAATGAAGTGTCGGCCAAAAAGAACAGGATCAGCACCCGTTCTGATGTTCCAGTACCCTGCTGGCGGCACAGAGAGATACACATCCTGCGCCGGCGGGAGGATGCTCCCGCACTGTTATCCCTGGTGTCCCACAAGGATCAATGCTTAGCCTCCTCCTATTTCTTATTTGCTGCTTGCAAAATCGCACAAAGGCATGGCATTAGCTTTCACAACAAAACCCAACGATACCTCACCACCTCTTGACTCCTCCACTGTTGCTAAATTATCAAGCTGCTTATCTGACATCAAGTACTGGAAGGGCAGAAATTCCCTCCAATTAAATATTGGGAAGACCAAAGCGATTGTTTTTGCTCTCTGTTCCAAAATTTGTTTCCTAACCACTGACTCTATCCCTCTTCTTGCAACAGTGTGAGATTAGCCCAGTCTGTTTGCAACCTTAGTGTCATATCTGATTCTGAGATGAGCTTCTGACCTCATATTTGTATCATCAGTAAGACCGCCTTTTCCATCTCCATAACATCACGTGATTTCAGCCCTATCTCAGCTGATCTGCTGAAACCCTCATCCATGCCTTTGTTACTTCTAGACTTGGCTATTCCAGCACACTCCTGGGTGGTGTCTCACCTTCTACGCTTCATATAGATTGTCCAAAACCCTGCTGCTTGTGCCTTAACCCGTAGCAAGTCCTGATCCCCTACGAGCCCTGTGCTTGTTGATTTCCTTCTTGCAATGTCTTGATTTTAAAATTCTCACTGTTGTTTTCAAAACCCTCCATTGGCTTTGCCCCTCTCTAAATCTATAATCGCCTCCAATCACACCCCCTCTGAGATATCTGTGCTTCTTGCTCCTATAATTCTGGCTTCTTCCGTGTTCCCAATCAGAATTACTCCACCATTGGTGGTTGTGCTTTCAGCTGCCTTGGCCCAGGCTCTGGAATTTCCTTACTACGCCTCGCCACCTAAATTTCCTCCAACGTCTTAAAACTTATCTCTTTGGCCAAGCTTTTAGTCAACTACCTAATATCTCCTTTGTGGCTCGGTGACCTATTTATTTTGTAATGCTCCTATGAAGTGCCTTGGAATGTTTCATATCTATATACCTTTAATACCACAAGATGTTGTTGTAAAACTTTGATTCCTTTCAACCTGGCACCGTGATATTAGATAATGTGAATTATTTACTGCATCAATGTTTGAAATGGTTGGCCTTGTTAATGTCAGTTTTCAATTTATTTTTAGTTTTTTTTACCTTGCATGTGCTGCTTTTTCAAGGTTCGATGAAAATTAGAACATTGTCGGATCAGAAAACTCCGCCGTCCAAGAAATGCTGAGATCCACCTTGCAACATTTTCCCCACAGTCCAATCCTTTTACTCTGCATTAAGAAAATATACATTAATTTTCTGAAGATATAGATAGACAAAAAATGCCTGGCCCATCCAGTCTGTCCCATAAAGTTGTGATCATAATTCAGACCCACCCCATCTGGAAGCTATGTAATCACCTGGGGTAGCCATGAAAGCAGGTAGATCCATAGCCTGGCCCTGATTGGGTCTTTTGGGGCATGTCTTTTATTCATACGTGGGATGTGAGCATCACTGACTAGACTAGCATTTATTGCTCATTCCCAATTGGCCTCGAGAAAGTGGTGGAGAGCTGCCTTCTTGAGCCAGGTGGTGTAGGAATACCCACTGTGCTGTTAACAAAGGAGCTTCAGGAAGAAACGGCAATGCAGTTGCAAGTCAGGATGGCGAGTGGCTTCGAGGGGAACTTGATGATAGTGGTGTTCCGGTGTATCTGTTGCTTTTGTCCTTCTAGATGGCAGAGGTGATGCTAAAGGAGTCTTTACAAACTATTTCCTACTGTTCAAAAGAAGACTACTCTCATATCACAGAAATTTCACAACTGTTTTGTACCAGAAGATGCATGAATTTGGTCTATTGTAAAGTCTTTGATACTTTATTTGCTCTTCCATTCCTAACCCGCCTCTGTGGGATTAGATTAAGGGTTTGGTAAAATTGAATATTGAATCTGCGTTGTGCCAGTCTATGGCACTGAGTAGGGAATTCAAGAATTGGGAATGACTTAGTGGCCTCGTCGTGTTCAACTTAGTATCAGGACGAGGCCGTGAAATCTCACGTGAGGCCTTTCAGGGGATTTTCGGCGCTCGAAACGCTTCGCGAGATTTAACAATGGGCGTGATCCGGATCTGCATATGTAAATGAGTCTTAGGCATATTTATATATGCATGACCTAACGGCCATGCCTGGGTGACCTCACCAGGGCATCATTTAATACTAGTTTCCACAAAGGTGCACCAGTCATAATGCCACCTGGGGGGCGGGGGGGGGGGGGAGGGGGTTTCCCAGGCTATAAGAGATCCCCAGGTGCTCGGGGATAGGGCAGGTTGGCACTTTGGCACTCCTTCTGACACCTGCCAGGGTGTCAGGCTGGTAGTGTCAAGGTGCCCGGGTGCCAAGTTGGGGAGTTGAGGAATCCAGGAGGTGTTACCAGGTTTGGGGGGGGGTGCAGGATTTTCTGGTTGTTCCCGCCGGTGAAATCTTCCAGTCCCACCGATGGTGAGCCTCCGCTGCGGTTCTCGTCAACAGAGGATACAAACAATGAGAAACACCATTGACTTTGACGGGACTGGAAGATCCTGTTGTTGGCCAATGGAGGGCTGCCTCCACCAATGCCGTATATGTGCGGGGAGGAATTCCGGCCACTGAGTGAGCAGTGGACAGGGGGGTTTAGGGTCTGGAAGAGGGTGACCTAACCAAAGTTTCCCTCCTCCCAGAACTGGTTAGGCAAAGGTGAGCACCTGCTAGCCCCTTGACTCCACAAAATGGTGGTACTGCAGCCGATGTGGTTATGGTTTTAGACTAGCAATCCAGAGCATGAGAGTTCAAATCCCACCACTTCAAATCAGGGCAATGAATTCAGTAAATCTGATGATGGATGGATTGTCACCAGGTAACATAACAGTGGAAGATTGTAAAAACCCAACAGATTCACCAATATCTTTCAGGAACAAAGTCTGCCGCACAATACATACTTAATGCAGCTTGGGCTGGACAATTAATGCAGCGTTTCCAGCATCAGACACATCCTTAGATTTACAAACAAGAAACTAACCAGTCTTATTTCTTATTCTTAGGGTTACATGGAGTTGCACTGAAATTAAAACAGAAAAAGGGGCTGAGATTTTCCGGTCGCCAGAGACAGGTTAATAAAAAGCTGGCTGCCAAGTGCCGAAGTCCAATCTGTGTTTCTGGTCATTTACAGCAGCTCTGGAAGGTCAGGAACCCCACATGTACAGCTTTGGAAGGTCAGGAACCCCACATGTACAGCTTTGGAAGGTCAGGAACCCCACATGTACAGCTTTGGAAGGTCAGGAACCCCACATGTACAGCTTTGGAAGTTAACTGCTTAATTTTAAACTGCTCAGTTTAGAGCTTATGTGACATTTGTTGATGAGACCACCTTTTAATGTCCCACTGAATCATGTCGCACAGTTGGGTCGTATGGAAGGCCAATCAGAAATCAGCGGTACACAGTGCATCTTAGTTATGGATGTCCTCTTCGTGAATGTAGGCAACTGAATCAAGGTCTGCACTGATACAGTAGGGGCTGTTTAGCACACTGGGCTAAATCGCTGGCTTTGAAAGCAGACAAGGCAGGCCAGCAGCACGGTTCAATTCCCGTACAAGCCTCCCCAAACAGGTGACGGAATGTGGTGACGAGGGGCTTTTCACAGTAACTTAATTTGAAGCCTACTTGTGACAATAAGCAATTTTCATTTCAGTTCATTTTTCAGTGTCCTGAGCTCAGAGGGCCACAGGATTCGTTATCATTGCTGGATTCCAAGTGTAGGGCATTGTTGACTGTATACATGTAGCTACCAGGCAACCAACTGATAGACTTGACAGATTCATAAACAGACAGGTATATCATTCACTCAATGTGCAGCCGGTGAGTAATCACAGGGAAAACCTTCTCCATGTCTATATTCATGCTTTCCTGGCAGCTGCCATGAATCACTCATACGAAGCCAGTTAAATCTTCCACAAATCTTTCATACAATTCCCCAGGTATGTGGTTAGATTGCTGTCACAATGAAAACCGTCAGCAAACCAGGGGCGTCACTGTGCAGGCCAACGGCTTCTAAAGATCTGCTTTTGCTGCCTAAACGGCTCTTATTGCACATGTAGCCACCTAAAATGGACGCTGAGCTGCAAAGTAAGCCAAGCGCTAAGACTGCAGGGAAAAAGGCAGTTTAGCCAAAACAGCAGTCTGCAAAGAGAGCATTTTGCATTCTGCAAGTAGCAGAAACCAGTTTGGGCTCAGGTGAGAAGACCTTAGTTAGGTGCAAATGGCAAAACGCTTTGCATACTAATAAGGCAATCAGACCTGAACACCCACACAATAGAAACATTTGACTCTGAATGGACACATTTGAACCAAGGCCCAGACATCGAGGCACCAGAAACCTCCAAACAAAAGGGCATAAGAAACGCCCCCCCCATCACGGAGACCCCCTCGCATTGGGGAATTCAAACAGTATCGATGAGGAATTGACCCAATAGATAACCAAAGGTAAAGCCCGCCCAAGAAGAGGGAAGGACATTGGGGACACCTATAAATATAGACCCCCACACATGGTCCTGTCTGTTGTTTCGTGCTCCGGCTTTGACCAAGACCTCCAACTCGTATCCTGACTCCAGCCGTTGAGCACCAGCCGCCGAACCGTAAGTGCCAGTACGACGCTCGCTACGCGACCTAAGCCCGCTAGACCCCCAGTGACCAGCACGCTTTCTGAAGGTTGCAGCCCAAGACCGGGACGAAGGCCTCGCTCCCTGACCTTGCCTGTTCCTGTGTAGTTAAGTATTCTGTTTGCTTAGTCTAGTCATAGCTTAGTCCCTTAGTGTGTGCATGCGTATTTATTATAATTGTATAATAAATATTGATCGTTTGGAACTTACTAATCGGTGTATCGTTTTATTACTTTGAACTTGACCTTGAGATATATGTGAGTTGTCTATATGGCAACTGGCGACTCCTGAGCTGAAAAATACATAAGACAGAGCCTAGTGGTGTTAAGCACACGGCCTTTAACACAGGCAAGTTAATACACCCCAATAAACGCGTTTTGCGCCCATAGCAAAACGTGCAACACACATTACAATACTCACTTGCCAGGGTGCCTTGTATGGTGGCCGTGTGCTTCCTGCTGCACAACATGGCACAGCAAAGAGGAGTAACACTCAAAAAGGCAGAGTGTCAGGAGGGCTCCATATCTGGAGCACGGAGGGGGCAGGATGAGCTAGATGATGGGCCAGGAGACTCAGAGAGGGATTCTTCAGATGAGGAGGGTGGATTGGCAAGGGAAAGTGGTAACCAAGCCCAGGGACTCAGAGCAGGCAGTCTCCAAAAAGCTATTCTATTACTGATTCAACGCATGTTTATCTGTTGGAGCCTGATAACTGAATAACAGAACATAGGCCCAGCAATGCATCAGGCTTGAGCCTTCACTAGGACAACCATGCATTGAGTCTTCAAAATGTTTTGGTTCCAAACAGATGGACTTTTCACTGGAGAGGTTGAGGAGCTTTGGGTCTGTGAGGCCTTCAAGCAGTCTTTAAATTTTGTGGAGATCCATGAAGGGGCAACCACAGTTGCAGCCTGTCTGACCGACCAAACTCTTCCAGGACAGAGTCCTGGCTTCTGTGGCTTCTATACTGAAAGTGAACTTCACCCCATTTGGCTGGGAGCAGCCTCTAGCTTCACAGCTTTCAGCTCAAGTGAGGAATTAGTCTTGTTAGTTCTGAGAGCACTTATGTCTTCTGAACTCTCAAGTACATCCTTGAGGTCACATGTGCCATACCTCAGAGGATGATTAGTGCACTACATGTCCTACAAATTTTGATGCCTGAACAGTGTACCTTGTACTCTAGGAGCGAGAGCACCATAGAGGCAGCTTCCAACAATCAAACAGTAAAGAGCATGCTTCACTACCGAAGCTCCTCTCACGGCCAAAGAGTAGGGGCGGGATTCTCCGACCCTCAGCGCCCGAATTGCGCCCGGCACGGGGCGGAGAATAACTGTTCACGCCGGAAATCCGGTGAGAAGGCGTTTCCATGATTCTCCGCTGACCCGCCAATCACGCACGCGCAGTGCCCCCCCCACGGCGATTCTCCTTGCTCGACATGCCGAGTGCCCGCCGAGTGCTGCCGGCGTGGTTCACATGTGGTCCCACCCGGCGGTACCTCGAAGTTCTGGCTGCAGGGGCCGTCCTGGTGGGGTGGCGGAGGGATCCGAATCCATGTTGGCCAGGCTAGCGATTGGGAGCTACCGATCGGCGGGTGCGCTCATTCCGGGGAATGGGGGGGTGCTATGTTCCTCTGCGCCGAGTCTCTGTAGGGCTCCGCCATGTTGCACGGGGGCCTGCGCGGAGACGGCCGTTGCGCGCATGCCGGACACACGCCGACCGTGTAGGGCCGCCTTTCGGCGCCAGAGCAGCATGCAGCTCTCCGCCGCCATGCTAGCCCCCTGAACAGTGGTGAATTGCTGGGCCAGGAGACCCGTTAACACAGGCGTACACCACTCTGGTGTTTATTCCGGCATCAACACTTGGCCGGGATTTCAGAGAATTCCAGCTGTGGTGTCTGGATGAGCTTAGAGCAGCTGAGCACAGCCTCTCTAATGTTGCCGGCAGAGGTCTGGGGTCTAGGGTCTCCTTATGTGGCTGGGAGTGAGTGTGCAAAGCGAGGTTTACCAGCACAACTGGCTTGCTGGATGGCGCTCTGAGAGAAGGCGGAACAGTCAGGGTAAGGATGGGGGAGCCTTGGGGGATTTGAGGGTCCTGGGATGAAGCCCTAACCGATTGTCAGTCTCTCTCCTTCTACAAGTCCTTCTTGATGAAACAATGTTTGCTGGTGTCGACCCCGCAGAGGCTGCCCTTGCTGTGCCTGTGGCAGCTGAGATGGGCAGACGCCATAGAAGGCACAACACCAATGAAGGGCTGGAGGTAGCACACCATGTGCACGGGGCCACCCTGAAGACCCGGCTGCCATCAGGCTGAGAAGGGACACTGAAGGGGAGGCCGGAAATGGCCCAAGGTGTATAGGAATCATTCAGCATTCCTTGAGTGGATGGACAACATATGTCCCAGAAGACATATTCTGACATATTGCAAACATTGTCTTCCAGGTTTTCCACAGCGGTCACCACACTAGCAGTGTTGGCTTCAGTGTCATGCAATGTTGGCACCATTTCCTGTGCAGTCTGGAAGACAATGTTTGCATCTTGAGTGTTGGTGTCCTAGGCATGGTTCACTCTCTGATGATCGTGGCTGAGGGCCTACGTATCATGTCCCAGTCAGCGAAGGATGTAATCTAGACACAGTCCTTGCAGTCGCTGGAATGTCACTGATAACCCCTCCTGAACTTTATGGCTCATCCCAGCGGGTCTTTCAGCTCTGGACCTTGTCCAGAGACTGGGCAATTGACTGAGACCTAGCTGAGTCCTGGGATCCAGCAGATGTCCAACTGCTGTCTCCCTTGGATGTTCCTGCTTCCTGCTGCTGTGCATCAGCAGCTGTGTGGTGCTCACCAGATTGTGCCCCCGAATCCTGTCCATCAATGTCGCCCACCAAGGTGCGTATCAATGTGCTGAAGCAATGTGCGGGTGATAGCAGTGATGCCACGCCGGTGGTCTCCTCAGAGCTCTCCTCCAAGGTGTTCTCTCAGGTGTCGGAGGGTGGGTTACGACTCTGCGTGCCCTGGCCTCACCAGATGGAGATCCTGCAAAAGAATGGGCATATGATTAGTGAGAGAGGATCATTTTGCGTGACATGAACTCACTTGAGACAGGTCACCTGGATGATAGGGCAGTGGATCCTCACCTCTCTGACGCAGATCAACCTCGCTGCCGGTTAGCGCTCTCTCCTCGGGCAACCCTGTGATCTCCAGGGTCCATTCCTCATAGTGGGTGCAGACTCTGATCTCTGCTACTCTGCCATCTGTCTTGACCCTTTCATGTCTATTCTCCTACAGGGATAAAGAGGGGGCATTGTGAGCTGCACACTTGATGGATCAGGGTGGTCTATGGCAGGTGGCATGTATGGGCACCGCGACTTGACATGAAGGGGTTGTGCTGGTGGGTGTCAGGAGGTGCTGAGGAACTAGCACAAAGAACGGATGTGGAGAGGGTGCGAGGTGTCAGCCAGTGCTCTCCCCTTGATCAACCCCTCAATCTCCAGGGCCTGTTCCAAATAGGGGGAGGGGGGGACACCAGGATTTCTGGGATTCCTTCCCGGTCTTGGCCCTTTTCCGCTTATAATGGGCCATCCTTCTGTGGACACAATGAGAGGGCATTGTGATCCGCACACATGATGGGTCAGGAGCGCCGATAGCAGGTTGCATGTGTGCAATGCCCTAGACATGAAATGGTTGTGATTGTGAGTGCCAGGGAGTTCTGAGGAATAAGTTTGAAGATCAGATGTGGGGAGGGTGTGAGGTTTCAGCCAGTGGATTGTGGGGGGCGGCGGGAGGATTTGAGGGGTGGCAGGTGGGACTGATGCCAGGAAACAGGTAGTAACTTGCAGTTTGTTGGAGGTCATTTGTCTTCTTCCTACATTGTACTGTGGTCCTCCTGGTCATGCTGCCCACACTGACAGCCGCTGCCACTGTGTCCCAGGCAGCATTGTTCACCTGCTGCTGGTCCTCCAACCCCCTCGGGGGAACAAGGTGCTCTGCCTCTGATCCACAGCGTCAATAAACCTTTCGGCCTCGCCAAATTATTTTTTAAATGTAAATTTAATTTATACCTAATTAATTTTTCTTTCAATTAAGGGGTAATTTAGCGTGGCCAATCCACCTACCCTGCATATCTTTGGGTTGTGGGGGTGAAACCCATACAAACACAGGGAGAATGTGCAAACTCCACACGGACAGTGACCCAAACCTGGAATCGAAGCTGGGACCCTGGGGCTGTGGAGCAATAGTGCTACCCACTGTGCTACCGTGCTGTCCTCGACGGTGAGGGAGCCAAAAATGCCGAGATTCTCGTGGTGGCTCATTTTTGGCACTAATTGCCGCTGAATACAGGCCATGATCTCGCCAACGCGGCCGTCGCAAAATTCCTTGCCAAACACCTCGTCAGACGTGCCCAAAACTGGACTTTAACTTTGGTCTGCTGAATTGCACCCAGTAACTTTATTTCTGTCATCATTTGAGACTAACTATTTACATCCAGCTTATTCAAAACACACAGTGACTCAGTTAGTGCTCTATGTGGTGTGGTGCCACTTGCATTCTGACACTTCAACACAGTGTTAGAAGAGGTGGAGCTAGCCAGCGTCCTTGGTTGTGCAGCTGAGGGAGAGGGACAGGCAGGAATTGGGGAGGGAGGGGGGCAGGCAGGAATTGGGGAGGGAGGGGGGCAGGCAGGAATTGGGGAGGGAGGGGGCAGGCAGGAATTGGGGAGGGAGGGGGGCAGGCAGGAATTGGGGAGGGAGGGGGGCAGGCAGGAATTGGGGAGGGAGGGGGCACGCAGGAATTGGGGACGGAGGGGGGGAGGCAGGAATTGGGGAGGGAGGGGGCAGGCAGGAATTGGGGAGGGAGGGAGGGGCAGGAATTGGGGAGGGAGGGAGGGGCAGGAATTGGGGAGGGAGGGGCAGGCAGGAATTGGGGAGGGAGGGAGGGGCAGGAATTGGGGAGGGAGGGGCAGGCAGGAATTGGGGAGGGAGGGAGGGGCAGGCAGGAATTGGGGAGGGAGGGAGGGGCAGGCAGGAATTGGGGAGGGAGGGGGACAGGCAGGAATTGGGGAGGGAGGGGGGCAGGCAGGAATTGGGGAGGGAGGGGGGCAGGCAGGAATTGGGGAGGGAGGGGGGCAGGCAGGAATTGGGGAGGGAGGGGGGCAGGCAGGAATTGGGGAGGGAGGGGGCAGGCAGGAATTGGGGAGGGAGGGGGGTAGGCAGGAATTGGGGAGGGAGGGGAGGCAGGCAGGAATTGGGGAGGGAGGGGGGCAGGCAGGAATTGGGGAGGGAGGGGGGCAGGCAGGAATTGGGGAGGGAGGGGGGCAGGCAGGAATTGGGGAGGGAGGGGGGCAGGCAGGAATTGGGGAGAGAGGGGGGCAGGCAGGAATTGGGGAGGGAGGGAGGGGGCAGGCAGGAATTGGGGAGGGAGGGAGGGGAGCAGGCAGGAATTGGGGAGGGAGGGGAGCAGGCAGGAATTGGGGAGGGAGGGAGGGAGGGGAGCAGGCAGGAATTGGGGAGGGAGGGAGGGGGCAGGCAGGAATTGGGGAGGGGAGGGAGGGGGCAGGCAGGAATTGGGGAGGGAGGGAGGGGGCAGGCAGGAATTGGGGAGGGAGGGAGGGGGCAGGCAATAATTGGGGAGGGGGGAGGGAGGGAGGGGGGCAGGCAGGAATTGGGGAGGGGGGCAGGCAAGAATTGGGGAGGGGCAGGCAGGAATTGGGGAGGGGCAGGCAGGAATTGGGGAGGGGCAGGCAGGGAATTGGGGAGGGGCAGGCAGGAATTGGGGAGGGAGGGGGGCAGGCAGGAATTGGGGAGGGAGGGGGCAGGCGGGAATTGGGGAGGGGCGGCCAGGAATTGGGGAGGGGGGCAGGCAGGAATTGGGGAGGGGGCGGCCAGGAATTGGGGAGGGGGGCAGGCAGGAATTGGGGAGGGGGTAGACAGGAATTGGGGAGGAAGGAGGGGGCAGGCAGGAATTGGGGAGGGGGCAGACAGGAATTGGGGAGGAAGGAGGGGGCAGGCAGGAATTGGGGAGGGGGGAGGGAGGGAGGGGGCAGGCAGGAATTGGACAGGGAGCAGGCAGGAATTGAGGAGGGAGGGAGGGGAGCAGGCAGGAATTAGGGAGGGAGGGGGGAGGGGAGCAGGCAGGAATTGGGGAGGGAGGGGAGCAGGCAGGGACTGAGGAGGGAGGGAGGGAGGGGAGCAGACAGGAACTGGGGAGGGAGGGAGGGGAGCAGGCAGGAATTGGGGAGGGAGGGATGGAGGGAGGGAGGGGTGCAGGCAGGAATTGGGGAGGGAGGGAGGGGGGCAGGCAGGAATTGGGGAGGGAGGGAGGGGAGCAGGCAGGAATTGGGGAGGGAGGGGAGCAGGCAGGAATTGGGGAGGGAGGGGAGCAGGCAGGAATTGGGGAGGGAGGGGAGCAGGCAGGAATTGGGGAGGGAGGGAGGGGAGCAGGCAGGAATTGGGTGGGGAGGGAGGGAGGGAGCAGGCATGAATTGGGAGGGAGGGAGGGGGGCAGGCAGGAATTGGGGAGGGAGCAGGCAGGAATTTGGGAGGAGGAGGAGGGGAGCAGGCAGGAATTGGGGAGGAGGGAGGGGAGCAGGCAGGAATTGGGGAGGGAGGGAGGGGAGCAGGCAGGAATTGGGGAGGGAGGCAGGGAGGGGAGCAGGCAGGAATGGGGAGGGGAGGGAGAGAGAGGGGCAGGCAGGAATTGAGGAGGGGGGGGAGGGGGCAGGCATGAATTGGGGAGGGAGGGAGGGAGGGAGGGAGGGGGGTAGGCAGGAATTGGGGAGGGAGCAGGCAGGAATTGGGCAGGGGGAGGGGTGCAGGAATTGGGCAGGGGGAGGGGTACAGGAATTGGGGACACTCAGGCTTGACCAAATTGCTGGTATAAGATTTAAAGGTGTTTGCAGTAAAAAGAATCATGATAGTAAGGAATTGACCTTTGGGTCAGGCAGTAATTATTTGGTGACTGATCTGTGGATCAGACTGTGATCAGCTGATGCCTGACATCTGGATTAGGTTAAGATAAGTGAATGACTGGGCAATTTAGTAAATCATCAGGAAAGATAAGGCAAAGGTTGATGTGTTAGGCAGGTTGGTTCTACGTTGACTGCAACTGGATACAGTGAAGCTAGAAAAAGATGTCTGACACAGGAGATGATCCAACACTGTTTTATTTGACTAGTGGACTGCTGTACATGTTCAGCTGTGGGCTGACACTCTACTAATCCAACTGATGACCTTTTACTGGCTTGACCAGACGTACTAGCTACCGCATGGTACTAGTGCTCACTGGCTTGCGCACTCTGACTGTCTCAGCAGCTGGGTCCTGAGAGAGAGAGTCTTAATGCCCTGTGGGCTTTATAGTGGTGGTGTCCTGTCTGGTGATTGGTTGTTCTGTGTTGTGTGTTCATTGGTCATCCTGTGTGTCAATCACTGCCGGTCTGCATGTCATTATATACATGAGTGGATATTATGACAAAGCTTTCTTGCATAAACTGCTGGCACCATTTGTTTAAAGGGCAGGTCATCGGCTGGGTCATTGAGTTTAAAAATTGGCAAGTCATTCGAGCCAAAAGGCTTGAAGACTGTGTACTAGAGATGGTTGCAGAGGACCAGACGCGCTTTGTCAAAGGTAGACAGCTTACTTCGAACATCAGGTGCCTGCTGAACGTGATAATGACCCCAACCGGGGATGAACACCAGAGGTGATTGTCTCCCGAGACGCAGAAAAAGCCTTCGACAAAGTCGAATGGAAATACCTCATAGAGGTACTGGAGCGGTTCTGGCTTGGAGCAGGATTCACCTCCTGGGTAAAACTCCGATACAATGCTCCTATGGCGAGCGTACAGGCAAACAACACCAACTCCTGATACTTCCAGCTGCACCAGACAAGGATGCCCACTGTCCCTGCTGCTGTTCGCTCCAGCGATCGAGCTCTAGCAATTGCGCTCAGAACAGCAAAAAACTGGAGGGGGATACAAAGGGGCGGTAGAGAGCAGAGTCTCACTCTATGACCTGCTCCTCTACATTTTGGACCCACAAAGCAGCATGGACGAAATCATCGTGCTCCTGAAAGAGTTTGGCGCCTTCTCGGGCTACAAACTCAACATGAGCAAAAGCGAGATCTTCCCAGTACACCCACAAGTAGGGGGGACAGCACTAAAGGGGCTGCCGTTTAAACACACCCGACACAAATTCCGCTACCGGGACTTCCGGTTGCGGCTATGACCAGCTAAGTCGCACGTTTGGCTGCTCCTGCTACAAAGGTGTTTTCGGGCCGATTGGAGGGCCCCAACGGCGCTGTAAGGACAAATCCCGGTGGGGGAAGGCTCCCTGAAGAGAACCAGACCAACTTTATGGTCGGTACCCGGAGTGGGGTGGTAAAGAAAGCAACAGCAGCTCCCAAAAAAAGCGGGGGAAGAAGACCAAAATGGCGGCCGGTGGCGCACCCGAGGAATGGAGGAAATGGGCGGAGGAGCAGCAGGCCGCTCTCCTGCGCTTCTTTACGGAGCTGAAAATGGAGCTCTTGGAGTCAATGAATGCAACGACCACCAGGCTGATGGGAGCCCAGGCGACCCAAGAGGCGTCGATTCGGGAGCTGCAACAGGAGATGACTGTGAGGGAGGAGGAGGCCACGGTCCTCGTGGGAAAGGTAGAGGTGCACGAGGCACTCCACCTGAAATGGCAGAGCCGTTTTGAGGAGCTGGATACCCGAATGAGGCGGAAGAACCTGAGGATCTTGGGCCTGGCAGAAGGCCTGGAGGGGTCAGACCTCCCGGGATATGTAGCAGAAATGCTGAGCTCCCTGATGGGGGCAGGGGCCGTCCCTTCGCCCCTGGAGCTGGAAGAGGCCTACAGGGTCATGGCTAGGAGGCCAAGAGCAAATGAGCCCCCGAGGGCGGTGCTGGTGCGGTTCCAGCGACTCAGCGACCGTGAGAGAGTGCTGGAGTGGGCCAAGAGGGAAAGGAGCAGCAAGTGGGAGAATTCGACGGTGAGGGTCTACCAGGACTGGAGTGCGGAGGTGGCAAAGCGGCGGGCCCGGTACAACCGGACGAAGGCGGTGCTACATGCAAAACGGATCAGGTTCGGAATGCTGCAGCCAGCGCGCTTGTGGGTCACCTACAGGAACCAACACCACTATTTTGAGTCCCCAGAGGAGGCGTGGGCCTTTGTACAGGAAGAGAAACTGGACTCGAATTAGACCCAGGGGATACTTGGCGGCCGTAGCCGCTCGGGTACTTTCAGCTGAATTCTTTGTTTGGATTTTGAACTCTTGCTGTGCTTTTTCTTCTGATGTTTTTTCCCCCTTTGCCAACTTCCCTTAGTTATTGTTATTGTGGTTATTCATGGTTATTTATGGTTATTTATGCTGTTTGGTAGAGGGCGACTGTTAAGTACATTGTTATTTGTTATTTATCTGTTATTTATAATGTTAAGTTGGGGAGGTGGGACGGGGGGGAGAGCAGATCGGGGATATGGGCCCCTAGGGGGGGTTCTTTTACAGGCATGGACGGGGACGGGGGTGGAACTGAAGATGGCGGGGTGGGGTGTGGCAGGGCGAAAGCGCGGGCTTTCCTCTGTTTTCCCGCGCGCGGGGCAGAGGAGGGGGGAGAGGAGGGGGGAGGGGAGGAGTGCGGGGCGTGGCTAGCAATGGCGACCTTTCCCGCGCTGGAGCGGGGCCAGGGAGGAGTGGCAAGGGGGGGGAGGCCCCCCCCCCCCGAGCCGGGGGGAGTCGGAGTGTGGCAGGAGCAGCCGGGTCAGCGTGAACCAGCTGACTTACGGGAGTACGATGGAGGGTACATCGCGGCTGGGAGGGGTCCTAGCCTGGGGGGGGGGAGGGGGGTTAGGGAGGGACACCGGGTTGCTGCTGAAAAGACCAGAAACGGGAAGTGGAGGACTGGAGAGGTGGGGGGAGGGGGACATCGCCATGGGGAGCGGGTCAGAAGGGGAGGGTCGACCCGGGGCGAGCAGGGAACAGGACATGGCTAATCGGCAGGGGAAGGGGGCGGGTCGTCCCGCGACCCGGCTGATCACTTGGAACGTGAGGGGGTTGAATGGGCCGGTCAAGAGATCAAGGGTATTCTCACACCTGAAGGGACTGAAGGCTGATGTAGCAATGTTACAGGAGACCCATTTGAAGGTAGTGGACCAGGTTCGCCTGAGAAGGGGGTGGGTGGGACAGGTGTTCCACTCTGGATTGGACGCAAAGAACCGGGGGGGTGGCGATTCTGGTGGGAAAGAGGGTGTCGTTCGTGGCGGAGGAGGTGGTGGCGGATAAGGAGGGTAGGTATGTGATGGTGAAGGGTAAGCTGCAGGGGGAGAAAGTGGTGATGGTCAACGTATATGCCCCGAACTGGGATGACGCGGGTTTTATGAGGCGCCTATTGGGCCTCATTCCGGGACTGGAGGCAGGGGGCTTGATCATGGGGGGGGACTTTAACACAGTGCTGGACCCCGGGCTAGACAGATCGAGCTCAAGGACCAATAGGAGGCCGGCAGCGGCAGAAGTGCTGAGGGGGTACATGGAGCAGATGGGAGGAGTAGACCCATGGAGGTTTGGTAGGCCGAGGGCGAGGGAGTATTCCTTTTTCTCCCACGTCCATAGAGTGTACTCCAGAATCGATTTCTTCGTGTTGAGCAGGGGGCTGATCCCGAGGGTACGGGAAGCTGAGTACTCGGCCATTGCGATCTCTGATCATGCACCGCATTGGGTGGATGTGGAAATGGGGGAGGCGCGGGACCAGCGCCCGCTGTGGCGGCTGGATGTGGGGCTGTTAGCGGACGACGAGGTGTGTAAAAGGGTCCGGAAGAGCATTGAGAGCTATCTGGACTTGAATGACACGGGTGAGGTGCAGGTGGGGATGGTCTGGGAGGCCCTGAAGGCAGTGATCAGGGGAGAGCTGATCTCCATAAGGGCGCACAGAGAAAGAAAGGAGAGGCAGGAGAGGGAGAGGCTGGTGGGGGAGCTATTGGAAGTGGATAGGAGATATGCGGAGGCACCAGAGGAGGGGCTGCTGGGAGAACGGCGCAGCCTGCAGGTCAAGTTCGACCTGCTGACCACCAGGAAGGCAGAGACGCAGTGGAGAAGGGCACAGGGCGCGGTCTATGAGTATGGGGAAAAGGCGAGCAGGATGCTGGCACACCAGCTTCGCAAACGAGATGCGGCTAGGGAGATTGGGGGAGTGAAGGAGAGGGGCGGGAAGGTAGTGCAGAAGGGGCAAGAAGTGAACGGGGTCTTCAGGGATTTTTACAAGGAGTTGTATCGGTCTGAGCCGCCGACGAGGAGAGGGGGAATGGAGGACTTCCTAAACAAATTGAGGTTCCCAAGGGTCCAGGAGGGGCTGGTAGAAGGGCTGGGGGCGCCAATAGGGCTAGAGGAGCTAGTCAAGGGAATAGGTCAGATGCAAGCGGGGAAGGCGCCGGGGCCAGATGGGTTCCCGGTGGAATTCTATAAGAAAAATGTGGACTTGGTGGGACCGGTACTGGTACGAGCCTTTAATGAGGCGCGAGAGGGGGGGGTTCTGCCCCCGACAATGTCGCAGGCTCTGATCTCCCTGATATTGAAGCGGGATAAAGACCCCGTGCAGTGCGGGTCCTACAGGCCTATCTCGCTTCTGAACGTGGATGCCAAGTTGCTGGCAAAGATCCTGGCAGCTAGAATAGAGGATTGTGTGCCAGGGGTAATCCATGAGGACCAGACGGGGTTCGTGAAGGGGCGGCAGCTCAACACGAACGTGCGGAGATTGCTGAATGTAATTATGATGCCGGCAGTGGAGGGGGAGGCTGAGATAGTGGTAGCGCTGGACGCGGAGAAGGCATTCGATAGGGTGGAGTGGGAGTACCTGTGGGAGACGCTGGAACGGTTTGGGTTTGGGGAAGGGTTTATTAAGTGGGTGAAGTTGCTCTACTCGGCCCCGACGGCGAGTGTAGTGACAAACGGGAGGAGGTCGGAGTATTTCGGGCTCCACCGAGGGACCAGGCAGGGATGTCCCCTATCCCCCCTACTTTTCGCACTGGCGATTGAACCGTTGGCGATGGCACTGAGGGGTTCAGGGGGGTGGAGAGGACTGACTAGGGGAGGGGAGGAACATCGAGTATCGCTGTATGCGGATGATCTACTGCTGTACGTGGCAGACCCAGAAGGGGGAATGCCGGAGATAATGGAACTATTAGCAGAGTTTGGGGACTTTTCGGGGTACAAACTAAATTTGGGCAAAAGCGAGGTTTTTGTGATACACCCGGGGGACCAGGGAGAGGGTATTGGGAGACTCCCCTTCAAGCGAGCAGGAAAGAGCTTTAGGTACTTAGGGGTGCAGGTGGCAAGGAACTGGGGGACCCTCCACAAGTTGAACTTTTCCAGGCTGGTGGAACAGATGGAGGAGGAATTTAAGAGGTGGGACATGGTACCGTTGTCGCTGGCGGGGAGGGTGCAGTCAATCAAAATGACGGTCCTCCCAAGGTTCTTGTTTTTATTTCAGTGCTTGCCCATCTTCCTCCCTAGGGCCTTCTTCAAAAGGTGACGAGTAGCATCATGAGCTACGTGTGGGCGCATGGCACCCCAAGGGTGAGGAGGGTCTTTTTGGAGCGGAGTAGGGACAGTGGAGGGCTGGCACTGCCCAATCTCTCGGGGTACTACTGGGCGGCAAATGTGTCAATGGTGCGCAAGTGGATGATGGAAGGGGAGGGGGCAGCTTGGAAACGAATGGAGAGGGCGTCCTGTGGCAACACAAGCCTGGGGGCCCTAGTAACGGCACCATGGCCGCTCCCCCCCACGAGGTACACCACGAGCCCGGTGGTGGCGGCCACCCTCAAGATATGGGGGCAGTGGAGGCGACATAGGGGGGAAATGGGAGGTCTGTTGGCGGCGCCAATAAGAGGGAACCATAGATTCATCCCGGGGAACATCGACGGGGGATTTCAGAGCTGGTACAGGGTGGGCATACGGCAGCTGAAGGACCTGTTTATAGAGGGGAGGTTTGCGAGCCTGGGAGGGCTGGAGGAGAAGTTTGAGCTCCCCCCGGGAAACATGTTCAGATATTTACAAGTGAAGGCATTTGCTAGGCGGCAGGTGGAGGGGTTCCCCCTGCTCCCCAGTAAGGGGGCGAGTGATAGGGTGCTCTCGGGGGTCTGGGTCGGAGGGGGGAAGATATCAGACATCTACAAGATAATGCAGGAGGCGGAAGAAGCATCAGGGGAGGAGCTGAAAGCCAAGTGGGAAGGGGAGCTGGGAGAGCAGATAGAAGACGGGACGTGGGCGGATGCACTGGAGAAGGTCAATTCTTCCTCCTCGTGTGCGAGGCTGAGCCTCATTCAATTTAAGGTGCTGCATAGAGCTCACATGACGGGGACAAGGATGAGCAGGTTCTTTGGGGGTGAGGACAGGTGTGTTAGATGTCTGGGAAGCCCAGCGAACCATGTGCATATGTTCTGGGCATGTCCGGTGCTGGAAGGGTTCTGGAAGGGGGTGGCAAGGACGGTGTCGAAGGTGGTGGGGTCCAGGGTCAAACCAGGATGGGGGCTTGCGATCTTTGGGGTCGGGGTAGAACCGGGGGTACAGGAGGCTAGGGAGGCCGGAATACTGGCCTTTGCGTCCCTAGTGGCTCGACGAAGGATATTAATTCAATGGAAGGACGCGAGGCCTCCAAGCGTTGAAACTTGGATTAACGATATGGCTAGCTATATTCAGCTAGAAAGGATCAAATTTGCCCTGAGAGGGTCGGTACAGGGATTCGCCAGGCGGGTGGCAACCTTTCCTTGACTTTTTAGATCAGAGATAGACGTTCGGGGTCGTGGCAGCAGCAACCCGGGGGGGGGGGGGGGGGGGAGGGGGAGGGGGGAGGGGGAGGGGGGGAGGGAGGGGGGGGGAGGGGAGGGGGGGGGCAGCAAGGGTCGTGGGGGGACATGCACGACTGTAACGCGGGCAAGTCTGCTCGCTGCTCATGTCTGAAACTGTAGGCTGCCTTGTTTGTTAAGGTTGCCTGGGGGGGGGGGGGGGGGGGGGGGGGGAGGACTGGTGCGCGCGAGGGGGCGGGCGAGGGAGGGACATTTGCCTAGAGGGATTGTGTTGTAAATAATTTAAAAATTAGTAGGGGTAAATGTCTGTATGGAAAAACTCTTTCAATAAAAATTATTTAAAAAAAAAAAAAAACAAATTCCGCTACCTGCGAATCCAAATAGCCCATGACTGGAAAGGAGTCCACAAATGGAACCTCACCAGTCTGACGGAGGAAGTAAAAAAGGACCTGCAAAGATGGAACACACTCCCACTCTCCCTTGTGGGGAGAGTCCAGACGATCAAAATGAATGTGCTGCCCAGGTACCTCTTCCTACTCAGATCCATCCCGATCTCCATCCCTAAGGCCTTTTTCAAAGCACTAGACAAACTAATCATGACGTTTGTATGGGGGGTGTGGGGAAGAATGCTAGGATCCCAAAGAAGGTCTGACAAAAAACAAAATCCAGGGGAGGGGGGGGGGGGGCTAGCCCTCCCAAACCTACAATTCTACCACTGGGCGGCGACGGCAGAGCGAGTAAGGGGATGGATCAAGGAGCCAGAAGCCGAGTGGGTGCGTGCGGAGGAGGCCTCCTGCATGGGGACCTCCTTCCGGGCCCTCGCCACGGCGGCACTCCCATCCCCACCCAAAAAACACTCCAGCAGCCCGGTGGTGACAGCCACCCTCCAATCCTGGAACCAACTGCGGCAGCAATTTGGCCTGAACAAAATGTCTGACAAAGCTCCCATCTGCAACAACTATAGGTTCACACCAGCACTGACTGACGACACCTTCAAAAGGTGGGGACAGGATGGAGGGACACTGAAAGTCAGGGACCTATACACAGACGGCAGGGTTGCAACACTGGACGAACTGACAGAGAAATTCCAGCTAGCCAGGAGGAATGAGCTAAGGTACCTGCAACTCAAAAACTTCCTGCGAAAGGAGGCAAGGACGTACCCACAACCGCCATGACGGGCACTACTGGAAGAGTTACTGGACGCAAGCATACTAGATAAAGGAAACTGTAGCGACATGTATGACCAACTGGTAGAAAGGGCTGACACCATACTGGACGCAACAAGAAAGAAATGGGAGGAGGACCAAGGGATTGAAATAGGGTGGGGGCTCTGGAGTGAAGCACTGCATTGGGTCAACACCACCTCCACCTGCGCAAGGCTCAGCCTGACGCAACTAAAAGTGGTACATAGAGCCCACTTAACAAGAAACCGTATGAGCAGGTTCTTCCCGGAGGTGGAGGATAGATGTGAACGGTGCCAAGAAGGCCCGGCCAACCACGCCCACATGTTCTGGTCTTTCCCCAGACTTGTGGAGTACTGGACAGCCTTCTTCAAGGCAATGTCCAAAGTGGTGGGGATGAGGGTGGAGCCATGCCCGATAGTGGTGGTCTTCGGGGTTTCAGACCAACCAGATCTATTCCTGGGGAGGAGGGCCCTTGCCTTTGCCTCCCTGATCGCACGCCGCAGAATCCTGTTCGGCTGGCGGTCAGCAGCACCACCCAGAGCTGCAGACTGGCTGTCCGACCTCTCGGAATCTCTCCAAATGGAGAAAATCAAATTCACCATCTGAGGGTCGGACGACGGCTTCCACAGAACGTGGGAGCCATTCGTGCAATTGTTCCGGGACCTGTTTGTGGCCAACGAACAAGCAGAAGAATAGCCAGGTAGCCAAGAATCAGGGGAAAGTAGCCAAAGCATGAAAGGGAGGGATAGACCAGGAGAGTGGGGGGACGGGACGGCTAAACCTAGGAGGAAGGAAAGGCGAACCACAGGAAGGGGGGGGGGGGGGGGGGGAGTGGAGGGGGCAGAAGCAGGAGGGGGGGGGATGAGGGAAGGGATGGAACAATAGAGGAGAACCAGGGAGGTGGGTGGGGGGGGGGGGGGGAGGCAGGGAAATGATAAAAAACTTGGCATCCACAGGAACAGAGAAAAAGGAGAATACAGGCGGAAGACGGGAGGAACGGCTGAAGCGGAGGTGAGTGCGAGACGACAACGGCAGCGAGATCCGTCCGGGAGAAGCAAGTCACAACACCATATCATAATATACACCAGTATATCATGGTGCAGACACACACTGATGGACACACACAGAGACCAATCAACATGTACAAACACCGCAGCCAATCACCAGTTAGAATACACACACTATAAAGGTAGAGGGCACCACGGTTCCCGCTCATTCTGGGTGCTGCCTCTCAGTGTAACAAGAACTCATCCAGCCCAGCACAGACTCACACCACGTGCTGAGAGACTCAACTGGTTCGGACAAGGCTTAGGTCTCTAGTTTAAGTTAGCATCATTTAGAACCACTGTCTTTGTGTGCTAGTTAGTTACAAATACTTAATAAAATTCAGTTTAACCGTCATCATTTTTGCAAGTGTCTGTTCATCTCTCAAGTCTACACTCGCCAACACTTCATGGTACCAGAAGTTGAGGGATGCTAGCACTTCTGACACCTACCTTTCAGTGATCTGTCTTCCACCAGTCTCGCGCCATCCCACAGAACGGACTCCGTTTGCCCGCCGCCGCCTCTCCACATTGCAGGGAATCTGGGCTCGAACTGGAAACTTTTCAAACAGCGCTTCCAACTGTACCTCGAGGCCAGGGACCTGGAAGCTGCCTCAGACGCACGGAAGATTGCTCTCTTCCTCTTCACAGCCGGGGACCACGCTCTACACATTTTCAACTCGCTAAACTTCGATGAGGGGGAGGACAAATCGAAGTTCAAGACCGTAATTCTAAAGTTCGACAGCCACTGCGCGGTCGAGGTCAACGAGAGCTTCGAGAGATACATGTTTCAGCAGCGAATTCAGGATAAGGACGAGCCTTTCCAGTCCTTTATTACCCACCTCCGTGTCCTTGCACAGTCCTGCAACTACGGGTCCAACTCTGATTCTATACTCCGTCACCACATTGTTTTTGGTGTTCAATCTGAACCCTTGCACCAGCAGCTACTAAACGCAGATCACTCTCTCCACGGCCATTGAGACCTGTGTACTTCATGAACATGCCTCCATGCGCTACTCCTGCATCCAGGCTGCTGAAACGGTGCGGCAAGCCCCTTACGAGGCAGAACGGGTCCAAATTATAAAATCTTTTCAGGCTCTGGATCTGAACGATGGCGGCCATTTGGAGCGCTTTTCGCGGAGTTCCGCGCTTACACGCAGCGAGTGTGCTGATGTCACGGACCTCTTCACGCAGGGTGCGCACCACGCTGGCGCGACGAACGTCCTGACGCTCCGGCGTGCGGCAACTGCGGCTCCGCCCACTTACAGCGGCAATGTCCCGCGAAGGCCCGACGCTGCCTGCAGTGTGGCAAATGAGGCCACTACGCTGCAATGGTCAGATCTTCCCTGCCTGTTGTTTTTAGGAGGTCCACCCAGCCCCACAGAGACGTCAGGGCTATCCAGCCTGCCATCAATGAACCTACTCCAGACCTTGCTTCTGACTGTGCCGGCGATGGCGCACAGGTCCCGTTCCAAATCGGCATCGTTACCACGAACAGGATGTCCCCCAAGTGTGGCACTGAACCTGTCCACGTCCACAGCGTCAGCCAGGATGATGAGTGGTGTGCCACCCTTACGGTCAAGCGGTTCCCCTGTCAGGTTCCGCCTGGACACTGGCGCTTCTGCCAATCTCATCGTGTCGTCTGATTTTCGCAAGCTCTGCGTACAGCCTGCTGTCCTGCCATCTGCGTGTAAATTGCTGGACTACAATGGCAATGCCATCGCCGCCAGCGGCTCCTGCCGCTTTGAGGTGACACTTCGTGCTCACACAGCCATACTCCCATTTGAGATTGTTGCTGCCTCAAAAGACTCCTTGCTTGGTGCGCAGGCATGCAAGCTGCTCCACTTAGTGCAGAGAGTACACTCTCTCTCTTCAAGCGATATACCTGCATCCTCTGACACAGACTTCAGGGCGCAACTCGACTCCATCATCCAACAATACCATGATGTCTTCGAAGGCATGGGCACGCTCCCGTACACGTACAAAATCTTACTCAAGTCCAACGCCACGCCTGTCGTTCACACACCTCGCAGAGTCCCAGCGCCCCTCAAGAACCGCATCAAGCAACAGCTCCAGGACCTCCAGGACCAAGGAGTAATCTCTAGGGTCACGGAACCTACAGACTGGGTAAGCTCCATGGTCTGCGTCAAGAAACCGTCTGGCGAGCTGCGGATCTGTATTGATCCTAAAGATTTAAATCAGAACATCATGCGGGAGCACTACCCGATTCCGAAACGTGAGGAGCTCACGTCCGAGATGGCCCATGCCAAACTATTCTCAAAACTGGATGCCTTGAAAGGTTTCTGGCAGATCCAACTAGATGAGTCAAGCAGGAAGCTGTGTACGTTCAACACGCCCTTTGGCAGGTTCTGCTACAACTGAATGCCATTCGGCATCATTTCTGTGTCCGAAATTTTCCATCGGATCATGGGGCAGATGATGGAGGGGATCGACGGCGTCCGGGTATATGTCGACGACATTATTATCTGGTCAACCACCCCGCAGGAAAACATTGCCCGCCTTAAGCGCGTTTTCAGGCGCATCCGGGAACACGGCCTCCGCTTCAATAGGGCCAAATGCTCCTTCGGACAGTCGAGTATCAAGTTTCTGGGGGATCACGGGCGAAATTCTCCGACCCCACGTAGGGTTGGAGAATCGGCCGGCTGCGGCGTTAATCCCGCTCCCGCCGGGTTTTTTATTCTCCGAGCGGCCAAAAGCCGCCGTTGTGCAAATCCCGCCGGCGCCAGCTGTTTTCAGAGGCTGCCGGCCTCTGATTTTTTACTTTCAACAAATCTCCGGCCCGGATGGGCCGAAGTCCCGCCGACGTGGCCACGGGTCACGTCGGCGAAACACGCAGTAGCTTTAAAACGTCGTCAACCATTGATGATGGTTGACGCCGTTCAGTGACCAAGGGCGAGAGCGGGGGGGGGGAGGAGGGGCGAGTGCGGGGGGGGGAGGGGCGAGTGCGCGGGGGGGAGGAGGGGCGGGGGGGAGGAGGGGCGGGGGGGAGGAGGGGCGAGTGCGGGGGGGAGGAGGGGCGAGTGCGGGGGGGGAGGAGGGGCGAGTGCGGGGGGGAGAGGAGGGGCGAGTGCGGGGGGGAGAGGAGGGGCGAGTGCGGGGGGAGAGGAGGGGCGAGTGCGGGGGGGAGAGGAGGGGCGAGGGCGGGGGGGAGAGGAGGGGCGAGTGCGGGGGGGAGAGGAGGGGCGTGTGCGGGGGGAGGAGGGGCGAGTGCGGGGGGGAGGAGGGGCGAGTGCGGGGGGGAGGAGGGGCGGGTGCGGGGGGGAGGAGGGGCGAGTGCGGGGGGGAGGAGGGGCGAGTGCGGGGGGAGGAGGGGCGAGTGCGGGGGGGAGGAGGGGCGAGTGCGGGGGGGAGGAGGGGCGAGTGCGGGGGGGAGGAGGGGCGAGTGCGGGGGGGAGGAGGGGCGAGTGCGGGGAGGGAGGAGGGGCGAGTGCGGGGGGGAGGAGGGGCGAGTGCGGGGGGGAGGAGGGGCGAGTGCGCGGGGGGAGAGGGGCCAGTGTGCGGGAGAGAGGAGGGGCTAGTGTGCGGGAGAGAGGAGGGGCCAGTGTGCGGGAGAGAGGAGGGGCCAGTGTGCGGGAGAGAGGAGGGGCCAGTGTGCGGGAGAGAGGAGGGGCGAGTGCGGGGGGAGGAGGGGCGAGTGCGGGGGGGAGGAGGAGCGAGTGCGGGGGGGAGGAGGAGCGAGTGCGGGGGGGGGGGAGGGCGAGTGCGCGGGGGGAGGAGGGGCGAGTGCGTGCGCGGGGGAGGAGGGGCGAGTGCGCGGGGGGAGGAGGGGCGAGTGCGCGGGGGGGAGGAGGGGCGAGTGCGCGGGGGGGAGGAGGGGCGAGTGCAGTCGGGGGGGGAGGAGGAGGAGAGAGTCCCGGCGTTTGTGGGGGGGGGAGAGAGAGAGAGAGAGTCCCGGCGTTTGGGGGGTGGTGGGGGTAGGGGTGGGGGGTGGGGGGTGGGGGGGGTGGGGGGAGTGGGGGTGGGTAGGGGTGGGGGGTAGGCGTGGGGGTAAGCGTGGGGGTAGGGGTAGGGGGCAGCGGCATTGAGAGGGGGGTTGCGGCTTTGAGGGGGGTTGCGGCGTTGGGGGGGCAGCGGCATTGAGAGGGGGGGTTGCGGTGTTGAGATGGGGGGTTGCGGCGTTGAGGGGGGGTTGCGGCGTTGGGGGGGCAGCGGCGTTGAGAGGGGGGGTTGCGGCGTTGAGAGGGGGGGTTGCGGCGTTGAGGGGGGGCAGCGGCGTTGAGAGGGGGGTTGCGGCGTTGAGAGGGGGGGTTGCGGCGTTGAGGGGGGGTTGCGGCGTTGAGGGGGGGTTGCGACATTGAGGGGGGGTTGTGGCGATGAGAGGGGGGGTTGGGCATTGGAGGGGGGTAGGGTGGTGGGGAGGGGGGTAGGGGTGGTGGGGAGGGGGGTAGGGGTGGTGGGGAGGGGGGTAGGGGTGGTGGGGAGGGGGGTAGGGGTGGTGGGGAGGGGGGTAGGGGTGGTGGGGAGGGGGGTAGGGGTGGTGGGGAGGGGGGGTAGGGGCGGTGGGGAGGGGGGTAGGGGCGGTGGGGAGGGGGGTAGGGGTGGTGAGGGGTTAGGGGTGGTGAGGGGGTAGGGGTGGTGAGGGGGTAGGGGTGGTGGGGGGGTAGGGGTGGTGGGGGGGTTGGGGTAGGGGGCAGCGGCGTGCAGAGAGGGGAGGCGACGGATGCCCGGGGTAAACGCACCATCGCCCCCCCCGCCTCTGCACGCTGCTGCCCCCTACCCCACCCCCCCCTCACCACCCTACCCCCCTCCCCACCACCCCTACCCCCTCCAACGCCGCCCCCCCCATCCCTCTCAACACCGCAACCCCCCCCTCTCAACGCCGCAACCCCCCCTCTCAATGCCGCAACCCCCCCCTCTCAACGCCGCAACCCCCCCTCTCAATGCCGCAACCCCCCCTCAACGACGCAACCCCCCTCTCAACGCCATAATCCCCACCTCAACGCCGCAACCCCCCCTCTCAACGCCGCAACCCCCCCCAACCCCCCTCCCTTAATGCCGCAACCCCCACCTCAACGCCGCAACCCCCCTCCCTCAACGCCGCAACCCCCCCCTCTCAACGCCGGGTCCTCCCTCCTCTCCTCTCAACGCCGGGTCCCCCCCCCCCTCTCCTCTCCTCTCAACGCCGGGTCCCCCCCCCTCCTCTCCTCTCAACGCCGGGTCCCCCCCCCCTCTCCTCTCAATGCCGGGTCTCCCCCCCCCCTCCTCTCAACGCCGGGTCCCCCCCCCCCCTCCTCTCCTCTCAACGCCGGGTCCCCCCCCCCTCCTCTCCTCTCAACGCCGGGTCCCCCCCTCTCCTCTCCTCTCCTCTCCTCTCAATGCCGGGTCGCCCCCCCCTCCTCTCCTCTCAACGCCGGTTCCCCCCCCCTCTCCTCTCAACGCCGGGTCCCCCCCTCTCCTCTCCTCTCCTCTCCTCTCAATGCCGGGTCGCCCCCCCTCCTCTCAACGCCGGTTCCCTCTCCTCTCCTCTCAACGCCGGGTCCCCCCCCCCTCTCCTCTCAATGCCGGGTCCCCCCCCCTCCTCTCCTCTCAACGCCGGGTCCCCCCCCCTCTCCTCCTCTCAACCCCCCCCCCTCTCCTCTCAACCCCCCCCTCTCCTCTCCTCTCAACACCACCCCCCCCTCTCCTCTCCTCTCAACCCCCCCTCTCCTCTCCTCTCCTCTCAATCCCCCCCTCCTCTCCTCTCAATCCTGGGTCCCCCCCCTCTCCTCTCAACGCCGGGTCCCCCACCCTCTCCTCCTCAATGCCGGGTCCCCCCCCTCCTCTCCTCTCAACGCTGGGTCCCCCCCCTCTCCTCTCAACGCCGGGTCCCCCCCCTCTCCTCTCAACGCCGGGTCCCCCCCTCTCCTCTCCTCTCAACGCCGGGTCCCCCCCCTCCTCTCAGCGCAGGGTCCCCCCCCCTCTCCTCTCAACGCCGGGTCGTCCCCCCCTCTCCTCTCAACGCCGGGTCGTCCCCCCCTCTCCTCTCAACGCCGGGTCCCCCCCCCCCTCCTCTCAACGCCGGGTCCCCCCCTCTCCTCTCAACGCCGGGTACCCCCCCTCCTCTCCTCTCAACACCGGGTCCCCTCTCTCTCTCTCAACGCCGGGTCCCCCCCCCCTCCTCTCAACGCCGGGTACCCCCCCTCCTCTCCTCTCAACACCGGGTCCCCCTCCTCTCCTCTCAACACTGGGTCCCCCCTCCTCTCCTCTCAACGCCGGGTCCCCCCCCCCCTCTCTCAACGCCGGGTCCCCCCCCCCTTCTCCTCTCCTCTCAACGCCGGTTCCCCCCCTCTCCTCTCCTCTCAACGCCGGGTCCCCTCTCTCTCTCTCAACGCGCCACTTCCGCAGCGGGTGAAACTGACGCGTATCGCGTCAGTCCGCTGCTGTCCCTTTCGGGAACGGAGATTACCGGCTTAAAAGAAGGCCCCGACGCTGGAGTCATCCGCACCGCTTTTGGCCGCCGGAAATGGGCGTCGCGCAGGTCTTCGGAGAATTTCGCCCCACATCTCCCACCAGGGGGTGGGTCCGGACGAGGACAAGATTGCAGCAATCACGTCAATGAAGACGCCCGAGGACAAGAAAGTGGTCCTCCGGTTCCTGGGTATGGTGAATTTCCTCGGGAAGTTCATCCCGAATCTCGCCTCACACACCACGGCCCTCAGAGATCTGATTGGCAAAATCACAGATTTCCGATGGCTCCCTGCTCACGAGCGTGAATGGCAGGAGCTGAGGCCAAGCTTTCCACGGCCCCAGTGTTGGCCTTTTTCGACCCCACCAAAGAGACCAAAATCTCTACTGATGCCAGTCAGTCGGGGATTGGTGCCGTGCCCCTGCAACGAGACAAGGCCTCGTTATGGGCCCCTGTTACGTATGCGGCGCGGGCGATGACCCCCACAGAGCAGCGCTATGCGCAAATTGAGAAAGAGTGTCTCGGCCTTCTCACTGGAGTCGTAAAGTTCCACGACTACGTCTATGGACTTCCACAGTTCACGGTCGAAACCAACCACCGGCCGCTTGTAAATATTATCAAAAAGGACTTGAATGACATGACGCCTCGCCTCCAGCGTATCCTACTCAAGCTGCGCAGGTACGACTTTCAACTGATCTATACCCCTGGCAAGGACCTTGCCGTTGCCGATGCCCTCTCAAGGTCAATCACAACTCCATGTGATCATGACGGCTTCATTTGCCAAATAGATGCTCAAGTTCAGCTTGCAGCCTCCCATTTGCCAGCTTCGGATGCACGACTGATGCAAATTCGCCGCGAGACAGTGGCTGATCCACGTCTGCAGCGGGTGATGCATCTAATGTCAGACGGGTGGCTCAAGGGCCAATGCCCGCAATTTTACAACGTCTGCGATGACCTGGCGGTTGTCGACGGGGTGCTCCTGAAATTGGATCGCATCGTCATTCCACAAAGCATGCGCCCGCTAGTGTTGGAGCAACTCCATGAAGGCCATTTAGGAATCGAGAAATGCCGCCACAGGGCCAGAGAAGCCGTCTACTGGCCGGGCATCAATGATGACATTGCCAATGTGGTGCTCAACTGCTCCACCTGCCAGCGTTTTCAGCCCGCCCAACCACGGGAGACCCTGATGACCCATGAGCTCGTCACATCGCCTTGGACCAAAATGGGCATCGACTTGTTCCATGCATTGGGAAGGGACTACGTCATCATCATCGACTACTTCTCCAGTTACACGGAGGTCATCAGGCTACACAATCTCACATCCTTGGCTGTGATCAGGGCGTGTAAGGAGACATTTGCCCGACATGGCATTCCACTGACGGTCAAGTCAGACAATGGTCCCTGTTTCGCGAGTCAGGAATGGGCCGGCTACACCCAACACTATAACTTCGAGCACGTTACGTCCAGTCCCCTATACCCCCAATCCCATGGGAAGGTGGAAAAGGGGGTCTACATCATCAAGCGGCTCCTCAGCAAGGCCGCCGGCGCCGGCTCAGATTTCCATCTTGCTCTGCTAGCCACATGAGCATGTCTCAACTGCAGCAGAAAACATCCTACGACTCACGGGCTGCTGACTTTCCCGATATCTATCTACGCGACAAGGTTTGCATCCACCTCCTGGATGGTGGCTGGTCTGTGCCTGCTGTCGTTCTAAGGCAGGTGGCCCCCCGCTCCTTCCTGGTCCGCTTACTGGATGGATCCATTTGGCGCCGCAACAGGAGTGCTCTTCGCCTGGTTCCAGGGTCGTCACGGGATCCTCCGACCAGCTCTTCTACTGATCCCGCCGTGGACTGTGTGGCGCTTCCGGTCACTCTGCCTGCCCTTGAGGGTACTGCAGCCCTCCAGGCTCCTGATGCACCAGCTATTGCCCCACCCTTGAGGCGGTCAACCATAGTTCGTCTCCCACTTCAGAGACAGAACCTATGAACTCTGTACATATGTGGACTTTCTGAAAAAAAAACATTTCTATATCCTTCATTGTTGCATTCGTTATCCAGTGATTTGTAAATAGATTTGTTGGTTGTTCCAGTTCATGGTAGTCATCTGCACCAGGCACCTTCCTCTGTAAATAGTCTTGTTCCCTGTATATAGCTTTGTACATATGTCTTTGCACCTCACACGTAGCTAGGTACATTCTCCACACACTCACACTATTTATTATCACATGCCTATATCAACATTTTCTTTATAAAAGGGGGGATGTCATAATATACACCAGTATATCATGGTGCAGACACACACTGATGGACACACACAGGGACCAATCAACATGTACGAATACCGCAGCCAATCACCAGTTAGAATACACACACTATAAAGGCAGAGGGCACCACGGTTCCCGCTCATTCTGGGTGCTGCCTCTCAGTGTAACAAGAACTCATCCAGCCCAGCCCAGACTCACACCACGTGCTGAGAGAATCAACTGGTTCGGACAGGCTTAGGTGTCTAGTTTAAGTTAGCATCATTTAGACCCACTGTCATCGTGTCTTAGTTAGTTAGAAGTAGTTAATAAAATGAGTTGAACCTTCATCCGTGTTGGAAGTGTCTGTTCATCTCTCAAGTCTACACTAGCCAACACTTCAACCAACACCAGACCCATTCAAGTATTGCCCTCTGTAATTGTTTCTCCGGCCACAAACAGATGCCTACTTATGTGTTGTAAATAATTTTGCCAAGTGTACAGAGTTGCTGCTGTTGAGCTGGTGCATAATACCTTACCAGTTAATTTATTTGATTTTTTATTTCTTATTATTACTTTTTTGTGATATGTTTGTGTGAGCCCTTCTCTTCTATATATGTATATATATATATATATATATCATATTCTGTGGACATAACGGGAAATATTTGTTCAAAAACCCAATAAATAAACATTTATTAAAAAAAATTGGTAAGTCATGCTGCAGCTGTATAGAACCTTAGTTAGGCCAGACTTGGAATATAGTGTTCAATTCTGGTCGCCACACTACCAGAACGATTTGGAGGCTTTGGATAGGATACAAGGAGTTTTATACCAAAATATTGTCTGGTATGGAGGTCATTAGCTATGAGGAGAGGTTGGACAAACTTGGTTTGTTCTCACTGGAATGACGGAGGTTGAGGTGCGACCTGATAGAAGTCGACAAAATTATAAGGGGCATGAACAGAGTAGATAGTCAAAGGTTTTTTCCCAGGGTGGAAGAGTCAATTACGAGGGGACGTAAGTTTAAGGTGGGAGGGTCAGGATTTAGAGGAGATGTGTGAGGGATGTATTTTACACAGAGGGTAGTGGGTGCCTGGAACCTGCTGCCGGAGGAGGTGGTGGAAGCAGGTACGATAGTGAAATTTAAGGGGTGTCATGACAAATACATGAATAGGATGGGAATAGAGGGATATGGACTCTGGAAATGTTGAAGGTTTTAGGTTAGACGGGCAGCATAGTCGGAGCAGGCTTGGAGGGTCGAATGGCTTTTCATTATTCTTATTCTTTGTTCATTGCATGACTACTTGTGAGTTTATCTGTAACCATGGATGTATAGAACTGTACGTGCAAGAAAAATACAATGTGAGTTAAAAAGGAATTATTGCAAGGATGGTATAAATACATGAAGGAAACCATGGAACTTTGAGTGAACTTTGGAGCAATCTGAGAGTGCTATCTCTGTATACATACTTGTATTGAATAAAGTGCTGTTTGATTCACTTGTATCTGAATTAATGTTGAGTGTCTTTAGTTGCTCCCCAACACCGATAGGAGGACCATGGTGGTTGGCTTCATTATTCAGGGACCAACTGGGGCGCCTCCTGTGACTGCACTGCCTGCATCTCTGCAAGTGTAATCATCACCACTGGAAGCTGTGCCACAGATGCTCCCTCTGTAAGAGGGCTGGGGAAGCCGAGGATGATGTGTGTGTGACAAACTGCATAGAACCCTCATCCTCCTCTTGAACACCGTCAGTCCTTTGCTGACCTGGGGAAGTCTGCTGCTGGTGTGAAGCTGTCATCCTCTGTATTCACCGTTGGGCTACCTGTAAGAGGGTCCTTAGCCCTTCAAGTACTCCACGGGCATCAGTGCTCAGGGTCTGACTTGACTGGCCCAGTCTACACACAGCTCCATTCACCCTGTTAAGGACACCACACTGCTCTTGTATGCACTCTATGTGCTGCTGTATGTGATTCTCCATTAGGTGGAGCCCATGCACTCAAAGACCAGACACAGACGAGCTCATCTGCTGCATGGTCTCCTCAAACCACGGGGCGCGAGCTAACACAGCGCCAGGAAACACTCTCACAACTGCTTCTGTTATGGTTCCAGATACTGAGGCCAAAGCCATTGAATGTAAGGGATGATGCTTAGATCCTCTCTTGTCAAGATGGATGGCACAGTGGTTAGCACTGCTGTCTCACGGTGCCAGGAACCCAGTTTCAATTCCGGCCTTGGGTGACTGTCTCTGTGGAGTTTGCACTTTCTCCCCGTATCTACGTAGTTTTCCTCCAGGTGCTCCAATTTCCTCCCCCACTCCAAAGATGTGCACTTTAGGTAGATTGGCCATGATCAACAGCCGCTTAGTGTCCAAAGGTTGGGTGGGATTACGGAGATTGGGTGGGTGAGTGAGCCTGGTTAGGGTGCTCTTTCAGAGGGTCAGTGTAGATTTGGATGGACCGAATGGCCTCCTTCTGCACTGTAGGGATTCTATGTTTCTTTGATTCTTTGGTCATGGCCTGGCACTTGTGTGGCACGAATGTTACTCGTCAGCCCAAGCCTGGATATTGTCCAGGTCTTGCTGCATTTACACATGGACTGCTTCAGTATCTGAGGAGTCGCGAATGGTACTGAACATTATGCAATCCTCTGATGACCATCCCTTGAGTGTTTCCCCCTGATTCCCATTGATTCCAGTTTTGCTAGGGCTTCTTGATGCCACACTCGGTCAAATGCTACCTACCTCTGGAATTGAAAGTTCGTCTCAGGAGGGGTGACCATGAAAATATCATTGATTGTTATAAAAAAACACCAGGTTCACTAATGTCCTTTAGGGAACGAAATCTGCAGTTCTTATCTGGTCTGGCCCACATGTGACTCCAGACCCACAGCAATGTGGTTGACTCTTAATTGTCCTCTGAAGTGGCCTAGCAAGCCACTCAGTTGCCAAGGGCAATTAAGTATGGGCAACAAAAGCTGGCCTTGCCAGTATCACCCACACCACATGAAAGAATAAAACAAACAACTAACTTAACTTCCACTTCTTTCCACTTTTCAGCATAAGCAAAGATTCCTTTCATTCCAACGTCATGAGCAGCTGAATCTATTGTTGTTGTAAAGAGCCGCCATGGGGTGACCACTGCCCAACACAAAATAGAAGATTGCAAGGAATGCAGGGAAAATGGACATGTTGCAAAAGCAAGCAGCTTGCAAAGCGCTTTTGTATTCTGACTACTGCAGAAACCAGTTCTGAATGCTGCAGAAACCAGACAGCACTGTGAAAGAAAACAAGTTAGCATACTAATGAGGCGATACTGGGCGATCCCCAGGTACAATGGAAACAAGTTAACACAAATCGATACATTAAATAGAAGGCCAGACTTCTCGGCACCAAAGAAAGTCCAAAACAATAAGTCCCAAGAACCGCCCAGTGATTGACGTTCTGCCCCGTTATTGGGGAATTCAAATCAATCGATTGGGAAGAGACTCAATCGATTGCGAGTGAATAGAGGGTCCGCCCGGACCCTGAGAGAGGTATAAAACAGAGACTCCCGACCCCAGCTCTCTCTCTCTGCCAGCCTCTCCTTGACCAGCTCTCTCTGCCAGCTTCTCCTCGACCAGCTCTCTCTGCCAGCCTCTCCTTGACCAGCCAGCCCTCCCAGCAGAACACTGTTGCAGCAGAAGAACCTTCAGGAGGAGAGGCCTGGACAGTAGCCGCCAACACGTAAGTGTCATACAACGCACGCTACGAGAGTAGACACTCCTGACCCCCCTTTAGTCCATAACTACTGGAAGCCTGCGGACCCAGGACAAAGCTAGAGGCCATTGTTCCCTGATCCGGCAGTCCCCTTATCCAGATAAGTATTTGCCTATTAGTGGTAGGATTAGCCTAGTCTTTTAGTTTTATATGCATGATTAGTAGATTACTGTAATATAATAAACGTGTCTTGTTTGAACTTACTAACTGGTGTATGGATTTATTGCTTTGAACTTGAAACTTGTGGCAGTATCTTAATGATACCTGGCGACTGCAGAGCTAAGGAACGAAACAGAGCCAAATAGAGCCTCACGGTAGCATGGTGGTTAGCATCAATGCTTCACAGCTCCAGGGTCCCAGGTTCGATTCCCGGCTGGGTCACTGTCTGCGTGGAGTCTGCACGTCCTCCCTGTGTGTGCGTGGGTTTCCTCCGGGTGCTCCGGTTTCCTCCCACAGTCCAAAGATATGCGGGTTAGGTGGATTGGCCATGCTAAATTGCCCGTAGTGTAAGGTTAATGGGGTGATTGTTGGGTTACGGGTATACGGGTTACGTGGGTTTAAGTAGGGTGATCATTGCTCGGCACAACATCGAGGGCCGAAGGGCCTGTTCTGTGCTGTACTGTTCTATGAGTGTTAAGCACACTCACCCAGAACGAGCAACATAACCCCCTTCTGTCAGAAGGTGGCAGTGTTGGTTACAGTTATCATCAACGCTCCTCAATGTTTCCAGGTTTTCAAAAATGGATAAATTATTATATGCTGCAATTTGGATGAGTTTCAACAAATTGGCTAAGATTAGTTCAATAATGTGAACTACTTATTTTTGAGCAACAAGCATAAATTCTATTACTTACCTCTCAAAAACAATGCCATAAAATCACACTGAAAATCATGCTGAAACACAGTAAAAACCAAGTGAAACAAATTTGTATTGTTTAAATAGAGAGAGGGCTTTTCCTCATCCCTCACGAGCAGATTCGCCAACATTCTGTGTTGGAGTTGTCAAAAAGGGTTTGGAAGAATCTAGACAAATTATAATTTAGCATTCAGCAATAAAAACAAATAAATGACTTCCTGAAACATGAGAGTACCAGTACACGCAGAAAACATTTGCATTATGTTCTAAAGCACAAAATTATCGAGAGTTCTTGGACGGGGTTCTCCGACCCTCCATGCCGGAAATCCGGCGCGAAGGTGCTTTCGCGATTCTCCGCGGATCCGACAGTCCCGTGCATGCGGTCAAGGCGGCGCCGGTCGGGGGCAGTTGGAACAGGCCTCCGCAGCAATTCTCTGCGGTTGACCAGCCGAACTCCCGCTGGCGTGGTTTACATGTGGCACTACCCAGCGGGAGCTGGGACCCGTGAGCGCGGTGGCGGTCCTGGAGGGGGGCGGGGTATGTCTGACTCTGGGTGGGGCTCAGCGATGGCCTGGCCTGCGATCAGTGGCCACCGATCGGCAGGCCATCGTGATCTGGGAAGGACCTACCTTCCTCCGCGTGGGCCCGCTGTGTGGCTCCGCCATGCCAGCGGCACTCGCGCTGAGGTGGGCCGCCGTGCACATGCGTGGCCGCATGGTCTGGCTAGCAGGGCCCCGCCGGCAGCCAGAGTTGTGGGACGCATGCCGGGGCCCTGTTAACCCCCTGGAAAACGGAGAATCACCCCGGACCTTCGAGGAAAAGGTCCGGAGTGATTCCCGCCGGTTTTCCGCCGGGTGTGGGGACTTAGTCCCCAGAAGGGAGAATCCCACCCCAGATCTTTGGATTTCAAGAGATCTTTCCTAAATGTATCCCATCTTCATCAATTTTTCTACGCTTTCTCCAGCTCCTGAAACTTATTGATTTCTATGTGAGAGTTGGTTCCATATAAATCACAATACCTCCAGCATGTTGCATGTGCTAATTACTACGCCAGTGTCATAGCTAAACCTAATTCTGCCCTCACCAATTTTCACAACACATTCAATCCCAGCAGGGTTGCTGGTTAATGATCAGGAGCAGGAAACCGGGCTCATCTGCCGCTCCCAAACTGACAAATAATAAGCGCCTCACTCATCAGCCAAAGAAAAATCAGAACAGACTGGAATTTTCCTGCTTTTGTGGATAAATTCACTGAGCCATCAGGTATCCATGAATTTTCAATTAGAATTTATGCCGTTGGATTCAAAGAATTAGCTTGACTGGGACCTACAAAGTAGTGTTCAAAGTTGAAAACTGCTTTCTGGTCATGTACATCCTGTATGATCCAGACACTCTCATGCCATGATTATGTTACAAAGCCAAGTTGATAAAGTGGCTCCAAAGATGCTCCCTGTGGGCTGCTTTCATGAACAAGAAGAATAAAGCATCACAATTATGGAAAGAATCATGACTGATGCAAACTTTAGTCCTTGCTTCATTCTTGCTCTTCTTTCAAATGATATTATGTCACTTATTTGAAATATTTAAAAAAATCTTTTTAGATAAACAGTAAGGTAAGCTATCTCTCACAAAGGACCTACAGAAACTGCTTGAACGGCAGAGAGAAGAATAGATAGATAGGGAGGAACTCTGCTGATTTGCTGTTGTAAGTTTTAATGTTGAGCCTCCTCTCCTTCCCTCTCCTCGAGAGAAATGCCAACAGGAAACATATAGATGTCTCCACGAACTAGTATCAAGTTGCGACAGGTATATGATTATGCAAAAAGAGCTGCAGAAATGGTCCTACTCTATTTTCTTTCCTCTTACACTAATAATATTAAAGGCTGATTTGAGCTGGGATTTCTCCAGACTGCGCATCCAACTCGCAGACCAAGTTCCAGGCTAATGTATTTTGTCTTCCGAATTTTTAAAAATTGTACTTTAAATTTCTGAAAACTGCAGTACAAGGTTACGTTTTGCATTGCACAGCATAATTTTACTGTTGGCAGATTGATCGATTTTCTTAAACTGATACTAAATGTACTGCTTTCACATCAGCAATTTTAAAACAAATGACCTATCCATTAAGTGCTTTAAGTGCATACTGGCAAGGAATGCCAAAGCATAAGTAGTAATGCTGATTCAGTTATGTGAATAGCTAGTGTGGAAGATAATGGAAGGCAGCATGAAAGAAGTTACATAAATATTGTCAAAAGTTAACTGGTGCAGGTAGAAACAGCAATTTAGCAGTCAAGTGCAGAAGGAACCTTGGCCTTTACCCTTATCCAACAGGCAGAAGGTTCTTGCTGTCTGTGTGGATGAGGGCATAGTCTGCAGAAAGGATGAAATGAAATGAAAATGAAATGAAAATCGCTTATTGTCACGAGTAGGCTTCAATGAAGTTACTGTGAAAAGCCCCTAGTCGCCACATTCCGGCGCCTGTCCGGGGAGGCTGGTACGGGAATTGAACCGTGCTGCTGGCCTGCTTGGTCTGCTTTATAAGCCAGCGATTTAGCCTTGTGAGCTAAACCAGCCCCAGGATAAGCACACAAATGATGGCAGTGGGTAAAGGCAGCCAGTCAAGTGGAAGGAGTGAAGGGGAATGTGGTAGTGTGGGCAGCACAGTAGCAATGTGGATAGCACAATGGCTTCACAGCTCCAGGGTCCCAGGTTCAATTCCGGCTTGGGTCACTGTCTGTGCGGAGTCTGCACATCCTCCCCGTGTGTGCATGGGTTTCCTCCGGGTGCTCCGGTTTCCTCCCACAGTCCAAAGATGTGCAGGTTAGGTGAATTGGCCATGATAAATTGCCCTTAGTGTTGGGTGGGGTTACTGGGTTATTGGGATAGGGTGGAGGCATTGAACTTGGGTAGGGTGCTCTTTCCAAGAGCCGGTGCAGACTCGATGGGCCGAATGGCCTCCTTCTGCACTGTAAATTCTATGATCTATGATAGACGATGCTATAGTCAGGGAGATAGATATCCTCTGCAGCCATCTCTCATCTGTTAGATTAATGTGACAAAAGTTGTATCTGGAATATAACCTTTTTGCAGCAATCTTAACAAAGAAGCTCAGATGAAGAGACCAATGGTAATGTATTTACGTTTGTTGATGATACAAAACGAGGTAGGAATACAATGCAAGAACACAAAGAGGCTGCAAAGAAACATAGCTAGGTTAAGTGAATGTACAACAAGGCGGCAGATACAGTACAATATGGGGAATTGTGAAGTTATTCACAGTAATTAGAAAAGAAAAGCAGAATATTTCTGAAAAGGATGAAAATTCCAAATGTTGATATTCAGAGGGACTTGGATAAATCCGTACGAGGAACACTGAAGGTTTGCATGCAGGTACAGCAAACAATTGGGAAGACAAATGCATATTAGATTTTAGTGGAAGGGGACTAGAGTACAAGGATTTTTTTATTAAAAAAATTATTATTTTTTTAAATTTAGAGTACCAATTATTTTTTTTTCCCAATTAAGGGGCAATTTAGCATGGCCAATCCACCTAACCTGCATATCTTTGGGTTGTGCGGGTGAAACCCATGCACACATGGAGAGAATGTGCAACCTCCACACGGACAGTAACCCAGGGCCAGGATTTGAACTCTGGTCCTCAGCGTCGCATTCCCAGTTGCTAACCATTGCACCACATGCCACCCTTTAGAGTACAAGGATAAGGAAGTCTTGCTACAGGGCTTTGGTGAGACCACATTTGGAGTATTGTTTTCAGTTTTAGTCTCCACACTTAAGGAAGATTCTATGGATTCGAAGAAAATGCTTGCTTTGAAGGCAATAGAGCGGTGATTCACTAAATTTGAACCTGGGAGGTGAGGGCTGTCCTATGATGAGAGGCTGAGTAAACTGGGCCTATACTTCTTGGAGTGTAGAAGAATGAAAGGTGATCTTATTAAAACCTGCAAGATTCTTATGGGGTTTGACAGGTTGTTTTCCCTGGTTAGGGAATCTAGAACATGGCAGTACAGAGTCAGGATAAGGGCTTTCATGTAGGGCTGAGATGAGGGGAAACCTCTTCACTTGAAGACTTGTGAATCTTTGTAATTCTCTAATCTATATGTTGTGGATGACAGATTGTTGATGCCCCAGAGAATCAAAGGATATGGGGAATAAGGAAAAATCATAGCAGGAGTTCAATGTAGGGCAGTATGAGATAATCCACTTTGGACCTAAGAAAGACAAGCCAGAATATTTCCTTGACGATTAAAGAGTCGCAACTTATAGATAAGCAAAGGGATTTGGGTATCTAGATATACAAATGATTAGTGCACAAATACGAAAAGTAATCACAAACGATTAATGCAATGTTTCCTTTTATTTCTGGAGGGTTGGCAAAAGGAAAGACTTGGACTTATAAAGCCTTACACAACTTCGGGACCTCCTAAAGTGCTTTGGAGTCAATTAAAACAAGTGTCGATCAAACGTCCGGTAACTGTGGGTGGGAGGCAGCCGCAAGTTGGAGGGCTCCCGCTCGGGAATAGAATTTTTGGGGTTTTAATGCCCGATCCCAGGGGCAACGGATGCTGAAAAAGTTGTAGGAAGACACAGTGAGGAGAAATGTCCAAGCCTACAAAAAAAAACGGTCGTGATAAAGGGGGCTAATGAAAGTCCACCGGTGAGTGGAAAAATCAGCGTGGGAACTGTAAGGAAAGTGGAGGCTGGGTCGCCGGGGAAGGCCGCATTGCTCACGGCAGAAGGAATGACCAAGGCGATGGCCGTGGAACTTGAAAAACAGTTCACAAAACACATGGAAGCGATGAGGAAGGAGATGGAGATGGTATTGAAAGTTCTGGTGGAGGAGGCGATTGCCCCTGTGTGGGCGGCGGTACCAAGCGCAGCAACGGAGGTGTGGGAGCAGGGTGAGACACTGAAGGAAATGGAAAAGGCATTATCGCAGCACAGTGATCAACTCAACTCGATGGGGAAGGAGCTGCGGAGAGTGATAGAGACCAACAAGGGTCTGCGAGCCAAACGGAAGACCTAGAAAACAGATCCAGGCGACAGAATCTGAGGATTGTGCGTGTGCCCGAAGGGATGGAAGGCCCAAGGCCGAAGGTGTATTTTGCTGCGATGTTGGTGGAGCTACTGGGGAAGGGGGACGACCCCTCTTGATGCAAACTGGATCAGGCTCACAGGTTGTGGAGGTCTATATCAAAGGCGAGTGAACCGCCAAGAGTAGTGACTGTTTGTTTCCGTAGGTACAGCATGAAGGAGAAGGTCCTGTGCTGGGCAAAGCAGAAGCAGGTGGTGCAGTAAACTGGAGCTGGTATACGCATACCAGGACTTTACAATGGAATTGGCGAGGAGGCGGGCGGCCTTCGGCTGGGTGAAGAGGGCACTGTACAACAGCAAGGTGCAGTGCGGCAGAGTATATCCAGCTAAGTTGAGGGTGACCTACAAATCCAAGGACTTTTATTTTGGGACGGCAGAAACGGCAGAGGGGTTTACGAAGGTAGAAGGACTGTGGCAGAATTGAGAAATGGGACTGAGAGCTGGTCTTGAACTGATGTAGCCTCATGTAACTTTATTTTTTCACTGCGTGTTGGTGTATGTACTAAATGAGTCAACGGGCGGAATTCTCCGCTCCCGAGAAAAATCGGGAGGGTCGTCGTGAACTCGGCCGAGTTTCACGACGGCCTCAGAGGCCGCTCCTCGCCCCCTATTCTCCCCTCCTGGCGGGGATAGGAACGGCGCTCCGTAATTCTCGGCCGCTGGGCGGCGCGCCGAGAGTGGCGCGATGGCGGTGCCTATGTGACGTCAGCTGCGCATGCGCAGGTTGGCAGGCTCCAAACCGCGCATGCGCGGCTGACGTCACGACGGCTGACAGCTCAAACCCGCGCGTGCGCGGTGGCCGTCGTCCCCTCAGCCGCCCCGCAAGATGTGGCAGCTTAATCTTGCGGGGCGGCGGAGGGGAAATAGTGTGTCCGATTGAGACACCGGCCCGATGATTGGTGGGCACCGATCGCGGGCCTGTCCTCTCCCGAGCACAGTCGTGGTGCTCATTCCCCACCAGGTCCCATACAAGCCCCAAAACGGGCCTCTCACGGCGATTTCACGACGGCAGTGACCAGGTGTGGTTGCCACCGTCGTAAAACGGTCGCGAATGGCAGGCCGCTTGGCCCATCCAGGTCGGAGAATCGCCGGTTGCAATGAAAAACGGCGAGCGGCGATTCTTCCGAGCGGGGGGTAGGAGAATCGCGGGGGGCCGTGAAATTAGTCGGGGGGCCCTCCCGCGATTCTCCCACCCGGCGTGGGGAGCGGCAAATCGTGCCCTGTATATTTGGACAAGGGAAGAATTGGGACTTTCATTTGCAATGATGGTTCTTTGGGTCTTGGGTGTGCTTGCTGGGGTTGTGTGTTAACGGGGATTTCTTTGTTTCCCTGGGACCGGGCAGGGGGGAAGGAAACCCGGGCTGGGGCCCCCACGCCGGCTGGTTTAAGCCAGCCAGTGAACGGGAGTGAGGTGGGGAGAGGGGTTGTGGCCATCGGAGACTGGTAGAACAGGTTTTGGTGAGTCTAGCTGGGGTGAAAAGTTGGGGAAAGGAACCGATGTTGGGGGGAGGAGTTTATAAGTGGAAGTGAAAGGGAGGAATCTGCATGTGTGTGTGTGTCTGGGGGGGGGGGGGGGGGTCTACAATTCATGGGTGTCATTCACAGTACACTTTTGGGGTTGGATGGCTTTGAATATTAGGGAGAGGAGTTGGGGGGGGGGGGGGGTGGACAATATATGTTAATGGTGACCATGGGCAATTCCTTTTTCTTGGGAGGTTCCTTTTTATTTGATGCTTATATTGTCATGTGGGCCGTTGTTTGGGGGTTGGTGGGACGATGGGATTGTTATTGTTAATAAGGGGATTGACATTGTATTCGTTACCGTTTACTGTTTGTTGGTGGGGTGTAAATTTTGAAGAAAATGTGAAAAAGGAGAATAAAAATATTTTTTAAAAAAACAAATGTAGATGCTGTTGTCATGTAGGATGTAAGTCTTCAGTTGCATAATGTGGAGATGCCAGCGTTGGACTGGGGTGAGCACAGTAATAAGTCTTACAACACCAGGTTAAAGTCCAACAGGTTTGAAACAAACCTGTTGGACCTTAACCTGGTGTTGTAAAACTTATTACTGTTCAGTTGCATAGAACAAGAGTTAAAATATAAAGACAATTTGCCTAAACTTGGCTTTTACTCCTTTGCATTTAGACAGTTGAGGGAGGGGTGATCTAATTGAGGTGTTTAACATGGTAAAAGATTTTGAAAGAGTAGACATGGAGAAAGTATTTCCACTGGTCTGGGAATCAAGAACAAGGGGACACAATCTTATAATCTTAAAATTAGGCCTGAGTTATTCACAAGTGAAATTAGGAAATCAGGCGCCGGAGTGTGGCGACTAGGGGCTTTTCACAGTAGCTTCATTGCAATATAAATGTAAGCCTACGTGTGACAATAAAGATTATTATATTAAGTGCTCTCCCAAAGAATAGAATGAACATGAATTCTCTCCCTCAAAAAGCTGTGGGTGCTGTGTAAATTGAAATTTTCAAGACTGAAATCGACAGATGTTTATTATGCATGAGGATGCATGAGATTCAAAAGTAGGTTAATAGAGTTGAGATCATCCATATCTATTTGAAGGATGAATAGGCTTCAGGGGGCTGAATAGCCTATTCCTGTCCTTTTGTTAGGAATATACATTTTGCCCTAATTTTATTATCAATATAAGTTGAGGCTAATGACACTTATTGTTATTGAAGTGTAAATGGCACGATAAATTCAGACCAGGGCTAGATGGACAGTTAAATGCTAATACCCAAGTTGCTTTGCAAGTGTGTTCTACCATTAGTTTTGGCTAAACACCTGCAGCTCCAACCACAATGAAACTCCTGCTTTAAGAGATGCAGGCCAATATAAGAAATAGGGACCTTAAAGAAATGGTGGTCTCCTTATCTGAAAAGGATGTTCTTGTGATAGAGGGAGTACAGTGGGAACAAACTATTGAGTTAGATGATCAGCCATGGATCATAATGAATGAGGGAGCAGGCTCGAAAGGCTAAAGAGTCTACTCCTGCTCCTATTTTCTATCTTTCTGTGACTCAGCAGCAGAAACTCTTGACTTATGAACTTCCTAACCACGACCACCATTTGAATTGTTTCTTTCTGGACCTCTGCTGCTTTCCTGCAGGGTTTGTTGGTCCCGAGCTGAAGCTACAAGGGGAGATATGGGGATCAAACCAGTCAGTCTTTGCATCATTTAAGTTGATTGATTATCTTTGTGAATTATCTGAACGACTAACCTACCTACTGTTATGATTTACATATGTATATGTTTTATTATATGAAAGAAGCTATATAAATATAAAAGTTGTGGTTATGAGAAATATGGGAGCAATTTTCATTTCCTGCACACCTAAAATGTTTTGGTTCCCAGACACAAAAGAAAGAGATTTGGAAATGTGTGACATCAGGGGCTGGATTCTCCGCCGTCTGGATGCTCCGTTTTGCCGGCAGCCTGGGGTTTTCCGAAGGCGCGGGGCTGCCCCACAATGGGAAACCCCATTGACCAGCCGGCGTAACGGACCATTCCGCCGTGGGGTGGAACAGAAATGTGGCGTGGTGGGGCAGAGAGTCCAGCCCCAGGTGCCTGCTGTTTACATGAACAAGATTTCCTGGAGATCCTCTGGATGAACACTGAGTTATTGCACCCAAAGCAGTCACCATCAAGAGGCAGCTGTGCAACTGACCAAGCAGAACCCTAACTGGATCTCCCACCTCATCATCCTCTTTGCTAATTGACTATCCAAATACAGAGGCACAAAAATAATGTTGGTAGTATCCCTTGAATTTGGTTGTTCCAAAACTGAAGGTAAATAGTACCTTTTCTTGAATTGGTTTAAGTTTGGGGCTGGAGACCTTCTTGCTAATGTTTTTCGACACATAACTGGCAGCCATTACTGCTGCTTCAATCCTCTAAACTCCTTTCATGGTTTTGAAGATTTGGATTAAATTCTGCCTCTATCTTTCTTTTATTCATTTAAGGGATAATGACTTTGTTGGCTTGGGCAACATTTATTGCCCATCCCTAATTGCCCTTGAGTAGGTGGTGATGATTTGGCTTCTTGAATCTTTGCAGTCCATATGGTGTTGGTACCACAGTGCTGTTAGGGAGGGAATTCTAGGACTTTGACCCAGTGACAGTGAAGGAATGGTGATTTAGTTCCAAGTCAGGATGGTAAACGGCTTGGAGGGGAACTTCCAGATGGTGGTGCTCCCATGTATTTGCTGACCTTGTTCCTTTCGATGGTAGTGGTTGTGGGTTTGGAAGGTGCTGTCTAAGGAGCCTTGGTGAGTTCCTGCAGTGCATTTTGTAGGTGGTACACACTGCTGCTACTGTGTGTTTGTAGTGGAGGGAATGAATGTTTGTGGATGTGGTGCAAATCAAGTGGGCTGCTTTGTCTTGAATGGTGTCAAGTTTCTTATATCTATATCCCAAATCCAGTTCAGTTCCTGGTCAATGGTAACGTCCAAGATGTTGATAGTGGGAAATTCAATTATGGTAATACAATTTAATGTCAAGGGACGATGGTTAGATTATCTCCAGTTGAAGATAGTGATTGCCTGGAACCTGCGTGGCACAAATGTTACTTGCCACCTGTTAGCCCACACCTGGATTTGTCCAGGTCTTGCTGCATTTGCACATAGACTGCTTGTATCTGAGGAGTCGCAAATGTGTAATCATCAACAAAAATCCCCACTTCAGACCTTATGATGAAGGGAAGATCATTGATGAAGCAGTTGAAGATGGCTGAGCCTTGGACACGATCCTGAGTAACGCCTGCAGTGATGTCCTGGAGCTGAGGTGACTAACTTCCAACAACGGCAACCACATTCCTTTGTGCTAGGTATGACTCCAGCCAGTGGAGAGTTTTCCTCCTAATTACCATTGACTCCAGTTTTACTCGGGCTCCTTGATGCCATACTCAGTCAAATGCAGCCTTGATGTCAAGGGCTGTCACTCTCACCTTGCCTCTGGAATTCAGCTTTTTAGTCCAAGGCTGTAATGAGGTCAGAAACTAAGCAATCTTGGGAGATCCCAAACTGAATGTTAGTGAGCAGGTTATCGCTAATCAAGTGCCGCTTGATAGTACTGTTGATGACTCCTTTTATAATTTTACTGATGATCCAGGGTAGACTGATATGATAGTAATTGGCTGGGTTGGATTTATCTTGCTTATTGTGTATAGGACACACCTGGACAATTTTCCACTTTGCTGGATAGATGTCAGTGTTGTAGCTGTACTGAAGCAGCTTGGTTCGGGGCGTGCCGAGCCCTGGAGCATAAGTCTTCAGTACTATTAACAAAATATTGTCAGGGTCCATATGCCTTTGCAGTATCCAGTGCCTTCAGCTGTTTCTTGATTCACTTGAATTTAATTGCTGAATACTGGCAACCGTGATGCTGGGGATCTCCGGAGGAGGTTGAGATGGAACATCCAGTCACCACCTCTAGCTGAAGATTGTAGCGAATGATTTAGTTTTATCTTTTGCACTGACATACTAGGCTCACCCACCATTTAGGACAGGGTTACTTATGGAGCCTCGTCCTCCTCCATTGAGTTATTTAATTGGCCACCATCATTCATGGCTGGACATGGCAGGATTGCAGAATTTAGATCGTATCCATTGGTTGTGAAATCGCTTGGGGGTTCTCTTGATCACTTGCTGCTTATACCTTTTGATATGCAAATAGTCCTGTGCTGTAGGTATATTTAGGTATGCCTGGTGCTGCTCCTAGCATGCCCTCCTGCATTCTTCATGGAATAGAGTTGATCCCTGAGCTTAGTGGTAATGGTAGAATGGGAGATATGGCAGCCCATAAGATTATAGACCTTATCTTTTTTATTATAAAGTGAGTATCCAATTCATTTTTTCCAATTAAGTGGCAATTCAGCGTGGCCAATCCACCTACTCTGCGCATCTATTGGGTTGTGGGGGTGAAACCCAAGCAAACACGGGGAGATTGTGCAAAATTTAGACCATGGTTGAGTACAATTCTGCTGCTGCTCATGGCCCACAGTGCCTCATGTCCCACCAGCAGAACAGGCCCAGTTTTGAGTTGCTAGATCTGTTCAAAATCTATCCTGTTCAGCATGTTGGGAATGCCACATAACACGGTGGACAGCATCCTCAATGTGACAATGAGACTTAATTTCCACAAGGACTGTGTGGTGGTAACTCCTACCAATACAGTCATCAATGTTTGCATCTGGGACAGGCAGATTAGTAAGGATGAGGTCAAGTATGTTTCTCCTTCTTGTTGGTTCCCTCACCACCTGCCACAAGCCCAGTCTAGCAACTATGTACTTTAGGACTCAACCAGCTCGGTCAGTAGCAGTGCTACTGTGCCACTCTTAGTGATGGACATTGAAGTCCCTGACACAAAGTACATTCTATACCTTTGCGACCCTTAGTGCCTACTCCAAGTGGTATTCAACACTGATTAATCAGCTGAGGGTGGACGGTATGTGATAATCAACAGGAGTTTTTTTTGTCCATGTTTGACTTGAGGCCATCAGACTTAATGGGGTCCGGATTAGATGTAGAGGACTCCCAAGGCAACTCCCTCCTGATTTTTACCACTGTGCTACAATCTCTGTTGGGCCTGTCCTGTTGGTGGGACAGGACATACCTAAGGATGTGATGGTGGTGTCTGGGACATTGTATGTAGCGTATAATTCTGCGAGTATGACTATGTCAGCTGTTGCTTCACTGGGCTGTAAGAACTCTCCCAATTTTGGAATAAGCACCCAGATGTTACTTAGGAGGACTTTGCCGGGTTGACGGGGCTGAGTTTGCTGTTGCAGTTTCCTGTGCCTAGGTTGATGCTGGGTGGTCCTTCCTCAGGTTGATACAACTGAGTGGTTTGCTAGGCCATTTCAGAGGGCATTTAAAAATCAACCATGTTGTTCTGGGTCTGGAATCGCGTGAACCAGACCTTCCCTATTCCAGTGTGAAATACCATTTTTGAGAAATTCCTCATCAGGTAATAAACAATTCCAGCATATTTTTGGCATATAGTACCCTTTTCAAAAATTTATACTGGGTTGCCTAGAACTGCACACAAATTTAAAAATGGCCTAACCAATGTCTTCTACAGAAACATTTCTACAAATCAGTTCCTTGATTTTGAATTCACTATCTCGACAATGAAAATTCAGAGTTCCATTTACCTGCCATTTTCCCTTTGCATTCTCAGTTTTAATGATCTATTTGACTGCGCTCTTAGATCTGTCTAACCTCACTTGACACCTTACGCCCCACCCCACAGAATCTAGGGCCCTGTTCCAATGTTTTTGTTTCAAAACTTATTACTCTACACCTCGCTTAATTGGAATGTAACTGTCTCCTACCTGCCCATTCCACTAACTACTCTATGTCGTCCCGCAGTGCCTTACATTTTTCACAGTGAGATATACCTCCAAATTTGGCATCATCAGCAAACTTCACCTTGGGCATATGTCGAAACCATTTGTATCTTGACCAGAAGACGGAAAGGAAAATATATATCTATGTTAACCTGCCTATATTATAAAATGATTTTATTTTAGAAATGGACAAAGGCTTTACTCTGACATACCTGACTACCCATGACTCATACCAGAAAGATTTCTAGCCTTCAGAAAGCCAGCAGGGCACCTCATTATGTTTAAAGAAGCGTGGGGCAGCACGGTGGCCTACTGGTTAGCACAGCTGCCTCACGGCGCTGAGGTCCCAGGTTCGATCCCGGCTCTGGGTCACTGTCCATGTGGAGTTTGCACATTCTCCCCGTGTCTGCGTGGGTTTCGCCCCCACAACCCAAAAATGTGCAGAGTAGGTGGATTGTCTACGCTAAATTGCCCCTTAATTGGAAAAAATAATTGGGTAATCTAAATTTATTTTTAAAAATGTTTAAAGAAGCGTTAATGCCCCTGTGACTGCAAAGAACCACATTCTAAAGAAATGCACAGCCTCCCTTTACATTTCTAAGGCAGTGATCTGGCCACAGGGACAATGTGCGGGATTCTCCGGGAATCGGCGGGGCGGGCAGAAATGGTGCAGTGGAGTGGCGGGAACCACTCCGGCATCGGGCCGCCCCAAAGGTACGGAATCCTCCGCACCTTCAGGGGCTAGGACAGCGGCGGAGTGGTTTGCGCCCCGCCGGCTGGCGTGAAAGGCCTTTGGCGCTGCGCCAGCCGGGGCCGAAGGGACTCCGCCAGCTGGCGCGGGTCCGTGCAGGAGCGTCAGCAGCTGCTGACGTCATCCCCGCGCATGCGCGGGGGGGTCACCTTTGCGCCGGCCATCGCGGAGGCTTACACGGCCGTGCGCAGGAATAGAGTGTCCCCACGGCACAGGCCCGCCCACGGATCGGTGGGCCCTGACCACGGGCCAGACCACCGTCCCACGCCCCCGCCGAGGACCCTGGAGCCCGCCTGCGCCGCTAGGTCCCGCCAGTAAGGGACCAACTCCAATTTACGCCGGCGGGACCTGCATAGAACGGGCGGGACTTTGGCCCATCGCAGGCTGGAAAATCGCCGGGGGAGCCCGCCGACCGGCGTGGCGCGATTCCCGCCCCCGCCAAATCTCCGGCGCTGGAGAATTCGGCAGCCGGCGGGGGCGGGATTCACGCCACCCTCCCCCGTCCCCCCACCGGCGATTCTCCGACCTGGCGGGGGGTCATGTCTGCAAGGACTCGTCTGTTAAACCTCTAAGATTCCAGGCCTGGGACAATACATCGTTTGCCCAAAGCCCATGAGGAGAAGTGGGAGGTATGTCACATGACCCCCCCCCCCCCCCCCCCCCCCAAGGTGCTTGAACCTGTAATAGTGTTGTGTGGAACTGAACCCAGGCAGTCTACCGTTTTACCACCTAACAGGTAGCAGCAGAAGGAGCTCTGTCCAGGTAAATTGCCTGGCCCTCATCTATACTGCGAACTACTGGAATATTGGAACTCCTGCACTGGTGCCTAAATGTTTAATTTATCTCTGTGTTTCTTCTTCCAGCATGGAGGTACTAGCTTCTGGGAAGATGGATCACCCTGTAAAGTTTCAGCCTGTTAACCTCTGAAGGAATACACCAATGGACTTTTGATTCTAGATTCAGGGCTCATCTGAAACCATAACTCTAATTTTATCGTAGTGCTTGCCCTATATCCCTTTCTTTTCCTTTTCCCTCATCTATTTTATGAATGCAAAAGGGTGGATGCTGTGAAACCCTTTCCAACATTTTCTGTGTGTGTAAAATAAGCCAACCCTCTTGTTTGTCCTTATCTCGAGTCTGCTATGGGGTTATTGATAAAGAATTGGATCATTCCAAACTGAAGAATCGTGGAAAATATGCCGCTATTTATAACAGGGGAAATCATAAACACCAATATCCTGGGGGGGAGATTTGTTAGTGCTCTTTGGGGGGGGTTTAAACTAATTCAGCAGGGGCATGGGAACCTGGATTGTAGTTTTGGGGTACGGGAGATTGAGAGTATAGAGGTCAGGAGCACAGATTTGACTTCGCAGGAGGGTGCCAGTGTTCAGGTAGGTGGTTTGAAGTGTGTCTACTTCAATGCCAGGAGTATACGAAATAAGGTAGGGGAACTGGCAGCATGGGTTGGTACCTGGGACTTCGATGTTGTGGCCATTTCAGAGACATGGATAGAGCAGGGACAGGAATGGTTGTTGCAGGTTCTGGGGTTTAGGTGTTTTAGTAAGCTCAGAGAAGGGGGCAAAAGAGGGGGGGTGTGGCGCTGCTAGTCAAGGACAATATTACGGTGGCGGAAAGGATGCTAGATGGGGACTCTTCTTCCGAGGTAGTATGGGCTGAGGTTAGAAACAGGAAAGGAGAGGTCACCCTGTTGGGAGTTTTCTATAGGCCACCTAATAGTTCTAGGGTGTAGAGGAAAGGATGGCAAAGATGATTCTGGAAAAGAGCGAAAGTAACAGGGTAGTTGTTATGGGAGACTTTAACTTTCCAAATATTGACTGGAAAAGATATAGTTCGAGTACATTAGATGGGTCGTTCTTTGTACAATGTGTGCAGGAGGGTTTCCTGACACAATATGTTGACAGGCCAACAAGAGGCGAGGCCACATTGGATTTGGTTTTGAGTAATGAACCAGGCCAGGTGTTAGATCTGGAGGTAGGTGAGCACTTTGGAAACAGTGACCACAATTCGGTGACCTTTACGTTAGTGATGGAAAGGGATAAGTATACCCCGCAGGGCAAGAGTTATAGCTGGGGGAAGGGCAATTATGATGCCATTAGACATGACTTAGGATGTGTAGGTTGGAGAAGTAGGCTGCAAGGGTTGGGCACACTGGATATGTGGAGCTTGTTCAAGGAACAGCTATTGCGTGTTCTTGATAAGTACGTGCCAGTCAAGCAGGGAGGAAGGGGTAGAGCGAGAGAACCGTGGTTTACCAAAGAAGTGGAATCTCTTGTCAAGAGGAAGAAGGAGGCCTATGTGAAGATGAGGCGTGAAGTTTCAGTTGGGGCGCTTGATAGTTACAAGGAAGGATCTAAAGAGAGAGCTAAGACAAGCAAGGAGGGGACATGAGACATGACAGGTTGTTTCCACTGGCGGGTGACAGCAGAACTAGGGGACATAGCCTCAAAATAAGGGGAAGTAGATTTAGGACTGAGTTTAGGAGGAACTTCTTCACCCAAAGGGTTGTGAATCTATGGAATTCCTTGCCCAGTGAAGCAGTTGAGGCTCCTTCATTACATGTTTTTAAGGTAAAGATAGATAGTTTTTTGAAGAATAAAGGGATTAAGGGTTATGGTGTTTGGGCCGGAAAGTGGAGCTGAGTCCACAAAAGATCAGCCATGATCTAATTGAATGGCGGAGCAGGCTCGAGGGGCCAGATGGCCTACTCCTGCTCCTAGTTCTTATGTTCTTATGAGAAGTCTTTGGCAGGTAGGATCAAGGAAAACCCAAAAGCTTTCTATAGGTATGTCAGGAATAAAAGAATGACTAGGGTAAGAGTAGGGCCAGTCAAGGACAGTGGTGGGAAGTTGTGTGTGGAGGCTGAGGAGATAAGCGAGATACTAAATGAATACTTCTCATCAGTATTCACTCAGGAAAAAGATAATGTTGTGGAGGAGAATGCTGAGACCCAGGCTATTAGAATAGATGGCATTGAGGTTCGTAGGGAAGAAATGTTGGCAATTCTGGACAAGGTGAAAATAGATAAGTCCCCGGGGCCTGATGGGATTTATCCTAGGATTCTCTGGGAAGCCAGGGAAGAGATTGCTAAGCCTTTGGCTTTGATTTTTATGTCATCATTGGCTACAGGAATAGTGCCAGAGGACTGGAGGGTAGCAAATGTGGTCCCTTTGTTCAAGAAGGGGAGTAGAGATAACCCCGGTAACTATAGGCCAGTGAGCCTCACGTCTGTTGTGGGTAAAGTCTTGGAGAGGATTATAAGAGATACGATTTATAATCATCTAGATAGGAATAATATGATTAGGGATAGTCAGCATGGTTTTGTGAAGGGTAGGTCATGCCTCACAAACCTTATCGAGTTCTTTGAGAAGGTGACTGAACAGGTAGCCGAGGATAGAGCAGTTGATGTGGTGTATGTGGATTTCAGTAAAGCGTTTGATAAGGTTCCCCACGGTCGGCTATTGCAGAAAATACGGAGGCTGGGGATTGAGGATGATTTAGAGATGTGGATCAGAAATTGGCTAGTTGAAAGAAGACAGAGGGTGGTGGTTGATGGCAAATGTTCAGAATGGAGTTCAGTTACGAGTGGCGTACCACAAGGATCTGTTCTGGGGCCATTGCTGTTTGTCATTTTTATAAATGACCTAGAGGAGGGCACAGAAGGTTGGGTGAGTAAATTTTCAGACGACACTAAAGTCGGTGGAGTTGTAGACAGTGTGTAAGGATGTTGCAGGTTACAGAGGGACATAGATAAGCTGCAGAGCTGGGCTGAGAGGTGGCAAATGGAGTTTAATGTAGAGAAGTGTGAGGTGATTCACTTTGGAAAGAAAAACAGGAATGCGGAATATTTGGCTAATGGTAAAATTCTTGGCAGTGTGGATGAGCAGAGGGATCTCGGTGTCCATGTACATAGATCCCTGAAAGTTGCCACCCAGGTTGATAGGGTTGTGAAGAAGGCCTATGGTGTGTTGGCCTTTATTGGTAGAGGGATTGAGTTCCGGAGCCATGAGGTCATGTTGCAGCTGTACAAAACTCTGGTACGGCCGCATTTGGAGTATTGCGTACAGTTCTTGTCACCTCATTATAGGAAGGACGTGGAAGCTTTGGAACGGGTGCAGAGGAGATTTACCAGGATGTTGCCTGGTATGGAGGAAAGGCTGATGGACTTGAGGTTGTTTTCGTTAGAGAGAAGAAGGTTAAGAGGTGACTTAATAGAGGCATATAAAATGATCAGAGGGTTAGATAGAGTGGACAGTGAGAGCCTTCCCCCGTGGATGGAGGTGGCTAGCACGACTGGACATAGCCTTAAATTGAGGGGTAATAGATATAGGACAGACGTCAGAGGTAGGTTTTTTACGCAAAGAGTGATGAGGTCGTGGACTGCCCTACCTGCAACAGTAGTGAACTTGCCAACATTGAGGGCATTTAAAAATTTATTGGATAAGCATATGGATGATAATGGCATAGTGTAGGTTAGATGGCCTTTAGTTTTTGACTTCCCATGTCGGTGCAACATCGTGGGCCGAAGGGCCTGTACTGCGCTGTATCGTTCTATGTAAACACCTTTCTGTTTAAATTAATCGCCCTTCTGTCTAACAATTTACATAAATAAAAAATAAACGAGATCCCAGCACAGAGCACTAAAAAGGCCTTCTCCATTTTCATTAAGGAAGCTTACATTGTGCTGTGTCAAATTTTAATTTGTTGCCTCCAGTTCAATTAATCCAATGGTAGTTCATCTTTATTTATCCTTTGTGACTATTCAGGCCTGGTTGCAAAAGTAAATGGTGTAAATGCAGAAAACAATGGCACATTTGTAAGCTTGTCTGAGATACGCACCTATCTCCACAGACTTTGGTTTGACAGAATTGAAGTGGAAGTTGCTTTCCATCCTCTTCTTCTAGAGACATAATAATGGGATCCATTCCTGAGGGATTGAAGCAAACTAACCATTAGCATTTTAGTAAGTCAGAATGCATCTTCCAGTCACTCTGAATGCAGTTTGGCACTGTCTACATATTAACTAGACTCTTCCCTCATCAAACTCATTATGCTTTTTGGCTCAAAATGAAGGTACAATGTATTTCCTGTCTTTGAGAATGCTTAATTTGAAGTCTGGCAGGATTGTTGAGAGACACTATTCTCATCTTCAGGAAACATTAAAAGGTGCATTTTTCAAATGAAGGTGCTTTGCATGTCAGGCGCACGTACATTCATGGGCGAGCTACCTTCAATGCTCCGATGTATTCTGGAGGGCTTGTGAGATACGTTGCTGCATTCAAGGTCACAGAACATTTACCTTTAAATGTCTTCTCAGTGGCCAAAGCAAAGCCTGGAGATTTCTGATCCCAGCAGAACAACAGAGCAAATTGAAAATGACAAGGTGTCTGATGTGCTATCAACCAGAAGCTAAATGTTCCAGAAACTATTTTCTGTATGCACTTCACAACATCACGCTGCATGCAATCTTCCCTTGGGTGTTTGGTGGAAGATTCACTGTACTTTGTGCGATCAGAGGTATCACAACTGTCCATAATTTGATTTTTGCCCTGTGGGTGACAACATTTTTTAAACATTGTCTGCCATGAACATAACTCATTCCTTGCCCATTTTTCCTGGCTACTATTTTTTTGTGGCACTTAAAAAAAATATACATGTTCCACTATGCACAGCTGGAATTCTGTCTGAGAATAATCTTCCTCTAATTTCAAATCTAATGCGAATATAAAAATCTATATTAGTTTTCATTCAATTAATTATTTTTCTTATCATCCTTCCTTTAGTCTGGAAGAGATGTCAGTGCTGTTCCGTAGCATGCCCTGGGGAGTAGATGTCCAGTTCTACAGAAAAACAAAGGTTCCACTTGTGATTGACATTCACTAATTACCAGTTACTAACCCTAGGAGTTCTCTTTGCCCTTTGCAGCTTTCAGTAGAAGCTCATTTTCAATTGTACAATCTTCTCAAGTGGCTGTGGAATAGTATTTTGTTTAGTTATGTGAGAATTTGGGAACGAGAGAGAGAGAGAGCAGCTTGGGAACAGGTAAGTGATAGATATTCTGCTATTCTGAGTGATCCGACTTGGGGGGAGGGGGGGACTGAAACGTGACGTCACAGGAAAGCTGTGACCTGATTGGCTGAGAGGGAATGGCACTAAATTTAAAAATTAAACATTGTTAAACTAATTTAACATAATTAATTACTTAATCATAATTTAGAGGGGTATCTGAGCCAGAGATCGGAGAGTACTGTATTTAGCTTTTACATTTATAGTAGAAATCTAGTGCTGGGAAACATAGAGATAGATAGATAGAGAAATACAGCACAGAACAGGCCCTTCGGCCCACGATGTTGCGCCGAACTTTTGTCCTAGGTTAATCATAGAATTTTGGACAATTTTTCATGGCCAATCGACCCAACCTGCACATCTTTGGACTGTGGGAGGAAACCGGAGTACCCGGAGGAAACCCACGCAGTCACGGGGAGGATGTGCAGACTCCACACAGACAGTGACCCAAGTCGAAATCGAACTTGGGACCCTGGAGCTGTGAAGCAATTGTGCTATCCACAATGCTACCGTGCTGCCCTTAAGAAGTTAACCTACACTCCATTATTCTACCCTAATCCAAGTACCTATCCAATAGCCGCTTGAAGGTCCCTAACTTTTCCGACTCAACTACTACCACAGGCAGTGCATTCCATGCCCCCACTACTCTCTGGGTAAAGAACCTACCTCTGACATCCCCTCTATATCTTCCACCATTTATCTTAAATTTATGTCCCCTTGGAATGGTGTGTTCCACCCGGGGAAAAAGTCTCTGACTGTCTACTCTATCTATTCCCCTGATCATCTTATAAACTTCTATCAAGTCGCCCCTCATCCTTCTCCGTTCTAATGAGAAAAGGCCTAGCACCCTCAACCTTTCCTCGTATGACCTACTCTCCATTCCAGGCAACATCCTGGTAAATCTCCTTTGCACCTTTTCCAAAGCTTCCACATCCTTCCTAAAATGAGGTGACCAGAACTGCACACAGTACTCCAAATGTGGCCTGACCAAGGTTTTGTACAGCTGCATCATCACCTCACGGCTCTTAAATTCAATCCCTCTGCTAATGAACGCTAGCACACCATAGGCCTTCTTCACAGCTTTATCCACTTGAGTGGCAACTTTCAAAGAACTATGAACATAGACCCCAAGATCTCTCTGCTCCTCCACATTGCCAAGAACCCTACCATTAACCCTGTATTCCGCATTCATATTTGTCCTTCCAAAATGGACAACCTCACACTTATCAGGGTTAAACTCCATCTGCCACTTCTCAGCCCAGCTCTGCATTCTATCTATGTCTCTTTGAAGCCGACAACAGCCCTCCTCACTATCCACAACTCCACCAATCTTCGTATCATCTGCAAATTTACTGACCCACCCTTCAACTCCCTCATCCAAGTCGTTAATGAAAATCACAAACAGCAGAGGACCCAGAACTGATCCCTGCGGTACGCCACTGATAACTGGGCTCCAGGCTGAATATTTGCCATCCACCACCACTCTCTGTTTTCTATCGGTTAGCCAGTTTGTTATCCAACTGGCCAAATTTCCCACTATCCCATGCCTCCTTACTTTCTGCATAAGCCTACCATGGGGAACATTATCAAATGCCTTACTAAAATCCATGGACACTACATCCACTGCTTTACCCTCATCCACATGCTTGGTCACCTCCTCAAAGAATTCAATAAGACTTGTAAGGCAAGACCTACCCCTCACAAATCCGTGCTGACTATCCCTAATCAAGCAATGCCTTTCCAGATGCTCAGAAATCCTATCCCTCAGTACCCTTTCCATTACTTTGCCTACCACCGAAGTAAGACTAACTGGTCTGTAATTCCCAGGGTTATCCCTATTCCCTTTTTTGAACAGGGGCACGACATTCGCCACTCTCCAATCCTCTGGTACCACCCCTGTTGACAGCGAGGACGAAAAGATCATTGCCAACGGCTCTGCAATTTCATTTCTTGCTTCCCATAGAATCCTTGGATATATCCCGTCAGGCCCGGGGGACTTGTCTATCCTCAAGTTTTTCAAAACACGCAACACATCTTCCTTCCTGACAAGTATCTCCTCAAGCTTATCAGTCTGCTTCACGCTGTCCTCTCCAACAATATGGCCCCTCTCGTTTGTAAATACTGAAGAAAAATACTTTTTCAAGACCTCTCCTATCTGTTCAGACTCAATACACAATCTCCCGCTACTGTAGTAGTTAACAGTAACTTTTTTTTTAATTTTAAAATTTAATTTACGAATGAATTAATGCAATGTGAGTTGGAGGGGTGCAGTGCTCTGACTGTGAGATGTGGCAGGTCCGGGAGGCTTCCAGCATGGCTCGGTTGGAGCAGCAGTTGGATGCAGTTAGGAGCATGCAGGTGGGAAAGCGTCATAGATAGCAGTTATATAAATGTGGTCACACCCAAGGTGCAGGCAGAGAAATGGGTTACCACCAGAAAGGACAGTCAGTCAGTGCAGGAACCCCCTGTGGTTGCCCCCCTCTCGAACAGGTATACCCCTTTGGATACTGTTGGGGGAAATAGCCTATCAGGGGAAAACAGCAGCAGCCAGAGCAGTGGCACCACGGCTGGCTCTGATGTTCAGCAGGGAGGGTCAAAGCGCAGAAGAGCAATTGTCATAGGGGACTCTATAGTCAGGGGCACAGATAGGCGCTTCTGTGGACGTGAAAGAGACTCCAGGATGTAATGTTGCCTCCCTGGTGTCAGGGTCCAGGATGTCTCAGAACGGATGGCGGGCATCCTGAAGGGGGAGGGCAAATAGGCAGAGGTCGTTGTACATATTGGTAGTAACGACATAGACAGGAAGGGGGATGAGGTCCTGCAGCAGGATTTCAGGGAGCTAGGCAGAAAGTTAAAAGACAGGACCTCAAGGGTTGTAATCTCGGGATTACTCCCTGTGCCATGTGCATATAGTGAGGCTATAAATAGGAAGATAGAGCAGCCAAACACGTGGCTAAACGGCTGGTGTAGGAGGGAGGGTTTCAGTTATCTGGAACACTGGGAGCTCTTCCGGGGCAGTTGTGACCTGCATAAGAAGGACGGGTTGCATCTAGACTGGAGAGGCATAAATATCCTGGCCGCGAGGTTTGCTAGTGTCACACAGGAGGGTTTAAACTAGTATGGCAGGGAGGTGGGTACCGAAGCAATAGGTCAGAAGGTGAAAAAATTGAGGGAGAACTAGGAAATAGGGCCAATATGGCTCTGAGGAAGAGCAGACAGGGAGATGTTGCTGAAAACAGCGGGACTGGTGGCCTGAAGTGCATATATTTTAATGCAAGAGGTATAACAGGTCAGGCAGATGAACTTAGAGCTTGGATTAGTACTTGGAACTATGATGTTGTTGCCATTACAGAGACCTGGTTGAGGGAAGGACAGGATTGGCAGCTAAACATTCCAGGATTTAGATGTTTCAGGCGGGATAGAGGGGGATGTAAAAGGGGTGGAGGAGTTGCGCTACTGGTTAGGGAGAATATCACAGCTGTACTACGGGAGGATACCTCAGAGGATACGCGAGGCTATATGGGTAGAGATCAGGAATAAGAAGGGTGCAGTCACAATGTTGGGGGTTTACTACAGGCCACCCAACAGCCAGCAGGAGAAAGAGGAGCAGATAGGTAGACAGATTTTGGAAAGGAGTAAAAGCAACAGGGTTGTTGTGATAGGAGACTTTAACTTCCCTAATATTGACTGGGATTCACTTCATGCTCGGGGTTTGGATGGGGCAGAGTTTGGAAGGAGCATCCAAAAGGGCTTCTTAAAACAATATGTAGACAGTCCAACTAGGAAAGGGGCTGTACTGGACCTGACATTGGGGAATGAGCCCGGCCAGGTGGTAGAAGTTTCAGTAGGTGAGCATTTCGGGAACAGTGATCAAAATTCAATAAGTTTTAAAGTGCTGGTGGACAAGGATAAGAGTGGCCCTAGGGTGAATGTGCTAAATTGGAAGAAGGCTAATTATAACAATATCAGGCGGGACCTGAAGAACATGGATTGGGGCCCTTGTGTGAGGATAAATCAATATCTGACATGTGGGAAGCTTTCAAATGTCAGTTGAAATGAAAATGAAAAATGAAAATCGCTTATTGTCACGAGTAGGCTTCAATGAAGTTACTGTGAAAAGCCCCTAGTCGCCACATTCCGGCGCCTGTTCGGGGAGGCTGGTACGGGAATTGAAAGGAATTCAGGACCGGCATGTTCCTGTGAGGAAGAAGGATAAATACAGCAATTTTCGCAATCTTTGGATAACCAGGGATATTGTAGGCCTTGTCAAAAAGAAAAAGAAGGCATTTGTCAGGGCTAGAAGGCTGGGAACAGATGAAGCCTGTGTGGAATATAAGGAAAGTAGGAAGGAACTTACGCAAGGAGTCAGGAGACCTAAAAGGGGTCACGAAAAGTCATTGGCAAATAGGTTTAAGGAAAATCCCAAGGCCTTTTACACATACATAAAAAGCAAGAAGGTAGCCAGGGAAAGGGTTGGCCCACTGAAGGACAGGGGAGGGAATCTATGTGTGGAGTCAGAGGAAATGAGCTAGGTACTAAATGAATACTTTGCATCAGTATTCACCAAAGAGAAGGAATTGGTGGATGTTGAGTCTGGCGAAGGGTGTGAAGATAGCCTGGGCCACATTGAGATCCAAAAAGACGAGGTGTTGGGCGTCTTGAAAAATATTAAGATGGATAAGTCGCCAGGGCCTGATGGGATCTACCCCAGAATACTGAAGGAGGCAAGAGAGGAAATTGCTGAGGCCTTGACAGAAATCTTTGGATCCTCACTGTCTTCAGATGATGTCCCAGAGGACTGGAGAATAGCCAATGGTGTTCCTTTGTTTAAGAAGGGTAGCAAGGATAATCCAGGGAACTACAGGCCGATGAGCCTTACGTCAGTGGTAGGGAAATTACTGGAGAGAATTCTTTGAGACAGAATCTACTTCCATTTGGAAGCAAGGGGTCGTATTAGCGAGAGACAGCACAGTTTTGTGAAGGGGAGGTCGTGTCTCGCTAACTTGATAGTTTTTCGAAGAGGTCACAAAGATGATTGATGCAGGTAGGGCAGTGGATGTTGTCTATATGGACTTCAGTGAGGCCTTTGACAAAGTCCCTCATGGCAGACTGGTACAAAAGGTGAAGTCACACGGGATCAGAGGTGATCTGGCAAGATGGATGCAGAACTGGCTAGGTCATAGATGGCAGAGGGTAGCAATGGAAGGTGCTTTTCTGATTGGAGGGCTGTGACAAGTGGTGTTCCGCAGGGATAAGTGCTGGGACCTTTGCTGTTCGTAGTATATATAAATGATTTGGAGGAAACCTCATTGTTATAATGGCCAGATAATCTGTTTATTTGTGATGGTGACTGTGGATAAATATTGCCAGGGAATCTTTTAAATGCACCTGAGAGGTACCTCATCCAAAAAAAACATAAAAAGTCGAAGCAATGGAGTGACCTGGAGCATTTAAATGATCTTTTCTAATAAAATGGTCTTATGTTTATAACCATTTTTAATATTGACACCTCTTGGACCTGATGGTTTTGCTAACCTTCAGCATTGATGGTCATGATCCCTTGATCTAGGTCAATGTGTGGATGAATCAAGCAAAGTCTGGGCTCCTGCTTTTGGCTAAGACAGACACCATTTTGGTTGACGATCATCCAGTTACGGTCATAAAGTAAGCCTTGCTTTCCAATGGGCCACTTCTTAACCTGCAAAGCAATAGAATAGGTCACAATCTTATCCTGCACACTGTGAATAGCATGCTAAGAAATCACGGTATACACATCAAAGAAGAAGTGATTCTGGCATATACATTATCCTCAGTGAAAATAAACTGCTCTGTAATTTCATTGTAGGCCACCTACATGTATTGACATGTATTCCCCTTTCCTAATTGGCTACTGAGTGACTTCCCAGACTACTTCAGAAAGCAGTTAAGAGTCAACCACATTGATGTGGGACTTTACTCATATATTGGTCAGATTGGGTGAGGATAGCAGATTTACTTTTGTTACCAGACCAGATCCCAACAGTGGCTAAGATACTGGGCCAGAATTGCAACGTTATTTTTATTTTTAAGATTGTGCGGCGGAAAGACCGATTCGCTCCAGGAGTGACACATGGGGCTTTGAACCTAACAAGAACAGCTTACATGTATCTCTTAACCCTAAGACACAATTTCCCATTAATAGCACATTAAATGAACATACAGCTCTCAACTCCATTTACACAGGTATACAGAAATAATACTTGCATTCTAGAAGATATTCACGCTGTTTGTGAAGCTCCTTCAGACTCTGGCCGAAAGCCTGTCTCTGTGGCAGTCTTTTCATGACCTCTCCCAATTGTTCCCCAAATCCTTCTTCCCCGCCACACGTTCGAACAGAATTCTTATATCTCTGAACTCCGCCAACCCCTCAAAGATGGTTCCATCCAGACGTATCCAGGCTTGAACTCATCATTGCTATCTGGACTTTATAATTACTCACTCCCGTTTCCACAAAAGAACAGGGCCTTCCTATGAATATGAAACTAACCTCCAACTTACGGACAAAAGGGGCCATCAGGCTGTAGCAGGCTAATGGCTGTTCAGACTAGAGTGTCCTAGAGGTCAATGGATCTTGAGTAAATCACCCCGGCTGAACAGGGGTACCCTGTTTACTGCCATTAACAAGTTTAAGTCTGAATGGGACAATGTAACTCAGGCCAGGTGGGGGGTACACTTCTGACTCAGTGCTAGCAGTTTTACCCTCAGGCTGTTAACCCCTAAATTGCCAACTACATCTTCGATCCAATTTCTTACCATCTCCCAGCCGTCACTCTTACATAAAGGATAATTAGTGACATCAACTGGACTTTTAGTGCAACAATCCAATAAGTTCATGATCCCTTTTACTGACAGCAGCTTTTTATTTAACTTGCTTCTCTTTTACAACAAATTAAAATGTGAACAGAAGTCATCTTACTCACTCCTCACACCATTCTTAGCCCACACAAATCTTCAAAGTACTTGTAATCAATATGCAAACTAGCTGCCAGACAAAAGATAACTTTTTAATATGCAGGATAGATGACATAGTTTGGAAAATGCGGCAGTGCAGTGATATAGGGTTGCTGTAACTATTTAGTGTGATTGTGTGGACCGTGAACTTGCAGATGATTAGTTTCTAGCCTGCACCAAGGTGTAGCCAAAAAAGCCATTGGGTGTCAGGGGCGGGGCTTGTGGGGGAAGGGAAGTAAATGATCTGAACTAACACAGAGGTTGGGCTCAGTTTGAAAATGAAACTGAGAGGAAATGCAGGGTCAGGACCTGGAAATTTTAAAAGAAGACAAGATTCCACCCAAATAATGCCAGTCCTGTGCTGTCAGTTGTTTGATGGTAGTTTATACATGTCTCTGATTAGAGAAACGGGAAACATCAAAAGAGCAACGCAGTGAGGGCCAGAGACGACACCTGTGTGAGCGCACACTCAGAGGCGGAGCTACAAACTACCATCAACACATTAACCGAGGTATATGAGAGAATGGGCCTCAGACTAAACATCCAGAAGACAAAGGTCCTCCATCAACTCACTCCTGACACACAAAACTGCCCCCGACCATCAAGATCCACGGTGAGCCCCTGGACAATGTGGATAATTTTTTATACCTCAGGAGCCTCCCCTCAGCGCGAGCAGACATTGACAATTAAATCCAGCATCGACGCCAATGTGCCAGTGCAGTCTGAGGAACAGAGTGTTCGAAGACCTTGACCTCAAATTTAGCACCAGGTTCATGGTCGACAGGCCAGTCTTGGTCCCCGCCCTCCTGTATGCAACAGAAACATGGGCAATGGACAGCAGACACCTCAAATCCTTGGAGAGATATCAGCAACGCTGCCTCCGCAAAATCCTGCAAAACTCACTGGCAGGATATGTATACCAACGTGAGAGTCCGCTCCCAGGCCAATATCCCCAGTATTGATATTGGTCACACTCAACCAGCTGTGATGGGCGGGCCACATTGCCCGCATGTCCGACACAAAACAAGTGCTCTACTCCAAGCTCACAATGGCAAGCGTTCACTAGGAGGGCAGAGGAAATGCGACGAGGCATGCTGAAAGCCCTCCTAAACAAATTTAACATCCCCACTGACACGTGGGAATCCTTTGCTTTTGAATGCAAAAACTGGCGAAGAAGCATCCGCGAAGGTGCCAATCACCTTGAGTGGCAAAGGGTTGACCACGCAGAGGCCAAGCGGAAGGAGAGCGCAGAATCCAAAGCATCCCACCCACTACCTCATCAAACACCAGCTGCCAAACCTGTGGCAGAGTCTGCGGATCCAGGATCGGACTACTCAGCCACCGCAGAATACACCTCCCCGGAGTGGAAACAAGTCATTCTCAACCCTGAGGGACTGCCTAAGACGATAAGGAGAAGAAAAAGACAGATCTGCAATTCGCTCTGTGAAAACCCAGAGCTGTGGAATAAGTTCCCACTTGCATGCCAATGCCTGCACATTAGGTTTGATGATATAATGGCAGGCAGAGGGAACCTGACTGTGGGACCTGCTGATTTTCCTTCACTTTCACCAATTCAACCGTTAAATACTGTTATTGTGGGGGCTAAAAGCCAATACCCAAAATAAATATTAATTTGATCAGCAGGACCTAGTCACCTAAATGCCTTAGCATAGTGGATATCCTGAGCCAAAATACCTAATTTTCAGATAGTTGGGATTATGACAAAGCAGGTTTTTATTAGTAAAGGAATTTCACTCTGATATGGGAAGGATATTTTTTGAAGATTTTGAAATGTGCTCACTTCATGGCACTTATTAATATAATAAATGTAATTTGCCCTGCACCTTTCTACATTTTTTTCACGACACAATAAATGTTGAAATTCATTTATTTGAGGCTTCCATTTGAGGCTATGTTCAATCACTTCAATACCGCTTTCAAATGGAATTATTTTGATTTCTGTTACATCCCAGAGACAACTTCAAAGCAGTTCTCTTTCAAAAACAGCTTTGATGATAACAACATACTAATTCAAAATGTCAGATCAAAAAATGAAGAAAAGAAAGCTTCACAGTTACCTTCTGATTCCCAAAACCAAATCTCTAGCAAATACTGTTTTATTAGCAGAAGATAAATGATAACAGAAGTGACTTCTAATTTAAATAAAATCTTATTCCACAAAGGATTTGATTATTCTACGGGGCCAGGCTCATAATTTCCTTCAGGGATTCCACTGATCTCTTGTTCACAGATCAAGCCATGGAAAATATTGAGAAACAGTGTAAATCCTATTTACGCAATTTCTTTGAGTTTCCACAAATTTATCGTCAAAGATACATCAGCTGATTGGCATAAACCTCATTATAATTCAACCCTAGTAGGTATTCACATTGATTTTGAGCTTATAATAACAGATCACAAATTCCAGCAGTAGAGCTTGGTCATCCATTGGTAGAACATTGAACCTTGCACGCTGACCTATGCTCAACTTGTGTTATGCCAATGATGCAGTCCTGTATTTATTCTTTTCCAATGGTGGATTGTTTGTACAAGGGTAAGAGTGGATCAATAGAAGGCTTGGGGGTGGGGAAGCAACAAATTCAAGAACATGCATTCCTATAGCATCAATGATGTAAAAAGGCAGTTATATTCAAAAAGAAAGGACACAGCCATAGTAGAAGATGTTAGAAGGGATGGCAAAAGCTTCACCAAAGATTTGGATTTTTGGATGGTTTTAAGGAAGAAGGGGGAGAGGTGTGTAGGAGCATAGGGCCTAACAGCTGAAGACAAGACCATCAATAGTGGGGGAAGCAGGGCATATTCGAGGAATAAAGCTTAGGGTGTTTATAGGGCTGGAGGAGTTCACAGAGATAGGGAGAGCAGAGACCAAAAAAGGATTTAAATCTGAGAATGAACATTTTAAAGCAAATTTGTTGTGGTCCGAGCACTATTACCATGCATCATCACATCCCCTTTTTAAAAAACTTTTTAAAAATTGCAAACACAATCAACAGAGAGTCGGTATTCAGATGCAGCATGTAATTAAAAAGGCAGAGGGAATGTTAGCGTTTATTGCGAAAGGACTGGAGTATAAAAGTAGAGCAGCGTTGTTGCAATTGTATAGGGTGTTGGTGAGACCACATCTGGAGTATTGTGTCCAGCTTTCGTCTCCTTATTTGAGGAAGGATGTGGTGGCATTTGAGGCAGTCAGAGGAGGTTCACCAAATTGATTCCGGCATCCTCTATATCAGAGACACCAAATGCAGACTGGGTGATCGCTTTGCTGAACATCTTCGGTTTGTGGGCATTCAGGACCCAGACCTTCCTGTTGCTTGCTATTTTAACAAAAGACCCTTCTCCCATGCCCACTTGTCTGTTCTTGGCCTGCTGCAATGTTCCAGTGAAGCGCAACGCAAACTGGAGGAACAACATCTCATCTTCCGGTTAGGCATGTTACAGCCTTCCGGCTTGAACATCGAATTCAACAACTTCAGATGATCAGCTCTACCCCACCTCGACCCATTTGTTTTCATTTCATTTTAACTGTCTTTTACCATTTCTTTCTGTCTTAATATATATTTAATTCCCCTCCCCCAATCTTATCCACCTTTCCTTCACCTTTCTCCTCTTTGCTTCGCCCTTCCCCTCCCCCCACATCCTCTGATGTTAGTTTCCCTGCTGTTTGACCTTTCACACCTTTTGTTCACTCTGGGGACTGCCATTAGCACTCTTTCCCCTTGGTTTCTGTGGCCATTAGCACCCGGTTTCCCTGGGTTTCTGTGGCTATGACTCATCTTTCATTCTCACTCCACAGTATAAATATTTCCCACTCTCTCTGTCTGTTAGCTTTGACAAAGAGTCATCGGAGTAGAAACGTTAGCTCTTTTCTCTCCCTACAGATGCTGCCAGACTTGCTGAGATTTTCCAGCATTTTCTCTTTCATAACCAGTCAAATTCCGTATTCAATGATATGATAACCTCCGGCGGTCTGCATCGTTACAGGGTCATTACCACATTCAACAGCCTCTTGATGTTGCTTGACAACTGTCGCCCTTAACAAACTCTGTCTGGTCCTCGGAGAACACATCCGGCACACACCCTTCCAACTGCCCTGCCAACACCTTAGCCAATACCTTCATATGTATTCAGCAGAGACATGGGCCTATAAGACCCACACTCTGTCCGGTCTATATCCTTGTTTGGGATCAACAAAATAGACGTTTGTATAAGTGTGGCTGGCAACTCCTCCCTCGCCAACGATTCATTGTACATATATCAGAGATGGGGCACCTAATCTGCCTAAGCTGTTCATAAACTTCTGCTGGAAAGCCATCCGGCCCCGGTTTCATCAACCCCACACACTCCGCTATCTCCAGCAATCCCAATGGGACCTCCAATCCCTACTTCTTCCCATTCTCCGCCTCCTGAAACACCAACCCATCAAAAAATACCCCATATCTACATCCACTCCCTGGGGCTCAGGTCAATACATATTGATTTTTTTTCTGCTGTCATCACCAACTCTCCTCCTGCCTCCCTCACCTGTGCAATCTCCTGTGCAGCCGCCTGCCATCTCCACTGATGGGCTAGCAGCTGACCCGCCTTCTCACCATACCGAACCCCTTTGAGTGACGAAGCTGACCCAACACTTTCCCTCTCATCACCAGGTCAAACTGCCCCTGCAGTTTCTTCCTTTCAGCCAACAGCTCCCTACTCGGGACACCGAATACCGCTAATCTACCTCTATAATTTCAACCGCCAACCTCTGCCTCACCTCTCTCTCAACTTTGTCCCTGTGGGCTTTATAAGATTAAACCTCTCCCCAGACCACAGCCTTCAATGCCACCCAGAACGTGGAGGAGAAAACCGCCCCATTCTGATGGTTCCCCATGGTCGACTCATGAAGAAAGTAAGGAGGTGTGGGATAGAGGGAAATTTGGCCAATTGGATAAGCAACTGGCTATCACATAGAAGACAGAGGGTGGTGGTGGATGGAAAATTTTCAGACTGGAGACCAGTTACCAGCGGTGTACCACAGGGATCAGTGCTGGTTCCTCTGCTATTTGTGATCTTTATTGATGACTTGGAGGAGGGGACTGACGGGTGGGTCACTAAATTTGCTGATGACACCAAGATTGGTGGAGTAGTGGATGAGATGGAGGGCTGTTGTAGGCTGCAAAGAGACATTGATAGGATGCAGAGCTGGGCCAAAAAATGGCAGATGGAGTTTAACCCTGATAAGTGCGAGGTGATTCATTTTGGGAGAAAAAATTTGAATGCGGATTTGTGGTCAACGGCAGGGTTCTGACGAATGTGGAGGAACAGAGAGATCTTAGGGTTCATGTCCACAGATCTCTGAAGGTTGCCACTCAAGTGGATAGAGCCGTGAAGAAAGCTTATAGTGTGTTAGCGTTTATTAACAGGGGGCTTGAGTTTAAGAGCCGCGGGGTTATGCTGCAACTGTACATGACCCTGGTGAGACCACATTTGGAGTATTGTGTGCAGTTTTGGTCACCTCACTATGGGAAGGATGTGGAAGCATTGGAAAGGGTGCAAAGGAAATTTACCAGAATGTTGCCTGGTTTGCAGGATAGGTCTTATGAGGAAAGGTTGAGGGAGCTAGGGCTTTTCTCTTTGGAGCGGAGGAGGATGAGAGGCGACTTAATAGAGGTTTATAAGATGATGAGGAGTATAGATAGAGTGGACGTTTAGAGACTATTTCCTCGGGTGGATGTTACAAGGGGGCATAACTATAAGATTCAGGGTGGGAGATATAGGAGGGATGTCCGTGGTAGGTTCTTTACTCAGAGTGGTTAGGGTGTGGAATGGACTGCCTGCTGTGATAGTGGAGTCGGACACTTCAGGAACTTTCAAGCGGTTATTGGATAGGCACATGGAGCACACCAGAATGACAGGGAGTGGGATAGCTTGATCTTGGTTTCGGACAATGCTCGGCACAACATCGAGGGCCGAAGGGCCTGTTCTGTGCTGTACTGTTCTATGTTCTTTAACCATATCAGGTCCTTCATCCGCAGATGTGCCTCCTAAGGAAAACCACACGGGCCCTTAAAACTTTTGGGTGGTGAACATCCGAGACAGATTAACCTGACCATTGAGACCTCGCACATCCCACGTTACTATCCTCAACCAGGGTTTCTGAGCCCCCCTCCCTCGCCACTAAGATCCGTCTTCCCCACCTAGCACAGATCCCGTCCAACCATTCGGCTCCTCTCTAGCCTGGGCCCACCCAAAATGGCCACCCCATCCATCCTTTCCTAACCCCAGCAGAACGTCATCTGCGCCACTAGCCTCCTCCCATGCCCCACGTCCTAAATACCTCCCCCACACCCCTCTATCCCCCCACCCTCTGACTACTCCCCCCAACACTGGCTACTCACCGCAGCCCCCTTCTCCACACTATTCTCCGTTCTCCATTCCCGCAGCCAGCCAATGGGGCTTCTCAACGTGGTAGCCCACACCATCAGGAAATCCCCGGGTGTGCATGCGCTGCCGGCGGATCGGAGGATCCTGCCGATGGAGAATTCCGTCAAGTTTATTTATAACAAGAGTTGAAACATACAATAATTAAACTAGAATGATGGCCTGCTAATTTATCACTTTCTCCTTTGGCCATCCCACCCTCTATCCAAACACACACAAGGCAGACGCATCCAGAGGAAGGCAAAGGGGTAAAATGACAGGGATTAAAATGGTAGACAGACAGTTATGGGGTGGGAATTACCAAGTCACCCCGCCGCATGTCTTTTGGCAGTGGAGGCTGCCCGGCAGTTGGATTTTCTAGTCCCGCTGTTGTCAACGGGATTTCATGTTGACTGCATCCCTTGCCGCCAGGAAACCAGTGTGCCATCGGTGGGACCGGAATATCCCACCAGCGTGACAGCCGATAAATTCCACCCATGTTCTTATTGCTGATATTGAAGTCTTCGTAATTGGCTATCATCTCAGGATGTGGAGTGTTGAAAATCACCAGTTGGATTGGATCTTTTGGTATGTGCATTCAGTCAGAATTCGCAAATATCAGCCTCCCTGTGGTAAGATTAGAGTTCTCCAATTATCAGACTTTAAAAGGAGGTTTTTAAATAACCCAGCACACGTTCCCTCGACACCCTCCGCCAGACCTACAATTCGCAAATTCTGCCACCAGGCCTAATTCTCCTGGTCATCCACCTTCACCCTCAGCACTTTGCAGGCCTTCCCAAGCCTCTAATGACATGATCCTGTCGCTTTGGTCCAACACTGCCCTTTCCAACTATCAGATCGTTGTACCCTGCGCCTCCAGGCACTTCTCCACCTGATTCAATGTCCCGCAAAGAAGGGCTTCTGCTCCCTCAATCTGCCTGGACCAGTCCTCCTGCATCTATTTTTGCAGTTGCCGAAACTCCCTCTTGATAAAGTCCATCAACTGCTCCACAGGCAGTGTGGCAGATGGCAACGTCACTTACCCATCTGCCATTTTCTCCGTTGGTGCTGCACCACACGTGTCCTCAAGCTCTTGAGCTGGGATTCTTACCGACTGTTGCCGGGTGTGATAATTCGCCGACTTTCCATTCTGGGGGAGAAACTAATATCCTCCACTCACTTCGCACTTTTTATACAAAAAAACTTCCATTAACTGGATAGAAAGGGCCAAAACCAACTACTCCAAGCAGGAGCCACCTTGTAATAATCTAATAATAATAATCTTTTTATTGTCACAAGTAGGATTACATTAACACTGCAATTAAGTTACTGTGAAAATCCCCAAGTCGCCACACTCTGGCCCCTGTTCGGGTACACTGAGGGAGAATTCAAAATGTCCAATTCACCTAACGGCACGTCTTTTGGACTTGTGGGAGGAAACCGGAGCACCCGGAGGAAACCCACACAGACACGGGGAGAATGTGCAGACTCAGCACAGACAGTGACCCAAGACGGGAATTGAACCTATGTTCCTTTTACCCTCCATGTCAAGCTATGCTCTTTTACCACCTCCAGTCCCCCATGACCCTCAGAGCCTCCATGCACATCACCCAAAATTAATTTTTATACAGACTGATAAATTCAAAGTTAAAATGGGATGTGTTGAAAAGCTTATTTTAAAAAGTCATTATTTCATAACTTTCTACTTTTTTAAACAACTCCTTTCACTGCAGTCCTATAAAAATGTCAATCATCGAGACTCTTTAAAGTATCAACAGCATAAACTGCAAGCATTTAACACCTCTTCATCTTCTATAAATAAACATTGTGCAATTGACAAATTAGATCACAAAGCAAGAAATGTTAATCAGCTAACAATGCATAATAGGCTGGCTGAGAGCTCAGATATTCATTAGAGTGCGGAAACAGCTTTGCCCCAGGAAGAACATTGCATGATTGACAAGGAACAATGGAAAGGAACAAAATCTAACCAAGTGGTATGTTCTCAGGAATTACAAATATCACAATTCTCCTCAAAATTTCAAAACAAATCCTCATCATAAAACTGATCCTGAAACATGGCCACTATATCTTAATGTGGCCATCAATTTGCACTGTTGCTGCTGGCTTTAAATTGAAAGGGTAGCTGAGCACAGGTTGCAGAATATAAGCTCACAATGGGATGCTTCTGCCAACAGAGATATCAAAGGGTCGAACACTGTTTGGTCCTGCCGATCTCAAGAGTCATATCACATTTTCACCTCAGACATTGCTATCAACCAAATCTATTACGTTAAAAACATCACCAAGATGTCAATCATATGGGATACTTAAACAAAAACAGAAAATACTGGGCAATCTCAACAGGTCTGACAGCATCTGTGGAGAGAGAAGAGAGCTAACGTTTTGAGTCTGGATGACTTTGTCAAAGCTTTTAGATATATGGGATACTAGAACTGGCATGATTCTTTCACAGGAAATAATTTGAACAATCTGCAATTGCAGGAAATTAATACTTATCCAGAAACGACTGACACTCTGGACTGCAAGAGGCTAAGGCTCTACTTTTAGGAGGTGTTAGCATATTAAACTACCCTTTGTTTCACAGGAACAACCCCACAGGCACATATTAATATCTCTGGTCCATCAGTCCTAAATGTGTATTTTTCGCATAGCAGCCATTTTAAATGTGCCATCACCTCAAAAAAAAGAATAAAATATTACACTATCGACAGTCAGGCAGAGGAAGAACAGGAATATGGTAAATAGACGGAGAAATTAGGGGGGTGGATGGTGTTGGTGTTGAATAAATTACGACTTATTCAAGAGATGTTGGTAAACTGACATCATTTAACAATTCAGCAAATTGGACTCACCCTTGTGTATTAGTAAAATGGGGTAGCATTATCTTTCGTAATAGTGAATATTCAGTTCACAATAATAATAATCGCTTATTGTCACAAGTAGGCTTCAATGAAGTTACTGTGAAAAGCCCCGAGTCGCCACATTCTGGCGCCTGTTTGGTGAGGCCGGTACGGGAATTGAACACGCGCTGCTGACATTGTTCTTCAGTGCAAGCCAGCTATTTAGCCCACTGTGCTCAACCAGCCCGTTGTTCTACAGATTCTGATGAAACTTGACATTAATATGGCTAATTCCCCTGTAGTTAATGTAAATTTGCTAAGATTGAAATACTTTCTTCACGGTACCTGAAGAGTGAAACATTATTGTATACGAGCCATATCTTAAGAATTTTATGGTATTTCCAGAAAAATGCTTCTGGAGATCGGGAGACGTTTTGTCACAGATTAGGTGCATTTGCAGCATACAACCTAACAGCTGCAGGATCATCAAACATCTTTTATCCTTGACTGACAGATCAAAGACATAAACCTGTTTTCCATCAGCTGTTACAGCTAAGAAAAGCACATAAGCGAAAAAGAAATTTGCAATAGTGAATATGCCAGGCAGTTATTTAGTAAATTGGTGGACCTAAAGGTACATTAGCTAATTGGACTGAAGGCTAGAATAGCAATAAAATTTAGAAGGGAACAATAAACGGATGTTCACATGATTTATAACTCTTCGAAAATATACTGAGTCACCCAGCGAGATTTTGATGCTGCATTGGAGCTAAATTCGAAAACACATGAAAATGGGAAATGGGTAATGCACCAGCATCTGTGACTGCAAATTGGGCAGCATTCCAAATTTGTCCTGCCTGCAGTTTTGAATGGTTGCAGCATTCGTCCAGCATTAACTGTGCTGTTCGCTAGCTGGAACCCTTAGCAGGGGTCAAATTTTGAGAGTGGCTAATATCAGTTAAAACTAGTCTGCACTGCTTAAACATGTATTGTGGTTGGAGCTGTGCTCCCTCAATCGGCTTGGACCAGTCCATCACCTTGTTTGGCAGTCAGGTGCACAGCTGTAAGCACTAAGAGACTACATGGCTGCTGCTCCTTTTTCAGCAATGTGGGCACCCTCCACTTTCCTCGCTGCAGCTCCAGTCCTCTCTGCAGTTCTCTGTTGTGAAGAGCACAACAGACCACAACAATACTGGAAACACTTGCTGGGGCATATATAAGGACACTTCCAGATCTGCCAAGGCAGCAGAACATCATTTAGGACAAGCTAATGCCTTGCTCTATTGTCATCCTGGGGCTGACATAGCTCCTGTGTACTTTTCCTTTGCCCCTGGGTAAGAATCCTCACTGAGACCCCAGCTGTCATAATATCCATTCAAGTATATCATGAGATGTAGACAGGCAGTGATTGACACACAGGATAACCAATGAACACACATGACACAGAACAACAAATCACCAGACAGGACCCCACCACTATAAAGCCCACAGGGCATTAAGGCTCTCTCTCTCTCACAGGACACGGCCAGAGAGATAGTCGCAGTGCACAGGTCAATGAACATCATCACCATGTGATAGACAGCTAGTCTGGTCAAGCCAGTAGGAAGTTATCAGTTAGGCTAATAGAGTGTCAACCCACAGCAGATTATGTACAGCAATCAACAGGTTCAATAAAACAGTGTTGGACCATCTCCTGTGTCGGAAGCCTGTTTCTTGTTTTACTGTATCCAGTTGCAGTCGATGTTAGACCAAAACAGGTAACACATCATGGTACCAGAGAGCTATTAACTCTAACGAACCTACCTCGAATGAATCTGCAACGACCAGCACGCAGCCATCCAGCGGCATGGAAAAGCTCCAACCTCCTCCGTAACTCCGGCAACCTCGGCGCTAACTGGAAATTCTTCAAACAAAAGTTTCTCCTGGATATCGAGGCTTCCGACCTCGAGGCAGCATCGGATGACCAAAAGATCGCGCTGTTCCTATCGACTGCGGGGGACCACGCCATCCACATCTATAACTCGCTCACGTTTGCCGATGGCGAAGACAAGACGAAGTTCAAGACGGTTCTGCTGAAATTCGACAGCCACTGCGACATTGAGGTGAATGAGAGCTTTGAACGGTAAATCTTCCAACAGAGGCTTCAGGGTAAGGATGAACCTTTTAAGTCCTTCATGACCCATCTCCGCATCCCAGCGCAGTCATGTAATTATGACTCGACGGCTGATTCCATGATCCGGGATCAGATAGTTTTCAGGGTCCAGTCCGACTCCCTGCGGGAGCAGTTCCTCAAAATCAAACAGTTGACCCTCTCTGTCGCCATCGAAACGTGTGTTGTCCATGAGCATGCCAGGAATCGTTACTCCCGCATCAGGGCGGCAGAAAATGTAAAACTAGTCTCCCGCGAGGCAGAAAGGGTGCAGGCCATCACAAAAATGCAAGGCCTGAGCATCAAGGAGAGTGGCCGTTTCGCGCCCTTTTCCCGGGTCCCTACGCATGCGCACCACAACCGGGTGGACGACGAGGCCAAAGACCCCGATGCGCATGTGCGAACGTCGGCCGACTGCACTGCGCATGCGCGATGGCCCATGGAACGCGCTGACGTTAGCGTCATGACGTGTCCAAATTGTGGCTCCGCCCATTTAAAGCGGCAATGTCCAGCCAAAGGAAGGCGATGTCTACAGTGTGGAAAGCCTGGGCATTATGCGGCCTTATGCAGGTCCGGTCCACCGACCAACAGCCAGCGATCCCAGCTGCAGCGCAGACGTGTCCGCTGCGTACAACAAGGCATGCAGGATTCGGATCCCAACAGCCCAACGGACCCCGATGCTGACTGCCTCGAGTCTCCATACCGGGTGGGCATAATCACTACACGCGAGCTGGCCTCCACCGTTCCTGCAAACTGCCTTTCAATCCTCACTGTGGATCCTGACAATGAGTGGTGTGCTGTCGTCATGGTTAACCAGTCTCGCATCCGATTTAAATTGGACACTGGTGCATCTGCAAACTTCATGTCACAGTCGGATCTCGACAGCATCCGAGACCAACCTGGCATTCTTCCACCAGCCTGCCAGCTCCTGGACTATAATGGCAATGCCATAGCTGCCAGTGGGTCGTGTCAGCTAGGTGTATCTCACAAGGCACTCAAAGTGACGTTAGGATTCAAGATCATCCGGTCTGACAAGGCATCCCTGCTCAGTGCTCGCGCATGCAAACTCCTAAATCTGGTCCAGCGCGTCCATGCCATGTCCTCGACACCGGCGACTGCCTCACCCAATGTAAATCTCCAGGCTGAGATAGACGACATTCTCACGCAATACCGCAATGTGATTGATGGAATGGGCACGCTCCCATATCGCTCAAAGATATTGCTCAAACCGAATGCCATCCCAGTCATCCATGCACCACGCCGGGTGCCAGCCCCTCTCAAGGATCGTCTGAAAAGGCAGTTACGAGAGCTCCAAGACCAGGGTATCATCTCAAAGGTCATGGAACCAACAGACTGGGTCAGCTCCATGGTCTGCCTCAAGAAGCCCTCTGGTGAACTCCGCATTTGCATTGATCCCAAAGACCTGAATCGCAACATCATGCGCGAGCACTACCTGATCCCAAAGCGCGAAGAGTTAACCTGTGAGATGGCTCATGCCAAATTCTTTACCAAGCTGGATGCCTTCCGTGGGTTCTGGCAGGTACAGCTGGTTGAGTCCTTTCGGAAGCTGTGCATGTTTAACATTCCGGTCGGCAGGTATTGCTACAACCGCATGCCTTTTGGTATCATATCAGCTTCCAAAGTATTTCATCGCATAATGGAGCAAATGATGGAGGGCATCGAGGGGGTGCGAGTCTATGTGGACGACGTGATCATCTGGTCCACGACGCCTGAGGATCACATCGCTCGCCTCAAACAGGTTTTCCAGAGGATACATGAAAATGGCCTCCAGCTCAACAGGGCCAAATGCTCATTCAGTCAGTCCGCTATCAAGTTTCTGGGTGACCACATTTCACAGCAGGGTGTGCAACCTGACGCTGACAAGGTGCTGGCAATCAATGCCATGAAGACCCCAGAGGACAAAAAGACGGTCCTCCGTTTCCTCGGGATGGTGAATTTTCTCGGGAAATTCATTCCCAACATGGCATCCTACATCACAGCCCTCCGGCATCTCGTAAAAAAGTCGACAGTGTTCCACTGGCTTCACGCACATCAAGCTTGAGCTGAAGGCGAAGCGCACCACAGCCCCAGTACTGGCATTCTTTGACCCAACCAAAGATACCAAGATATCCACAGATGCAAGCCAGGACGGCATTGGGGCGGTGCTCCTCCAGCGAGACGACTCCTTGTCGTGGGCTCCAGTGGCATACGTCTCCAGGGCCATGACTCCGACTGAACAATGGTATGCCCAGATCAAAAAGGAGTGCTTGGGTCTCCTGCCAGGAATAGTCAAGTTTCATGACTACGTATATGGTCTGCCAAAGTTCACGGTGGAAACAGACCACAGGCCTTTAGTCCACATAATCCAAAAGGATTTAAATGACATGACACCTCAGCTGCAGCGAATTCTTCTTCGTCTCCGCCGATATGACTTCGAACTCGTCTACACACCGGGTAAGGCGCTGATCGTCGCGGATGCCCTATCCAGGTCCGTCACCACGCTGTGTGAACAGGGCGACTTCATTCGCCACATTGAAGCTGTGTGCCAGCAACCTCCCAGCCACTGATGAACGAGTTGTACAAATAAGCGAAGAAACTGCCAAAGATCCCCTACTGCAGCGCGTGATGAAGCACCTCGCCCATGGCTGGCAAAATGGGCAGTGCCCCCAGTTCTTCAACGTTAAGGACGAGCTGACGGTTGTGGAGGGGATCCTTCTTAAACTAGATAGAATCGTCATTCTGGTTTAGCTCACCAGGTTAATCGCTGGCTTTTAAAGCAGACCAAGCAGGCCAACAGCACGGTTCGATTCCCGTACCAGCCTCCCCGGACAGGCGCCGGGATGTGGCGACTAGGGGCTTTTCACAGTAACTTCTTTGAAGCCTACTCGTGACAATAAGCGATTTTCATTTTCATTTCATTTTCCATTCCCCAAAGCATGCAAAACATGGTGCTCAGACAGATCCATGAGGGTCAACCGGGGGGGTCGAGAAATGTTGACGCAGAGCTCGGCAGGCAGTTTACTGGCCTGGCATCAGCCAAATGGCTGATGGCTCCATTTTACGGCGCAACAGGAGGGCGCTGTGTAAAGTTCCCTGCTCATCACCCGACCGCACTTCTCCGCATGTCATCATGCCTCCTCCGGACGTCTTGCACCACGTGGCCACCGATCTGGCAGCGATCCCACCTGTCCACAAGGCCACCGAGATGGCAGCCATCCCGCCTGTCCAGGACCCCCTCCACCTCTGCAGCGATCGACAATAATTCGTCGCCCACCACAAAGACTGAATCTATAGACTTAAATTTTGTAAATTTTGTTCAGTTTGCTCTGTATCTGCACGATAGACACCTTCCCATGTACATATGTTCATTCATTCACCACTTGTACATAGTTATGTATGCATATACAGCCACGTTCCAAAATTTATTTTAAAAGGGGGAGATGTCATAATATCCACTCATGTATATCATGAGATGAAGACAGGCAATGATTGACACACAGGATAACCAATGAACACACACGACACAGAACAGCCAATCACCAGACAGGACACCACCACTATAAAGCCCACAGGGCATTAAGGCTCTCCCTCTCTCACAGGACACGGCTAGGGAGATAGTCGCAGTGCACAGGCCAATGAACATCACCACCATGTGATAGAGAGCTAGTCTGGTCAAGCAAGTAGGAGGTTATCAGTTAGGTTAATAGGGTGTCAACCCACAGCAAATTATGTACAGCAATCAACAGGTTCAATAAAACAGTGTTGGACCATCTCCTGTGTCGGACGCCTGTTTCTCGTTTTACTGCATCCAGTTGTAGTCGATGTTAGACCAACACAGATAACATATCACCAGCCAGGTGCTCAGTGAGTAGGTGCCAACTTGAGGCTGTTTGGTGGAGAGAACACCACCAGTAGATGAGGTTGTCAAAGCATAAAAGAGCCATGGATACTTGGATACCTGGCAGAAATGTATGATGTTTTTGCAAACATCACAGACAACTAAACTTTAAAGGAGTGCGATTTTTCAGATTAATGAAGACTCATGGCTGATCTGATAACTTGATTGCCACATGAATGCAATCAATTACATCCTGGGTCTGTGGAAATTCTGCAAATAAAGCAAAGTCAACAGCCCTCTGGATTTGAGCCACCTTATCTGTGGCAAAATGAATTTAGTTTGCGGCCTTTGCAAACAAGGCATTGATGTCCTGGGAGATACATGTGGGCAGCAGATTGCAAGATCTTGCATATATCACCATCAGATCCCTGGAAGGAACCTGACAGAAGGAAAGTGAGTGCTGTGGCCACATATTCCTCTTGGGAAGAGGTCTAGTGCCAGAAGTTTGCAATTATCTGCCTTGAGAGCCTGAGCCTTCTTGTGCACTGCTGTTGGGACATTGTATGGAAGCTGACCCTTGGTCTATAGAATATGAGTTGGGTGTCACCTCTTTTGAGATGAAGCTCTATGTCCGTCCCCTCTGTCCTCTGGAGCTGCATGTGGCTGTGGAGAAAGCAGGCAGGTTGACACTATGGTTGCTGGAAAGGCTCCTCCTGTTGCTGTGACTATTGGGCTGAACGAAGCTGCTGCTGCTCCTCAAGAGCTCCAATTTCAGCAGAGGTAGAACCCATGTTGGGAAGTCTCACAGGCAAGAAGTTGAAGGCCCGCCAGGCCTTCAACCGTATCAAGGCTGACATCGCCACGGCCATGATGCACGCGGTCGACGAGTCTCTCCCCTTCCAGGACGAGAGCAATGCATCTGGCCGCCACCCTCAACCAGGCGGGCAGGCCCGTGGCCTTCTTTTCCAGCACCCTCCATGCCTCTGAAATTCGGCACTCCTCTGCCAAAAAGGAGGCCCAAGCCATTGTGGAAGCTGTGCAGCATTGGAGGCACGAGATTCACTCTCCTCACTGACCAACGGTCGGTTGCCTTCATGTTCAATAATATACAGTGGGGCAAGATCAAAAGCGATAAGATCTTGAGGTGGAGGATCGAGCTCACCACCTATAATTACGAGATTTTGTATCTCCCCGGGAAGCTCAACGAGCCCCCTGACGCCCTATCCCGCGGTACATGTGCCAGCGCACAAGTGGACCGACTCCGGGTTCTCCACGATGGCCTCTGCCATCCGGGGGTCACCCGGTTCTTCCATTTCATCAAGGCCCGCTAACCTGTCCTACTCATTTGGGTAGGTCAGGACTGTCACGACAGACTGCCAGGTCTGCGCAGAGTGCAAGCCGCATTTCTACCGGCCAGATCGAGCGCACCTGGTGAAGGCGTCCCGCCCCTTTGAGCGCCTCAGCATGGACTTCAAAGGGCCTCTCCCCTCCACCGACTGCAACACGTACTTCCTGAACATGGTCGATGAGTACTCCCGGGTCCCTTTCGCTATCCCATGCCCCGATATGACTTCTGCCACGGTCATTAAAGCCCTCCACAGTATCTTCACTCTTTTCGGTTTCCCCACCTACGTCCACAGCGATCGTGGATCCTCCTTTATGAGTGATGAGCTGCGTCAGTTCCTGCTCAGCAAGGGCATTGCCTCGAGCAGGACGACCAGCTACAACCCCGGGGCAACGGACAGGTGGAGAGGGAGAACGGGACGGTCTGGAAGGCCGTCCTGCTGGCCCTGCGATCTAAAAATCTCCCGGTCTCCCGCTGGCAGGTGGTCCTCCCCGGCACGATCCACTCCATCCGATCGCTCCTCTGCACCGCAACTAACTAAACCCCCCCCATGAACGTCTCTTTGTCTTCCCCAGGAAGTCCACCTCCGGGGTCTCGCTCCCAACATGGCTGACAGTTCCTGGAACCGTCCTCCTTCGCAAGCATGTGCGGACCCATAAGTCGGACCCTTTGGTCGAAAGGGTCCACCTCCTACACGCGAACCCGCAGTATGCCTACATGGCGCACCCCGATGGGCACCAGGACACAGTCTCCCTCCGGGACCTGGCACCCACTGGATCCCCACCCACGGCCCCAACCCGACACTCCCCCCACTCCCGGTTGCCTCATTCACCCCTGCACCACTCACCCTCCCCCCAGCGAACCTCACCGCAGCCCCCGTCTCAGGAGGATCCGTCCTCCCACTGGTTCCACTCAGGGGTGATGAAGACGAGGACAACACGCTCCCGGAGTCACAAGTGACCAAGTGCCCACATCACCACCAGGACTGAGGTGATCACAGAGGAGGATCAAGACTCCCGACAGACTGAACTTGTAAAAAATGTTTTCCACCAACCCCGCCGGACTCTTTTGTGGAGGGGAGGTTCGCGAGCTTGGGGGAGTTAGAGGGGAAGTTTGGGCTCCACCCGGGTACATGCAGGTTAGGGCGTTTGCCAGGCGGCAGATGGAGGGGTTCCCCTTGTTGCCCCCACGTGGGGTACGGGACAGGGTGCTCTCGGGGGTGTGGGTCGGAGGAGGGAGGATTTCGGACATATACCGGGTAATGCAGGAGGTAGACGAGGCCTCGGTGGAGGAACTGAAGGGTAAATGGGAAGAGGAGCTGGGTGAGGAGATTGAGGAGGAGACGTGGGCGGATGCCCTGGAGAGAGTGAATTCCTCCTCTTCCTGTGCGAGGCTTAGCCTCATACATTTCAAGGTGCTGCATAGGGCCCACATGACTGGGTCGAGGATGAGCGTGTTTTTCGGGGTAGAGGACAGGTGCGCTAGGTGCTCGGGGAGTCCAGCGAACCATGCCCATATGTTTTGGGCGTGCCCAGCGTTGGGGGAGTTTTGGAAGGGAGTAGCAAGGACGGTGTCGAGGGTGGTGGGATCCAGGGTCGAGCCAGGCTGGGGACTCGCAATTTTTGGGGTTGCAGCGGAGCCGGGGGTGCAGGAGGCGATAGAGGCCGGTGTTCTGGCCTTCGCGTCCCTAGTAGCCCGGCGGAGGATCTTGCTCCAATGGAAGGATGCGAGGCCCCCAAGCATGGAGGCCTGGATCTCTGATATGGCGGGGTTCATTAAATTGGAGAGGGTGAAATTTGCCCTGAGGGGATCAGTACAAGGGTTTTTCAAGCGGTGGCAGCCTTTTCTGGACTTCCTGGCGGAAAGGTTGAAGAAAATTACCTGGGACCTAAGATGGCGGACACACGGACCCCGGACTCAGCAATCCAGCTGGCGCTGGATAACATGCTCCAGGTAATGAAGTCCAGTTTTGAAGCGCTGAAGCGGGACAACTTGGACCCAATCCAGAAAGCGGTGGATCAGCTGAACCAGAGGCTGGACGCCCAGGATGTTAAAGTTAAGGAGCTGGGAGAGGCGGTGGAGGAGCAGGCGGATGCGCAAACGGTTGCAGCGCTAGAAGTTGACGGCCTGAGAGAGCGGCAGAGAAGACTGCTGGACAGAGTGGAGGAGCTGGAGAATAGAGTCCGCAGGAACAATCTGAGGATGGTCGGCCTCCCGGAGGGGGCTGAGGGAGCTGATGCTGCAGCGTTTGTAGCAGACCTGCTGAAGCAGCTGATGGGGGCCGGAGCCTTTCCGCGACCGCTGGAGCTGGAGGGGGCACACAGAGTGCAGGCAAGGCAGGGGTGGCCGGGCGGACCCCCCCCGCCCGATGGTGATTAGGTTCCACAGGTTCATGGACAAGGAGCGGGTGCTGCAGTGGGCAAAGAGCGCCAGGAGCAGCACGTGGAACAACAGTGTTCTCCGCATTTATCAGGACCTAAGCCAGGAGGTGGCTCGGCAGCGAGCAGCCTTTAAGAATGTCAAGGAGGTGCTGTTCAAGAAGCACGTGAAGTTTGGTCTGCTGTTCCCAGCTCGGCTATGGGTCACGCACCAGGGTCAACACCACTACTTCTCCGAGCCCGAAGAAGCGATGGATTGTGTGAGGGACCTGGGGCTGGTCCCGAAAGGAGGCCCCAAGGACGCGAGTTAGGGCCCGAGGATTTCTGTGGGAAGGAACGCCGAATGTGCCTGGACTGCTGCTCAACGGTTTGCTGGGCCAAAGGGGCCAAGCGGAACATTTGAGACTCTTTCCTTTGTTCATGGACATTTATGTGCTTTTTCTCTTTTTTCTGTGTTTTTTTTTCCTGTTTGGGCTGGTTTGTGCTTTTTGTGCAGCTCGCGGAAGACACTGGGGCCGGCTTGCCCCAGTGGGTGGGGAGGAGGACGGGGGAACAATGGGAATGAGACAGGAAGGCGCCGGAGTGTTGAGTCACCGGGCTAGCAGATTGGCTAGTCAAGGGAGTCAGATGGGGGGGAAGTTACAGCCAGTAGATGGCAGGGGTGGGGGTATCGGGGGATGGGGTTAGGGGAGGGGGGGGTTGTTCTGCTGACGGGAGAGGGACTTGAAATAGGCACTGGAAAGGAGGTCGAGGGTGGAGGCAGCCAAAGGGCGGGCCAGGAATGGCGCGACGTACGGGTCAGGGGCCGGCCCGAGAAAGGCTATGGCTGACCGGCGGGGTGGGGGGTGGGATGTGCCCCCCGACCAGGCTGATCACCTGGAACGTCAAGGGACTGAATGGGCCGGTTAAGAGGGCGCGGGTGTTCGCGCACTTGCGGGCCCTGAGGGCGGACGTAATTATGTTGCAGGAGACACATCTGAAAGTGTCAGACCAGACCAGGCTAAGGAAGGGCTGGATTAGCCAGGTCTTCCACTCGGACTTGGACTCGAAGTCCAGAGGGGTGGCAATCATGATCAACAAGCGCGTGCAATTTGAGGCAGAGGGCATATCCGCAGACAGGGGGGGCAGATACCTGATGGTACGGGGCAGACTGGAGGGGAGAAGAGTGGTGCTGGTAAATATATATGCCCCGAACTGGGATGACGTGGACTTCATTAAAAGAGTGCTGGGGAAGATCCCGGACTTGGATTCTCGCAGGCTAATAATGGGAGGGGACTTTAACATGGTCCATGACCCGACTTTGGATCGGTTGTGTCCCAGAACGGGTAGACTCTCAGCAATGGCAAGGGAGCTGAAAGGGTTTATGGAGCAAATGGGGGCAGTGGACCCCTGGAGAGATGGACAGCCAACAGGAAGGGGCTACTCGTTTTACTCGCACGTCCATAAAGTATATTCCAGGATAGATTTCTTTGTACTAAGCAGGGACTGTATGGGGGAGGTAAAGAACACGGAATACTCAGCAATTACCATTTCAGACCATGCCCCGCATTGGGTGGACCTGCAGTTCGGGGGAGCGAGCTATCAACGCCCGCAATGGAGGCTAGATGTGGGACTGCTGTCGGAGGAGGGGATCTGCGAGAGGCTTCGGAAATGTATAAAAAATTACCTGCAGGTGAATGACACTGGGGAGGTCTCAGCGGCGACCTTGTGGGAGGCGCTAAAGGCAGTAGTGCGGGGGGAGCTGATTTCAATTGGGGCCCACAGAGCCAAGGCAGACCGGGCAGAGATGGATAGATTGGTCAGGGAAATGGGTCGGATAGATGAAGAGCACGCGGAGTCCCCGGGGGAGGTTTTACTCAGGGAGAGGCAGAGACTACAGGCGGAACTGGGGGCACTATCCACGAGCAGGGCCGTGGAACAGCTTAGGAAGGCGAGGGGAGTGGTGTACGAGCATGGGGAAAAGGCTAGCAGACTGTTAGCGCAGCAACTCAGGAGGAGGGAGGCGGCCAGGCAAATAGGTAGAGTGAGGGACGAGGGGGGGCGCAAAGTGGAGGATCCGGCAGAATTGAATAGGGTATTCCGGGACTTCTATCGTAAGCTGTATACTTCGGAGCCGCCGGAAGAACCGGAGGTGATGAAAAGGTTTCTGGACGGGTTAACATTCCCAACAGTTTGGGGGGGGGGGGGGGGGGGGGGGGGCGAGTGGAAGAGCTGGGGGACCCGATTAGAGTAGAGGAGGTATTGGGGGGCCTAAAGGCCATGCAGTCGGGGAAGTCCCCGGGGCCGGATGGATACCCAGTAGAGTTTTATAGGAAGTTCTCTGAGCTGGTGGGCCCGGTCTTGGCGAGGGTTTTCAATGAGGCAAGGGACAGAGGGACCCTGCCGTCGACAATGTCACAAGCCACCATATCTCTGATATTGAAGCGGGGTAAAGACCCGGAGGTGTGCGGGTCCTACAGGCCAATCTCCCTGATTAATGTAGACGCCAAGCTCCTGGCAAAGGTACTGGCGGGTAAAATGGAGGACTGTGTACCGGAGGTGATTGGGGAGGATCAAACGGGGTTCGTGAAAGGTAGGCAGCTGGCGGCCAATCTGAGGAGATTGCTCAATGTGATAATGATGCCCCCGGCGGGTAGAGAGGTGGAGGTAGTGGTGGCAATGGACGCCGAGAAGGCCTTTGACCGGGTGGAGTGGGACTATCTATGGGAGGTGCTCGGACGGTTTGGGTTCGGGGAGGGATTGGTGGATTGGATCAAATTATTATATCAGGCCCCGAGGGCCAGCGTCAGGACCAACAGAGAAGTGTCGGAGTACTTTAGGTTGTACCGAGGGACCAGACAGGGCTGCCCGCTCTCCCCGCTGCTGTTTGCGCTGGCCGTAGAGCCGCTGGCGATTGCGCTGAGAGCCGCAGAGGGTTGGAAGGGGATGGTGAGGGGCGGGGTTGAACACAGGGTTTCTCATTACGCAGACGACCTGCTCCTGTACGTGTCGGACCCAGTGGCCGGGATGGGAACTATACTGGGAATGCTGAGGAAGTTCGGCCAGTTCTCAGGATACAAATTAAACACGGTCAAGAGTGAAATGTTTGTGGTCCAGGCAAGGGGCCAGGAGAACAGATTGAGAGGGCTACCGTTTAGGCTAGTTGAGGAAAATTCCCGGTATTAGGGAATCCAGGTGGCACGAGTCTGGGGCAGGCTGCATAAGTTAAATTTGGCCAGGGTGGTGGAGCAAATGAAGGGAGAGTTTCGGAGATGGGATGCACTCCTGCTGTCACTGGCAGCGAGGGTGCAGACTGTAAAGATGACAATCCTCCCTCGATTTTTGTTTATTTTTCAGTGCCTCCCGATCTTTATCCCACAGTCCTTCTTCAAAAGAGTTAACGGGCTGATCATGAGCTTTGTCTGGGCGGGAAAGTCTCCGCGGGTGAAGAAGGCGATGTTGGAGAGGAACCGCAGCGAGGGAGGGCTGGCTTTGCCGAGTCTGGTCAATTATTACTGGGCGGCCAACATCGCTATGATAAGGAAGTGGATGGTGGGTATGGGGTATATTTGGGAGCGGGTGGAGGCGGCTTCGTGCAGGGGCTCCAGCTTGGAAGCCCTGGTCACGGCTCCTCTACCGCTGCCGCCGGCCAAGTACACCACCAGCCCGGTAGTGGTGGCGACCCTGCGGATATGGGGCCAGTGGAGGAGGCATGTGGGGGAGATGGGGGCGTCTGTCTGGGCGCCAATCTGCGACAACCATCGGTTTGCCCCCGGCAGTATGGATGGGGGGTTCCGAGTATGGCGGCGAGCAGGGGCGGGAAGGGTGGGTGATATGTTCCTGGAAGGGAGCTTCGCGAGTTTGAGGAGCTTGGAGGAGAAATTTGGGTTGGTAAGGGGAAATGATTTTAGATACCTACAGTTGCGGGACTTTGTTCGTAGACAGGTCCCATCTTTCCCGCGCCTCCCGCCAATGGGGATCCTTGACAGAATAGTCTCTAGGAGGGAAGAAGGGGAGGGTAGAGTCTCGGGTATATATAAGGTGCTCATGAGGGAGGAAGGGTCCCAGACAGAGGAACTGAAACTTAAATGGGAGGAGGAGCTAGGCGGGGAAATGGAGGATGGGCTGTGGGCAGAGGCCCTGAGTAGGGTAAATTCGACCTCGACACGTGCTAGGCTCGGGCTGATCCAATTTAAGGTCATTCACCGGGCCCATATGACGGTGGCTCGGATGAGCAAATTTTTCGGGATAGAGGACAAATGCGCTAGGTGCGCGGGAAGGCCAGCGAACCATGTTCACATGTTTTGGGCATGCCCTAAGCTGAGGGGGTACTGGGAGGGATTTGCGGGGGTCATGTCCCAGGTGCTAAAAACAAGGGTGGTGATGAGTCCAGGGGTGGCAATTTTTGGGGTTTCGGAAGACCCGGGCGTCCAGGGGGAAAAAGAGGCCGATGTGTTGGCCTTTGCTTCCCTGATAGCCCGGCGACTAATATTATTGGCGTGGAGGGACTCAAAGCCCCCGAAGACTGAGTGGTGGCTTGCGGACATGTCGAGTTTCCTGGGGATGGAAAAAATTAAGTTCGCCTTGAGGGGATCTGTGCAGGGGTTCACCCGGAGGTGGCAACCATTTATTGACTTCTTTGCGGGAGAGTGAGCGTCAGCAGGGGGGTGGGGGGAAGGGGGGGGGGGGGGGGGTAGAGTAGAGTAGGAGGGAAAATATGGCGGGTAGTACCGGTGGGAGGGGAGCGGGCTTGTGCAATATGTTACGATGGAGGTATTGAAAGTACGTGGATGTTTGCACATTTTTGCCTTTTTTGCTTCCTTTCTGATGATGTCTGTAACTGTTTATAAAGCCAAAAACTACCTCAATAAAATTGTTTATTAAAAAAAGAAGAAGCTGGACTTGAACTAAAGGACTCAGGACTCTCAGAGCTTCTGTGTGGCGGCGGTTTGTTAAATTATCCTGTACTGTAATGTTTTATCGAAGATTGTTTGCAGCCTGGACAGAGAGTGAGGGGCTGGAGGGCGCACTGTTTAGGGTGTTTTGGGGGGATTGCAACAAGGGGGGGGGGGGAAGAGAGGGGCCCTGCAAAGGGGGCCCGGCACTTGGTACCTTTTGGCGGGAGATCGGGGCCTCTGATAGGGGGATGGGCTAGGGGCTGGTTAAGGGACTTGAAAGGGCACGGTGGGATACAATTAGGTTAATGGGTCCCTGGTGGGTGGGGGGAGGGCCCAAGCGCTCGGACGGGAGACAGGCAAACAGCAAGGGCAGGGGTCAGCGTAGCTAGCGTAGGTCAGGGGGCACCAGGGAGAGTAGGAGGAGGGGCGGGGCGGGCTAGGGCCAAGCGCAGGGCTGACCTGGCAGGTCAGGCCTCGGGGGGCAGGGGAGGTGGGGGGGGGGGGGGGGGGGGGGGGGGGGGGTTGGGGGGAGAGGGTTAGGGCCACGTTAGTTTAGTTGAACACGTGTGGGCTGGCAGGGGAAGTGCCTTATTAACATGTTTATTCTTTCCCACTGTTCGTTTTCACTATGTTAAGGCTCTTTGCATCGGGCCTTTTTTCTCTCTGTAAATGTTACAAATTTGTGTTAAATAAAATTTTTAAAAAAATAATAAAAAACTAATCTTTTTCTCTTCACGTACCTATAGAAACTGTTACAGTCCATTTTTATGTTCCCTGCAATCTTACTCTCGTACTCTATTTTCCCCTTCTTAATCAATCCATTGGTCCTTTTTTGCTGAATTCTAAACTGCTCCCAATCCTCAGACCTTTTGTTTTTCTTGGCCAATTTGTATGCTTCTTCCCTGAATCGAATACTAAAACTAATTTCCCTTGTAAGCCATGGATTGGCCACCTTTCCCGTTTTACTTTTGTGCCAGACAGGAATAAACAATTGTTGCAGTCCCCCCCATGTGCTCCTTGAATGTTTGCCATTGCCTGTCCACTGTTATCCCTTTAAGCAACGTTTCCCAATATATCTTGGCCAACTTGCGCCTCATACCATTGTAGCTTCCTTTTTTAAGATCAGGACCCTAGTCACAGAATCAACTACTTCACTCTCCACCTTGATGAAAAATGTTATCATATTATGGTTGCTCATCCCTAAGGGGTCTCGCACAACACGTTAGCCAATGATTCAGTTCTCGTTACACATCATCCAGTCTAGGATGGCCTGCTTTTTAATTGGTTCCTCCTTAGCTTGTACTAGAGCTTGTTGACATAATATTCAGTTGGTTTCTGCCTTGATGTCAAATGAGGTCACCCTCACCCCCTTGATGTCAAATGCAGTCACCCTCACTGCCTTGATGTCAAATGCAGTCACCCTCACCTCGGGCAAATTTCTCCGACCCCCCACAGGGTCGGAGAATTGCCCAGGGCTGGCGTAAATCCCGCCCCCGCTGTGGCAGAAATTCTCTGCCACCCGGGAATTGGCGGGGGCGGGAATCACGCCCCGCTGATCGGCGTGCCCTCCGCGCCAATCGGCTAGCCCCCTGCGCCGATTCTCCGGCCCGCGATGGGCCAAAGTCCCGCCGCTGAGAGGCCTCTCCCGCCGCCGTGGTTTCAACCACCTCTGGTGGCGGCGGGATTGGCGGCGGGAGCAAGCCCCCGGGGTCCTGGTGCCCGCTCGGTGGCCAGGCCTGCGATCGGGGCCCACCGATCGGCGGGCGGGCCAGTGCCGTAGGGGCATTCTTTTTCTTCCGCACCCGCCACGGCCTCCACCATGGCGGAGGCGGAAGAGAATCCCCTAGCGCGCATGCGCCGGTGGTGATGTCAGCGGCAGCTGACGCACGGGCGCATGCACGAACTGGCGAAGGCCTTTCGGCCAGCCCCGGCGCCGGGCATCAAAGCCGCTGGCGCCGGTTTTGCCGCCAGTTGGCATGGCGCCAACCACTCCGGCGTCGGGCCTCCCCAAAGGTGCGGAATTCTCCGCACCTTTGGGGGCTAGCCCCGCGCCAGAGTGGTTGGCGCCATTCCGCTACGCCGGGACCCCCCGCCCCGCCGGGTAGGGGAGAATCCCGGCCCTCATCTCTAGAATTTACAGCTGCTTCACTAAGTTGTTCTCATTGATGAGCAGGTTATTGGTAAGTAAGTGTCACTTGACAGCACTTTCAAATATTGTTTTTTCTTTTATCATGATGAAGTTTTGTTTGTAAAAATAACAAAGCCCTATTTCTGATGTAATCACTCCGAATCGGTCTTTCCGCAGTTTTAAAAATAAAACAAACGTTGCGGTTCTAGTCCGGTCTCTTAGCCCCTGCTGGGATTTGGCCTGGCCCCCATGATCTCTCCATAAGATACTAAATGTGGTTATTCCTGCCAATGTTATGATGGATAGACACACTTGTGACGGTGGAGAGAGAGAGATCAAGTACACTCTCTCCCCAGCTGTTTCAAAGCATAGGTGGGCAGCTATGTCTTTTAGAACTTGATGTCTCAGTTAGAGATGTTATAACACTCATCACTCTATAGCATTCAGGGTAAAATGGCTCACTTGATTGGTACTCCATCTACCACCTTAAATGTTCTGAGGTCATGGGTCATGCTGGGCCTTATATATTGTGAGTTGGATTGGATTTGTTTATTGTCATGTGTACCGAGGTGCAGTGAAAAGTATTGTTCCCTGCGTGCAGCTCAAACTGCATAAAAGGGCAACATAAGGTACACAATGTAAATACATCACATCGGCATCGGGTGAAGCATACAGGAATGTGGTATTAATCAGATCAGGCCATAGGAAGGTCGTTTAGGTGTCTAGTAACAGCGGGAAAGAAGCAGTTTTTGAATCTGTTCGTGCGCGTTCACAGACTTTTGTATCTCCTACTGATGGAAGAAGTTGAAAGAGTGAGTAAGCCGGGTGGTAGGGGTCTTTGATTATACTTCCCGCTTTCCAAGGAGGCGGGAGGTGTAGATGGAGTCAATGGATGGGAGGAGGGCTCGTGTGATGGACTGGGCTGTGTTCACGACTCTCAGAAGTTTCTTGCGGTCTTGGGGCGAGCAGTTGCCATACCAGCCAGATAGGATGCTTTCTATGGTGCACTCATTCTCAACCACCAATGCTATCATGTACCCCTTTTTAATTTGTTAATTGGCGTAGCATTAAACGCTTTTGATGGGAATTTATTTCACATAATGCACCATGTGGAGGGAAATAAATCTTCAAATTGTTAGTTTTGGTTGCGGCATGTTAATTTTATACTCATTTCCTCTGGTTCTGCAGCTGGAAGTTAATATTCTGTTTAACTCCCACATTATTCATGCCTTTTAGCATTTTAAAGATCCAAATTGTGTTCTCTTGCATCCATCCCATCTCTCATGAGAAATCATTCGATTCTGTCAGCCTATTTTCATAATTTTCAGTCCTAGATGTTTTTGTGCCCTCAAATCCTCTTATTAATCTATATGTGATGCCAGAGGCTGTCAATAATGCTTTTCAATCTGAAAACAATTAATTCATTTCTTTTTAATGAAGTTGAAATAAATCAATTGAAGATTATTGGATATTTAAATCCACCATTAACCCTTCAGGGCCGGTTGACAATTTTTGGAAATGATTTGCCATCCAACACCCAATTCACTGACAGTTACCCGGGGCGGAGATCGAATCCAGGTCCTCAATGACGTGAGGCAGCAGTGCTAACCAGTGCACCACTGTCCTCCTATTTTCAAGTAATTATGTAAGTACAATTTACATTTTTCCGACATGGTCTATCTACTTGACACTGAATGGCAAGAGTAGTGTGGGGTGGGCAGCACGGTGGCCTAGTGGTTAGCACAGCTGCCTCACGGCGCTGAGGTCCCAGGTTCCATCCCGGCTCTGGGTCACTGTCCGTGTGGAGTTTGCACATTTTCCCCGTGTCTGCGTGGGTTTCGCCCCCACAACCAAAAAATGTGCAGAGTAGGTGGATTGGCCACACTAAATTGCCCCTTAAATTGCCCCCTTAATTGGAAAAAATAATCGGATAATCTAAATTAAAAAAAAAAGAGTAGTGTGGGGTGTATTGCTCCTCTATGATCCTGCCTGAAATTACGGGGGGTACACCACAGAATGAGGGAAATGCAGCCATTGAGGCTTACTGCCACTTCACTGCCCAGTCAGAATTTACCTGCCCCGCACCCACAGGGCAAAGATACTCAATGTTTCTCTTCTACTTCTCATGAACACATTACAGTGGCGATAGGGGTAGAGAGTGGCAGGAGTGGCATCTGGGTCACAAAAGTAAGCAGCATGATTTTCTTGGGCTGTTCTGATATATCTTGCAACTGACTCCAGAGTGGATACGTACACACAAACATGTGAATTTGGAGCAGAAGTAGGCCACTTGATGCTGCCCCATAGTCAACAAGATCATAGATGATCTGATTGTAACATTCCCACATACTCCCAATAACCTTTCAGCCCCTTGCTAATCAAGAATCTATCTAGCTCTGCCTTAAAAATATTCAAAGGTTTTGCTTCCACCGCCTTTTGAGGAAGAGAGTTATAAAGACTTACAACTCTCTGAGAGAAAACATTTCTCTTCACCTCTGTTTCAAATGAATGGCTCCTTATTTCCAGACTCTTCCATGAGGGCACATCCTTTCCATATCCACCCTGTCTGAAGTGCATCCAACACATTTACATTCTTTCTTAAATAAGGAGGCTCATACTGTACACAATACTCTCGATTGGATCTAACCAATGCCCTGTATAACTGAAGCATAACTTTCCTACTTTTGTATTCAATTCCCCACCCAATAAATGATAACATTTTCCTAATGTTCCTAATTAATTGCTGTACTTGTATGAATTAGGGCACCCAGATCCCTCTGCATCTTTCTGCCAAAATGAACAATCACACATTTTCCCACATTATACTTCATTTGCCAGATCTTTGCCCACTCACTTAACCAATCTCTATCCATTCGCAACTTACTTTCTTACTTTTCTTTGTACCAACAGCAAATTTAATAACAATACCTTTGGTTTCTTTATCCAAATCATTTGTATAAATTACAAAACGTTGAGGCCACAGCACTGATTCTTGGGGCACACCACTTGCTACATCTTGTGAAACTGAAAACAAAACATTATGCCTATTCTCTATTTCTTATTAGTAGCCAATCTTCAATCCATACCAATATGCTACCCCCTATTCCATGAGCTTTTATTTTCTGCAATAACGTTTGATGTGGTACCTTACTAAATGTCTTCTGGAAATCTAAGTACAGCACATCCACTCGTTCCGCTTTATCCACAGCACATACTATTTCATAGAATCATAGAATTTACAGTGCAGAAGGAGGCCATTCGGCCCATCGAGTCTGCACCAGTTCTTCGAAAGAGCACCCTACCCAAGCCCACACCTCCACCCTATCCCCATAACCCCATGACCCAGTAACCCCACCCAACATTAAGGGCAATTTTGGACACTAAGGACAATTTAGCATAGCCAATCCACCTAACCTGCACATCTTTGGACTGTGGGAGGAAACCGGAGCACCCGGATGAAACCCACGCACGTATGGCGAGAACGTGCAGACTCCACACAGACAGTCGCCCAAGCCGGAATCGAACCTGGGACCCTGGTGCTGTGAAGCAATTATGCTAACCACTATGCTACCATGCTGCCCAAAGAACGTAAATAAATTTCTTAAAAGAACGTCAATAAATTGATTAAACATGACTTCCCTCTCACAAAACCATGTTGACTTTGACTGATTACCTTGAATTGTGCGCTGCTATAATGTCTTTCATAATAGCTTCGAAACATTTACCCTATGAAAGACAGTAAGCTAACTGGCCTGTAGTTCCCTGCTTTCCGCCTCCCTCCCTTTTTGAATAAAGGAGTTACATTTGCATACTTGCAAAATATTCACACAAAGAGAACATTAAATCTAATCCGAGATGAGCACACTCCGAGATCTTTAAAGAAAATGATGCTACCGATGTCACAGTAAAGGGGAAAGTAGTAGAGAAATCATACAGGATAAAAATGAAGGGCGCGATTCACTGGGCGGGATCCAGATGTGTATACAGATCTGAGTCCAGAGAGCGGTGGGCTTGTACCGCTCTCTGTCTCTTGGCGTCAGGCCGCAGCAGAATCCTGTACTCATGGGTCGGGATGTCGTCTATGCTGGGCTGAGGATCCTCAAATCCGAAGAACTCATCCATGTTTCAATGTATAAATCATCTCATTGCGGTTCGGATTTGTTATGGTGCTCACTACGCCCAATGATGAAATCATCTTCTGAGTCGTAGTCTTCAAGGACCAAATCATCTCTGTGGGCGGTCCTAACTGCTTGTTGCAGGGTTCTGAGGAGGTTATTTTTATCTACTGGTCGAAGTTCAGGCATTGTGCTGTCTTTCGTGGTGAAAGAATTGTGCTCTCTGGCTTTAAAACTCTTCTTCACTGTTTTCGGACATTTCCCCTTTAAGTGGCCCTGGTCCGGGGCCTCTGACATCATGACGCTCGTGACGTCATGCGTAGGAATGGATTGCGCATGCGCAAATCGGTTTTCCTTTACTGTGCGCTCTTTTCGCAACTACGCATGCGCCGTAAAATACCTTTTTGCCAGTTTGCGTCTTCTGGGCAACTGCGCATGTGCGGACTGGGCTGGCTGGATACGCGCAAGATGGCTGTCAATCAAAATTGCCGTTTGCTTCTGTTGCAACCCTACCTCTGCCTCGTGGTGAGTATAGGCGCCTGTTTTACCGATTTCTTTTGTGTTTACCTCGCAGTAGCTTTAAACTTGTCCAGGACTGTCTGGAAGTCTTTTTTGTCCTGTCCTTTGGAGTATTTGAAGGAGTTGCAGATCTCTGTTGCATGCTCATCCGCAATGGTGAGTAGAAGAGCCATCATGTTAGCATCGACCACGCCATTTAGGTCAGCTGCTTCCAGGTAAAGCTGAAATCTCTGCTTGAATGCATGCCAGTTTTCACTAAGATTGCTGTTGTACCCGAGTTGCTGAGGAACCTGAATCTCGATCAGCTTGCCTGGGTGCTGTTGCTGGTTGCCACGGATCTTGCTGAGTTGAACTAAATAGATTGAACAGGCATGTTACCATGTTGTGTTATGCTTCTTCGTGTAGCATAAACAGCTTCCTTGATGTATGCTTTGACAAAGGAAGGTCCAGACTTTGTAATGAGTTCAATATGTTTATTGAACTATTAACACAGTTCTTAAATGAGTTCGACTCTGGGTTGTGTAATGGGTTGTGTAATGCCCCCCTGTGATAAAGCCACCTCTGGGTGTCGTGACTGCTCATTGGTTGTGTCCTATTCTAAGTGTTCATTAGCTGCACGTTTGCATATCATGACATCTCCAGTGCTCCCTCTAGTGTTTACTTAGTTGTAATGTATTTACATTAACCCCTTGTGTATATACGGTGATGCATATCACCACAAAGATTTTTGATTTTTGTCCTCTTCTGACATTTTTACTTTGACAGAGAGGCTCTCCATTGTTGCAAAACTCAGGGCCAGTGAATTTGGATTTCCAAAAAGCATTTGATAAGGTGCCACAGAAAATATTATTCGACAAGATAACAGCATTTGGTTATTAGCTTGGATAGATGACTAGCCAAAATGAAACAGAGAGTCGTGAAGGCCTCTCCAACGTCAGGTCTCTCTACTTTCAGATTGCCAGTGACCGTCCCCATAGTTCCAGCCTCCTACTGCTGGGGTTCCCTCGTGCTGGACAGTAAACAGATCTAAAAATGTTTTTGTTTTCTCAATTTAGAGCGCCCAATTATTATTTTTTCTAATTAAGGGACAATTTAGCATGGCCAATCACCTACCCTGGACATCTTTTGGGTTGTGGGGATGAGACCTGATGTGTTGAGTAAGCTGGGTCTACATGGACTGTGTTTGATGCAGTGCAGAGAGAGAGATGCTTCCAACACTTGAAGAAATGCAACACGATTTTATTATTTAATTTACTTTTTTATAAATTTAGTGTACCCAATCATTTTTCCAATTAAGGGGCAATTTAGCATGGCCAATCCACCTAGCTTGCACATTTTTGGGTTGTGGGGGCGAAACCCATGCAGACACGGGGAGAATGTGCAAACTCCACACGGACAGTGACCCAGAGCCGGGATCGAACCTGGGACCTCAGCGCCGTGAGGCGGTTGTGCTAACCACTAGGCCACCGTGCTGCCCCGCAACACGATTTTATTGATTAACTAAATATAATACATGCTTAACTGTGGGTTGACACTAAGCTGACTTGACTGGAGACCTGAGGCTAACCTGACCAGACTATCTGACTACCACATGGTGTTTGTACTAGTTGCTGCTCACGAGCTCCGACTGTCTCAGACGTGGATCCCGAGAGAGTGGGAAAACTGGTGCCCTCTGGCTTTATAGTGGTCGTCTCCTGTCTGGTGATTGGCTGCTGTGTTCTGTGTGCTCACTGGTCATCCTGTGTGTCAATCACTGCCTGTCTGCATACCATCATATACCTGGATGTATATTATAACATCTCCCCCCCTTTTTAAAAAAACAATTGTGTTCAGGTCAATAAATAATAAATATGTGTGCAGGAACCTGACTATATACAGAATATGCTAACGTATATACATGGGAAGGTGTCCAGTGCAGATAGTGGGCAGATAACACATGAGTAAAAAAATGATATGTACAGATGTGTAAACGATGAGATAACAAGGTAATGCAACATTCAGTCTATAAATTCAGTCTCTGGGGCCGGCGACAAATTCTGGTTGACCTTCTCAAGGGTGGATCAGGGGCCATCTGCACTTGAATGGGCGGAACTGCCTCCAATGCGGTGGTCGTAGAGGTCGGTAAAATAACTGGCAGACCGGTGGCCTCATGGAAGGGTGCGTCCTGAGGAAGCAGTGTGCGAGGCGGGATATCATGGTCGGGTGGCGGCCGTGGAAGTCTACGCAGTGCCCGCCTGTTACGCCGGAGAAAGGAGCCATCAGGCATGTGAACGAGGAACGATCTCGGGGCCACTTGCTTGACCACCACAGCTGTGGCAGACCAGCCACCGTCAGGCAGCTGAACACGAACTCGGTCAGCAGGGACCAGCCCGGGGAGATCTGTGGCATGGACGTCGTACGTCGACTTGCATTGGGCCCGAGACTGTTGCATCCTCTGTATGACCGGGAAGTTGTCAAGGTCCGGAATGTGGATAGCCGGCACCGTCGTTCGCAGTGTGCGGTTCATTAGGAGCTACGCTGGGGACAGCCCAGTGGACAGAGGGGTCGCTCTGTCGGCCAACACCGTCAAGTTGAAATCAGAACCCGAGTCAGCAGCTTTGCACAACAGTCTTTTAATAATGTGGACCCCTTTTTCGGCCCTCCCAATCGACTGGGGGTAGTGGGGGCTGGATGTGATGTGCCGAAACTTGTACAGCCGGGCAAAATCTGACCACTCCTGGCTGAAGAAGCAGGGGCCATTGTCACTCATCACTGTGAGTGGGATCCCATGCCGGGCAAAACTTTCCTTGCATGCCTTGATTACCGTCGCTGACGTGAGGTCAGACAGTTTGACCATTCGGGGTAGTTGGAAAAGTAGTCCACTAGGAGGACATAGTCATGCCCCTTGGCATGGAAGAGGTCAACACTAACTTTGGACCATGGAGAGGTCGCCATTTCATGCGGCTGTACAGTCTCTTTAGGCTGAGCCGGCTGGAATCTTTGACACGTCGGGCAATTGAGGACCATGTTGCCGATATCTTGGCTGATGCCCGGCCAGTATACTGCCTCTCGGGCTCGACATTTTTCGACCCCCAGGCGACCCTTGTGGATTTGGCCGAGGACCAAATCTCGCATGCTCTATGGGATCACAATTCTGTCAAGCTTCATAAGGATGCCGTCTACCACCGTTAAATCGACCTTGACTTTATAAAACTGGAGACACTGCCCCTTTTGCAAACCATTCGTGAGGTGCTGCATGACCAGCTGGAGCAGAGGATCCCTGGCCGCCTCCTGACGAATTTGCACGATCCTCTCATCAGTGCCCGGAAAGTTGGAGGCACAGAACTGCACCTGCGCGTCTATTTGACAGACAAAGTCAGTCTGCTCACACGGTGTGGTGATAGATCTGGAGAGTGCATCGGCAACAATGAGCTCTTTGCCCGGGGTGTACACCAGGTCGAAATCGTAGCGGCGGAGCTTGAGGAAGATACGCTCTAGCCGTGGTGTCATGTCATTAAGGTCTTTTTGGATGATGTGAACCAATGGCCTGTGGTCCGTCTCGACCGTGAATTTGGGGAGGCCATACACATAATCATGGAACTTGTCGATCCCTGTGAGGAGGCCCAAGCATTCTTTTTCAGTGGGCGTCATGGCTCGAGAGGCATATGCAACTGGGGCCCAGGAGGAGGAGTCATCCCGTTGGAGGAACACTGCCCCAATGCCAGCCTGGTTCGCATCGGTGGATATTTTTGTTTCCTTGGCGGGGTCGCCCTGAGCTCACGCCACTCTTGCACTCCATCATATACCTGGATGTATATTATGACAAGACCACGCAGACACGGGGAGAATTTGCAAACTACACGCGGACAGTGACCCGGGGCCGGGATCGAACCCGGGTCCTTGGCACCATAACGCAGCAGTGCTAACCACTGCACCACCGTGCTGCCCCAGATCTAAAAATGTTAATGGAATCCTGAGGACCTTTGCCTCCACAATCTTGCCAAATTCTTCAGCCATTTTCATTCTCACTCACATCTTCCCAGCAAATATCTGGGCCCTGTTGGCAGACGTGTGAGGAAATATAGGAGTTTGCCTTGGCAAGCTAGTAAATAGGATTCATATTGCCACAAATGAGATGACAATATAACTAACAGATGACTCATTGTGCCTTCATGAGCGTAAATATGAAACATTTTCAGACTGGCCATATTATTGCACTTATTTAATTTAATTATTGCATTTATATGATTTAATTCATAACTTAATGGAAGTAATGCAAGAAAGTATGATGGAAGAGGGAGATAGAAGACCATCCTGCTACATTGAAAATTATTTAAAGTAGATTAAGGATTACATTCTTGGTCTGTCTGATTTCCCGATAGAATTTGATGTAGCACTCAGCTACTAAAGCTGTGAGTCAACACAAATGCAGAAAGTATTTGCAATCATTTTGCAAATCAATAGTTATGGGGATTCTCTTAACTCCTTAATCAATGGCCCAGAATATCCTGAGACTTGTGGTAATTGTAGAGCCCAATTTACAGCAGAAAAGTGTCAAGAAATTAAGGCTGAAATAACTTCCGTCATTAACAGGGGGCACGATTCAGAGACTCCATTGCACCCGGTGCAGAGCAGAGAACAATGGGTGAATTGTGTGAGAACCCCAAATTGAGCTTCGTGCCAGCCGCCAGGCCGATCGCGAGTGACCAAACTTGCTAAATGTTACTGCCAGGGTGCCAGTAACACTGCCAGGGTGCCCAGGTGACAGATTGGCACTGGCAGGAGCTGAGCCCAGGGGGCAGGCCTTGACATTTGAAGAGGAGGTGAGGATGTGTTCCAGGGGCCTTGATAAGGTTGGGGATAAGGGAGAGAGTTGATACAGCGATAAAGGGTGGGCGCCTGAAAGGGGTGGGGAGGGAAGATCGAAGTTGCCGATCAAAACAGTGCCCCGATCTGCAAACAGCGAGATCATCTCGCCAGTAGGGAATCAACTAGAGTGTGGTCTTGGTGGGAGAAACTCCTTGAGGCCCCAAAACTGGCAAAGTGCCTTTGAAAAGCGGGGTGTTCCTCAGTGCTGCAGCTGCCAAGAAACGACCCACTAAACGCGCTCAAAAACGGACTTTAACATTTGTCTACTGAATCGCCCCAGGAACCTTGTGCCACTCTGCTGTTTGTCTTGCTGGAATAGTGAACAGTTCATTATAATAATTCCATCCCCAATAAAATCAATGTTGACTGCAAATGTTCTGAATGAACACTAGATAGACCATTGGTACTGTTATACAAACTGACTGGTTGTAAACACACTTAGTATTCAGAGTTTCAAATGAATGCTAAAATCAACGGGGAAAGCTCTGAAACATTTTGTTCAAACTAATTCCGAAGCTAGTTGAATGACATTGTTAAAAAAGGTCACCTATTTTATATTTCTCAAGGAATGTGTGATTTGTTTTCAATGCAAATGTCTCTGTGTTTTAACACATGAATTATTAATTGTGAAATGTACTCAATAAAACCTGATACTTGGTGATGTTTCCACACGCAGGGTGGCACGGTAACATAGTGGTTAGCACTGTTGCTTCACAGCTCCAGGTCCCAGGTTTGATTCACGGCTTGAGTCACTGTCTAAGCGGAGTCTGCATGTTAACCCCGTGTCTGCATGGGTTTCCTCCGGGTGCTCCAGTTTCCTCCCAATATTCAAAGCTTTTAAAGCAGACCAAGTCAGGCCAGCAGCACGGTTCAATTCCCGTACCAGCCTCCGCGAACAGGCTCCGGAATATGGGGACTAGGGGCTTGTCGCAGTAACTTCATTTGAAGCCTACTTGTGACAATAAGCGATTTACATTTTTTTCATTTCATTTCAAAGATGTGCAGGTTGGGTGGATTGGCCATGCTAAATTGCCCTTGGTGTCCAAAAAGGTTCGGTGGGGTTCCTGGGTTACAGGGATAGGGTGGAGGTGTGGGCTCCAATAGGGTGCTCTTTCCAAGGGAGGTGCAGACCCGATGGGCTGAATGGCCTCCTTCTGCACTGTAGATTCTATGATTCTATGGAAATGTTAAACTGATTACTAATTTTATTTCTGCTAACTGAGGCATGCCAAAAAAGGCAGTAAAGATTTTATTTTAACTTCAATTAAAGCTTTTAGAAATGTAAAAATTACAACAAATCTCTTTCCATAGCATAGAAATAAGATGCATACAGTGGCAAAGAGTTGCAGAGTGAGACAAACAAGATTAGAATGAAGAAATTAAAACAGAAAATGCAGGAAATACTCTGTAGGTCTGGTAGCATCTGTGGAATGAGAAAAAGTGTTAGCAATTTAGGTCAATGCCTTTTATTAGAATTGGAAAAAGATAATAAAAGGCTTGAAGAAAGAGTTGACCAGAAAGAGAAGGGATCAGACAGAGTGAGATGGGTGGGGTTGGGAAGGGCAGAATGTGAGGCATACCAAAGTATGTTTGAAATCCATGCATGCAGAGTTCTAAATAAAGTTGGTGAGCTGTCAGCACCAGTTGCCACATGGAATTATGATATAGTGGCAATAGCAGAAAAGTGGTTCCAATAAGGGCAGGAAATGAAAAATGTAACACTCCTAGATAATGGGCCAAACCTTTGTCTGGGACTTGGAAATTTCACCGTTGAAATATTGAAGCTTGCAAACTGTATACTCGACCAATGTGCGACTTCACACATCATTTTTGTTTTTACACCCATGGGTCGGTTTCAGAGTGTAATTTGCTAGCTGTGAAGCAGTGTGCGAGGAATGGAAGTGAAAGGGTCTACTTCGGTTCTCCAACATGCCAGCCCAGCTTTCAACACTGATTTTTAAAAATAAATTTAGTGTACCAAATCCTTTACCAAACCAGGTACACCCAAACCACGGTGGCACGGTAGCATAGTGGTTAGCACTGTTGCTTCACAGCTCCAGGGTCCCAGGTTCGATTCCCGGCTTGGGTCACTGTCTATGCGGAGTCTGCACGTTCTCCGCGTGTGTGCGTGGGTTTCCTCCGGGTGCTCCGATTTCCTCCCACAGTCCAAAGATGTGCAGGTTAGATGGATTGGCCGTGATAAATTGCCCTTAGTGTTGGGTGGGGTTACTGAGTTATGGGGATAGGGTGGAGTTGGGGGGGTTGGGTAGGGTGCTCTTTCCAAGAGCCGGTGCAGACTCGATGGGCTGAATGGCCTCCTGCTGCACTGTAAATTCTATGAAATCTATGAAATCACTATTGCTCAGTTTGGTTCCGCCAGGGCCACTGATCTTGTAGAATAGCTACCATAGGACCCAACCGCTACCGCTGCCCCCCCCCCCCCCAAGGAGCAGAAAGAGGCCATTCAGCCTATCGAGTCTGCACCTATCCTGTGACAGAGCAGCTTACCGAGGCCCACTCCATCACTCTATCCCCATAATCCCATCTAACCTGCACATCTTTGGACACTAAGAGGCGACATTAGCATGGCCAACCCACCCAATCTGCACATCTTTGGACTGCGGGAGGAAACTGGAGCACCGGGAGGAAAGCCACACAGACATAGGGAGAACGTGCAAACTCCACACAGTCACCCAAGACCAGAATTGAACACAGGGTCCTGGCTCTGTGAGGCACCAGTACTAACCACTGTGCCACCTGACTACATTACAGCCATTGTTCAAACATTAACTTCAAAGGTGAGGTGAGCGTAGCTGCCCTTGACACCAAGGCAGCATCTAAACTTTTAGCCAATAATGTTGTTGACCAGTTTGTTCTTTTCCTCCTCATTCCATTAAAGTTAGCCTTGCCAAAATCTAGGATTTTTTCCAACATGTTATGTTTCTCCTCCTCAAGCAATGCAACAAGACCTGGACAATATCCAGGCTTGGGCTGACAAGTGGCAAGTGACAGTCACGCCACACAGCACCAGACAATAACCATCTCCAATAAGAGATAATCTAACCACCACCCCTTGACATTCAAGAGCTAGGCCGGCAGTGCCGGAATCTCCTGTGGCCATTCCCTTGCTAAACAGATATCCCGCTTTGGATACTGTTGAGGGGAAAGCAGCAGCAGCCAAATTCATTGCACCACGTTTGGGTCTGCTACAGAGGGAGGGGTAAAAAGGTGAGAGTTTGGTAGAGTACCAAACCAGGGGCTGGTTTAGCTCACCAGGCTAAATCGCTGGCTTTTAAAGCAGACCAAGCAGGCCAGCAGCACGGTCCGATTCCCGTACCAGCTTCCCCGGACAGGTGCCGGAATGTGGCGACTAGGGGCTTTTCACAGTAACTTCATTGAAGCCTACTCGTGACAATAAGCGATTTTCATTTCATTTCATTTTTTTATTTTTCCAATTAAGGGGCAATTTAGCGTGACCAATCCATCTATCCTGCACATTTCTTTGGGGTGTGGGGGTGAGACCCACGCAGACACGGACAGTGACCCGAGGTCAGGATTGAACCCAGATCCTCAGTGCCGTGAGGCAGCAGTGCTAACTACTGCGCCACCATGCTGCCCCGATTTCAACATTGATTAAAGACCAATCTAAACATCATCTCTCACCACCCTCACCCCATGCCAGCCCATGTCCCCTCAAATTCCCATGCCCCCCCCCCCATGTATTCTCCATAGTCACTAAAAGTTTCAATAGTTCTAAGACTGCCTGCTGAGCTGAAGCTTTTGAAACCCAGCTAAGCTTTCATAATAGTGCAGCAGTTCCATAGAACAGATTGGTATTTCCATTTCAAAGCAGAATACCTGCCAATTAATGGATGAGGGCAGGTCATTTTTCGCCATCTTCAGAAGCAGTGTTTTATTTTAAACAGCCAGATCTGGCAGTCCAATTAAATCAGAGCATAAAAATGACAGCAAAAGGTACTTTTAAAATATTTTTCACTTAATTATGGCACTTTCGCCATTTGAAAAATACTGTAATGCAAGTGAACAATTACACAATGATGGTCAATATCAGGGCCAACTTACCTTTAAAGGACAGATCCCGATGGAATCCTGCATTTTAAAAACATTACTGTACAGCACCTAATAATGGCATGTAGTGTGTAAACAGAATGTTCCCAAATCCTCAGCAGACCTTTGTTTCTTATTGAACTCTCAAATCTGGTGTGCTTTTGATAGGCTTCCAAAATCCCAGGCCAACAGACTAAAATGGTGTGCGGCAGAAAATCTGATTTTCTTCCCCACTTATAATGGAGAACCCAATCTCAGCTGAAATGGGTGGCATACTAGCCATTCCCAACCTGCAAAAAGGCCAGAAGGAAATATGGCACGCGGCCCGGAATGTCGGGTTGATCAGATTTCCTCCAAAACAAAATGCCATTCTTGTACCTCCAAACACACAGATGTAAATTCTGACCTATGAATTCAGGGGGAAACAGAAAGAAAAAAAGGAGACAAGTTACAATATCGGTCAAAAATATTTTTATATTCCTGGAAAGAGATGATGTGTCAGAGGATTTGAAGATTGAACTTATTTGGCAAGGAGTGGGAGGCATTCCTGAAATATGCACAGGAGAACTTTATCAGTATGTTTCCATCCCATGTGGTTGGAAGCAAGTGTTGTATATGGTTCTGGAGCATGTTTCAGTGGAAAAGTACCGTGGAAACAGTGCTCATATTAATATCCTGTTTAGAGTAGTTATGAAAAGGGGCATAGATGAAGATGCTCAATTGGAAAAAGCTTAATTTCAGTGAATCAATAAAGGATCTTGTCCATAAAAAAGGAACAAAATGCTGCGAATGCTGGAAATCTGAAATAAAAACTGAAAATGCTGGATAAACACACAGGTCTGGTAGCATCTGTGGAGAGAGAAACATAGTTAATGTTTTGAGTCCATATGATTCTTCGACAGAACTGTAGAAAGGTCATATGGGCTCAAAACATTAACTGTGCTTCTCTCTCCACAGATGCTGTCGGACCTGCAGAGTTTACCTCATATTTTCTGTTTTTATTAAAGATCTGCTGCGGGATTCTCCATTGGCGGGATCCTCCGTTCTGTTTCACCAGCAGCACAGTCACGCCCGTGGGTTTCTCGACGGCGTGGAGGTGGCCACAATGGGAAACCCCAATTGGACAGCTGTGGGAACGGAGAATGCCGCTGCTGGCAGGGCCGCTGGAAAAAGGGGCTGGCGGACGGATAATTCCGCCCTTGGTCCAAGTTGATTGAAATAAAGATGGAAGATAAAACAGCAAATAAGCAATGAGATCTTCAAGGAGGAATTACAAACTAAATACATTAACTACTAAGAGTAGGCATCCAAAGTTATAACTCCTTGGATGATTAAATAAATAAATGTGCCCTTTTTACAACTTCTCCAATTTGTGAGTGCAAATTCTGACAATGAGCCATGGGGACGATTAAACAGAAGAAGGTCGAGATGTCATTTCGGGTGTGATTGGCGGGGTGTTTTTCAACGGCTGCATTGGCAAGATCGCAGCCTGTATTTAACGGCACTTAGTACCGGAAATGAACCCCCATGAGCTTCTCTCCATTACTGGCAGTCTCGCCGTTTCATTCGCCAGACCCGCGCCTCAGCGTCTTGCTGCTGACAAGAGGGAGTGGTTTTTAAGCGCTCCTGCACCACTCACTCAGTCAACACACAAGCATGGCAGCGCGCAGACCTGCTCCTCGCTTTAGTGATGCTCACTTGGCCAGGCTTCTGGATGCAGCGGATGTGTGATGGGACATCCTGTTTTCTTGACGGGGTTGGATGGGCAGCAGTAGGATCACCAATACCGCCTGTGAGGCAGTGGCAGCAGCCGCCAGTGTGAGCAGAATGACCTTGAGGTTTGCCGTACAATGCTGGAAGAAGACCAACGACCTCCACCGAGCTGCACGGGTAACTTATCACCTCTCTCCTGGCATCAGTTCTGCCTGCCACCCCTCAAATTCCCAATGCCCCCTGCCACAAACATTGGCTGACACCTTGCACTCTCCCTACATCCAGTCTTCATGCTTGTTCCTCAGCACTATCTGGCACCCACCAGCACAACCCCTTCATGTCCAGTTGCAGTACCCATACATGCCAACTGCCATAGAACCCCCTGATCCATCAAGTTAGCAGCTCACAATGCCTTCTCTTTGTCCCTGCAGAATAATAGGCGTAAAAGGGCCAACACGGGCAGTGGAGTACCAGAGATCAGAGTCCTTACCCACTATGAGGAACGGGCCCTGGAGATCGCAGGGTTGACCGGGAAGAGAACAGTCATCGACAGCGAGGTTGTCCTGAGCTGCAGAGGTGAGGATCCACTGTCCCATCACCCCATATGATGACCTGTCTCAAGTGAGTTGTTCACGTCAGACAAAATGATCCTTCCCTCTCACTGACCACATATCCATTGTCTCGCAGGATCTCCATCTGATGGGGCCGGGCCATCTAATGTCTCCCTCCCCGCCACATGGAGGAGAGCTCCAAAGAGACCACCAGCTATGACCCCTATCTTCCACCAACACAGAGACAGACATCTCGGAGGGCGACGTCAGTGGACAGGCTTCTGGGGCACAATCTGGTGGAGCACCATACAGTTGCTGATGCACATCAGGTGGAGGCAGGAACATCCAAAAGAGTGAGCAGTTGGACGTATGCTAGATTCCAGGACTGAGCTGAGTTCCAGCCAGATGTCGAGCCTCTGGACAAGGATATCCCAGAGCTGACGTAGATGCTATGACATGGCTGTGAGATTCAGAAGGGGATGTCAGCGACACTCAGGCAAGTGCATAGCCAATTGGATGAGTACCAAAGGTTACGGGCTCATTAGCTAATGCCGACAATGCGTGGCACCAAGGCCAACATTGCTAGGGTGGCAGCCGCAGGGGAAGGCCTGCAGCAGGAGGGCAGCGTCTTGGGTGGTGGTGTCCAAGGCATGGCTCAGTCTGTGATGACCATGGATGAGGGCCTCGACATCATGTCCCAGTCGCTGAGGGACATGTCCCAGATGCAGATGAACATTGCTGAGGCACTCCAGAGTGTGGCTGAGTCACTGAGGAGCATCACCAAGGGCGTGGACACCATGATGCAGACAATGGGAAGGCACCAGCACCGGCAGAGCTGGATAACACAAGGCCCTTTGAGCTCATTCCAACTGCCTCTCCGTCCCATGGGGTGCCCTAGGGGCACTATCCGGGAGGAGGAAGTGCTGGAGGCCAACCTGGTGCCTGCCAGCAGGGAGACGATGATGGTCTCCCGTTCCTCCCATTCCCCCCTCCTGACACTGCAGCATCTCAAGGGAAGAACATGGTGACACAGCTACGCCAGTGACACCAGTAAGTTGGCCGGGACCCTCCAGTTCTAGGCCCTCCAGATGATATCCATCAAGGATATCAAAGGCCACAGGACGTGTGGAAGGCAGCAGGCTGCTCCAGCTCTGATGTGCATCCTGGAGACACATCTACATGAAGCAGTAGACCACGTAAAATTAAGGAGATTGAGTATCACTGAGTGGGGTGTCACTATCTGTAGCGAGAGGCAATGGAAATGTCAAATGTGCACTATTAAATCATGTTGCACCTGATACTTGTGAAGCCTCTGTCACGTTAATCTTCACAGTGAGTGTGCCTGCATCCCCAAAACCTGTTGCCACCACAAAGCGGGAGACCCTCTGGGGGATGTACCCCAGTGCACCATCAGAGTGGTCCAGGAGCCGCATTTTGTGCAGTCCAATGCACTGCTCAATGACAGCACAGGACCTCAGCGGGTACCCCTTATTGCTCCCAAGAGCCGACCTGTCATCCTGGGATGGTCCTTGAAGACACCGGGGATTTCTGAGTATCCCAGGATGTGCTGTCGTGCACGCTCCCTGGGAACCATACACACATGTGCATCACCGGGGGCAGTGAGTGCACATGAGTTGAATATTCAGGGAATGGAACCCCTTCCTGTTAATGAAGGGTAGTCCCTTATGGCCCGTGCGCACAAGGCGGCATGTGTGCCATCAATTACCCCCTGGACCTGGGGCATCTCGGCGATGGCAGAGAGTCCTGTAGTCTGGGCATCTGGTGGGCTTAGCCCAGCTCAAAGTTGATAAAGTCTGATGCCCGGGCAAACAGGGCATCTGTCACCACACAGATGCACTTGTGGGCTGTAGCTTGTGATATGTCCCCGCTCGAGCCCCGGAACAAACCGGTGGCATAAAGGTTCAGGGCTGCGGTGACCTTCACGGCCACCTGGAGTAGGTGTCCTCCTCCTCCATGGGGTGCCAATTCCGCAAGGACATGGCACAGGTACCGCACTGTCTCTTTGTTGAGATGGAGTCTCCTGCGGCACATGTTGTCCTTCATCTCCTCGAAAGACCATCGACGCTTGTAAACCTTGGGCCATCACCAACACTCCCTCTGGGTTCCTCCTCAGCCTGTGAACACCCGGGTCTTCAGGGTGTGTGGCGGCCCCCTGCACATGGGATGCCACAACAGCCTGCGTCGACACTGCTGCATTCTACGGCTTCTGGTCACCTGGGCTGCCACCAGCATCAGTAGGGCATCGTCTGAGGGATCGACACCATCTTCCATTCTGGTCTGTGTAAGGAATTGGAGAAGGAGAGGGACCGACAATCAGTTAGGGCTTCCATCATAGGACCCTCAATTTTGCCCCAAGCCTCCCCGTCCTTACGTATTCCACCTTCTCCCAGAGTGCCATCCATCGAGCCAGTTGTTCAGGAAAAGCTTGCTCTGCATACTCACCCCCGGCCACAGTGGGAGCCCCTAGACCCCAGAATCCACCTGCCGGGAACATTAGGGAGACCGCGCTCGGTGCCCTCCCCTGATCCACACGCTCACTCTATGGTCACGAGGATATCCCCAGTGCTGAAGCCCAGCTCTTGAGCGTATGATTGTTGGCTGCTATCTCTGTGGTGCTGACATCTCTAGAGCTCAGGCAAACTGTTCAGGCTTCAACGTTTGATTGAAATGTGATGCAATAATCATTGTCTGATGATCTTGCGACCCCCGACCTGCAGCGACCCCCCCCGACGAAACCCTACCCCCCTGGCCATAACCAAACCCCCCCCCCCCCCCCACCGTGCCCTAGAGCTGCATGCCTGAATATGGAAATGGCTTCTCGCCTCCTCAGATCCCCTCAGCAGCCATTGCGCCAGCTTTACATTTTTAAAAAGGAATACTAAACGACACCCACGTGATGTCTTGCTGGAGGGCTGGTTAATTCCCTGGAGGTCGTTACATTCAACTTCAATCTTGCTAATGAGATGGAAAATGGTATTAAATGGGGTCAAAGATATGCACGCAATATTTGGGTGAGGCCCAGAAATCGGCATCAGGAGCGAGCCGGTATGAAGGCAAACTGATTTGCCATCATCCAGCTCGCTCAATACAATACTTCCTACTTTTAGATATTCAAATATTTAGAATTAGGTTATTCCCTTTATCAACACATATAATTTAATGATCTTAACACTCAGGCCTCACTTCAAAATGGCACCAAACCAGACTGTTGTTAAACTGGAATTCTGGGACCAAAATATACTGAATATTACAGCATACAATGGTCAATTAGTATATAGCGCAGGATCACACATGATCAGAGGAGATATTAGGTCCAACAAAGTGATGGAATAAATATCTAAAATTGACATATAAATGAAAAGCAATCTACTACCATTGCTGGTAATCTGAAGCAAATACTACATAAGGTTGAAAGTTGCACCAAGACAGTCAGCTGTGGGGGAAAATGGTGAGCACAATAAGAAGTCTTACAACACCAGGTTAAAGTCCAACAGGTTTGTTTCAAACATGAGCTTTCGGAGCACTGCTCCTTCCTCAGGGGAAAATGGTAAGTTGACATTATGGGAGAGCCTTTCTCAGAACTTAAAATTGAAAGATAAACAAACATATTCGCACAAGAAGTATAAAAGAATGACATAACATGCATCAAATCGGTAAGGTCATAATGGGTATTTTATTCCTTCATGGGATGTGGCGTCAGTAGCTGGGCCAGCATTTTGTTACCCAACCTTAATTGCCCTTGAAGTGAGTGGCTTGCTAGGCCATTTTAGAAGGCATTTATTAGTCAACTACATTGCTGTGGATCTGGAGTCACATGTGAGACGACAGATTTCCTTCCCTACAGGAAATTAGTGAACCAGATAAGTTTTTTGCCAAAATCAATGATGGTTTTATGACACCATTACTGAGACTCATTTTCAATTTCAAATTTATTAATTGAACTTAAATAGCACCCACTTCTGAGGTATGATTCAAATCCATTTTGCCACAGCATTATCCTGGGCCTTTGCATTACTAGTCCACTGACATTACCACTACATCCCCACCTTCCTCTAATGGGTAGAAGAGTAGCAGATTATTAGATTGCACAAGAAGGATTTTCATTCCATCTAGGCTCTGTAATGTCTTCATGAGTGAGAATCTAAAAGCTCTAAGTGCTGGAAATGAGAGATATAACATGAGAAATAATAGAAATAAACAGCTGTTTAGCTAGCCTCAATAAAAATAAAACATAGATTCTTCATTGGCTGTATAGTGATTTGTGATGCCCTTTGGATATGAAAGGTGAGAAGTAAATAACGTAAATTCTTTGAAAAAGTGTCTTCTTTCTTCCTTTTCTAGATCATGGTATTTTGAATGCCGGAAACCTTACAATGTTAAGGACTCCTACGCCAGGCTCCTATTCATTGACTTCAGCTCCACCTTCAGCACCATAATCCCAGCCAAGTTGATATCAAAATTCCAAAATTTAGGACTTGGCTCCTCCCTCTGCAACTGGATCCTCAACTGTCTGACCCATAGACGACAATCAGTAAGGATAAACAACAACACCTCCTCCACGATAATCCTCAATACCAGGGCCCAGGAAGGCTGCGTACTTAGTTAGCCCCCTACTATACTCCCTATACAAAATTTGGTTCCAACTCCACCTGCAAGTTTGCTGATGACACAACCATAGGAAACGGATCTCAAACAACGATGAGTCAGAGTACAGGAGGGAGAAAGTGAATCTAGTGGCATGGTGTAACGACAATAATCTCTCCCTCAATGTTAGCAAAACTAAGGAGCTAGTCATTGATTTCAGGATGCAAAGTATCGTATACACCCCTGTCTCCATCAATAGTGCCGAGATGGAGATGGTAGACAGCTTCCAATTCCTAGGTCTGCACATCACCAACAATCTGTCCTGGTCCACCCACGTCGCTGCTATGACCAAGGAAGCACAATTGCGTCTATACTTACTCGGGAAACTAAGAAAATTCGGCATGCTCACATTGACTCGTCAATTTTTACAGATGCACCATAGAAAGCATCCTATCTGGCTGCATCACAGCCTAGTTTGGCAACTGCTCGGCCCTAGAGCGTAAGAAACTACATAAAGTTGTGAACACAGCCCAGTCCATCACGCAAAACCGCCTCCCATCCAGCTGCACCTCCCGGTGCCATGGGAAAGCTGGCAACATAATCACCTTCCACCTGGGTTATTCCCTCTTCCAACCTCTTGCATTGGGCAGGAGATACAAAGGTCTGAGGAGATGCACTAACAGGCTCACATACAGCTTCTTCCAGCTGTTACCAGACTCCTGAATGACCGTCTTATGGACTGAATTGATCTCTTCATACATCTTCTCTGTGGAGTAGTACGACACTCTGTATGCTTCACCCGATGCCTGTGTCTATGTATTTACATTGTGTATTTATGTGTGCCCTATGTTTTTTCCATGTATGGAACAATCTGTCTGGAATGTATGTAAAAACATACTTTTCACTGTACCTCGGTACATGTGACAGAAAATCAAATCCATGGAGTATTGCGTGCAGTTCTGGTCGCCGTATTATAGGAAGGATGTGGAAGCATTGGAAAGGGTTGAATTGAATTAGAACAGTACAGCACAGAACAGGCCCTTCAGCCCTCGATGTTGTGCGAGCAATGATCACCCTACTCAAACCCACGTATCCACCCTATACCCGTAACCCAACAACTCCCCCCTTAACCTTACTTTTTAAGGACACTAAGGGCAATTTAGCATGGCCAATCCACCTAACCCGCACATCTTTGGACTGTGGGAGGAAACCGGAGCACCCGGAGGAAACCCACGCACACACGGGGAGGACGTGCAGACTCCGCACAGACAGTGACCCAGCCGGGAATCGAACCTGGGACCCTGGAGCTGTGAAGCATTTATGCTAACCACCATGCTACCGTGCTGCCCTTTTGCAGAGGAGATTTACCAGGATGTTGCCTGGTATGGAGGGAAGATCTTATGAGGAAAGGCTGAGGGACTTGAGGCTGTTTTCGTTAGAGAGAAGAAGGTTAAGAGGTGACTTAATAGAGGCATACAAGATGATCAGACGATTCAATAGGGTGGACAGTGAGAGCCTTTTTCCTCGGATGGTGATGGCTCGCACGAGGGGACATAGCTTTAAATTGAGTGGAGATAGATATAGGAAAGATGTCAGAGGTAGGTTCTTTACTCAGAGAGTAGTAAGGGCGTGGAATGCCCTGCCTGCAACAGTAGTGGACTCGCCAACATTAAGGGCATTTAAAGGGTCATTGGATAAACATATGGATGATAATGAAAGAGTGTAGATGGGCTTTAGATTGGTTTCACAGGTCGGCGCAACATCAAGGGCCGAAGGGCCTGTACTGCGCTGCAACGTTCTATGTTCTATTCCAAAAATCCAATCCAATAATCTATCTCTTCTCTTTCCAGAAGTTGCATTTCTTGTGTATTTCTAACATTTTGGGTTTTAACAGGCTCTATGCAAGTATACATTATGAATAATCGCTGGCAAAAAATGTTTTCTTGTAACGCTTGCTTTATTTACATTAAATCTGCATAATTTCTAAATCTGTATCTGTTGAATCTTTTTGCCATCACCATTTTAGGTTATTGCATTAACAAACTGAGGCAGGATTTTGGGCCTTCAGGACCAAATGAGGGTTGTGACCCTGCACTGACAGTAACCCAGCAGTAATTTTCCCTGAATTGCCCGATTAATATCAGAGGGTGGACTTGCCATCCAATCCATTATCGTGGTGGGGGAGGGTAAAATAATGCCCTCCCACATGGAAGGAGCTGCAGTGTGCCATTGCAGTTAGGAAAAGAGATGGTCCTCCATTTTGAGGTTTTTGAATTTAAAATGGCTACAGCTACTGGTTACCTGCAGCTATGGCCATGCAAGAAGGGGTGGGGGCCTCAAAGATTGTCTGTAGTGCTGGTATCCCAATCTGAGGCCAGGAGACCACTTCCTGGCAGCTGGCCAGCTCGTGACACCAGGGGACCCATAGGGCGACTGGAAACCTCCAGTTAGCTCTGATAATTGGCTTTAGTTGGCCTGTTACTCACCTTAATTGATTACCTACCCCTCCAACCTCAGGCGGGGTATTTTGTCCCCCAATCCCTCTTCCAGGAAAATAACGCAGGGTAGGATGGTAATGGCAAACCAGCATGGTGACCAGAAGCATGAATTTATATTGCCCATTTGCCTCCATATTCACTCCCAATCAGGGTGAAAATGCAGTTGTTGATCTATTATCAGATACATATCAAGCTGTATAATACCTATACCTAAAAAATGAATGGTAAAGATTTCTTTATGCCAGGATTTTAAATATGTTATGAATTTCAGTGCATAAGATGCATATTAGAAGGATCATATCGGGACAGGTTAAAAGCCAAAGATGTATGTAGTTAAGGAATGAGTTCAGTTTGGGCATGTCACCACTATTCGTCTCTGACAGATCTTTATATTAAGCTTATTAGCAAGCTTGATTCTCGGACACAATTGAACTGAGTGAGTAACATCAATGTTACGTACAAAAGTAAAAATGTTGCTTAAAATCAGTTGAATGGTTTTTACAATGACATTTAAGCCTTTCTTGCCCCTCTGCTGTGGATTTAGGCTTTGGGTTGCTATAGAAGGTCAAATATCACGTCACTCTAGGCTATTAAATGGATTCAGTACCTGTATTACCTGAAGCAGTTAATCCTTTCATGACCACATCGTTAATGAGAAAAAACAATTAAAATCATCAAAGAGGAAGATCCAAATGAGCTTGTCTCAAAAATGTTAAATATCATGTCACTTTCCCCAATACATTTTTAACGATAAAATGTCTTTATAATGTAAATAGATCTGCAAATATATTAATCAAACTGTTCTCAATTACATGAGTATAATAAATGTCATGACTCCACCTTGCATCACTTTATGGGAAGACTAATTATTTGATTAAAATTATTTTATCAGCAAAGGAGCTGGGAGTTCTCCCCCAATGTTTTCGCAGACATCGATTTCCCTTATATTGAAGTGGGCCAAGGACCCAGAGAGCTGTGACTCGTATCGGACAATCTCCCTATTCAATGTAGATGCAAAATTGCTGGCAAAGATCTTGGCCACATACATAGAGGATTGTGTCCCAGGGATAATAGGGGAGGACTAGACGGGATTTATTTAGGGACGACGCCTGACATCCAACATTAGGCGGCTCCTAAATGTGAGGAGGGGCGTGAGGTCGAAGTGGTGGTGGCCATGGATGCAGAAAAAGCCTTTGATTGGGTGGAGTGGTGGTACTTGTGGGATGTTCTGAGAAGGTTTGGGTTTGGGCAGGGATTTGTGGAGTGGGTCCGGTTGCTATATCAGGCACCGGTGGCGAACGCAAGGACAAATCGGGTTCGATCAGAGTATTTTAGTCTGTGTCGGGGGACGAGACAGGGGTGTCCACTCTTCCCATTGCTATTTGCCCTGGCCATAGGGCCTTTGGCAATGGCGCTGAGAGCACCGAACATTTGACGGGGGATCATGAGGGGGGAGGGTAGAACATAGGGTCTCGCTGTCTGTAGACGATTTGCTCCTTTATATATCAGACTCATTGGGGGCAATTGCAGGAATTATGGGGATACTGGAGGAATTTGGTCGGTTCTCAGGTTACAAACTGAATATGGACAAAAGTGAGGTTTTTGCGATCCAGGCAAGGGGCAGGAGAGGAAACTGCAGGAGATACCGTTTAAAGTGGTGGGAGGGCGTTTAGGTACCTGCAGATTCAAGTAGCAAGGGACTGGGGTCAGCTACATAAATTAAATTTGGGCAGGGTGATTGATCAATAGAAAGGGGACTTCCGTAGGTAGGACGTGCTTCCGCTGTCACTGGCTGGGAGGGTAGACTGTGAAAATGACAGTCCTCCCGAGATTGCTGTTCATGTTTCAGTTTCTTTCAATCTTCATCCCCAAGGCATTTTTTAGGAAGATGAATGCGGCGATCTCGGGTTTTATATGGGCCGGGACTGCCCTGTGGGTGAAGAAAGTCCGTCTTAAACGGAGGCGCGGGGAGGGGGTCTTGGCCCTTCTGAACTTTATTAATTACTACTGGGCGGCTAACATATCGATGGTTAGGAAATGAGTAGAGGGGGAGGGGTCGGTGTGGGAGCGAGTGGAGGCATCTTGCAAGAGCACAGGTTTGAAGGCTTTGTTAATGGCACCTCTGCCGTTATCGCTGGTACGGTACACCACAAACCCAGTGGTAGTGGCAGCCCTGAGAATGTGGGGGCAATGGAGGCAGCACATGAGACTGGAGGGGATGTCGGTGTGGTCACCGATCTGTGACAATCACCGGTTCGCTCCGGGGGGGCTGGACAGGGGCTTCAGGAGGTGGAAGTGGGCAGGGATTGAAAGATTTGGGGATCTCTTCACTGAGGAGAGTTTCCAGAGGTTGGAGGAGCTAGAGGAGGGGTTTGAGTTGCCAGGTGGGAACGGGTTCGGTACCTGCAGGTAAGGAATTTTATTCGGAGGCAGATCCCGAGCTTCCCTCGCCTTCCACTAAGAGGACGACAGGATAAGGTGTTGTCTAAAACAGGAGATGGGGAGGGGAGGGTCTCGGAAATATATAAGGAACTGATGGAGTGGGAAGGCATCCCAATTAAGGAGATGAAGAGGAAGTGGGAGGAAGAGCTGGGAGGGGAGTTGGAAGTCGGGTTGTGGGAGAAGGCCCTGAGGAGAGTCAATGCATTCTCGTCGTGTGCCAGACTTAGCCTGATCCAGTTTAATGTGGTCCACAGGGCTCACATGACTGCGTCCCGGATGAGCAGGTTTTTTGAGGAGGTGGGGGAAGTCCTGCGAATCAGGTACATATGTTTTGGGCGTGTCCGAGGCTGAGGGGATTTTGGCAGGGATTTTCCGATGTCATGTCAGAGGTCCTGGAAGGGAGGGTGACTCCGAGTCCAGAGATGGCAATATTTGCCATGTCGGAAGATCTGGGAGCCCAGGGGGGGGAAGAGAGGCCGTCGAGGCATGGAAGTGACATATAAGGGTAGGGAATCTAATGTATGTGTCGTTAGGGTTTAGGGATGGGGGAGTTAGGTGTGCTATTGTGGGGTATTTGCATGTGTTGGTTCTCTCTGTTTAAAAGGTTAAAAATATTAAAACTATAAATGCCTCAATAAAATATTTTCTGAAATTTTTTTTATTTTATCCGGACTGGATTTTATTTTTCTTAAACTTTGACGTATTTATATATATTTAGTATATATAAGTAATATATAAGTATTTAAGTACATGTATAAGTATTTATATGTACGTAGTATGTAGTCATGGTTCACATATTTTTCATAAGTCACCAGGTGTGGGCATCATTGGCAAGGTCAAGATTTATTGCCAATCCCTGTTTGTCCAGAATACTTCTCAAATATAGTTGAGTGGCTTGCCTAGTTATTTCAGAGGGCAGTTAAGATAGATAGAATAGATAGAACAGTACAGCACAGAACAGGTCCTTCGGCCCTCGATGTTGTGCCGAGCAATGATCACCCTACTCAAACCCACGTATCCACCCTATACCCGTAACCCAACAACCCCCCCCCCCCCCCCTTAACCTTACTTTTTAGGACACTACGGGCAATTTAACATAGCCAATCCACCTAACCCGCACATCTTTGGACTGTGGGAGGAAACCGGAGCACCCGGAGGAAACCCACGCACACACGGGGAGGACGTGCAGACTCCACACAGACAGTGACCCAGCCGGGAATCGAACCTGGGACCCTGGAGCTGTGAAGCATTTATGCTAACCACCATGCTACCGTGCTGCCCTTAAGAGTTGACATAATTATTGTGAGCCACGTATAGGCAGACTGGGTAAAGAAGGCAGATTTCCTTCCCTGAAGGACATCAGTATCATGCTTTTTTAATGACATTCGGTAGTTTCAGCCACCATTTCTTATATAGCTTTTTATTCCAGATTTATTTCATTAATTGTATTTAAATTCTCCAGCTGCCTCATGGGTTTTGAACTCATATCCCTGGATCATTCATTCAGGATTGTAAATTAATAGTCCAGTCACATAACCACCATGCAGCAGTAATGCTTTGCATACAGATGTACGCACTTTTTAGCAACATGTATCATTTCCAAAATTTACACCTATTAACCCAGATGAAAAGATTTCAAATTTTCTTCATTCAACATTACACAATATTTTCACTCTTTCCACGCATGAGGTAGTTTGACAATTTTCTTGAAATGTTAAAGGCATTTAAGATGACATCTTTTGTTGGCTGAAAATTCATTGCTGCTTGAAAGAAATTTATGTTCGTTTGGCATTTAACCAGCCAGCAAACTCTGGGCTATTGTCATCCAGAGGGCAAACCCATTTTGCGATAATGTTGAAGCCTGATTTCACCTCCAAGAAAGCATATTAGAAATTCCAATTGGAAGTGACTTTGTTGTATCTATTGGGTAACCGTTAATGATGAGACAAATCATTCACAAGTGCTGTGAGTCCTATCAGGTGACGATCTGCCTAAACTGTGAAAATATTTCCCTTGTTTATTATTCGCATTTTGAGGGTGCCCCTTTTCTTTTTTAAGTATTTTTATTCAAGGCGTTTTCATTTTTATACAAAACACAAAATACAACCATCTTTATACAACTATCAGATAACAAAGCCACCCCTCTACCTCAAACACCCTACACATGCCCCGTTTTTATAGCTATACAATAAAACAGTAATAATTATAACACAAAACAATAAACAAAAACAGACCTCCCACCTCCCACCTGTTGACATTTACAGATTCTCGAAGAAGAAGATGAATACCTCCACCTCGAGAGGAACCCCTCCTCCGATTGGCAAACTTTATCTTCTCCCGATGCAGGAATTCCGCCAAGCCACTCACTCACCCCGCTGCTTTGGGTTGGTCCGGAGCCCGCCACTCCAGCAAGATCCGCCTCCGGCCTATCAGGGAGGCAAAGGCCAACCCATCAGCCTCTTTCCCCACCTACACTCCCGGATCCGCCGAAACCAGAATATCGCCACCCACAAGGTCGGGGCCACAATCACCCCCAAAATCTCTGACATGGTCCCCGAGAAGGATCCCCAGAATTCCACCAATTTAGGGCAGGACCAAACCATGTGAGCATGGTTGGCTGGAACCCCTAAACATCGCCCACACCAGTCCTCCATCTCCGGAAAAAAACAACTCATACATGACTTTGTGATGTGTGCTCTGTGCACCACTTTAAATTGGATTAAACTTAATCTTGCACAGGAGGATGTCGCATTTACCCTCCACAGGGCCTCACTCCAAACCCCCCCATCAAAAACCCCATCCAGCTCCTCCTCCCACTCCCTCTTTACTTCCTGCAACAAGGCCATCTCCTCCTCCATCAACTGCCCTTAGATATCAGAAACCCTATCTTCCCTTATCTTATCCTCTGACACAATCTTTTCGAGAAATGAGGTGGCGGCAATTATGGAAACATGACCAGCTTCTTCCTAACAAAATCCCTAATCTGTAAGAATTGAAAACAATTCCCCTTTGGCAACTGAACCTCCTCTTTCAACTCTGCAAACCTGCCTTCCACGAAGAAATATCTAAACCTCTTGATCCCCTTCCGCTCCCTCACCCTATTTGTTTCATCCAACCCCGCTGGGATAAATCTGTGATTGCCACAAATCGGCGTCCACAATGGCGTGACCTTAATCTTAAAATACTGCCTGAGCAGATTCCACAGCCTTAATGTGGCTACCATTAGTTGGCTCGTCTTAGCTGACAAGAACGGAAGGGGTGCCATCATCAATGTCCTCAGACTTGTCTCCCCATATGATGCCTCCTCCCACACACCAACCCCTCATCCACGAGCCATTTCTGAACTTCTCAGCGTTTGCCACTCAGTAATACTTCAATAAGTTCAGCATAGCTCGGCCCCCCATCTGCCTATCTCTCTCCAAATATACCCTCCAAATCCTGGGCGCCTTTCCTGCCATATCAAATCTGAAATCATCCTGTTTAACCAATCGAAAAATTACTTTTGCATAAAAATTGTGAGATTCTGAAATACAAACAAAACTTTTGGGAGAACCTTCATCCTCATGGTTTGGACCTGCCCCGCCAACAATAACGGGAGAACATCCCAGCTGTTGAAATCCTCCCTCACCCCGTCCACCAAATTAGCCAAATTCAATTTGTGTATCTCAGCCCAACTATGCGACAGCCATATCCCCAAATACTGAAAGCTCGACTTGACCAATCAAACTGGTCACTTCTCCAAACCCCTCCCCTTTACCTGAACATTGACTGCGAACACCGCGCTCTTTCCAACATTAAGCTTATACGCCAAAAATTTCATCAGAATCCCCTTAATCCTATCTATAATAGCAGTTGGGTCTATGACATAGAGCAGGAGGTCATCCATGTACAAGGCCACTTGATGTTCCACGCCCCCCGCTCTATTCCTATCCACTTCACTGAAGCTTTAAGTGCCATCGCCAATGTAAAGAGCAACTGGGACAGCGGACACGTCTGCCTCATCTCCCGTGCAGGCAAAAATACCCCAAACTTGTGATGTTCGTGCATACGCTTGCCATGGGAGACCCATACAACATCTTAATCCAACCAGCAAACCCTGGCCCCAAATCAAACCACCCCAATACTTCAAAAATGTTCTTCCACTCAACCCAGTCAAACGCCTTCTCACGTCCATAGATATTATCACCTCTGTTTTCTGACTCGTTGGGGGCGTCATCACCACATTCAACAGCCTCCTAATATTTGACGGCAACTGTCACCCCTTTAGGAACCCCGTTAGATCCTCGGTTATCACCCACAGCAATCTTCCAGGCATGTCGCCAACACCTTAGCCAACAACTTTGCATCCACATTAAGAAGCGATATTGGCCAATATGACCCACATACCTCTGGATCATTATCTTTCTTTAAAATAAGCAAAATCGATGATTGTGCCAACGTGGACGGAAACTCCCCTTTATCTAATGAGTCGTTAAATATTTCCACTTGGAGCAGACCCAACGCTGTGGCAAACCTCTTGTAGAATTTCGCTGGGAATCCATCCAGACCCCAGGCCTACCCAGACTGCATCAATCCAATGCAGCTCATCACCTCCTCCAGCCCAAATGGGGTACTCAATCCCTGTACTTTCCCCTCCTCCACCACTGGGGAAGCCAAGCAATCCAAAACATGCTTTATGCAAATGGGATTGCCCTTTTTGAATAATTTTCATGTATTCTACAACAGCTGAAAGGTGGCTAAATGACATACTCCCCCATAAATTGTCTGCAAATTACATTCGAACTTGGTGGAAACAAAAGAGAATGTTTTCATTTGTGGGACAACTCAAAACCAGGAGCCATGAATATAAGATATCAATAAATTCAATAGAGAAAAAGGAGAAATGTCTTTACTCAGAGAGTGAATAGGATGTGGAACACAGAAAGTAGCTGAAGCAAATGGCTTTGGGCGTTTCCAAACATAAATTAAAGCAGATATGATAGAAAGGGAATAGAACAATATGCCGAAAGGCTATGGTGACATCGAGGGAATGGACTGTGGAGCATAATAACTAACATTGACTAGTTAGACTAAATGGCCTATTTCAGTGCTGGAAATTCTACATAAATCCACGTAAAGTGTAGTTTAGGAGTCAGATGATTAACACAGCACAGGTCTCAATTTCTGGTTTATTTCTAGAGTTTTCCGAAGAAAGCTAACGTACTTGCAAAAGCAGGAAATAACTGACAAATTACTTTCACTAATTATAGCCTTCATTTAAATTGTTGCAGCTTCATCTTGGTGCATGGTGTGAAATTTAAATTTCACAGGTGAATGAGTCCTCTGTTTTTCTCCCATTACACACTTGTGGTGTTTTAAGTGGCATTCAAGCAGTGAGACTAAATGATGACTATTAATGAGTTGCAATGAGAAAGATTACCCCAGTCTTTTGAAACCATCACTGCGGGGGTGGATTAATGTATGTACCTATGGGGTCTGTGTTCAGGTGCTATGTGCAAACAGGAGGGCTCTGAAAGATTTTCCATGACACAGTAAAGCTATATATTAACTGCAGTACCAAAGTATTCCATTGTGTAAAAATACTGGATGAAATTTTCTGATTTTTCTGCCGCGCGTCCCAGCGGGCGTGAAAAACAGGGTGGAAGACGCCGGCCCCAAGGGCAGCTCTCTCGCTGAATCTTTAGGTCCATTGTTTTAAAAAAGGGGTAGCAGGCTGGGACCAGATTCAAACCATTCCCCCAGAAAATTAGGTTTCTGAAAGATGACCTTTTTAAAAAAGTAAAAATACAAATATCCACATGTAGAATCTGACAGTGACCACACAGGAACTCACAGTTGGATATATGACAAACACAGATTTATTTCTCATATAGCACTCAACTCTCTCTAATCCCCAAAGGGTCCTCTCGACCTGCACCCCTGTCGGATGCAGAGAGACCCGCCTTGTTAAGAGGGAAGCCCCATCCTGTTCACTGGGGAAGCTCGTATTTTGAGCAGGTCATGGCGAAACGGACGGAGAACACGTGACCTTCGAGGGGAACATAACACCCCTCCCTCCTTAAGTCCGGAGAAACGTTCATGTCCATCAGCTGTAGCAAGGGACCCCTGATCTTCTTAGTTTAAGGGTGGCATTCAGGCGCCAATGCAGCTGGGCCGGGCCGGGGGGGGGGGGGGGGGGGGGGGGGGGGGGGGGGGGTGAGCACCACACCAGGGACCACCGTTTCTTTGCAGAGCATGTTGGCTGGGCTGCCATGGCCGACGCGGACGGGCGGGCGGTGGTGCATCGACATCCGCTTGTTGTTGGACGTCCATTTCGGAATCAGAGACAGGATCCGAATCTGATTGGTCAGCATCAGTCACCTCGACTTCTTATACATCGATGGCCAGCGGAGCAGGTGGTCGGGGTGGCAACGGCTGTTGTGAGATAAGTGGGAGTGGGGCATCTGGTATAGGCTCCGGCGGCTCCTGGATGCATCGCCGAATTTGGTCCATGTGGCGATTAGAATCTCTATCTTGAGCCTGCACAGAATAAGAGACCTGTCTGGCACAGTACCATGCCCAGAATCCACGTGGCCCCGGTGCCGAAATTGCGAATGTAAACTGCATCCCAGGCCTGAAGCATCGGAGCAGCATGCCCCTGCCCGTGCCCAATTTGGATCTGTCGTGACTACGGCGGACCTTCTTCCTGATGTCTGGGATGACCAGACTCAAACCCATTCGAACCATGAATAGCTCGGCCGGCGCGACCCCTGTGATGGCAAGCGGCGTGGTCCGGTAACAAAATAAACACTGGGCTAACTGGGTCTCCCAAGACCCGGTATTAGTTCCTTTATGCCCCGCTTGAATGTCTGGACCGCCCACTCCGCCAACCCATGAGAGACCAGGTGGTACGGGGCGGTCCACACGTGCCGAATGCAGTTTGCAGACTTGAAAACCTGGAACCCTGCCCTGATAAAAGCTGCCCGTTGTCGGAGACCAGCACTTCGGGAATGCCATGGGAACAGAACGTGTTTAGCATACGTTCCACAGTCGCACTTGTGATGGTTGCCTGTATCTTGTGGACTTCAAACCATTTTGAATGGGCGTACACTATGATCAGGCACATCGCCCCTGAAAAGGACACGCAAAATCGATGTGGAGACAATATTACGGTCGGCCGGCCATTGCCAATGGTGCAGTTGTGCTGCTGGCGGGGCCTTCTGGTTCTCCTGGCATGGCCCGCAATACTGAGCCAGTGTCTCGATGCCCGTATCAATTCAAGCCCACCAAACATAGCTGCGGGCCAGCATCTTCATCTTGGATACCCTCGGATGCTGGTGTGGATGTCTTGCAGAATGGGGACATATCCATGCTCTGAGACGACCATCCGAGTCCCCCACAGGATAATGCCGACCTCGATGCTTAGCTCAGTGAACTTCGGCGTAAAGGCCTTGACGTCTTCAGATAAAGCCTGGTGCTGGGCCCAGTACAGAACGATGTGGCGGGCCCGGGACAGCTGCGGGTCTGTCCGAGTCCAGCCCTGTATGCGAGCTTCTGTGACCGGCGAGTTATCCATAAAATGGTGGGCAGCAACGACTTCCTCATCTGCCACAGGTACCAGTGGTCTAGTGGAGAAGGGGAGGCGGCTTTGCGCATCTGCATGGGAAATCGTCGTAGCTGGCCTGTGCTCCAAAATATATTCGTACGCCGCCAGCAGCAGGGCCAACCACTGCATCCTCGCAAATGCGATCAGGGAAATTGTCTGCTCCTCTTTAAATAAACCCACATTGGTTTGTGGTCAGTGTAAACCATAAACGCGTGTCAATAATAATAATGATAATCGTTTATTGTCACAAGTAGGCTTAAATGAAGTTACTATGAAAAGCCCCTAGTCGCCACATTCCGGCGCCTGTTTGGGGAGGCCGGTATTGGAATTGAACCCACGCTGCTGCCATTGTTCTGCATTACAAGCCAGCTGTTTAGCCCTCTGTGCCAAACCAGCCCCTACTGGTTTAAACATACTGGTGGAATTTCTTCACACCAAAGACAACAGCTAGTCCCTCTTTCTCAACATGTATGGAATTTCACTCCGCGTCGGCGAGGTTCTGGATGTAAATGCAATGGGCCATTCTGAACCATGGTCCATACGATGGACCAGGACGATCCCACCCTCCAGGGCGATGCGTCGCAAGTCAAGAGTAGGAGCTTGGAGGGGTCAAAATAGGTGAGTAGTTTGTAGGAAAACAATTGTTGTTTCGTTTCACGGTAGAAAATGCCTCCTAGTTATGTCCGGGCCCATTCCCAAGGGTGTACCTTCTTCAACAACTGGAGGAGGGGGCTGAGTGGCATGGCCAGCTTTGTGATGAACGTCCCATAATAGTTAACTAAACGCAAGAAATAACTCAACTATGTCATCCTCCAGGGACGGGGGCCTGCTTGATGGCCCCTACCCTGCCTTCTGCACCTCATACCCCAAGTATGCAACATCGGGGCACTGAAAACGCATTTATCCCAATGGAGATGGACGTTGGCCTTCCTGAAGTGCCGGAGGAGCTCAGCCAGGTTCTCCAAATCCAGTGATGAGGACATCATTAGAGGAGACGGCAACTCTGGATAAGCCCCTCAGAATCTTCTCCATCACTCTTTGGAAAATCACACATGCCGAGGAAACTCCAAGCGGCTGCCGGTACACTCATATAACCCTCTGCGGGTGTTTACGGAGACAAACCGTCGGGAGGCGGGGCCCAAGACCAACTGCAGGTACGCATGGCTCATGCCGAACTTTGTAAAGGTCCAGCCGCCGCTGAGCTTTGCGAAGATGTCCTCAATTCGGGGGACCGGATAACGGTCCAAGCGGGAGACACGCTTGACTGTCATCTTATAGTCATCACACTGGCGCATGGAAACATCAGATTTCTGTAAGGGCACCACAAGAGTGGCCTGAATGGGGCAGATGATGCACAACACTCCAAACGGTCCATCTCTGCGTTCACTTTCGGTTGTAAGGCGTACGGGACTGTTCAAGCACAGAAATAGCGGGGCGGCAGTAACGGGTCTATGCTGATCCTGACCACTGCTCCTTTGATTGTTCCCAAGTTTTCCTCAAAGGCGCCGGGTAATTTTTCCAGAACCTCTTCGGGTCCATTCAAGTAGATATGGCATACTCTCTGCTAAGTTTCAAGTATCGTAGCCAATCGCGGCCTAACAAACCTGGTCCCCCACCACAAACCACCATCAAAGGCAGACATGTCAATTGTTGGTCGTACGTCACTGGGACCAAAGAGGTGTCTGCAATGGCCAATAGCTCCCCTATTTATGTGGCTAGCCTGCTAGCGGTATTGCAGAGGGCCAGCACCTTGAGACCAGTACGGATTCTATTGAATGTGCAGCGGCTAATGACCGAGACCGCCATTCCAGTATCGAGTTCCATATTAGTCCAGTTACCCACAGCGCCATCCAGATTGAAGCCAACCGTGGCACAGTTCGACAATTCAGCTGCTGATAGAAGTCATCCTTGCGAGTACGCAACCACCGTCACAGACTTCATCAGTAAGTGTGTCGAGGACTATGTACCAAGAAGACAATATGGGTATTCCCCAATCGGAAATGCTAGCTCAACCAAAAGGTTCACTCCCTGCTGAAGTTCTGGACAGAGGCTCTCAAGTCTGACGACCCTGACCTATATAAGTAATCTAGGTACGACCTAAGGATGCAAAAAGACAATACCGCATCAAACTAGAGTGCCAGGCCAACGACACTAACCCACGATGACTATAGCAGGGCCTACACAAGATCACAGGCTACAAAGCAAGGCCAGGCGGAATATCTGGGGCTGGAGCATCCCTACCCGATGATCTGAACAAGTTCTATGCCCACTTTGAGCAGTCAGCCAAGGAATCAGTGCCACCCGCCCCAACAGCCCTGGACACACCCATACCCACTGTTACAGCCTCAAGAGGTATGAGCTGCTTTCTTGAAAGAGAACCCGTGGACAGCGACGGGCCCGAACGGAGTCCCTGGCCGAGCACTCAGAGCCTGCACAGACCAGCTGGTGAGTGTATTCGCAGATATCTTCACCACCTTGCTCCTCCGCTCTGAGGTCCCCACCTCCTACAAGAAGACCACCATAATACCAGTACCAAAGAAGAACAAGGTAGCCATCTCAACGACTACTGACCGGTGGCCCTAACGTCTGTTATCATGAAATGCTTTGAGCGGCTAGTCATGAGTTAGATCAACGCCAGCCTCCCAGGCGGTCTCGATCCACTGCAGTTTGCCTATCACCACAACCAGTCTACAGCAGACGTTATCTAACTGGCTCTGCAATCAACACTCGAACACCTCGACAACAAGGACACCTACATCAGACTGCTGTTCATAGACTACAGCTCCGCCTTCAACACCATTATACTGACAAGACTTATAACCACACTCTGCAATCTTGGACTTGACCCCTCCCTGTGCAGCTGGATCCTTGACTCCCTCACCAACAGACCGCAATCTGTCAGGATAGGCAACAGAACCTCCTCCACAATAGTCCTCAACATCGGGGCCCCACAAGGATGTGTGCTCAGTCCTCTACTGTATTCCCTATACACTCATGACTGTGTGGCAAGATATAACTGCAACTCAATCTATAAGTTTGTGGATGATACGACTGTGGTGGGCCGCATCTCAAACAACGATGAATCAGACTACAGAAGGGAGATAAATCTCTTGGTCGCATGGTGTACTCTAAATGTTGGAAAGATCAAGGAACTGATCAGCGACTTCAGGAAGCGTAGCACGACACACACTCCCGTGTCCATCAATGGCTCCAAAGTGAAGATGGTCGATAGCTTTAAGTTCCTGGGGGTCACCATCACCAACAGTCTGTCCTGGTCCACTTGCGTTGATGCAACAGTCAAGAAAGCCCAACAACATCTCTACTTCCTGCAGAAGCTAAAGAAATTTGGCATGTCAGCATCGGCTCTCACAAACTTCTACAGATGTGCGATAGAGAGCATCCTATCTGGCTGCATCACAGCCTGGTATGGCAACTGCTCGGTCCAAGATTGCAAGAAACTGCAGACTGTGGTGAACTCAGCCCAACGCATCACACAAACTTGCCACCCCCATATTGATTCTGTATACACCTCTCGCTGCCTCAGGAAGGCAGACAGCATTATCAGAGACCCCTCCCACCCAGGCATTGCCTTCTTCCAGGCACTGAATTCTTCCAGACCCTTCCATCAGGCAGAAGGTACAGACGTCTGAAGACTCGCACATCCAGCCATAGGAACAGCTTCTTACCCAAAGCTAAAAGACTCCTCAACGACTCCCCTTCGGACTGATCTGTTCCTTGGAAGAACACTATCCACAACGCCCTATGCTGCTCTTGCCCATGTATTTGCTTTGTTTGGCCCCTTGTTCCGCACTGTAACCTATCACTGTTTTGTCGATGTACCATTTGTCAATGTTCCCTGTTGATTATTCTTGTGTCTACTATGTATGTACTGTGTATGTCCCCCGGCCGCAGAAAAATACTTTTCACTGTACTTTGGTACATGTGACAATAAATCAAATCAAATCAAAAACCAATCCTCGCTATTTTGGAAGAGGAGAAGTGGGGGGAGTTGTTGCAATTCTTGACTCTTGAGTAGGTTAAGTTTGAACTGAGGGGAAGGATGGAGGGGTTCTACAATTTATGAGCATTATTCATCATGAACTTTCAAGAACTGGATAACATCGAACATTTGTTGGGGGGGGGGGATTGGTTGGGAGGGTTGGGGGAAGAGGGGCGGTGTTCTGATGGTGACTATGGGCGATTCCTGATTGCTTTTTGCCATTTGTTTGAGTGAACATGCGGGCTAATGTTTGGGGTTTGGTGGGAGGATGGGATCGTTGTTATTGATGTGGGGATTGACATATTTGTTACTAATTATTGTTTATTGTTGGTGGGTGTAAATTTGGGAGAAAATGTGAAAAAGGAGAATAAAAAAATATTTTTAAAAAAAATCCAATCCTCATCGTCCACATATTATGCCCTGTCACGAGGGGGGACGGTCGCAGCGGGGGGGGGGAGGATCCTCATGGGATCATCTGGGGCCCTCGCCTCGGCATCCGGCCTGCTGTCTGTGGCCGCTGTCTTGGTTCCCCTGTTCGGGAGAGCTGTCTCAGCGGAAAACAGAGGTGGAAACCCCCAGATCCGGCAATACAGTCTTCAGATTTCTTACAAATATCATCCTTCAGATTTCTTACAAATATCATCCTTGTAAGAATACAAAGGGGCCAAAATGACTGTTGCCCAAAGTCACAGGATTTCTAATGTTGATCTTTTCCACTGATACCAAGATCAGATAATTGTGGATCAATGTTTTTCCAAAGAAATAAACTTGCTCTTGTTTTGAGTTTGCTTTTCCTGTAACTTGTGCTCTTCCCTGTGTCAGATTTGGTGATGAGGGAGTATTTAATCAAGGCAGCAGAGTGGCAACTGTGGCCCCATCATCTTGCTGCAGCCACCCAATTAAGTCTGTGGACGTCATTCCTGCCCCCTCACTAACCAAGTCCTTAAATAGGCAATTACTGCCTATTTAAGGACCTAATCCCACCTGTGGCAGTGGCATAGTGGTATTGTCGCTGGGCTAGCAATCCAGAGACCCAAGGTCATGCTCTGGGGACCCGGGTTCAAATTCCATCCATGGCAGATGGTGAAATTTGAATTCAATGAAAATCTGGAATTAAAAGCTAATCATAGAATCATTGTCAATTGCCGTAAATCCCATCTGGTTCACTAATGTGCTTTAGGGAAGGAAATCTGTCATCCTTACCTGTTCTGGTCTACATGTCACTGCAGACCCCCAGCAATGTGGTTGATTCTTAAATGCCCTCAGAGATTTGATGGGCAATAAATGCTGGCCCAGCTAGCAACACCCACATCCCCATGAACAAATAAAATAAAACTACTGTTGTAACTTCCTATGCAGGGAGCTTGACAAGCAAATCTGTGCAGGGTTTCTTATGGGTTCCATAAGGGGTTTGTATGCACTAAGTGCCTAATCGAGGGAGATCAAAGGGCCCCTTTACATTCTTAAAAGATGATATGTGTAAGAAATCTGCAGACTGCATTGTCCCTATTTGGACAGGAGTTTCCGCTCTTGTTTTCCGCTGAGACAGCTCTCCCGAACAGGGGAGCCAAGACAGCGGCCACAGACAGCAGGCCCCAGGCGACGAGGGACCCAGATTGTCCCTTGAGGACCCCGCCCCCAGCTACCCCACCGGCGCGACTGCCCACCTCGTGACAGGGCATAATATGTGGACAATGAGGATGACTTCTAACAGCAGCTGCATTGCCTAACTGTGCCGCAAGTGGCTCCGATCCAGGTGACGCTGTGGGTAAATGGACTAACATGGAACTTGATACTCAAATGGTGGTCTTGGTCGTTAGCCGCTGCACATTCGATGGAATCCTGACATGCCTCAGGATGCTGGCCCTCCGATTGAGGAAGAATAGGCCCACCCGCTGACTGTGCTGCCAACCCCCTTCCCACAATCAACCCGATGGCATAATTCACTTCACCTCTGGCCTGGGATCAGGCGACAATCATTGACCTCCCAATGGAGATACCAGCCTTTGATCGGCCGAAAGTTCTTGGTGGCTGGTATTTCTGTTCCCAGAATCCTTGATCCTGGGGAAAGGCCTACAGGTGGCCTGTCAAGTTCATGAGTGGAACTAGATGCAGCAGCCTACTGAAAAGAAGTGATGGGGCACTTTCTCTGGCTCTCCATCCAGCGGTTGAGATTCCCATTGCCTCCATAAGATTCTACCCAGTTAAGCCAATTGCACACTAATCATTCATTACTGAGAGTCGGAATAAAATTCCTCAGGTTCAGTTCCATTAATTTGTAATGACTGAGGCAAGTATCCAACTGACAGGGTGACATAAAATAGGCTTAATGTTGAATAGAATCCAGCCCCAGGAGTACCAATTAGATGTTGGTGATTTGTCATTGATTTGACTGGAAGGACCTGCCTTCTGATTGTAACAGTTAACAACATTTTAAACTCAGGAGATTATTGGCTTGTGGAGATCTGGCTATAATTATAGTCTTAAACTAAAAAACAAGCAAAAATAAAAAGTGTGTCATTAAGTAGCAAAATGATTGTATAATTCTATTTCTGCAACATTAGAGCACCAGGATGTGTCTGGGTACGTTGTGTGCATGGCCATCAAATACAATCGATAAGATAAAAAATAGCGTTTAGCAGCACTCCGAATTAATGACCACCTGGACTTAGTTGCTGATAATAGAAAAAATATTGTGTTAAATTTGAGTTATGTCACACTTGTGCAGTGAAACAATAATGGTAGAATATAGGAAGATTACTGAGATGTAAAAAGCAGTGTTTTACTCTGCAGCAGGTATTTTTTTTGACATTGATACTAGACACCTAATAAAATCAAAATTGATTTCATCTCCTGTATGGACATCTCAAAATTACATTCTCTCCCTTCTATAAAAAGATCAAAATATGACCTGTAATTCATCCTCCACCTCTCCTTCCTGTGTGTTTCAAGTAAATCAAATAAAACCGGTGACTAAACACTTGAGTGCTATCAGTGTTGCCTAACCTAAGTACTCTGGTTCTCTGCAAAGCACTTTCTTGAAATGCTGCATTTACAACTTGCAATTCATAACCTTGATAGTTTAAATTACATCAGAATTGCAATACGAAGCAAACATGCATACATATTTTTAAAGCTGCACCATTGGATACCCCAGTTTGCAGTGGGGTTGGGCAATATCAGAGATGAGTATCGCCAAGACAGAGACTACAGTATGGGACTGAAGCTGGTAATCAGCTCTGGTGTGGTAGGCCTCGGGCAACTCTTCAGCAAAAGGAAAAAGAGACTGATTACATAACTAGAATTATTATTAGTGTGAGGAAAAGAAGCATATTTTCACGTTGAAAGCATCCCAGGCTTTTGGGGAATTTGGTAGATACGAAACTGGTAGCCAAACTGTAGTGATCTCTACATGTGCATGTACACAAGAGGTTAATGTGTAATCAGTAGCACCACATGATCACTGGAGGGCCGGACCAACAGGGGTATAAAAGGCAGCCACATTGGGTCTCTCTCTCTTGGGTGCACTGTGTCCAGAGCAATAGTAGACTAGTTCAGATGGCTAGTGGAGTTACGTATAGTTACTGTAGTTAGATCTTGTTAACCTTATCACTGGTATCAAAGTTAAAGTAAAGAACTCATGCAATTATTGTTGTAGTTATGCAATAAACGTTTTGTTACAAGTTTGAATCTTCTTCATCGAGTTTCGGAATACCTCATCACTAACCAAGGATTGAGTAGCACATGTTACCTACCACACAGGTAACAAAACATGGTACAGGTGTACGGTGGCTTTAACAGAACTAGTTAGATTAGGTTAGACAAAAAGAGAAGAAAAAGAGAAGACTGGACATTCGACTGTGGAAGACTTTGCAGCAAATGGTTCCTCGACGATTAACTATGGGACTCATTGGACCTATAGGGCAGCTGGAAACAACCGGTAATTTCAGTTATGACTGGAAAAGATTTGAACAGATATTCCAAATATTTATCGCAGATAATGATTTAAGTAGGGTCTCTGATTCAATGAAAATAGCATTACTACTCTCAATAGGAGGGCATGAAACTAGAGAAATCTATAATTGCTTAATTACTTGGTAGGTGAAGACAACACCAAAATAGAAGTAATACTCAAAAAATTTGATGAACACTGTAAGAGTCAGTCTGGTGAGATGCTGAAAAGATTTAACAATTGTCATAAATGCCAGAGAAACGGAGGGACCATCACTGATTTTATTACAAATCTCAAGTTAATACCACAAGGCTGTGATTATGCTGATTACAGAAACACTGTAATAATGAATCAATTAATTTCTGGACAACCTGATAAAAATTTGAGGTAAGAACTATCACAAGATAAGTATCTAACTCTAGAAACCGCTATACAAAAATGCCTTGCTTATGAACAAAAACAAAATCAATACTTCGAGTCTCTACAAACACAGAATAAGTATCTAGAAAACAAAATCGATAAAAATGGCGCGAATACTCACCACGAGGCAGAAGCAGGGTTGAAATTGAAGAAGACAGAAATTCTGAGCGGCAGCCATCTTGTGCATGTGCAATCTGACCAGTCCGCACATGCGCACTTCCTTAAAAGACACAAACCGGCAAAACAGCATTCTGCGCATGCGCGAGAAGCCGCGCATGCGCAGTTGCGAAAAGAGTGCACAGTACAGGAAACTCAGAGTGCACATGCGCAATCGAGTCCTGCGCATGACGTCGTGAGCGTCATGACGTCAGAGGACCAGGACCACGCCCACTTAAAAGGGAAATACACGAAAATGAACAAAAAGAAATTTAAAGCTGCAAAACCAATTTTCTTAACTCAAAAGACAGAACAATGCCCGAACTTACACCAGCAGTTGAAAATAACTTTCACAACACCCTGGAAAAGCAGTCTGCACCACCCAAAGTGAAGAGCACAATGACAAATCCGAAACCCAAGAAGATGATTTGTTCATTGAACATCAAGAGAACGATAACAACTACGAAACAAAAAGAGATGATTTGTCTATCGAACAATACATACAATACTACTCACACATAGCTGAGTTATTCGGATATGCTGATCACAGCATCAGCAACGCGGTTGAAAAACTCAACACGACTCTTTTCATGGTAGATAAGTACAATACCATGATGCCATGGCAGATCGTCGATACATTAGATGACAGCAATACCCAAGAAGACGACAACGCCACAGAGAGAGCACAGAACAACTCCGTTGAGAGAGCACAGATCAACTCTACAGCGAGAACATTGCACGACTCCACAGAGACAGCGATGACAGACTCCAGAGAGCACGATGACAGACTCCACAGAGAGAGCGATGAAGGACTTCACAGAGCAAGCGATGAAAGACTCCACAGAGCAAGCGATGAAAGACTCCACAGAGCAAGCGATGAAAGACTCCACAGAGCAAGCAATGAAAGACTCCACAGAGAGAGCGATGAAAGACTCCACAGAGAGAGAGATGAAAGACTCCACAGAGAGAGCGACGGAAGCCTCCACAGACAGCTCGGTGACAGACACAAAAATGAACAAGACTATGAAAGTCTACCAAGCTCACGTGAACAACAAAAAGACTATGACAGTCTACCCAGCTTATTTGAGCCACCAGAACCCAGCTCATTTAACCAACAAGAAGACAGTCTACTCAGCTTATTTGAGCCACCAGAAGAAGACTATGAAAGTCTACCCGGCTGATTTAACCAACAAAAAGACACGGAATGTCTACCCACTGTATGTGAGCCAAGTGACGAAGAAATCACAATTCCCATACAGGATGTGCAGGATCACAGTGAGACTGACAGATCTCAGCTCGTCTGCACAGAAGCACTCAACAATCAGAGGACGCTACCCAAGAGTTCAGAGAGACCACGTCAATAGAAATCTTGAAGATTTTGACTCCAGAAGAGGAGCACCAAGAGTCCAGAGAGACCATGTCAATAGAAATCTTGAAGATTTTGACTCCAGAAGAGGAGCACCAAGAAACCAAAAGGTGATTCAAGTGAACCAGCAATGACTCTAGAAGTGGAGTATCAAGGAATCAAAGAAGAGGAATCAAATTCACCACAAATGACTGATGTCACCAACATCAATGCAACATCAGGTCATTCTCACAATTCTCAAGAAGAAACGCTTAATGTAACAGATGCCACAAAGGACACTGACACCAATAACTGTGACAATGACTCACATCATCCACACGGAACACTCTTTGAGCGCAACAGGAACAACAAAAACCGCGAGAACCACAGCAGAAACAAGAACAACAGCAACAACGAAAACAACATGCAGCGCAACAAAAGCAACAAGAAGAAGCGCTGCAGAAACAAGAACAATGACAGCAACATCAAAAACTACAAGCACAACAACAAAAACTACAAGAACAACAACAAAAACAACAAGAAGCACAACAAAAACAGAAACAACAAGCACGGCAAAAACAAGAACAAGAACAACAACAACGACAACAAAAACGACCAAGACAGAAATTACAAAAATGAAACAATGACCTGTACAACATGGTACAACTCTGCACATGAAGGACAATTCCACAGCACACTGTAAAACAATGGCAAGAGTACAAACATGCTATGGCATGGCAACGAATCTCACGAATTCACATTTGCTCCACAACAAACAAACAAACCAGCTTTCAAGAAAGGTGACATGCAGAATCAATACCACAAACCCAGGAAAAAATCCAGGTCAGACAACAAGGATGACAAACAGAATCAATATCACAAACACAGGAAAAAGCCCAGGTCAGACAACAAAGATGTAACACAGAATCAAAAAGTGACTGATTAGAAAACTAGAATTATTATTAGTGTGAGGAAAAGAAGCATATTTTCCCTTTGAAAGCATCCCATGCTTTTGGTGAATTTGGTAGATAAGAGACTGGTAGCCAAACTACATATCTTTGAAGTTGGAAAGGCTGCATTAGCATGATGTGGATTCACAGAGTCATTAAAGCACAGAATTGGTGATTCAGTCTCTCAAGCCCATACCAGCTTTCTGTATAGAGATTCAGCCAGTCCCTATGCCCCACTGTATTACCTTGGCCCTGCAAATGTATTTCACTCAAGTGCACGTTGAGATAGCCAGAACTCATTGGCCATTGCAACTCTGCAGCAATTTTCTCAAACAATACAAAATCATTTAAATTCCTTCCTCATTGAATATTCCTTGCTAAATCAAAATGAGGATAGGTTGCGTTACTAATTAAGCCACTCAAATTGGAAAGAGAGAGCAAACCAGAATTCTGAGTTTGAGAAAGAAAATGAAATGGAAAAGCTTGAATTCGAAAGAGGGAAGAGAGAGAAAAAGTGAGGGAATTGCAAAAACTTGAATTAGTATTTCAAAGAGAAAGGGAAAAGCCCTTAATAGCAAAGAGAGGGGAAGCCGAAAAATCTGAACTAGCAGAAAAAGGCATTGATTCCGTGAACAGGAAGGCTTTAACTCCTGATTTCGATTTAGCAGGGAAGAGTCACTTGCTGCCTAAATTCAATGAGGAAAGAGTTGAAGTGTATTTTGTATGGTTGAATATTTGAGAAAATTGCTCCAAAGTTACAATGGCCAAGAGAAACTGCGACAATTTTATTGCCGTGTTTTGGTAGGGAAAATGTTAGAGATTTACTCAACCTTTTCAGATGAAAAGTCTGCAGATTATGATATGGTGAAGACTGCTGTGCTTAATATGTATGAATTAGTTTCAGAAGCTTGCAGGCAAAAGCTCAAAAATCTGAAGAGGCAGAATCAGACTTCTGTAGAATTTGCTACCCACTTCTCTCTTTGCTTTTCTCTAGCTTTTCAGGACTCTTTCAAACATAGAACATACAGTGCGGAAGGGGGCCATTCGGCCCATCGAGTCTGTACCGACCCACTTAAGCCCTCACTTCCACCCTATCCCCGTAACCCAATAACCCCTCCTCACCTTTTTGGTCACTAAGGACAATTTATCATGGCCAATCCACCTAACCTGCACGTCTTTGGACTGTGGGAGAAAACCAGAGCACCCGGAGGAAACCCATGCAGACACGGGGAGAACGTGTAGACTCTGCACAGACAGTGACCCAGCGGGGAATTGATCCTGGGACCCTGGCACTGTAAAGCCTCAGTGCTATCCACTTGTGCTACCGTGCTGTCCATGAACGTTATCTGCTCAGTCCTCACCATTTCTTTTTTTGAAAGTATTTTTATTCCAAATGTTCAACATTTGTACAATTTACAACAACAACAAAACCTACCCAACACATTAAACCCACCACCCACCCGTACCTCCCCCTCCCTCCTTCCCCCTCCCCACCCCTCCCTCAGCAGTCAACAGTAACCAACACTCCAAAATGCAAAATGAACAATCCCCAACTTTTGTAGAACCCATCACTCCCCCCCCCCCCCCCCTCCCCCTCCCCCCTTAGAGCAAATTTCACTTACTCTAGGGCTAAAAACTCCAGCAGGTCCCACGCCAGGCCGGGGCACAGGGTGGGGAAGCTGACCTCTGCCCAAATAAGACCCACCTATGAGCAATCAGTGAAGCAAAGGTAAAGCAATCTGTCCCTGCACCCGTCTGCAACTCCAGCTGGTCCAACACCCTGAATGTGGCTTCCAGGGGACCGGGCTCTACATCCACATGTAAGACTCCCGAAATAGTGCTGAAAACCACCCTCCAAAATCTTTTCAGCTTCAGGCAGGACCATGATTCGCATGGCCCCTCCCACATTGCTCAAAGGCATCTTCCACCCCTTCAAACAGCTGATTCATCCTTGACTTTGTCACGTGCTGCCTGTACAGCACCTTCAGCTGCATCAGCCCCAGCCTTGCACACAAAGTCGAGGCATTAATACTCTGCAGTACCTCGCACCACAATCTTTCCTCCAGCGCTGCCCCTAGCTCATCCGCGCATTTAGTCGTAACCCCCTCCATGGACACCTTATCCTCCTCCAAAATCCTCCCATAAATCGCCGAGAAAGCCTCTCCAACTTCTCCACTGACAGCACCCCCTCCAGCAATGATGAGCGGGCGCTATCGGGAAGGTCGGGAATACTTTCCTCACAAAGTCCCGCACCAGCATGTAGCATGAGCTCTCCCCCCCCCCCCACCATGCCAACCCAAACTTCTTATTCAGTTCCTCCAAGCTCGCAAACCGGCCTCCCAGATCCTTCATCTCCCTAATCCACTTCTCCTCAAATCCCTGGAACCTCGCATCCATGTTCCCTGGCTCAAACCTGTAATTTCCTCCAATCGACATCCCACCTGATACAGATCCCAACCTAAAATGCTTCCGAAACTGCCTCCAAATCTGAAGTGTGACCGTCACCACGAGACTCACTGAATACTTCCCTGGGGCTAACTGTTGCCAGCGCCTGCAACTCCGATCCCTTACATGAGCCTGCCTCCACCCTCACAGTCCCTGCCTCCCTAATCCATCCCGAACCTTCTCTGCATTCGCCGCCCAATAATAATACATCAGATTCAGAAGGCCCAACCTTCCCCCCACTCCCCTCACTGCTGTCCTCTTTGCAGTATCATGTTCCTTATCCTGGCCACCTTCCCCGCCCAGACAAACAAAGAGATCAGCCTATCCACCCCTTGAAAAACACCTTCGGCAAAAACAAAAATCACGGTAAAATATTCTTCACTTCTTGAACCCTGTCCATCAGCGACAGAGGTGGATTATCCCACTTCAACAAATCTGCGTTCATCCTCCCCACCAAGCTAGAGAAATTAAACTTCCAAAGACCTGCCCAATCCTGGACCACTTTCACCCCAAAAGCCGAAGGTGAGGCACTGCCAGATAAAATGGCAGCCCCCCGACTCCAACTCCTGCCCCTGGAGAGGAAACCACAAAGTACTTACTGTTCCCCAAATTCAGCTTATACCTAGAGAACATCCTAGTTCGTTGAAGCAAGGCCATTATGTCAGTCCTCACCATTATTTGTACAAGCTTTCTTTATTGCCGTTACGTTATATTCCCATACAGTTATTTGTTCTTGTCGCTTACCAACCTTATTCACGCTTTTTGGTGTTTACATAAATGTATTTGAAAAACCTATTTTGATGTTCCACACAGTCCCTTCGTCTGTTCGTACCTAATATGGTACTACTCCCATCTCTAGTACTATCCACCATACTTATTCCTTTATACATCTTACTCCTTGCTCTCTATTTCTACATGCTGGTGCTTATGCTTTCTCTAAGTTAAGTTTAAATCCACCCCACCACACCAATGGACCTCCCCATGACAACTTTGGTGCCAGTCCTGTTGAGGTGCAACATGTCCCTTATCAATAATGCCTCCCGCCTTAGAAATGGCCCCAATGCCCAAATAAACTGAAGACTACCCTGCTGTATCATGCCTCTAGCCATATATTGACCTTCCTATCTTCCTATTTCTACTCTTGCTAATATGTGACATAAGGAGTAATCCCGAGATTACTACCTCTGAGATCCTGCTTTTAAAATTCCTCCTTAACTCCTCAACGTCTGAGCAGAAGACCTCAATACCAATCCTGTCTATATCATTGATACCAACATGTACAACAACTTCTGGCTCACTCCCTATTCCCTGTTGAATATTCAGCACCCTGTCCACGATGGCCTCCCATAAGGGAGGCAACACACCATGCAGGATTCATAATGGTGATTACAGAAATGCTTTTCCTCTAACTCTGAAATCTTCTCTGACTACATTTCCACTCTTCGCTGTTCCCTCTTGTGCAGTCTCTTGCCCATTATTTTGGACTACACACCTTCAAGATGCCATCATTCTCTGCAGTTTCCAATGCTGAGTACCAGTTTGAAAGTAGCACATACCCTGAAGACTCCTGCACTTCCCACCTCTTCTTACTCTTCAGCACTTGAAATGTCATAGCATTCAGGAATGCAGACCAAGTCCTGGAAAATGAAATTAGAATAGCTAGGTGCATGATGGCCAACACAGACACGATTGACTGAGGGCTCTTTTTTGTGCTGTAAACTCTCTGACTCTTCCAAATGGTCACTGATCTGCTATTCCAAACTCTTATTGCCTGTGAGTTGACCATCTTCTGGAATGTGCAATCCAGGGAACTATCAACCTCCCCAATGCTCTGCACTAACTCGAGCTGGCCTTCAGGTTTGGAAATCCTGAGCTCAAGCTCAAATCAGCTAGAGATTATCCTGACAAACATGGTTTCCCCAAAACTCTAGGGGAGATAGTGGATTAGTGATAATGCCATTGGATTTGTAATCCAGAGATCCAAGGAAACTGCAGGGGATGGGCACAATTGAAATGTGGAGCTTGTTCAAAAAACAGCCACTGCGTGCCCTGGTAACATGGATTCAAATTCTACTCCAGCTGGTAGAATTTAAACTGTTAATTAATTCAATTGATTAATTAAAAACATTTGGAATTGAAAACTTGTCTCAGTAATGGTATCAAGAAATCATCATCGAATATCCTGAAAAAGATAATTTGTTTCATTAATGTCCTTAATGAAGGATATCTGCATCCTTATCTGGTCTGGCCTACATGTGCCCAAGAATCATAGCAATATGTCTGATCCTGAACTGTCCTTTGAAATGACTTAGGAAGCCTCTCAGGTGTACCAAACTGTTTAAGTGTCATGCGGTTCTCAAGTGCCCATCCACAAATCTAAAAAAACTCTATTTCCCCTTCTAGAATCTAGTTAGCACTTCATCAAACAATTGATTTACAATTAATGCCTCTAAACCTGCTTTAAATTCTTATTATTCATTTGCTTACTGTTCTACTCGTGCTCATGTGAACAATCTTTTCAGATTTTTAAACCTTGTTCCCTGACACTCTGCTCTGCTGCTCTGTTATCATCAATAAAGTAACAGGGTAGTTGTTATGGGGAACTTTAACTTTCCAACTATTGACAGGAAACCCTATAGTTCGAGTACTTTAGATGGGCCTGTTTTTGTCCAATGTGTGCAGGAGGGTTTCCTGACACAGTATGTAGATAGGCTAACAAGAGGCCAGGCCACATTGTATTTGGTACTGGGTAATGAACCAGGACAGGTGTTAGATTTGGAGGTAGGTGAGCAGTTTGGTGATAGTAACCACAATTCGGTTACGTTTACTTTAGTGATGGAAAGGGATATGTATATACAGCAGGGCAAGAGTTATATCTGGGGAAAGGCAATTATGATGCGGTGAGGCAAGACTCAGGATGCATAGGATGGGAAAAGAAACTGCAGGGGACGGGCACAATTGTGGAGCTTGTTCAAGGAAAAGCTACTGCGTGTCCTTGATAAGTATGTACCTGTCTGGCAGGGAGGAAGTGGTCGAGCGAGGGAACCGTGGTTTATTAAAGTAGTTGAATCACTTGTCAAGAGGAAGAAGGAGGCTTATGTAAAGATGAGACGTGAAGGTTCAGTTAGGGCGCTCAAGAGTTACAAGTTAGCTAGGAAGGACCTAAAGAGAGAGCGAAGAAGAGCCAGGAGGGGACATGAGAAGTCTTTGGCAGGTAGGATCAAGGATAACCCTGAAGCTTTCTATAGGTATGTCAGGAATAAAAGAATGACTAGGGTAAGAGTAGGGCCAGTCAAGGACAGTAGTGGGAAGTTGTGCGTGGAGTCCGAGGAGATAGGAGAGGTGCTAAATGAATATTTTCGTCAGTATTCACGCAGGAAAAAGACAATGTTGTCGAGGAGAATACTGAGATACAGGCTACTAGACTAGTAGGGCTTAAGGTTCATAAGGAGGAGGTGTTAGCAATTCTGGAAAGTGTGAAAATAGATAAGTCCCCTGGGCCGGATGGGATTTATCCTGGGATTCTCTGGGAAGCTATGGAGGACATTGTTGAGCTTTTGGTTTGATCTTTATGTCGTTATTGTCCACAGGAATAGTGCCAGAAGACTGGAGGATAGCAAATGTTGTCCCCTTGTTCAAGATGGGGAATAGAGGGCAACACGATGGCACAGTGGGTTAGCCCTGCTGCCTCACGGTGCTGAGGTCCCAGGTTCGATCCCGGCTCTGGGTCACTGCCCGTGTGGAGTTTGCACATTCTCCCCGTGCTCGCATGGGTTTTGTCCCCACAACCCAAAGATGTGCAGGCTAGGTGGATTGGCCATGCTAAATTGCCCCTTAATTGGAAAAAATGAATTGGGCACTCTAAATTTATTTTTTAAAAAAGGGGAGTAGAGACAACCCCGGTAACTTTTGACTAGTGAGCCTTCTGTTGTGGGCAAACTCTTGGAAAGGTTTATAAGAGATAGGATTTATAATCATCTAGAAAGGAATAATTTGATTAGGGATAGTCAACACGGTTTTGTGAAGGGTAGGTTGTGCCTCACAAACCTTATTGAGTTCTTTGAGAAGGTGACCAAACAGGTGGACGAGGGTAAAGCAGTTGATGTGGTGTATATGGATTTCAGTAAAGCGTTTGATAAAGTTCTCCACGGTAGGCTATTGCAGAAAATACGGAGGCATGGGATCAGAAATTCGATGGCTGTAAGAAGACATTTAAAAGTAAGTGGTGGTTGATGGGAAATGTTCAGCCTGGAGTTCAGTTACTAGTGGTGTACCACAAGGATCTGTTTTGGGGCCACTGCTGTTTGTCATTTTCATAAATGACTTGGAGGAGGGCGTAAAAGGATGGATGAGTAAATTTGCAGATGACACTAAAGTCGGTGGAGTTGCGGACAGTGCGGAAGGATGTTACAGGTTAAGCTGCAGAGCTGGGCTGAGAGGTGGCAAATGGAGTTTAATGCTGAAAAGTGTGAGGTGATTCATTTTGAAAGGAGTAACAGGAATACAGAGTACTGGGCTAATGGTAAGATTCTTGGTAGTGTGGATGAGCAGAGAGATCTCGGTGTCCATGTACATGGATCCCTGAAAGTTCCCGCCCAGGGTGATAGGGTTGTTCAGAAGGCGTACGGTGTGTTAGCTTTTATTGGTCGAGGGATTGAGTTTCGGAGCCATGAGGTCAAGTTGCAGCTGTACAAAACTCTGGTGTGGCCGCATTTGGAGTGATGCGTGCAGTTCTGGTCGCCGCATTCTTGGAAGGATGTGGAAGCATTGGAAAGGGTGCAGAGGAGATTTACCAGGATGTTGCCTGGTATGGAGGGAAGATCTCATGAGGAATGGCTGAGTGACTTAAGGCTGTTTTCTTTAGCGAGAAGAAGGTTAAGAGGTGACTTAATTGAGGCATACAAGACGATCAGAGGGTTAGATAGGGTGGACAGTGAGAGCCGTTTTCCTCAGATGGTGATGGCTAGCACGAGGGGACGTAGCTTTAAATTGAGGGGAGATAGATATAGGACAGATGTCAGAGGTAGGTTCTTTACTCAGAGAGTAGTAAGGGCGTGCCTGCAACAGTAGTGGACTCGCCAACATTAAGGGAATTTAAATGGTCATTGGATAAACATATGGATGATAAGGGAATAGTGTAGATGGACTTTAGAGTGGTTTCACAGGTCGGCACAACATCGAGGGCCGAAGGGCCTGTACTGCGCTGTAACGTTCTAAATCCACTTTCTTGCACAAATTTGAACTGTTCTGAATCTAGGAACTCAGACTCAGGTGTGATTTCTTTGCAGGCTAGGCAACAATACTCGCTCATGGGAGATACATTGGCTTTGAAGAGCATTAAGGGTTCCAAAAGTAATAAAAAAGTCAAATTTGAGGAGTCACTTTGTTTACAGATTAGATGTGATGATCATGCTCAAAGAGCTGAATGTTTGTAATGGAAGAAAGTTTGGAACTGTAAAAGGTTCGAGGTGACTTGACAAAACTGTAATAAAAATTATACCTTCCTATCTTTTAATTATGACACTGTTCTTTTAATGCAGTCATAATGTATAATAGGATAGAGTTTCCACCAGTTTGGCCTCACTTTAGCAGCTGAATCTAGGATACATTATTCTAACCAGTGCAAAAGTTTGGGAACCTTAAGTAAAGCACAAATCAAATTTCTGTGATCTGTTACGCTGGTATAAATATCAATTTACCCAAAGTCAACCCTGCCATAAAACTGGCCTTGTCACCAGAAGAGGATAATGCTTTTCTGCCAGTTGTACCTGCTTGAGGGGTCTTTTCAAAGTGTGCTCAGGTATAATAGGCACATAGGTGGTAGTCGGCACATTTTTACAGTTTCAACATATGGGCGGCATGGTGGCACAGTGGTTAGCACTGCTGCCTCAAGGCGCCAGGACCTGAGTTCACATCTTGCCTTGTCTGTGTGGAGTTTCTATGCTCTCCCCATGACTGTGTGTGTTTCCTCCAGGTGCACCAGTTTCCTCCCACAGTCCAAAGATGAGCAGGTTAGGTGGGGTCACGGGGACAGGGCAGAGGAGTGGGGGGCTGGGTGGAGTGCTCTTTTGGAGGATCGGTGCACACTCGATGGGCCAAATAGCTTCCTTCTGCACTGCAGGGGTTCTATGATTTAAAAATGTTCAATTTAATAAGAAACTATCCAGCTTGCACAAATGAAACTAGCTAGGGGCAAGTTTTTCAGATAGCCGGGTTTCCCACCCGACTACCTGAAGAGATGGCAGGGACTGCATCACCATCGATTTTAGCAGCCCTAAAGGCATTTTATGCTCCGAGGTATAATAATTAGTTATAGATGGGACATCTGCCCCTCACTGATGACTCAGATTGGAAGGCAGCTCTGTAGTTCTAGCACATCTTTCTTCCCCGCTTCCTGTTCGAGGCCTAAGCAAGGCTTCAGAATTCCCAGAAGCGTCTGAACTCCTCCCCTCAATTGCGGCTAGGTCCAGGGATAGGCAAAAGGGCAGTAGGATGGCCACTTAGGACATTCTACTGACGTTAAAAGTTGAAGTATAGATTAAGTGATTTTCAATGATTAAAATTTTACTTGCGGGTGGAGGACTGGATACAACTAAAATGTTTATTTTTGTTTTAAACTTATTTGCTATTGTATTAATACAACTACACCAGGTTACCATTCCTAGACAGGTCAATAATTATTTCTTAATGCAAAGAAAAACATACAAATGCATTCTATTAATGCTGTCCAATTGCACTGTAATATAAGTGGCAGTTTGGGTGGAAATCTGCACTATAACTTCACTTTAGGAAAACAGAGCAATTCACATCCAGTTTCCCAGTTGCATTCAATGCATAACCAACTCCAAAGAGTTCAAAATGCCACCTGCAATGACCCAGCCTGTACTGAAATGTACTGTGTAGACTGTGTTGCAAGATTATGCTTCATAAGTCTTACGTTTTGGAACATAACTTTACATTTTCGGAATCAAAGTGTTAAATGTAACAACAATAGAAATAGCTGGTTCCAAAACTGGAATGCATCTCAAGTGAAAACAATTTATAGAAGCTTGGAGTTCATTACAGTTAAAAGGTCATTTGTGTTTTTCTTACACGGTCAAAAGTTGAGATGCAAAAAGCAAAGTGGTCTTCTACCTTAGTTTAATGGAGCAAGAAAGTATACCCTGCCTTCAATACAATATCTAAATTATTTATATAAATTGCAAGATGAAGAGGTTAAATGCAGTTGGTAAACAGACGAGTTCCTTGAGATGAATCACATTCTGGAAAAAGGGTCATAAGATCCATCACGAATATAAATTATTCATAATTTCATAACTGGGTTAAAGTTTCAAAGAATTGTGCTGCATGTAGAATAATCAAGTTTAAATTTCTGTTTGAAAACATCCCAATATATGCCACTTTGTCATGAAGATGGGCTGTGGGGGTTAACACTTCCATTTTCTAAATTATCTGGGTGTTTGCTCACAAAAAGAAGACAAAAGGAGCCTTATGTAGACGGCAGCATGTCCAAGGCCTGGGACACTCTGTGCAGGCGCTGGCCGAGACCCAGAACAGGGTTGCCATCCCACAGGCAACCATGTGCCAGAGCCACCTGGACATCGCAGCGGCACTTCTGAGCTTGGCCCAGTCACAGCAGGCCGTGGCTCGGAATGTCGACGGCATTGCCCAGGCACTTGCTGTTGTGGTGCAAACTCAGAGGGAAGTGGCTCAGTCCCAGAGGGAGATGGCACAGTCACTGGCGGATGTGACACAGACCCAGAAGGTGGTGGCCCAGTCACAGCATGATGTGATGCAATCCCAGACGGAGATGGTCCACTCTCTGTGCTCCATGGCCACAAGCATGTGGACCCCAGGAGCCTCCCTTGAAACCTGGGGAGGATCCGCAGACAGACCAGCATTACACCTTCTCTTGCTAACAGGCACCAGGACAGCTACAAGCATGTTGATGGGGATTAGTTCATCGGCTCAGATAATAATGCACTGATGGGAGGCACAGAACATTAATAAGAGGAGCTGGCAGAGGTAGAGACTGTCCAGGATGTCCAAGATTGCTGGAGACCAGGATGATGCTGAGTCTGAGACAGATAATGAACCTCTGCCGTCCATCAGGTGACAGATTCTGGATGTCCAGTGGGACATGCAGGAAGATCTCGTGGGGTTCTCTGAGGGTTTGTGTACCATTGTCTCTGTTATGGAGGTGTCCATGAGAAGCTTCAGCACTGCATTTGGCCTGAACACCCATCGTACAGCCTCCTCCAATGAGGGAGTGGCGAATCTCATGGGGAGGTAGCTCAACAAATAGAATCCTGGCTTCCTGGAGTTGCACTTGGACCTGCAAGCCCTAATACTGGCAATCATTTCAGGAGGACACTGCTAGTGTGAGAGATGCATGAGGCACCCCATTTCTCTGCTAGGTTCCATTCCATCAATGGTGAGCAGGGAACATAGGAATTAGGAGCAGAAGTCAGCAATTCGGCCCTTCGAATCTGCTCTGCGATTCAATTAGATCATGGCTGATCTCTTCTTGGGTCTCCAATCCACCTCCCTGCCTTTTCCCAATATCCCTTTAACCCACTTATTAAATCAAAAATATATCTATCTCCTTCTTGACACTATTTAATGATTCATGTTCCACCGCATTATGGTGCAGCGAGTTCCACAAATTCACCACCCTCTGCGAGAGGTCGTTCCTCCCCAACTCAAATTTAAATCTACCACCTCTGAACCTATATCTGTAACATCTCATTTTAGATTGCCCCACAAGGAGAAACATTTGGTCTATCTTTACTTTATCAATCTCTCTTTGTGTTTGATGTACCTCGATTAGATGCCCTCTCATTCTTCTAAACTTCAGCGGGTGTAAGCCCAAACTGTTCAATCTCTCCTCATATGTCAACCCGGAATCAATCTGGTGACCAAAGGGAGGTCCAGACATACCTCATGCTGGTGGACAATCTGCCTGTTGTCTTTTTTTTTTTATAAATGTTTTTATTCAGTTTTCATATTTTATATTGAACAAATTACAAATTGTTAGGAGAGAGAAAAAAAAACAAACACGCAAAAATTAACATACATATTTACAGGTAAACATCTTCGTAGTAGTAACTGCGCCCCCCCCCCCCCCCCCCAACATGTTTATTTAGTTTGGTTTTGGGCCTTAGCTAGCCATCGAACCCCCGTAACGAACCTGTAGCCCCCCCCCCCCCTCCCGCTACCTTCCCCCAACTATTCTTCCTCTTGTACATTGGCCACAAATAGGTCCCGGAACAGTTGCATGAATGGCTCCCACGTTCTGTGGAAGCCGTCGTCCGACCCTCGGATGGCAAATTTGATTTTCTCCATTTGGAGAGATTCCGAGAGGTCGGACAGCCAGTCCGCAGCTCTGGGCGGTGCTGCTGACCGCCAGCCAAACAGGATTCTACGGCGGGCGATCAGGGAGGCAAAGGCAAGGGCGTCCGCCCTCCTCCCTAGGAATAGATCTGGCTGTTCTGAAACCCCGAAGACCGCCACTATCGGGCATGGCTCCACCCTCACTCCCACCACTTTGGACATAACCTCGAAGAAGGCTGTCCAGTACTCCACGAGTCTGGGGCAAGACCAGAACATGTGGGCGTGGTTGGCCGGGCCTCTTTGGCACCGTTCACATCTGTCTTCCACCTCCGGGAAGAACCTACTCATACGGGTTCTTGTTAAGTGGGCTCTATGTACCACTTTTAGTTGCGTCAGGCTGAGCCTTGCGCACGTGGAGGTGGAGTTGACCCTATGCAGTGCTTCGCTCCAGAGTCCCCACCCGATCTCCATCCCCAGGTCGTCCTCCCATTTCCTCCTTGTTGCGTCCAGTACGGTGTCGTCCCTATCTACCAGTCGGTCATACATGTCACTACAGTTCCCTTTCTCTAGGATACTAGCGTCCAGTAGGTCTTCCAGTAGTGTCTGTCGTGGCGGTTGTGGGTACGTCCTTGTCTCCTTTCGTAGGAAGTTTTTGAGCTGCAGGTACCGTAGCTCGTTCCCCCCAGCTAGCTGAAATTTCTCTGTCAGTTCGTCCAGTGTTGCGATCCTGTCGTCCGTGTATAGGTCCCTGACTGTCAGTGTCCCCCCCGTCCTGCCTCCACCTTTTGAAGGTGGCGTCGGTCAGTGCTGGTTTGAACCTATGGTTGTTGCAGATGGGAGCCCTGTTCGACATTTTGGTCAGGCCAAGTTGCTGCCGCAGTTGGTTCCAGGATTGGAGGGTGGCTGTCACCACTGGGCTGCTGGAGTGTTTTTTGGGTGGGGATGGGAGTGCTGCCGTGGCGAGGGCCCGGAGGGAGGTTCCCATGCAGGAGGCCTCCTCCGCACGCACCCACTCAGCTTCTGGCTCCTGGATCCATCCCCTTACTCGCTCGGCTGTTGCTGCCCAGTGGTAGAATTGTAGATTCGGGAGGGCTAACCCTCCCCTGGTTTTTGTTTTTTGTAAGACCTTCTTTGGGATCCTAGCATTTTTACCCCATCTGCCTGTTGTCTTCATGAGCTCCTCTCATGGCGCTCCAGATGAGGGCAGAAGCTCCTTCCCCACTCTGCCAGTGACTGTGGCATCTGATGAGGCCATGGTGACTGTGGACTGCTTAGTCATTGTCACTGGTGGCACCCTCCCAGGTGAAACCTGCTCAGGCCCTGCCGGCCAAAGGATGACTGCCAAGGTCATCAAGGTCGACACAAAAGTAGAGTCCGCATTCTGACTCTAATTGCTCTGCCAGTGAAGAGGTAAGGAAGCATCAAAGTGCTGCATTAGCAAGCATAAGTTCAAGGCACTGTCAGCACAGGAAGGGATTTTCACGGGTGGCATTCTTTCGTTTCATTTGTGTTATGTATTGTTTTTGTGTGACAGTAGCGCCAAAATTATGTTATGCCCCTTTTTTGCAACTCTGGAAATGTATAAATTTAGATTTGTTCAATGCCTTGAGTGTAAATGTTTTCTATAAGTGCAGGGCACATCACTGCCTCATGATAGATAGTAGGAGAAAAAACCTTTTAACAGAGGTCATGAAGTGGCATTGGGGTTATGGAATTGCCTCCTCAAAAATGTGCACCTTTGCCATGAGATAGATACCATATCTTGGCAGCCTGGCTGAAGATTCATTGACTCAAGGCCTCCATGGTGTCCCTAACTCGCTGAAGGTTCTTCAAGTCTACTTCAATGTTCTTACTCTGTGCCTGCCTGGACTTCACATTAGATTCATCAATAGAGTCATCCTCTGAGGCCTGTGGAGCTGCCTCATAATTGTCATTCTCCAATGGACCCCTGATCGGTCCAGGCAGCAGAATCTCATCTTCAGCAGTCCAATGATCATCTCAACCACTGCACTTGTGGAGACATAACTACTATTATACCCCTCTTCTGCTTCTGTCCTTGGGTGCTGGAGTGGCATAATGAGCCACCTTTACAAGGGATATCCTTTGTCACCCAGAAGTCAACCATCAACCGAGCCGAAGCCACAAACAGTCTTGGTACCCAGGAGTGCCCACAGGATGTAGGCATCAGCAATTACTGTGAAGCCTCTGATTCACTCAGCCTTGCTGCGTTGTCTGTCCGGTAATTAATGAATGTCATAACCCATCTGAGGTGACCAGTTTGATGCAGCTGTGGCAGCCTATTGCAGCACTGACCCCTGGAAAGATCTGGATGCAAAAGTATTGAGGGCTACTGTGACTTTCAAAGCCAGTGGCACTGGGTGCCCACCCACACAGTTGGAGGTGATCTCTAGCTCAATCATCTGGCATATCGATGTCATGGTTGTAATGTTCTTCGATTGGGCTGATATGAACAAAGAACTTTTGACTTTGTTTTATAAACAAAGCTATTTATTACTAACACTACATTAACGAATAACTAAGATGTCTAAGATGAATACAGTTGGGAATAACATCTATCACTAATTTACACTAAGATACAACAGAGCTACTTCTAACTGCGGCTGCTAACAACTCCTGACAAACACCTTCTAACCCAGCACATGGTACGCCCCCGGTCCTGGAACTTCGTACTTGCCCCATCTGCTGGTCGGATGGTAGAACTACAACAATAAAGCATGTAACTTATAATGCACATGCTGATCATAGAATTTACAGGGAAGATGAACTACTCTTATGACATACACAATGATAGTCTACCTATCATCACAATGGTGTCCTGAGAGAGGTGAAGCCTCCTGCGGCACTGGACCTCGGGGGGGCATGTTGAGATAGCTGGATCGCTACTTGTACACTCAGGCAGCAGGATACAGGCTGCAATACTGTCCTTCCTGGTCCTGCAGCCCTGTTTCTGTGCCTCCCCTCCCACAGACCTCTCTCTGGGATACTGCCTGCAGACACCTGGCCTTGTCTGACTTCAGTCCCTCTCTTCCTCTTCAGAGGAGGACTCCCAGCAGAGTACACAATGCCCATGCTGAAATGCTTTTGGCACTGTCCCATGAACTGAATGGTGCATTCAGCAGAAATCCTCGAAGAGAGTTAACAAAACAAAAGAGTTTGAGTTGACAACATAAAGAGTCCTCAAAACAAAGTTAATAAAGCAAATACTTCAGCAGAAACCACAGGAAAAGGGATGAAATTTCAGCAATAAAGCAGCAGCAAACTCTCAACACTGAACAACTCACACAGCCAATGCTCTTGTTGCGTTTTATCCTGCTCTTGGATTAGGAACTTTAAAAAAATGTATTGGCCGCCTGCTCATAAGGTGAGCACTAAATTGTGCCGGCATGTAAAATTGGATAAATTGGATTGCTATTGGGCTTAATTGACGATTAATTGTTGGTGGGCGTACTTCTGACTCCTGCACATGTCTGCCAATCGTGATGTTGTGCACAAGCAGGAAAACCTCAGAACTTGTGCCCAATATCTTATCACACTATTTTACACAATTGCAGGTCAGACGCATGCCTGCTTATACCACATCAAATTCTGGCCCAAGCAAATTGATTAAAAGATGACAAGCAATGCAAATGAAAATGAAAAAAAAGAAAATCGCTTATTGTCACAAGTAGGCTTCAATGAAGTTCAATGAAGTTACTGTGAAAAGCCCCTAGTCGCCACATTCCGGCGCCTGTTCGGGGAGGCTGGTACGGGAATTGAACCGTGCTGCTGGCCTGCCTTGGTCTGCTTTAAAAGCCAGCGATTTAGCCCAGTGTGCTAAACCAGCCCCAAATACGTAATAACATATACTGGCCAATCACCAGCAGTACTGCACATCCTGAACTACGGAATATTATCTTTCTCTCTCTTCTCTGACCCTTGTTTTACGTTTTTGTTTCTCTTCTGCTTCTGTCTTTTTCTTTTCTTTTGATTCGCTCTCACCAACGTGTTTTTCTTGTTTCTCTGTCCTCATCTACATTCTCTTTATGCCTTCATTTGGAGAGTGGGAGTGGAGGGAGTTGTGGTGATAGGTGGCATCATAGTATCTGGCAGAGAAGGGAGCCACCTCGTTTCCAGACTGCATTTAGTGTTGGGGTTATGGGCAAGATGTAGCCCAATGAACTCTGTTTCTACCCGCTTTGCAATTTTTTGCTTTGACTGTGACTTTTATCACTTTTCCATTCAATTCCAAGAAGTTATCTCATACATTTCAGCTCCTCAGCTCCTGTAATCTGTGTTCTTTAATGTTCGCAGAATTGCACTTCATTCTTTGATAACTATATAAATGCATTTGCTTTGCACCAACACTACAACTATAGGAACCGATAATTCATTTCTTGAAAAATGGCTACCACTTAGAAAGAATGATTCCTGTCTTTGCCTCAAATGAGATAATAATGCTCCCTAATGAACATAATTTACATTCTTTTGAGGCCCTTCTAGTGCACAGTGCATGACATGCTGGGAGTTCCATGGGCAGAAAGCCAGCAGGGCTGTACAGTGGCACAGTGGTTAGCACTGCTGCCTCACAGCACCAGGGACCTGGGTCCAATTCCAGCCTTGGGTTGTTGTCTGCGTGGAGTTTGCAAGTTTTCCCAGTGTCTGAGTGGGTTTCCGCCCGGTGCTCCGGTTTCCTCCCAGTCCAAAGTCCAGGGATGTGCACGTTAGGTAATTTGTCCATGGTAAAATTGCTCTTTAGTATCCAGGGATGTGCAGATTAGGTGGGTTACGGAATAGGGCAGGGGAGTGGGCCTCGGTAGGGTGCTCTTTCGGAGGGTCAGTGCAGACTCGGTGGGCTAAATGGCCTTCTTCTGCACTGGAGCGATTCTATGATTCAATGTCACATGTTAGCAGGGAGTAAAATACTTCAGGCTGCTTATAAAAATGTCAGTATTATTGTTTGTGCCAAATGAGGATATTTAGAAGAATGTCACTATGAAAAACGAAAATGGGACAAATAAAGGGTGGTCATGTAAGAAAGATAAGGAGTCATTGTAACTTCTAAGTAAAAACTACAAATGATCCTGATCAGTAAACTAACTGTTTTTGTCAACCACCTAGAATATAACTACTGACAAATCAACGGTATTGAATGATAATCAGAACTTCACAATACTATCGCTTTTGTAACAAAGAAAACTTCATACGCACCTCAACGGCAGCGCAGGACTTGATTGGGTACAAGTAGATGTTAGCGAGTGTTATTGGTTCACTGTCATAATACATTAATTTGGAAGTTGTAGAGTTTTTGTTCAACTCTGATTGATTATCGGAAGAATTCTGATAGAGAGGATCCTCAGTCCTGGCAGAATTATGTGCTATAGCAATTTCTGAAGCCATCTTCTTTGCTTTTCCATCTGGGAGATTCTCTGCCCACGATTCATCACTTTCTTTCATTGTTCCACACTGTGTTAGTTTAGATAGGATGCCGTTGTCAAAGCAAACTGGTTGCTTAACGAAACAATTTATAATAAACTTTAAAAATGTCTGTGCATCATCAAACGTGGACATGTAGCCAAAGGATATTCGTACTGACCCAGTGGGCCGGCCATCAATTAGATCCAAAGAATCTCCACAGACATGTCCTGCCTGTTGGAAAAATTATAAACTTTAGTATTCTGCACAACAATCTTCTTCAGCCACTGTTCTTTCCAGAGTTCAACTTATAATGGGGATTGGGTCACGCATTTTGTTTTTCTAATATAATGCATTCTGTGTGGCATTACATTTCAACTGAGCCTCAGTGGTAGCATGGTCCCGTTCGAGTCTAAAGGTTCTGGGTTCAAGTCCTACACAAGGATCTGGAGCACATAAGCAAGACTGACACTCCAGTGCAGCATTGAGGGAGTATTGACACATGGATCAGTGCAATTCTGAGTTAAATACCACCATTGCGCTTAACCCCGTTTTCCTGTAACAAAACAATTTCCTGTGGCAGTATAACTGGGGAATGAGGATCAAGGGCACGATTTAAGCAAACGGGAATGATGTCTAAAAGTGAGCGTCGGGGGACTCAGCGCTATCTAACCTGACTCTGGGACTTCAGCAGGGAAAGCGCGGCCGAGCCAGCACTTAGTCCCATTTTCTACACTGAGGAGCCCCGCTCGCCGAAACTCTTCAGTGTTGGCGTGATTGGGACGCCATATAAAAATGGCGTTCCGATCGCCTGAGCCCCCGTTGCGACCCCCAAACCCCTCTCAAGCCCCAACTCAATGTGAGGGGCTCCCCAGTCCCCTCTCACCCGCTCACCCATGCAGGGCACCCCTGTGCAATCACCGCCATGCAAAAAATGCCAACTGTGCTCCTTGCAAGTGCCAGCCTGGCACCTTGGCAGTGTTAGGCTGGCACCCAGGTGGAACTGTCAGGCTGCCCAGGTGGCACCAGAAGTGCCAAGGTGCCACCCTGACCAGATTGCATGCACCTGGGAGCCTCCAATCCTCTGGGAGACCCCCATGAATGCCATTCCATCTGGTCCCCGTTTGTGGAGACCAGTATTGAACGTCGCTTGCCCAAGGTCTCTAAAGCGAAGGGGATAGATCCCCACACCTTGATTACCTCATGAAACTGCATATTGAAGTGAGACTAGCTCTCCTGCTCTAATATGAAGATTTGCCAAAAAGTGATCCCTCCCACAATGGGCAGGCATCACATCGCAATGTCTCAGGAGATCACATTAGATCTTGCAAGGCGCGTCAAGCTGGGTAGATCCTGGGATAGACACGGACATTGAAACGTTGTCGAAACAATGTAGATGGTGCCAGGAGCTCCCTCCTGCAGCTCCATTTCACCCATAGGAGTGACCATGGTCCCAACTCCACGTTTCATGGACCTTTCCAAGGAGCCATGTATTTACTTATCGTGGATGCCTATTCGAAGTTGATGGATGTCCATCGCAGGGCCATGATGACATTGCGAGCCACTACTGAGGAGGTCCGTTAAACTTTCAGTATCCACAGGCTTCCCGAGGTGTTAGTGTTGGACAATGGCACAGCTTTCACGAGTGCGGAATTAGCCAATTTCCTGAAGCTAAACAGGGTCCGCTGTGCATGGACCATGCCTTACCACTTGTCATCTAACGGATTGGCCGAATGAGCGGTACAGACATTTAATATGTGAATGCGAAAACAGACCTCCGATTCCCCGGAGAAACGTCTGGTTCGTTTCCTCTTCTATTTCCAAACAATGCCACACGGCACTACTGGGGTGGCTCCCTCCGAGTTGTTAATGGGTTGTCAGCTGCGCATGCGGTTGAGCCTTGCCATGCAGGTCATTGGGGAAAAGATCAATGATCGGCAGGAACACTCCGAAGCACGGCGACCCAGACCTATCAGGGAATTTTCCACATGCGACGTGTTCTATGTCCGGAATTTTTGCCGACGGGGTGTTGTGGATTCCAGGGGCAGTTGGAAAGCAATCGGGGCTGGTCTCATATTCCTTGAGTACTGAGAAGACAATCGAATAGGCACGTGACCACCTCTGCAGTCTTCAAGGGCAAATCAAAGCCTGGTGTTACCCCTTCCTCCAAAGCAGCCACCTTTGATACCTAGTGAGGCAGATTAGCCCCTTGACCTGGAAGTGCAGGAGGTTAATTCATCCAACCCCGAATCGGACATGGAGACTTTGCCAACGACGGTCGAAACGGATCCGGTGGCGGCCGCCAGCCTGAGTACGGTGGAACCACCCAGGCGTTTGGCCCGCAAACGCTGCTCTCAGGTTTATTACACCTCGCCGGGTCAGGGAAGTGGACATCAGAGAGACAGCCTAGGGCAAAGCGGGTGAAGGATCTTCCCCCTCCTGTCGTTGGGATGGATGACATGTCAGACTTGGAGGAGGAGGGGTGTATAACCCATCCAGAGGCCACGGGGTCTGCAACATAAGAGCCCCTGTGGCCTCACCTGAATATGATTTGCCCAGATGAGGGGGCGGAGCTACACCCAGAAGCCAAGGGCACCATGGGACATAAATATCCTGGCCCAAGGGTGGACCAGATGCAGGAGACTCTTCGGGGAGTAGGAGTTGTATTATAGAGTTGTAATATAGTAGGTAAAATAAGTGTTAAGTTTTCTTACAGTCATTGCTTCCGCCTAGTCATTCGCCTGGGACTTTACACTGATGTTCAGGTAGAACATAGAACAGTACAGCACAGAACAGGCCCTTCAGCCCTCGATGTTGTGCCGAGCAATGATCACCCTACTTAAACCCACGTAACCCGTATACCCGTAACCCAACAATCCCCCCATTAACCTTACACTACGGGCAATTTAGCATGGCCAATCCACCTAACCCGCACATCTTTGGACTGTGGGAGGAAACCGGAGCACCCGGAGGAAACCCACGCACACACGGGGAGGACGTGCAGACTCCACACAGACAGTGACCCAGCCGGGAATCGAACCTGGGACCCTGGAGCTGTGAAGCATTGATGCTAACCACCATGCTACCGTGAGGCCCCCTGTGGGGGCACCCCCGGGGTCTGATCGTCCCGCACCCCCCCCAGGACCCCGGGGGCCCGCTCGCGCCGCCGATCCCGCCGGCACAGAGGTGGTTCAAACCACGGCGGCGGGAGAAGGCCTCTCAGCGGTGGGACTTCGGCCCACGTGAGGTATTATAGTTTACCAGGATAATACAACTCTCAATGTCTCTTATATGGTGGCATCATAAAGCAAGAGGTCAGAGAAGTATTAACTTAAGATGCTCAGATTTGAATGAGCTAAATTAGAATTGCTTAAAAATAATCACTATTTCCAGCCCATATTGCAAAGACATTTTAGTTTAATTTTCATGAAAGGTTTCTCTGAAGTCTCTGGTTTCTGGGGCAAAATTCTCCCCTACCCGGCGGGGTGGGGGGTCCCGGCATAGCGGAGTGGCGCTAACCACACCCCCGCACCTTTCGGGGCCAAGCCCTCACATTGAGGGGCTAGGCCCGCGCCGGAGCGGTTGGCACCACACCGACTGGCGCCAAAACCGGCAACAACGGCCTTTGACACCCTCCACCCGGCGCCGGGGCTGGCTGAAAGGCCTTCGCCGGTTCGCGCATGTGCCGGTGCACCAGCTGCCGCTGACGTCACCACCGGCGCATGCACTTTGAGGGATTCTCTTCTGCCTCCGCCATGGTGGAGGCCGTGGCGGCGGCGGAAGAAAAAGAGTGCCCCCACAGCACTGGCCCGCCCGCCGATCGGTGGGCCCCAATCGCGGGCCTGGCCACTGTGGGGGCACCCCCGGGGTCTGATCGTCCCGCACCCCCCCCAGGACCCCGGGGGCCCGCTCGCGCCGCCGATCCCGCCGGCACAGAGGTGGTTCAAACCACGGCGGCGGGAGAAGGCCTCTCAGCGGTGGGACTTCGGCCCATCCGGGCCGGAGAATAACGGCAGCACAGAAACCCATAGCCTCCCGCCGGCCCCCGCCATTCTCCGAGGCGGGCGGCGGGATTGGCGGCACGGCAACTTTTTGCGGGTGGGAGAATTCTGGACATGGCAGGGGCGGGATTTTCGGCGGTCCCGGGTGATTCTCCGAACATGATCTCAGTCTTGCCTGAAAATCAAGTAGGTCTGGTTTGGTAGAATTATACTCTTCCTGCTAGAGGATTAATTATGACTATCGTCTGTTGTAATGAGATGAAGAGCAACACAAACCTCTATCCGGTGCTACAATTAGAATTATCTTTCTGAATCAACATCAAAACATAGAGAGAAAATATAGTCAGTACTAACCTTTAGGTTCTTTTTAACATCTTCATCACTGATTCCGAGGTGTTGCTGACAGCCTCCAGTGTTACAAAAGCAGCCAGTGCGAAGATGGATGTTGTACAAATTTGCCAGTTTGTCTACCTGTAGCAGTAAAGAGTGATAGTGTTTTCATAAATCACATTATCAGCTAGGCTGCAAGTGAACTTTCAGATGGGCCTGCATTTTTCACTTTCGGCATTTTTTATTACGAGCGACATGAAGACAAATACGAATGGAAATGGGGAATCTAGTTTTTAATTAATGTAATGTTATGTGCACATCACAACAAACATGGGGGCTTCTGCAGGAAAATTCCAGGCAAATGCAATTTAGACAGATGGTGGGGCAGTGGAGTTGGGGTGTGGGTGGCAGTGGCAGAAGGGACAATCAAACCTTTGTGAGGATTGTGAGCTTTACACAGGCTTTGCCAGATTAAAGGGGGAGAGAGCTAAGGGACAGAGGGAAAAAACAAAGAGAATAAAGACACAAAAAAGGCAGACACGAGTCTTCAGGAAAGTAATCAAACAGCCCAGCATCTCACCGTATTTGATAACTGCTGAAATGGGCCTCAGTGCCACTTCACAGCACTGTACCAAAGATCAGCATAATAAAATGTCTGCACATTATTGGAGTCAACATTCTGGCCATCACTAATGATTACTGTCACTTAATGTACCGAATATATATTGCAGGGGTATCCCCATAGCATATGCCACAGCTCAGTATCTAGCTCTCTGATAGCCCAGACTCATGTTACTTGTCAGGTAATGTAGCTGGGTCTACAGCCATATTCTATGCCATCTTCGTGGGTGCAGATAAATAGGGTCCGCTGCAGCTTAATAGCCTGAAATACATTTCCATGCAGTGCCACTGAAAATAAGACATACTAATAACTTTCTAAAGGAAAGTGGCATAGTGTAAAATAAATTAAATGTAAGATCATTCAGCAAGTCAAATTTAGGCATCATTTAACACCAAAGCATAGACTGGTAGTAAAGACTATTCTTTTATGTGAGTTAAAGTGAGGCATTGATGTCCTTGATAAATATAATTGCCAGGAAATCAACCCCCCAGTATTCATACAGCATATAAGCATCTTTAAAAATTTATATGGGTTGATCACTGAGAGTCCAGTACTTCAAACGTTTTGAAAAGGTTCCAGGAAGATGAGTTAGGGTTAAAGAACTAAACAGCTTGAGCTGATAGAACATAGAAAAGTACAGCACAGAACAGGCCCTTCGTCCCTCGATGTTGTGCCGAGCAATGATCACCCTACTCAAACCCACGTATCCACCCTATACCCGTAACCCAACAACCCCCCCCCCCCCCCCTTAACCTTACTTTTTTAGGACACTACGGGCAATTTAGCATGGCCAATCCACCTAACCCGCACATCTTTGGACTGTGGGAGGAAACCGGAGCACCCGGAGGAAACCCACGCACACACGGGGAGGACGTGCAGACTCCGCACAGACAGTGACCCAGCCGGGAATCGAACCTGGGACCCTGGAGCTGTGAAGCATTTATGCTAACCACCATGCTACCGTGCTGCCCACAAGAGCTACAAAAATGTCAGGCAGTGAGCACCTCCAACAAGAGACAATCTAACATTTCCATTCACTGAATCCCCCATTATCAACATCCTACCATTGACCAGAAACTGAACTGAAGCAGCCATGTAAACACTGTGGCTCCAAAAGCAAGTCAGACGTTGGGCATTCTGGGTGAGTAATTCACCCCTAATTCCTCAACGCCTGTCCACCTATAAGGCAAAAGTCAGGAGAGTGAAGCAATACTCTCCACTTGCCTGGATGAGTGTCGCACCAATAACACTCAAGAAGCTTCAAACCATACAGGAAAATACAGCCCACTTGACTGGCATCCCATCCACCACTTTAATCATTCACTCCTTCCACCATCGACCAACAGGGCAGCAATGTATACCATCTTTAAGGTGCACTACAGCAACACAAAAAGTTCCCATCAACAACTTCTTCCAACTAAAAACACAAGGGCCGCAGATCCGTGGGAACACCATCACCCTCAAGCTGGGTGGCACGGTGGCACAATGGTTAGCTGCCTGGACTCGGGTTCAATTCCAACCTTGGCTGACTGTAGAGCTTGCACTTTCTCCTCATGTGTCTGCGAGGGTTTCCTCTGGTTTCTTCCACAATCCAAAGATGTGCATGTTAGGTGGATTAGCCATGCTAAATTGTCCCTTAGTATTCAAAAGGTTAGGTGGGGCTACTGGGTTACAGGGATAGGGTGTGTGAGTGGACCTAGGTAGAGTGCTCTTTCAGAGGGTTGGTGCAGACTCAATGGGCAGAATGGCCTCCATCTGCACTGCGATAATTCTGTTCTAGGATTCTAAGTTCCCCTCCAAGTCATCCTGACTTGAAATATTGCCATTCCTTCATTGTCACTAGGTCACAGGGCAATTTAGCATGGCCAATCCACCTAACCTGTACATCTTTGGACTGTGAGAGGAACCGAGAGCACCCGGAGGAAACTCACGCAGACGCAGGGAGGGCAGCAAGGTAGCATAGTGGTTAGCACAGCTGCTTCACAGCTCCACGGTCCCAGGTTCGATTCCTGGCTTGAGTCACTGTCTGTGCGGAGTCTGCATGTTCTCACCGTGTTTGCGTGGGTTTCCTCCGGGTGCTCCGATTCCTCCCCCAGTCCAAAAATGTGCAGGTTAGATGGATTGGCTATGCTAAATTGCCCTTAGTGTCCAAAAAAGGTTAGATGGGGTCACGGGGATTTGGTGGAAGTGTGGGGATAGGGTGGAGGTATGGGCTTACGTAGGGTGCTCTTTCAAAGGGACGAATGGCCTCCTTCTGCACTGTAAATTCTATGAAATTTATGAAGTGCAAATTCCACACAGACAGTCATCCGAGGCCAAAATTGAACCCAGGTCCATGGTGCTGTGTGGCAGCAGTGCTAACCACTGTGGTACCGTGCCACCTAGGGTGGAAAGTCTAGTATCCAGACTCATGAGTGAGCCTGCACTGCTATTTGTCACTGAGAGGTTATCCTCGATTATTCACTTAACACACAAAACAAAAAGATTTATGATGTAACAAACCAAAAGTAGTTAATAATTTAAATGAAAGCAGAAAGTGTTGTGAAAACACAGCAGGTCTGGTAGAATCTGTGGACAGAGAAGCACAGTTAGTTGGAACTTTCCAGCCGTTCATGCCGATGGGATCTTCTGGTCCTGCCAACAGTGCACCAGCCGCGGGTTCAGCGGTGGTAAGCGGTACATTCAACCATAAACCCCATTGACCAGAAGATCCCACTGCAGGCCAATAGAGAACTGCCTCCGTCAAACCTGTGGTGGGTTGCATGAATAATCCTGCCCAATGTTTCGAGTCCAATATGACTTCTTCGGAACTTTTGTTTTAATCATTAGTGTTTGTCCCGTAACAGCCTCCCCGAACAGGCGCCGGAATGTGGCGACTAGGGGCTTTTCACAGTAACTTCATTTGAAGCCTACTCGTGACAATAAGCGATTTTCATTTCATTTCATTTTCATTTTATGACACTTTTTCTTAATGGGATAGCATTGTCAATTTGGAGGAGTATATGCAAAATCTCTGCTCCGACACATTAAAGGCGTGCAGCTGTTGTTACTACATTGGTTGCCATAAACCTTTTGTATTTTAATTATACTTACAACATGGCTACTGTGAATTGCAAGGCATACTACCAGAGAGGTAATACCTCTTTAATCATGATAACCTATCACTGTGATTTTTCTGTGCAATATGATAAAATACACAAGGGAAATGGGAATGTTTTTTCTACAGGATGTATAATCACAGGTGCCTTTATTGTGTTATTTTACCTTGATTGCTGGAATATAACTATTCATCAAAATACCAGCACAACTTTCTACAGCTCTTCCTCAGTTTTCTGCTTATCCCTGTCATGATCTCAAGTCATTTCTCATATTCTTGGAAGCCATGTACAATTACAACCAATTCGACAAATGACTTACAGCAGAAACTATGAGATAGTGACAAGATTACAACATACCTTGGCATAACCAACAATGCCACCTTTCTCATCCAGCACATTCATATTAATGATAGGTCCCTGAGCATCTGGAGTTTCAAATTTATTATCGCTATAAATCCGAGAAACTGGCGTTCCATTAGCATGCCGCATTCCAGAGAGTATTATGTAGGTATAACGGGCCAAACTAAAGGTATGGAGCATAATATTTTGCATTCCACCTGAGAATAATATGAAGAAACAATGATTTTATTGTTACAGCCAACACCAGCTGGGACCACAATTAGAAGTGCCTTGAATCTATCACAAAAATTGCTAATTAGTACTTAAATTATAATTTTCAAATGGTGAAAATGATCTATTACTTGAAATAACTACAATGTCATTACATCTATTACACATATTAATTTTCAACGTTATTCAGTAAGTGCCCAGTTCTATTAAATAATTTTTTTTTCCATCTCACATATCTAATTATGGTCTTCCCTCTAAACGTTCACTTGAGAGACAGATAGGCCAGAGGAAGGCCAGAGACAGAAGGACAGGCAGACCAGAGACAGGCAAGGAAGGCAGGCAGGCCAGAGGTAGACATTGCAGGCCAGAGGAAGGCAGAGAGGGTGGCAGACCAGAGGCAGAAATGCAGGCTAAAGGCAGGCAGGTAGAAAATAAGATGAAAATCATTATGGCCACGGGTGCTAAATTGCGATGTCAGTAAAAATAAAACACGTAATCGTAATTCATAACGTAATTATAGACAATCATTGAAATAAAAATAAAGTATAAAGTGATAAGATACTTGCACACTAGTACAAATATTTATATTTTGCAAAATGCAGGTCTCCTTAATTTACAAATAAAAATGAAAGGTCTACTGCACTTTGTGTTTTGTATTAAAGTTCATAGATTATTTGTTTTTTTGAAATCTTTTTATTGGCTTTTCCAATACACAAGTTCCGAAAAGTCGTGCTTGTTAAGTGAATTAGACATTCTGAATTCTTCCTCAGTGTACTCGAACATGCGCCGGAATGTGGCGGCTAGGGGATTTTCACAGTACCTTCATTGCAATGTTAATGTAAGCCTACTTGTGACAATAATAAAATATTATTAACATTATGCAAAAACCGATCCTCATTGCTGTTTGTGGGACCTTGCTACGTGCCAATTGGCACTTGTTTTTTTAATATTACAAGATATTTACCAAATAAATTCAACATTTTCTCTTTCTATTCTACCTAAATTAAGCTTCTGAGTCCATGGCCAGGATTCTCCGAGCCTCCGCGCTGCAATCGCGGGGACTGGAGAATCGTCGCCCCTCGCGCGCAGCGCTAGTCGGGGGCCATTGAAAGAGGCCCCTGCGGCGATTCTCCGCCGACAACTGACCGAGTTCCCGTCGGTGTGGTTCTCTCATGGTTCCACCCGGCTGGAGCTCGGAGTGGCGGCTATGGACTCAGTCCATGGCCACCCTGGTGGGGGGGGGGGGGGGGGGGGGGGGGGGGGGGGAGGCCTCCAGGACGGCCAGGCTCACGATCGGGGGCCACCGATCGGCAGGCGCGCAAGATCAGGGGGAGGCTGATATTGGACCGGCCCGCTGTGCGCATGCACGGACCCGTGGCCTGAACTGCAGGGCCCCGTATCGGTAGTCAGAGCTGCGAGGACTACTCCAGGGCCCTGCCAGCCCCCTATAAAATGGAGAAGCACCCTGGACCTTCTCCAGGAAAGTCTAGAGTAATTCACACCTGTTTTCTCACAGATGTGGGGACATAGCCCCATTATCAGAGAATCCCACCTCATATCCCTCTATCACAAAGATGACCCAACATTTATCTCTGTAATATCACCCACCTGCAGTGGAACCACAGCCCACTAGCTGCAAAAAACTCTCATTCATGCTTTTGTTCCTTTCAAATTTGGCTACTCCAATGTTATCCAGGCTATTCTGCCATCGCTATCAATCCTGAAATTCAGTTAATCAAAAACCCCGCTGTCTGTATGCTATCCCATCATATCACTAAATCATCAACCCTGTACTTCCTGACCTATTTTGACTCCCACTTGTCTTCCAGTTTAAATAACCTGTACTCTGTTAGAGCCCCTAATCCTAACCCTCTCCTCCTCCATTCCATTAACTCAAGCCTCTTGTGCTCTCCCCTTCCAATGTACCCTCGAACATTGTTTTGGAATGGCTGGGTGATTTATTTAACTACGTGGTTGCATGGCTGCGCGCGGGCACCTAAGTGGCCTGGGCTGCTGCACTGCTTAGAGGAAAGATTACCCTCATCCTTTCGGCCTTCCATTGGCCTTTTTTGTCTTCAGATGCCTATGACCCGGATTAGAGAATTCTCTCTCTGCTTCTGCCCTCTCTTTCAAGAATGTGCTTGAAACTTGCTTCTGGTGAGAAACTAGAGACTGTAGTGGAGAAAAGAGGTTTTGAAATCCAAAGACATAAATTATTTAAAGGTGGACAAACATAATTAGCAATTGAAAAAGGACAATGGAGTGTTGACCTTTCTCTTAAATGGCTGGATTATAAAGGAGTTCAGTTATATACCTGTTAATCTGACCTCATCTGGAGTTGTGTGTGCTGCGTGTAGCTATAGGCCCCACACCTCAGGAAGGATTTATTGGGCTTGATGGGAGCACAGCACAGATTCACCAGGATGTTACTGGAGATTTGAAGGTTAAATTATGATTGTAAAATCTTAGCTTGTAGCACTTTGGGTATGGAAGTAAGGGTGGTCTCATTGAGATGTTTAAAATTTAAAAGGATTCAATAGGGAAACTATTTCCTCCAAAAGAGGAATCGAGAGTAAGGAGATATAAAATGAGACAGCTGAGGAACTGAGTGCATAACTGAGAGTTTGGTGAGTGAAGAAAGTTTGGGGAGTTGGTTTCCTTCTGCTTTTGGTATCTTTCTCATCCTTTAGGAATTGGTTCTTACTCAGGGAAAGAAACTAGCTGTTTAGTGAGTATGTGGTAAGTGGTTGAGGTCTGTTCCAGTCCTAACATTTAAAATAGTATATAAACTGCTGGTAGAGTTAATAAAATGTATTTAAAATCTATTTAAATGTGTGAATAATGTAATTATGCAATTAATTAAAACACATTGAAGATGGGAGGACAAAAAGGCAAGGCTGCAGCACGTGGGAGCACCTGAATAGCGGTGTGATCCAGGGCAAACACATCTGCTGTATGGGTTTACTGTTTGCATACGTGTTTGTGTCTCAAGGAGTTTCAGCTCAGAGTCATTGAGCTGGAGGCTGAGCTGCAGAGACTGCGATACATCAGAGAGAGAGGATGTTTCCTGGATGTTTTGTACCACGAGGCAGTCACACTACGTAAGATGGTATCTTCTGGGCGGATTTCCGGTGGCGGCATGTAGCTGCAGATCGAATGTTTGGTGGCTCCTGCTAGAGCCTGTATTTTTTTGGCCCTTTGTACCCATGTTTTGGGGGAGAATTTTATATAATCATTCGTGCGGAAGCTTAAGGCAACTAAAGGATGTTGAAATCATAGAAAAAGAATGTGGGAAAAAAGAAAGGTGAACAAAAGTCCACTGGTGAGTTTGGTGGGGAGTTCAGCAGGAGGAAAGATGGTGGGAGCAAGCTCGCTGAGTGGGGTTGCGCCCATTACACTGGAAACGTTGGCTGAAGTGATGGCGGGGGAGTTTGAGCGTCTGTTTTCTAAACACTTTGATAAGCATCGAATGAAGATGATGACCTCGCTCAAGGAATGGATGGGTGAGACCCTTGCCTTGATGAAGGAGGCTTTGGCAAAGACATCACAGCAGTGCGGGAGCAAGGAGAGGTGTTGAAGAGGGTGGCAGCACAGCAACCAGTTCACCTCAATGAGCGAAGAGCTGCGGAGGGTGGTGAAAAGTAACAAATGGCTCTGAGCCGAAGTGAGGCAACTGGAGAACAGGTCACAAAGGCAGAATCCCAGAATCGTGGGACTGCCTGAGGGGCTGGAGGCCTACGGAGTACTTTGTGGAGATGTCGCTAAGTTGATTGGGGAGGAGGGGGATCGCTCCCTCAATGAGTTGGACAGGACCCACCGGTCACTCCAGCCAAAACCAAAGGCGAATGAGACACCAAGGGCTGTGATCGTCTGCTTCCACAGCTATCAGGTGAAGGAGCAGGTGCTGAGATGGGCAAAGCTGAATCGAGCGGTGTGTGAAGGTGATGGTATACATATAGAACATAGAACAGTACAGCACAGAACAGGCCCTTCAGCCCTCGATGTTGTGCCGAGCCATGATCACCCTACTCAAACCCACGTATCCACCCTATACCCGTAACCCAACAACCCCCCCCCCCCCCCCCTTAACCTTACTTTTTAGGTCACTACGGGCAATTTAGCATGGCCAATCCACCTAACCCGCACATCTTGGACTGTGGGGAGGAAACCGGAGCACCCGAAGGACACCCACGCACACACGGGGGAGGACGTGCAGACTCCACACAGACAGTGACCCAGCCGGGAATTGAACCTGGGACCCTGGAGCTGTGAAGCATTTATGCTACCACCATGCTACCGTGCTGCCCATATATACCAGGTTCTCATGACAGAACTGGCAAGAAGGCAGGTGGCCTTTGGACAAACGAAGGTGGCAACGAAAGGTTTCGGATGGTCTACCCGGTGATGCTGAGGGTCACATATAACTCCAGGGACTACTACTTTGAGACGGCGGAGGAGGCGGAGGCATTCGTGAAAGCTGAGGGACTGGGACTGAATTGAGTTTGGACTTTGACAGTGTCACGTTTTTATCTTTTACTTTGAATACTAGGGTGGACTTGAATACAGTACTGAATCTGAAGGTAGATAGGTCCATGCCGCATTTGCTGACCCCCTCGGGAGGAGCGAAGGGGCCGGCTGTGTTTATGAGGGAGGTGGGAGGGGGGCAGAGGGGGTGTCCTGTGCATGTTTCTGTACCTGCGGGAGAGCGGGTATTCTTTATTTTGGATTGGATTTGTTTATTGTCACGTGTACCAAGGTACAGTGAAAAGTATTTTCTGCGAGCAGCTCAACAGATCATGAAGTACATGAAAAGAAAAGGAAATAAAAGAAAATACATGATAGGGCAAAACAAAATACACAATGTAACTAGATAACACCGGTATCGGGTGAAGCATCCAGGGGTGTAGTGTTAATGAGGTCAGTCCATAACAGTGTCGTTTAGGAGTCTGGTAACAGCGGGGAAGAAGCTGTTTTTGAGACTGTTCGTGTGTGGTTTCAGACTTCTGTGTCGCCTGTCCGATGGAAGAAGTTGGAAGAGTGAGTAAGCCGAGTGGGAGGGGTCTTTGATTATGCTGCCTGCTTTCCCCAGGCAGCGTGAGTTGTAGATGGAGTCAATGGATGGGAGGCAGGTTCATATGATGGACTGGACGGTGTCCACGACTCTCTGAAGTTTCTTGCGGTCTAGGGCCGAGCAGTTGCCATACCAGGCTGTGATTCAGCCAGATAGGATGCTTTCAATGGTGCATCTGTAAAGTTGGTAAGAGTTAATGTGGACATGCTGAATTCCTGAGAAAGTATAGGCGCTTTCTTGGTGGTAGCGTCGAAGTGGGTGGATCAGGACAGATTTTTGGAGATGTGTACACTAGGAATTTGAAACTGCTAACCATCTCCAACTCGGCCCCGTTGATGCTGACAGGGGTGTGTACAATACTTTGCTTCCTTAAGTCAATGACCAGCTCTTTAGTTTTGCTGGCATTGAGGGGGTAGATTGTTGTCGCTGTACCACCCCACTCTATCTCCCTCCTGTATTATGACTCGTCGTTATTCGAGATCCGGCCCACTATGGTCGTATCGTCAGCAAACTTGTAGATGCAGTTGAAACCAAATTTTGCCATGCAGTCGTGTGTGTACAGGGAGTACAGTAGGGGGCTAAGTACACAGCCTTGCGGGGCGCCGGTATTGAGGACTATTGTGGAGGAGGTGTTATTGTTTATTCTTATTGATTGTGGTCTTACTGGTTGTGATTTTCGCCAATACACAATGTGTATTCAAGGATTGACTTTTTGTTCTGAGAAAGGTGCTGTTGGCAAAGGTAAGGAAGGCAAAATGTTGTCATCTCATACCATGCTCCACATTGGGTGGATATGGTCTTGGAGGAGGGGCCAGCGGAAGCCTGCCTGCAGGTTGCACCAAAATGGGAAGGGCGACTGAGGACTGGGTTTAATAGGAATGGAGTGGTGTCACAGCAGTGATGTGGGAAGCGTTGAAAGCAGTAGTGGGGTGAGATAATTTTGGTTTAAGGCTCAGGTGGACAGGAGGGCAAGAGAGGAGTGGCAATGGTTGGTGCAGGCAATTGTAAAGGTGGATTGAAGGTATACGGATGATCCACTACAGATCTTAGGTGAGGAGGAAGGAGCTGCAGATGAGGTTTGACCTTCTGTCCACGGGAAAGGCGATTCTGCAATTAAGGCGGGGTGAATGGGGGTTGTATACGAGTATGGGGAGAAGGTCAGCCGCTAGTTGCAAGCCAGCTCCGCCATGCAGGTGGCAGCGAGAGATATAGCTCAGGATGGGACCAGGAACAGGGGAGTTGGTGTGTGGCACCGGAGTAGGTGCATAAGGTGTTTGAATAGCTTTATAATAATTGCATGAGCCAGAGCGGAGAATTGAGTCAGACATGAGGGAGTTTCTGAGGTGGTTGGAGTGTCCTGAGGTGGGAGGGGAGAAGAGGGCAGGGGTGACTCCCAGGCCATTAGAGACCCTTGGTCAGCCAGGGACAAGGTAGGATGGGCCTCGCTCTCCCTCTGGCACACTGGCATCTTGACAGTGCCAGGCTTCCCCATTTGACACTGCCCATGTGACTCTGCTATACTGGCAGTGGCACTGCCAGGGTGCCTGTGTGGCAGTGCCAGGGTTCCCAGGTGCCAAGGTGGCATTGCCAAGGGTCGGGGCCTGAGGGAGGACATACCCATGAAAGTGGGGATGAGGAGGAGTATGAAGAGCCAGGGGGGGTGAAGGGCAGGTATGAAGGGGCCTCCTAAACATTGGGGTGGGGAGTCCTGAAAGGGGGGCATGGGAAGTCCTGAACGGGGGGGGGGGCCATCAGCGACCCATAACGGGTGTGCTCACTAGGGGTGGGATGTGGAATAATGCCCGTGTGTGCAGGATGTGAATGGCCTTGAAGCTTACTTAGAGATTGGGGCAGGCAGTCTACCGGCAAGTTCAGCTTCCCGGTGGTGAACATATTTCGAAGTGTGGGCTGGACCGGGGCAAAACTCCTCAGTGTCCCAAAAAGTTAATTTGTGGGTAAATACATGTGTGGATGTCACCCAAAAGCCGGCGAGGATCACCCTGGCATTCTCGCCCAAAATGACACTTGGTTAAATCACGCCTAAGAAACCACTTGTGGGAATTGTGTACACATCTGCTAACAGTAATCACTTCACAGGTCAGCATATCAAAGAAGAAATAGTGGGAGTTTGTCACAAAGTATGGTGATTGTCATGGGGAATTTTAATCTACATATAGACCAGAATATTCAAATGGACAAAGGTAGTGTAAGATGACAAATTCATAGACTATTTTCAGAATAATTTCTGAGATCAGCACGATCTGGAGCCAACAAAGGAGCAGGGTAGACTAGATTTATAATAATAATAAAAATCTTTATTATTGTCACAAGTAGGATTACATTAACACTGCAATGAAGTTACTGTGAAAACTCGCTGGTTGCCACATTCCGGCGCTTGTTCGGGATACACGATGGAGAATTCAGAATGTCCAATTTACCGAACAAGCATATCTTTCGGGACTTGTGGGAGGAAACTGAAGCCTGGATGGAAACCCATGCAGACACAAGGAGAACCGTGCAGACTCCGCACAGACGGTGACGTCAAGATGGGAATCGAACCTGAGACCCTGGCACTGTGAAGCGACAGTGCTAACCACTGTTGCGTCCACTTGGTATTGTCTAATGAGATAGGATTAATTAATGACCTCATAATAAAGTCGCTCCTAGGTAGCAGTCACATGCCAGGTACAGGGATAAATTTAGATCAAAATGTGTCAGGACCGTCTCACTTGAGTAGCGCTTCTTTGGCTTGTACGAGCTGCTCTTCCCATTGCTCCCCATTTCCACTTTTTATTTTGTGCAAGGGTTTTAGAAAGTCGCCAGATTAGGGACAACTTTCTATCATAATTTAGTAAACTGAAGAAAGATCAAAGTTGCTTGACATTTTGAGGTGCGGGTGCCTCGGTAATGGCTTTGACTTCAAAGGCGACATTTGCTGTTCCAAGTCATAATGACATGATCCAGATATTCAACTGAAGATTGGAAAAATTCCATTTGTCTTTTCGGTCTCTTAATCCATAATCTTCGAATCTCTGGAGCATAGCAGCTAGGCTACAGAGATGTTCTTCCTCATTCTTCCACTAACTAAGAGGTCATCCAGGAAACATGAACTCCATCTAATCCATTTAAGATACATAGCTCGTTGGGACCAATGCTGGCCCTGAAGTGATGCCAAAAGATAATTTTTGTATGAAAATAACCTTTTGTGTGTCGCGAACGTTAATAACTTTTGTGAGTCCTGAACCACATTAATTTGAAGGTATGCTTGACTGAGGTCCTTTTATTGAAGTGTTGGCCTCCAGCCACCCAGGGAATAGGTTATCAATTGGGTTCGAAGGTACTGCTCCACACACTACAGGATTAATACTGACTTTAAAATTGTCGCAAATGCTACTGATCCGCCTTTTATCATCTCGGGTATGATTAGTATAGCCCAATCACTCACATTAACGGGTTTCAAGGACCATCCATTCTGAACAGCCATTCTAATTCTGCCTCTACCGTAGGCTAATTGCTTATGGCACTGACTTAGCCCTTTAAGCACCTCGCCTGACTTTCTTCCTTTACTGAGATATCCTACATGCTTGCCAGCTCACTGTCAAAGACAAAGTCATGTTTCTTCAAGATTTTGGTAGGATTTGGAATCCGTCATGAGATTTACCTCGGCCCAACTTAAACTGATCTTTTCCAGCCAAGTTCTTCCCATTAATAATTTCCTTTGACTCTGTGCAAGGACAATGTCCTTTTCATTGCACTGTTACATCAATATGGCCCCTCAATGGAACTACTTCTCCAGTGTAGGTTTTGCAGAGACTTGCAGAGCAATATGTAGGAGTTTTTCTTGATAAACAGTCTCTGCCTGTGAGACAGCAACCTGTGTCCACCACCATCTTCACCAGCTGCCCATCCGGTAATCCAGTGACTAAATAAAAGTTTGTTGCACCAGCAATAGCTGTTACGTTCAATGACAGTTTGTCTTTTGACTGTGAATCGAGTTCCTTCTCGCGTCCTTTTTGTAGCACGTGGAAACTTTTCCTTGGCTCAGCTTGCCATTTGTTTGATTCGGCTCTTGTTTTCTACTTTTGCCTGAAGGTTGTTTCTTTTCCAAGTGCGTTCAATGTGGTTCTTTCCTGCCACAGATTCCCGCACTAACAATCTGTTGGTGAGTGTTGCTTTTTGCATATGTATGGCAAGCGTGAATCTGTGTGTTCGAGTTTCAGTCCGACACCTGTCAATTCTTGTGCTTGGACTTAGCTGTTGAGCTCCTCTGGCAGCTAATTCTATGGATGCAGCAAATTCCAAAGCTTTCTTGAAGGTCAGGTTGCTTTTGGTTAACAACCGCTTTTGAATAGCTTCGCTCCTTAAACACAGACTATCTCTGATGGTTTGAGACTTTTACAAAGTTCTAACATTTTCTTCAATTATAAAATAATTTCAATGATACTCTCATGTGGCTTGTCTGCAATATTTCACACAGGGGCATATTAATCAATCATTAGTTATTAGCATGCTTTGTGTTGCTGAGCACCAAGTGTACATGGGTGTAAGAAAGGATATATATGGCAGAACCTTCCCATCATTTGTCAGAGTGTCAGTTTCAGGGAGCAAACCACCATGTAGCTCTCCAGCTGTACAGCCAAGTTTTCTCTCTAAATTCTCTGACACTCTGCACAGATAATCCGAGTGCATGGCTTTCACCGTCAGTCTGGGGGAGGGGGCTGATAGAGTCAGCAACGCCGGTTGCACAGAGATTGGGGTACTATCTTTAAGGGCGATCCGATCTGCGCTAAAAATAAACTCCTTCACTCATTAAGTCATGGTTGAGGGGCATGGAAATTGGGAAACAAAATCTCTCCGGTGAGAATCCCGTTTCCCGACTCCCGTGAGATTTTGTGTCTGCGTGTTATTTATGCTGATGGCTAATGCAGGCCCAAAATCGCCCCCATAATGATTAAAAGCTTGTAATTTAATCTCAAAATTCATAATGTGCTCATAACCCACTTCCATTTCACGTGATTTAAAACAACATCTGAATTGTGGGATTATTTTATTGCTTTGAGATAATTATTATTGATTCCACCATGTAGCCTGTCGACTCCACAATTGGTTTTATGGTACAGGAGACCGACTGTTCAACCCATTGTGCTGGCTTTTTGACAAAGCAATTCAAAAATAACCCAATTTCTTGTACTCTCCTCATTTATTATCCTCTGCTTCAAATATTGACTAACTTTCTTTAAAAGATGCAATAATCTCTACCTCAATTATTTGCTACAGCAAAGAATTCCATACCCTAACAACATAAAGAAATTTCTCCTCATTCGCTTAGTGACATTATCAAATTTCAGTGAATCATAACAAAACCTTCTCCCTTTTCTGTTATTGTTCCTAGACACTCCTTCATCCCGAGCACTTGATTGTTTTACCAGGAAATAATTATGCAAACTTTTGTTTTGCATGTGAATTAATTACTTTGCAAATGTCTCCTACAATTGTATTAATTTATGAACCGGCTGATAACATCAATGTTTGTAAATGCAGCTCATCTGCTATCTGGCAGCACCTCACTCATCTGTATTCTTTCAGTTTGCAACATCAACATTTACACGAGGAACTGATCCAGCCAACTGAATTACTGTGTACAGAGTAACCAATAGCTAGCAGATTAACTCTTTTCAGAATGCTGATCTTCCTGGACACTTCACAATGTCAGCTGTAGCCCATGGCTGGATACGGTTATACCTGTTTTGTCAGTAAAAATGCATTTTACACGACCATAAACTGAAACTTGCAAATCTATACATATGGATTGTATGTCACATGTCCAGTGTTAACCTGTTTATCATGTAACTGTACACCAGAAACTACATCATCTGCCCACAAAATAATCTCTGCCAGACTATTACATGTAACTTAAAACTAATAGCCAAAATTATTTACAAAATTAATTACCCAGAAGTAGGACATGCACGCACACAAACCCAAGTAACAAACACAACATTTGAACTGTTCAAGAATCTTTATTGAAGACTCTTAACTCAGTCACTGATGTAATATGAGATAACCATAATCCCCTGGCATCTTTTTACCATCTGACACCAGGGGCGAAATTCTCCGACCCTGGGGCCGCCGAAAATCCTGCTCCCGCCGTGGCACAGATTCTCCGCCACCCGGAATTGGCGGGGCGGGAATCTCGCCACTCCGATCGCGCGAGCCCCTGCGGCGGTTCTCCGGCCTGGGAGGCCTCACCCGCCTGAGGTTTGAACCACCTCTGGTGGTGGCGGGATCAGCGTCGCGACCGGGCCCCCGGGGTCCTGGGGGGGGGGCGCGGGGCGATTGGACCCCGAGGGGTGCCCCCACGGTGGCCAGGCCCGCGATCGGGGCCCCCCTATCAGGGCCCGGGCCAGTGCCCTGGGGGCACTCTTCTCCTCCGCCGCCGCCACGGCCTCCGCCATGGCGGAAGCGGAAGAGAAACCCACATGCGCATGCGCCGGTGGTGACTTCAGTGGCAGCTGGCCGCTGACATCACCGCCGCGCATGCGCGAACCGGCGAAAGCCTTCCGGCCAGCCCTGCTGCCGGGTGGCGGGCCTGAAAGGCCGCTAGCGCCGTTTTGCGCCAGTCGGCGTGGTGCCAACCGCTCCGGTGCGGGCCTAGCCTCCAAAGGTGCGGAGAATTCCGCACCTTTGGGAGGCCCGACCCCTGAGTGGTGGCGCCACTCCCCTATGCCGGGACCCCCCGTCACGCTGGGTAGGTGGAGAATCCCGCCCCTAAAGAGAAATTTTAAGTCAAGGAATTAGGGGAAAACACCAAGGCTGGATTTCATAGGGTGCCATAATGCTCACACACCCCTCGTCTCTATGTTGCAAGAGTAGGCCTGGCAGCCAACGCACCTAAAAAGCTCACCCCACAGTCATAACACGCTGCTGGCAAGAAAGACAGATTGATCTGATTGAGTGGTATTTGCTGCTTGTTTGTTGCTGTTTGCAGCTGCACCTGCCTGGAGGCTGTGTGTTTGATTGCTGTAGTAAGAAGTCCTTACAAGGCCAGGTTAAAGTCCTATATGTTTGTTTAAACACTAGCTTTCGGAGCACTGCTCCTTCCTCAGGACCTGATTGTTTTATCTGGACCATAAGGAATGCAGGAGGGCATACCAGTATCAGCAACCAGGCATACCCAAAAAATGAGGGGCGAAATTCTCCGACCCCCACGACGGGTCGGAGAATAGCAGGAGGGCCTTCCCGACATTTTTCCCCCCTCCTCCCCTATTCTCTCCCCCCCCCCCCGCCCCCAACTCCCGACACGAATCGCTGCCGCCGCTTTTTTACGGCCGGCAGCGATTCACAGCTGTTCGATGGGCCGAAGTCCCAGCCCTTTACGCTGTTTTTACAACGGCAAACAGACCTGGTCTGGCCGTTCGTAAAAACGGCGGGAACAACTCGCTTTTTATAACCATGGCACCGATTGACACGGCAGTACCACGGCCGTGCCAAGGGTGCCATGGGCCCGATCGGTGGGCACCGATCGCGGGCAGCGGGCCCGATGCCCGCGCACTATTTGTCCTTCCGCCGCCCCGCAGTATCCATTCGCGGGCGGCTGAGGGCATCCCGGCCCGTGCATGCGCGGGTTTCGCGCAAATATATATATATTTTTTTAAATAATTTTTATTGAAAGAGTTTTTCCATACACCATTTACCCCTACTAATTTTAAATTATTACAACACAATCCCCTCTAGGCAAATAGCCCTCCCTCGCCCGCCCTCCTCGCGCGCACCAGTCCTCCCCCTCCCCCCCCCCCCCCCCCCAGCAACAACTTAACAACAAGGCAGCCTACAGTTTCAGACATGAGCACGAGCAGACTTGCCCGCGTTACAGTCGTGCATGTACCCTCACGACCATTGCTGCCCCCCCTCCCTTCCCTCCCCTCTCCCCCCCCTCCCTCCCTCCCTCTCCCCCCCCTCCCTCCCTCCCCTCTCCCCCCCCTCCCTCCCTCCCCTCTCCCCCCCCCTCCCCTCTCCCCCCCCCTCCCTCCCTCCCCTCTCCCCCCCCTCCCTCTCCCCCCCCTCTCCCCCCTCCCCTCTCCCCCCCCTCCCTCCCTCCCCTCGCCCCCCCCCCTCCCTCCCTCTCCCCCCCCCTCCCCCTCCCCCCCCCTCCCCGCTCCCCCCCCCCCTCCCTCCCTCTCCCCCCCCCTCCCTCCCTCCCCTCTCCCCCCCTCCCTCCCTCCCTCCCTCTCCCCCCCCCCCTCCCTCCCTCCCCTCTCCCCCTCCCCTCCCTCCCCCCCTCCCCTCTCCCCCCCCTCCCTCCCTCCCTCTCCCCCCCCTCCCTCCCTCCCTCCTCCCCCCCCCTCCCCCCTCCCCTCCCCCCTCCCTCCCTCCCTCCCCTCTCCCCCCCCCTCCCTCCTCCCCTCTCCCCCCCCCTCCCTCCCTCCCCTCTCCCCCCCCCCCCTCCCTCCCTCCCCTCGCCCCCCCCCCTCCCTCCCTCCCTCCCCTCTCCCCCCCCCTCCCTCCCTCCCCTCTCCCCCCCCCCTCCCTCCCTCCCTCTCCCCCCCCTCTCCCCCCCCCTCCCTCCCTCCCCTCTCCCCCCCCCTCCCTCCCTCCCCTCTCCCCCCCCCCTCCCTCCCTCCCTCCCTCTCCCCCCCCTCTCCCCCCCCCCTCCCTCCCTCCCTCCCCTCTCCCCCCCCTCTCCCCCCTCCCCTCGCCCCCCCTCTCCCCCCCCCCTCCCTCCCTCCCTCCCCTACTCTCCCCCCCCTCTCCCCCTCCCCTCTCCCCCCCCTCTCCCCCTCCCCTCTCCCCTCTCCCCCCCCTCTCCCCCTCCCCTCTCCCCCCCCTCTCCCCTCCCCTCTCCCCCCCCTCTCCCCGTCTCCCCCCCCTCTCCCCTCCCCTCTCCCCCCCCTCTCCCCTCTCCCCCCCCCCCCCCGGGTTGCTGCTGCCACGACCCCGAACGTCTATCTCTGATCTAAAAAGTCAAGGAAAGGTTGCCACCGCCTGGAGAATCCCTGTACCGACCCTCTCAGGGCAAATTTGATCCTTTCTAGCTGAATATAGCTAGCCATATCGTTAATCCAAGTTTCAACTCTTGGAGGCCTCGCGTCCTTCCATTGAATTAATATCCTTCGTCGAGCCACTAGGGACGCAAAGGCCAGTATTCCGGCCTCCCTAGCCTCCTGTACCCCCGGTTCTACCTCGACCCCAAAGATCGCAAGCCCCCATCCTGGTTTGACCCTGGACCCCACCACCTTCGACACCGTCCTTGCCACCCCCTTCCAGAACCCTTCCAGCACCGGACATGCCCAGAACATATGCACATGGTTCGCTGGGCTTCCCAGACATCTGACATACCTGTCCTCGCCCCCAAAGAACCGGCTCATCCTTGTCCCCGTCATGTGAGCTCTATGCAGCACCTTAAATTGAATGAGGCTCAGCCTCGCACACGAGGAGGAAGAATTGACCTTCTCCAGTGCATCCGCCCACGTCCCGTCTTCTATCTGCTCTCCCAGCTCCCCTTCCCACTTGGCTTTCAGCTCCTCCCTGATGCTTCTTCCGCCTCCTGCATTATCTTGTAGATGTCGGATATCTTCCCCCCTCCGACCCAGACCCCGAGAGCACCCTATCACTCGCCCCCTTACTGGGGAGCAGGGGGAACCCCTCCACCTGCCGCCTAGCAAATGCTTTCACTTGGAAATATCTGAACATGTTTCCCGGGGGAAGCTCAAACTTCTCCTCCAGCCCTCCCAGGCTCGCAAACCTCCCCTCTATAAACAGGTCCTTCAGCTGCCGTATGCCCACCCTGTACCAGCTCTGAAATCCCCCGTCGATGTTCCCCGGGATGAATCTATGGTTCCCTCTTATTGGCGCCGCCAACAGACCCCCCATTTCCCCCCTGTGTCGCCTCCACTGCCCCCATATCTTGAGGGTGGCCGCCACCACCGGGCTCGTGGTGTACCTCGTGGGGGGGAGCGGCCATGGTGCCGTTACTAGGGCCCCCAGGCTTGTGTTGCCACAGGACGCCCTCTCCATTCGTTTCCACGCTGCCCCCCTCCCCTTCCATCATCCACTTGCGCACCATTGACACATTTGCCGCCCAGTAATACCCGAGAGATTGGGTAGTGCCAGCCCTCCACTGTCCCTACTCCGCTCCAAAAAGACCCTCCTCACCCTTGGGGTGCCGTGCGCCCACACGTAGCTCATGATGCTACTCGTCACCTTTTTGAAGGCGGCCCTAGGGAGGAAGATGGGCAAGCACTGAAATAAAACAGGAACCTTGGGAGGACCGTCATTTGATTGACTGCACCCTCCCCGCCAGCGACAGCGGTACCATGTCCCACCTCTTAAATTCCTCCTCCATCTGTTCCACCAGCCTGGAAAAGTTCAACTTGTGGAGGGTCCCCCAGTTCCTTGCCACCTGCACCCCTAAGTACCTAAAGCTCTTTCCTGCTCGCTTGAAGGGAGTCCCCCAATACCCTCTCCCTGGTCCCCCGGGTGTATCACAAAAACCTCGCTTTTGCCCAAATTTAGTTTGTACCCCGAAAAGTCCCCAAACTCTGCTAATAGTTCCATTATCTCCGGCATTCCCCCTTCTGGGTCTGCCACGTACAGCAGTAGGTCATCCGCATACAGCGATACTCGATGTTCCTCCCCTCCCCTAGTCAGTCCTCTCCACCCCCCTGAACCCCTCAGTGCCATCGCCAACGGTTCAATCGCCAGTGCGAAAAGTAGGGGGGATAGGGGACATCCCTGCCTGGTCCCTCGGTGGAGCCCGAAATACTCCGACCTCCTCCCGTTTGTCACTACACTCGCCGTCGGGGCCGAGTAGAGCAACTTCACCCACTTAATAAACCCTTCCCCAAACCCAAACCGTCTCCCACAGGTACTCCCACTCCACCCTATCGAATGCCTTCTCCGCGTCCAGCGCTACCACTATCTCAGCCTCCCCCTCCACTGCCGGCATCATAATTACATTCAGCAATCTCCGCACGTTCGTGTTGAGCTGCCGCCCCTTCACGAACCCCGTCTGGTCCTCATGGATTACCCCTGGCACACAATCCTCTATTCTAGCTGCCAGGATCTTTGCCAGCAACTTGGCATCCACGTTCAGAAGCGAGATAGGCCTGTAGGACCCGCACTGCACGGGGTCTTTATCCCGCTTCAATATCAGGGAGATCAGAGCCTGCGACATTGTCGGGGGCAGAACCCCCCCCTCTCGCGCCTCATTAAAGGCTCGTACCAGTACCGGTCCCACCAAGTCCACATTTTTCTTGTAGAATTCCACCGGGAACCCATCTGGCCCCGGCGCCTTCCCCGCTTGCATCTGACCTATTCCCTTGACTAGCTCCTCTAGCCCTATTGGCGCCCCCAGCCCTTCTACCAGCCCCTCCTGGACCCTTGGGAACCTCAATTTGTTTAGGAAGTCCTCCATTCCCCCTCCCCTCGTCGGCGGCTCAGACCGATACAACTCCTTGTAAAAATCCCTGAAGACCCCATTCACTTCTTGCCCCTTTTGCACTACCTTCCCGCCCCTCTCCTTCACTCCCCCAATCTCCCTAGCCGCATCTCGTTTGCGAAGCTGGTGTGCCAGCATCCTGCTCGCCTTTTCCCCATACTCATAGACCGCGCCCTGTGCCCTTCTCCACTGCGTCTCTGCCTTCCTGGTGGTCAGCAGGTCGAACTTGACCTGCAGGCTGCGCCGTTCTCCCAGCAGCCCCTCCTCTGGTGCCTCCGCATATCTCCTATCCACTTCCAATAGCTCCCCCACCAGCCTCTCCCTCTCCTGCCTCTCCTTTCTTTCTCTGTGTGCCCTTATGGAGATCAGCTCTCCCCTGATCACTGCCTTCAGGGCCTCCCAGACCATCCCTACCTGCACCTCACCCGTGTCATTCAAGTCCAGATAGCTCTCAATGCTCTTCCGGACCCTCTTACACACCTCGTCGTCCGCTAACAGCCCCACATCCAGCCGCCACAGCGGGCGCTGGTCCCGCGCCTCCCCCATTTCCACATCCACCCAATGTGGTGCATGATCAGAGATCGCAATGGCCGAGTACTCAGCTTCCCGTACCCTTGGGATCAGCCCCCTGCTCAACACGAAGAAATCGATTCTGGAGTACACTCTATGGACGTGGGAGAAAAAGGAATACTCCCTCGCCCTCGGCCTACCAAACCTCCATGGGTCTACTCCTCCCATCTGCTCCATGTACCCCCTCAGCACTTATGCCGCTGCCGGCCTCCTATTGGTCCTTGAGCTCGATCTGTCTAGCCCGGGGTCCAGCACTGTGTTAAAGTCCCCCCCCATGATCAAGCCCCCTGCCTCCAGTCCCGGAATGAGGCCCAATAGGCGCCTCATAAAACCCGCGTCATCCCAGTTCGGGGCATATACGTTGACCATCACCACTTTCTCCCCCTGCAGCTTACCCTTCACCATCACATACCTACCCTCCTTATCCGCCACCACCTCCTCCGCCACGAACGACACCCTCTTTCCCACCAGAATCGCCACCCCCCGGTTCTTTGCGTCCAATCCAGAGTGGAACACCTGTCCCACCCACCCCCTTCTCAGGCGAACCTGGTCCACTACCTTCAAATGGGTCTCCTGTAACATTGCTACATCAGCCTTCAGTCCCTTCAGGTGTGAGAATACCCTTGATCTCTTGACCGGCCCATTCAGCCCCCTCACGTTCCAAGTGATCAGCCGGGTCGCGGGACGACCCGCCCCCTTCCCCTGCCAATTAGCCATGTCCTGTTCCCTGCTCGCCCCGGGTCGACCCTCCCCTTCTGACCCGCTCCCCATGGCGATGGCCCCCTCCCCCCACCTCTCCAGTCCTCCACTTCCCGTTTCTGGTCTTTCCAGCAGCAACCCGGTGTCCCTCCCTCACCCCCCCCCCCCCCCCCCCCCCCCCCCCCCCCCCCTCCCAGGCTAGGACCCCTCCTAGCCGCGATGTACCCTCCATCGTACTCCCGTAAGTCAGCTAGTTTACGCTGACCCGGCTGCTCCTGCCACACTCCGACTCCCCCCGGCTCGGGGGGGGGGCCTCCCCCCCCTTGCCACTCCTCCCTGGCCCCGCTCCAACGCGGGAAAGGTCGCCATTGCTAGCCACGCCCCGCCCTCCTCCCCTCCCCCCTCCTCTGCCCCACGCGCGGGAAAACAGAGGAAAGCCCGCGCTTTCGCCCTGCCACACCCCACCCCGCCATCTTCAGTTCCACCCCCGTCCCCGTCCATGCCTGTAAAGAACCCCCCCTAGGAGCCCATATCCCCGATCTGCTCTCCCCCCGTCCCGCCTCCCCAACTTAACATTATAAATAACAGATAGATAACAACTAACAATGTACTTAACAGTCGCCCTCTACCAAACAGTATAAATAACCATAAATAACCATGAATAACCACAATAACAATAACTAAGGGAAGTTGGCAAAGGGGGAGAAAAAACATCAGAAGAAAAACCCAAAGCAAGTGTTCAAGATCCAAACAAGGAAAGAAGAGAGAAAAAAAAAAAAGGGAAACCGTTCCAATAAGAGTTGCCCAGTTCCGACCCAGCCGAAAAAAAAAGAACCGCTTGTTCAGCTGAAAGTACCCGAGCGGCTACGGCCGCCAAGTACCCCCTGGGTCTAATTCGAGTCCAGTTTCTCTTCCTGTACAAAGGCCCACGCCTCCTCTGGGGACTCAAAATAGTGGTGTTGGTTCCTGTAGGTGACCCACAAGCGCGCTGGCTGCAGCATTCCGAACCTGATCCGTTTTGCATGTAGCACCGCCTTCGTCCGGTTGTACCGGGCCCGCCGCTTAGCCACCTCCGCACTCCAGTCCTGGTAGACCCTCACCGTCGAATTCTCCCACTTGCTGCTCCTTTCCCTCTTGGCCCACTCCAGCACTCTCTCACGATCGCTGAGTCGCTGGAACCGCACCAGCACCGCCCTCGGGGGCTCATTTGCTCTTGGCTTCCTAGCCATGACCCTGTAGGCCTCTTCCAGCTCCAGGGGCGAAGGGACGGCCCCTGCCCCCATCAGGGAGCTCAGCATTTCTGCTACGTATCCCGGGAGGTCTGACCCCTCCAGGCCTTCTGCCAGGCCCAAGATCCTCAGGTTCTTCCGCCTCATTCGGGTATCCAGCTCCTCAAAACGGCTCTGCCATTTCAGGTGGAGTGCCTCGTGCACCTCTACCTTTCCCACGAGGACCGTGGCCTCCTCCTCCCTCACAGTCATCTCCTGCTGCAGCTCCCGAATCGACGCCTCTTGGGTCGCCTGGGCTCCCATCAGCCTGGTGGTCGTCGCATTCATTGACTCCAAGAGCTCCATTTTCAGCTCCGTAAAGAAGCGCAGGAGAGCGGCCTGCTGCTCCTCCGCCCATTTCCTCCATTCCTCGGGTGCGCCACCGGCCGCCATTTTGGTCTTCTTCCCCCGCTTTTTTTGGGGAGCTGCTGTTGCTTTCTTTACCACCCCACTCCGGGTACCGACCATAAAGTTGGTCTGGTTCTCCTCAGGGAGCCTTCCCCCACCGGGATTTGTCCTTACAGCGCCGTTGGGGCCCTCCAATCGGCCCGAAAACACCTTTGTAGCAGGAGCCGCCAAACGTGCGACTTAGCTGGTCATAGCCGCAACCGGAAGTCCTGTTTCGCGCAAATATGCGATGACGTCATCCGCGCATGCGCGGGTTGGAGTCTTCCAATCCGCGCATGCGCGGCTGACGTCATATGACGCGTCAGCCGGCGCTAACTCCGGCAAGCGGGCTTAACGAAATTCGTTAAGCCCGTGATGCCGGAGCTTGCGGCGTCGGGCTGCTAGCCCCGACCGGGGACCAGAATCGGTTCCCGGTCGGGAAGGGGCGCGCTGGCGTCAAACCCGCCCGGGTTTGACGCCAGCCTTACGATTTCTCCCGTTTTGGGAGAATCGCGCCCGAGGTGTCAACTCCTGATGTTATAACATAAAACTATTTGCATGTCAAACAGAAAAAACAGCAATTGATAGATTGAGCTCTCCCATTAGTGATTCCACAACCAACAGATTTGATCAAAACTCATCAGTCCTGCCATACCCATCATGAAAGGTGAAAAATTAAATAATTAATTGGAGGAGAAGGCTTCATAAATATCTCTGTCCTTAATGATGACGGAGTCCAGCACATCAGTGCAAAAGCCAACGCTGAAGCATTTGCAACCAACTTCAGTCAGAAGTGCCAAGTAGTTGATCCATCGCGGCCTCCTCCTGAGGTCTCCAGCATTACAGATGCCAGTCTTCAGCCAATTCAATTCACTCCATGTGATATCAAGAAACAGCTGAAGGAAATGGATGCTGCAAAAGCTATGTGCACTGAAAACATCCCGACTGCATACTAAAAACTTGAACTGCAGAACGTAGCCGTGTCCCTAGCCTAGACAACACAGCCACAACACAGGCATCCAGCTGATAATGTGGAAAATTGTCCAGGTATGTCCTTTCTACAAAAAGTAAGTCAAACCCAATCTGGCCAATTACCGCCCCATCAGTTTACTCTGAATCATCAGAAAAGTGACGGAAGGAGTCATCAATAGTATCAACAGTGCTGTCAAGCAGCACTTTCTTGGCAATATCCTATTTACTAACACTCCATTTAGTTCTGCCAGGGTCATTCAACTTCTGACCTCATTGCAGCCTTGGTTCAAACATGGACAAAAGAGCTAAACTCCAGGGGTGAGGTGAGAGTGACTGCCCTTGCCATTAAGGCAGCATTTGATCAAGTATGGCATCAAGGAGCTATTGTTAAACTGGAGTCAATAGAAATCAGGGGGAAAATTCTCCACTGGTTGGAGTCATACCTAGCACAAAGGAAGATGGTTGTGGTGGTTGGAGGTCAGCATTTCAGTCCCGGGACATCAGTGAAGGAGTACCTCAGGGTAGTGTCCTAGGCCCAACCTTCTTCAGCTGCTTCATCAATGACTTTCTTGCAACATAAGGTCAGCACCATTTGCAACTCCACAGACTCTGAAGTCCACTTGCAAATGCAGCAAGACCTGCATAACATCCAGACTTGGCTGAGAAGTGGCAAGTAACATTTGCGCCGCAGAAGTGTCAGGCAATGACCATCTTCAATAAGAGAGAATCAAACCACCGCCCCTTGTCATTCATAGGGGGGGTGAAGGAAGAATTGGGGGAAAGGGAGGGTGGATGGTGAAGGGATGGTTGGGTGTATGTGAAGGAAGGGTGGGGAGGGTGAAACGAGTGCCGGGGGGGGGGGGAAGGAAAGGTTGGGGGGGTGAAGGGAGGGTTGGAGGGGGTTGTTTGTGTGGGGTGGGAGGGTTTCGAAAGGGGGGGGGGGGCAACTCAAACGTGCATCCTGGTGTAGGTTGTTGACTTTCCTGCGGCACTGGAGGCCAGTGCTGGTAATGCTTCCTGAGTTGATGGCCGCTGCCATTTCATCCCAGGCTCAACCTCTGGGACCCTGAGGGACATCCCTTCTGGCCTCGACCACATCTAGGTGCCTCCTCAGGTCCGCATCTCCAAATCGCGGATCTGGTTGTCTCGGCACCATGGCTACCAGCCGAGTGGGGTGGGCTGTGAGTGCTGCTCAAATCTGTTAGCGGGGGACTGGAGAGCGCGGTCCCGGTGAATCGGCTGGCGATCCATTTGCAGCACGAACATATTAGATTGTGTTTTTTTGGGAGAATATGCAGGGAAGGTGTGGTATTTTTAAAGGATAGGCTTGTAAACTGTAACAGTACAAACAAGAGCTTTATTGGAAAGGTGATTTCTCACAGTCTGTAAAGATAGGCTGACTGTTAGCCCGCTAATCTTCCGATGACATCATCAGTACATCACATGATCGGACTCTAAAGTGGCCCTATTCCACCCACCTCCCTTCCCATCCACTACCTACCTCCCTCTACCCCCTCTCCCGGTGTCCTCAGTGATTCTCAACGTGCTTGGCTCTCCTAACTCTGCCATCACTTCTAGGTGTTTCCTCAGGATGCACATCTGATGTGGCAGCAGCCAGTTGCCTACCTAATCCCATGGCCTTTGATACCCCTGGCGGATGTCCTCTGGGGACTCTGAGGCCGGAGGGCCCCGGCTCATTTGTTGGCGGCACATGCACAGCCGTGCCGCCCTGTCCCACGTGCTGACCTCGAGACACAACATCATCAGAGTGGTGAAATATTGGGGAGCTGGTGGCCACCATCGCCACTCCATGCAAGGGTCTGGGTTGGCACTCAGCGTGCCCTCCTTCCGATCTGTGCCCATAGGGCATTGGGGTTCACCTTGGGAGAGAAGGGCAGCTGGATTGAGCCCTGGCTGCCCCTGCATCATCTGGCAACCAGCCTTGGAGGTTCTCTATGGTCAGCACCATAGTGTCAACGTCCTTGGCGATGCTCCTCAGTGACTGGGACATGCTCCGCAGCACCTCGGCCATTCCCACCTGAGAGCGGGACATGTCCCACAGAACCTCATCAAGGTCAGCCTGGTACTTGGTGACATCCCCCAGTGAGTCGGACATTCTGCGAGACCCTCAGCCATGGCTGTCACCGACTGCGCGACGCCTTAGGCACCTTCGCTAATGATGCCAACGTCGTGCACCAGGCTTTCCACTGCGGTCGCCACCCTACCAGTGTTGGACTTGGTGCCACGCATTGCCAGCGGCATCTCCTGCGCTCGTAGCCTCTGGGACTTCTCCAAGCGGCTATGGATGTGCTGAAGTGACATTGGCATCTCCCCTGAATGTCACGGCTGCACCCTATCTCTCAATCAGCTCCGCATACCTCTGTACCACAGGCTCAGCATCAGGCTGGAACCCAGCTGGGTCCTGGGGTCCAGCAGCCCTTTAACTCCTGGCTTGCTGGGGGTTTCTTGGCTCCACCTTATGTGCATCATCAGCAATGTGGTGCTCACCAGATTGTGGCCCAGAAGCTTGTCCACTAACATATCCCACCGAGGTTTGTGTATCTGCGCTGACGGAGGGTAGGAATGGCAGCTGTGCCGCGACTATAACAGTTGCATCCTCGGAGCTCTCCTCCGAGGTGTTCTACTTGGAGTCAGGAAAGGTTGCCATCTGGGATGGGCTGGCACCATCGCCTGGAGGACCAGCGGGAGAATGGACATGTGGTCAGTGGGAGGGATGGGTCAGTCAGTCAGTCAGTAAGGCAATAACAATTCACATTTGACAGGTCCTCCGGGTGGAGAACAGTGGTTCCTCACCTCCGCAGCACCAACCAGCCTCTGCGTTAGTGACCGCTCTGTCCTCAGCCACACCAGTCACCTCCAGGGTCCGCTCCTCAAAGGAAGTGAGGATTCCTAAGTCCGGCACCCCTGCCAGTCTCCCGCTGATTATGGAAGAGCTTTTTCTGAGGAGACATTCCCCAGGTGGAACAAGCCATTACAAGGGGACATAAATTTAAGTTGAATGGTGGAAGATATAGGGGGAATGTCAGAGGTAAGTTCTTTACCCAGAGAGTAGTGGGGGCATGGAATGCATTGCCTGTGGAAGTAGTTGAGTCGGAAACATTAGGGACCTTCAAGCAGCTTTTGGATAGGTACATGGAATACGGTAGATTAATTTGTACTTAATCTAGGAGTTCGGCACAACATCGTGGGCTGAAGGGCCTGTTCTGTGCTGTAGTTTTCTATGTTCTATGCCACAGAAGGGGCACCGTTAGCCACATGCGTGGTTCACAATGGTAGGAGAGGGTGTGTGAAGGAAGGGTTGAGGTGTTTGAAGGCATGGAGGGAGGATTGGGGGTCGCATGGGGAGTTGGGTGGGTGGATGCTCTCTTGGGGGTTGTGGGAAGCGTTGGGGTCTACTCACTCGTGCTGCCCAGTGTAGGTCGTTGACCTTCTTCATGCACTGTCACAGTCCTCCTGGTCACACTCCCCAAGCTGTCAGCTGCTGCCACCTCATCCCAGGCAGCACTGGTTGCTTTATGGCTGACTCACCAGGACCCTCGGGTGAACAGGACATCCCTTCTAGTCTTCGGTGTCTAGCAGCCTCCCCAGGTCAGCATCCCCGAATCTTGTGGCTGGTCTCCTCAGCGCCATTATTGCAAGCTGGCTGGGGTTGGCTGAGCAAGTGCAGCTTAAGTGCTGCTCGACCTTGTTAGCGGTGGGCTGGCGAGCATGGTCCCAGCAAATCAGCTGCCAAGCCTTCATTTGCGATGAGAAGTCCGTGAGGCCTTGTTAAATGGACCAAATAACATTGAATTGCGTTGCCAGTTTCACTGGGCCGAACGCCGGGAAGCTCACGTCAATTCCCACTCACTACCACACTTAGAAGTTTTTCCAGAGAATTGCACCCAAAGACACCCACATCCCTTGGCCCACACGCATTTTGAATCTGCTTTTCATTTTGATAATAATTTGCCTTTCTATTTCTTTGACCAAAATGAATAACCTCACACTTATCCACATTAAACTCCATCTGTCAAATTTTGGCCCATTCTCCTAGCCTGTATACATCCGTCTGTAAACTCTTTATCTCCTCTTCACAGCCTGCTTTCCCACTATTTTAATATCATCCGCAAATTTTGCTATGTTACACTCTGTCCCTACTTTAAATCGGTAAATCGTCTTATTGAAGCAGATGCAAATATGTCTGGATCACTAGATTTCCACTTAAGACAGTAAAGAGTGAAGCGTTCAGTTAAGCAGAAAGGGAGAGTTGATGTACATTTAAGCAGAAACAATAGACTCAAAATCTTACATAATATGATGCATTAACAACTGTCATAAAATGCAACTGTGTCCTTGTCAAGATTTACTGCTATAACTGACTCCAAATCCTTTCTCACAATGATAATAAAACTGTGGAATTTCACACCGCCATCTATTATATGATGGATTGCAGCATCCAACATTTCAAAGTACATCTTTTCCACCATCTTTCAAGAAAACTGAGTCAAAACACTCTTTGCTTGCATGAAATGCAGCTCTAATCTGCAATCTATCAAAATAATAGATGGAGGTGTGAAATTCCAGTTTTATCTTTACTGCGCTAACTGGAAATCCAGTGATCCAGACATATTTGCAACTGCTTCAATAAGATGATTTACCTATTTAAATCTAATTTAAATCATTTCAGTTTTATGTCACGTTGCAACGACAAATCTAGTCGACCCACTTTGGATATTTAATCCAAATTCCACTACCTTTAATTTACAAATTTTAAAATATTTAAATTCAGCTGAGCGTACTTAGAAATCAAAGGCTAGAGAAAGATTCTTTATTTATCCTATCTAATGCTTTTACCATTTTAAAGACCTCAATTAAGTGAGGCAAATTTTTAATTGATAACTACTGTATCACAAGGTGACAAACCGGGAACTATTTTGGAATCTAAAACATGCTGTGGAACATCATCATTTATTAATCATGGTGAATTTCAACAGTCCTGGATTGGATACCCAAACACAAACAACCTGAAGGGAGGGGTGAAAATACAAACAAATTCACTGAAGCAGCCGTGTGAAGCAGGTTACAAGATCAAAACCTGTGCCGTATTTAACGATAAGCAGTGCACCATAGCCTGGAACATGATGAATAGCTGGGACAACATGACCGTTTTATACTTCAACTTGATATTACTGTGAAAGATAAAGTAAAAAACAACATTAGGCCCCAGCTTCCAAACTCCCCAGCATTGGATTAGGGGTTCCCCCAAAGATGTGCTGGGAGCTTTACAGGTAAGAGTTTGCACGACAATTGCCCAGAAGTGCAAACTTCCTCTGGGCAATTGTGCTGTGAACCACTCTAAAAAGCAATTTTATTTGACCTCACTCTCACTATATGGCAGCACATTGTGGGGGGGTGTACCAATTTCAGAATGAATGCCACTGTCAATTAGTCAAAACAATTGTTTTACTTTTGCCTACACACTGCGGAGCCCTTGAAACCTACTAGGGGAAGGCACGATGGTGCAATGGTTAGCACTGCTGCCTCACAGTGCCAGGGAACCGGGTACGATTTCAATCTCGGGTGACTGTGTGGGGTTTGCCATGTCTGCGTGGGTTTCCTCCAGGTGTTCCTGTTTCCTCCCACATTCCAAAGATGTGCTGGTGGATTGGCCATACAAAATTGCCCCTAGTTGACAAATTGCACTGCTTGATTGAGAGCTGGCTTAACAAGATGACAAAAACTGGTGATAAATAGAAATTGGTCTATTGGAGAAATAAAATAACCAGTGCCGTTTCACAACTCTGAGCTGCTGTTATTTATAACACTTTCAAATGATATGGAACAGGGAATCAGTAGCCGTGTTATTAAATTTACTGATCACACAAAGCCCTGTGGTGGATAGCAGGAAAAAGGAGATTGACTATCATCAGAGAGTTTTGATTATATAGATCGCCTGAAAAAAATTAGCTGAATTTTATTGTAGGTATAATGTAAGTGGGAACAGGCAACTGCAAATGTAATTACTATGAGCAGGTCCCATTTAGAATGAAGTGGGACAAAGCCCAGTCCTGCTGGGATATAAATACTATTCTCAAAGGGCAATATTACAACAGACTACTAAAAACTAAGGGAGAGTTGTCAATATTAGCAGTTGTCTTCAGTAATGTTTGACTTTCAGTTGGTAGCAAAAAGCATTACATTAAAAAAAAATCTCAGTGAGTACTATGTTAAGCTGCCAACAAATTAATGGGAAAGTGAAATTGCAAAAGTAAAGAGCTTGGCTTACCAGCCTGACTATAAACTGTCTTTCATTTTGATGGCTAAGCTGGTAGGAAGGAAAGGGACAAAGGTATATTTAACAATTAACCAGTAAATTATTTCAAAAATATAAGGATAGCCTAGTGAAAAAAACCTGAAACATGGGTGGCACGGTAGCACTGCTGCCTCACAGCACCAGGGACTCAGCCTTGGGTGACGGTCTGTGGAATTTGCATGTTCTTCCCGTGTCTGCGTGGGTTTCCTCCAGGTACTCTGGTTTCCTCCCACAGTCCAAAGACGTGCAAGGAAGGTGGCCATCATCCGCATTCTTGAATGGATGGGGTCCAAATGGTTTAGCTACACCCACAGTACTGTTAAGATTTCAACGTGATTGCAATCTCTGTCTCACCGTTGGTATATTATGACATATTTTCATGGAATCCTTATAAAACACAAATAGATTTAACATTATACTTTATTACCGACCTGTAAACTTATCCAGTGCATCAAATCCATGATTTACTGCTATTATATCAAGGAAAGAAATGGTGCCGTCTTCAAATCTGGAATGAAAATAGTAATTTATCACACAGGGAATTCATTCAAATTACAATACAATGGGTAACAAAACTAGACGTTTTTTCTACATAAGATTATGATGCACACGTTATTTCTATAGCTGTGGTATAGGTAGACGCTGTGGATGTACCGACACCACATGGTCTGCAACAGTTCAAGAAGACGGTGCACCAGCGCCTTCTCATGGGTAATTAAGAAAAGCAATTGGATCACATCTTTTCGCAAGATATAGCGAAACCTGTGTGCCAGGTTTTTCATTAAAGATACTAAAGCTAACAGCTAATTCAGTGTATTTGTTCATGCTATAGCTATGATGACATTCGCTGCAATGAGGTGCAAAAGCTTACAACAAAGGAACAGGAGCACGCCGTTTAGCCTATAAAGCCTCTTCCGCCATTCAATTAGATCAACATCTGAACATTATTTACCAAACTTAGTTCCATTACTATTGATAGCCTTGCCTAATAAAGCCCCTTGTCTAATAAAGCCCTTTCAAGTTGGTAGTTTTGAAATTTTAAATTGACTGAGCTTCACTGCTTTATGAGGACAAGTTCCAGTTTCACATTGCGATTTGAGTGAGGAAATGCTTCCGAGTATTACCTTTATACTGCCTCGCTCTAATTTTAAGGTTATGTCCCTTTGTTCTGGACTTCACTACCAGTGGAAAAAATGTCTATCCACCCAATGAAATCCATTAATCATCTTAACTCCTGAAACAGATCACACCGTAATCATCTATACTTAAGAGAATACAAGAGATGCAATTTAGTGACCCTGTTGCACCCAGCGCTCATTTCAATACCCCGGGCATCAGATTCACCTGGCACCCTGCACTCAACGCTGTGCCAGGGAGATCTTGCCAGGGTGTCATTTAGTACTGATCATCACAAACGTACAATGGCACTTGGGAGGGGGCAGGTCTCCCATGCAATTTGGTTGCCCAGGGTGGTTGGGGGCAGGGATGGGTGGCACTCTGACACTTCCCCTGGCATCTGGGAATCTTGGCACTACTGGCCTGGCACACTGGCAGTGGCACCCTGGCACTTACATGGTGTCCAGGTGGCACTGCTAGGGTAACAGGGGCACTGCCAGTGTGCCAGGTTTCAGGTTGGCACTGCCAGGGATCAGGTCCTGTGGAGTCCTGCCAAGTAGAGGGGGAGGGGGGTGGGTTCCTGGGGGCCTCCCCAAGGTTGGGGCGCGAGGAGGGGGTCAAAAAAGCAGGGGGTGGCTGAAAGGAAGTGGGGGAACCTGAAAGGGAGGTTGGGGGAAATATTGGGGTTGCCGGACCAAATGGTGCCCCGATCTTTGAGGATCCCTCTAAGTGTAGTTTCAGTGGAGAGAATCTCCCCGAGGCCAAGTAAATGCTTGAAACACCCTGCGAAACAGGTCCTTTGGTGGATTTTAACTTCAGTTTGCTGAATCACCACCAAGACTAATCTAGAGAGGTAGGGTAAAATCATCGGAATTAGTTAACAATTGGGCGGCAGGGGAATGTAGGCTTTTTCATGATGGATGATGGAAGAATCAAGAATATCATCCAGAATTATTTTGTGACCGAATAATTTTCAAACTAGTCACTCTTGGATGCTCCTACAACATAATTAAAGTACTGTAAATACTAAAAAGTATAAATAGGAACAGAAAATACTCAGTGGGCTCTTCTTAGTGACTGTTATCCGTTAGATACCTCGCAGGAATAAGATTATGGGTGGAATTTACCAGCTGTTCACGCTGACGGGATATTCCGGTCCCACCGACACTGCATCCCCGCTTTGGGTTTCCTGACCACGATGGGTGCATTCAATGGGAAATCCCATTGAAAACAGCGGGACCAGAAGATCCCTGGTCATGATGTGACATTTAAACAGATATTTTAACTGTACATGCATTTACATGACCTCTGTCTAGATTATCCATTAGCTTATTGCTCATGTTGATGCATTGCGTGAAAACAGAACTGGCTGGTGGTAATAGGTGAACCAGAGTGGGAAGAAGTGCTTCATTACAGTTACATTATAGTGTTGTCTACTGTGATGATACTTAGTAAAAATTTGAGTTTGGCATTAACATCGTAAAAAAAAATATGAAGGCTTTAAAGAATGTGCAGAATAGATTTACATGAATGGTTCCAGGGATGAAGGAGTTCAGTTACATAGATTGAGTGAAATAGCCAGGATTGTTCTCCTTCAAGAAAAGGTTTAGAAGAGATTTAATAGAGGCCTTCAAAATCATGATCGGATTTGGCAGAGTGGATAGAAACAGTTCCCTTTTCCTTAAGGAGCAAGAACCAGAGGGCATCGGTTTAATCTGCTTGGCAAAAGACGCAATGGTAACTAGGGAAAACATATTTTATACAGCAAGTGTTAGGATCTGGAATGCACTGCTAGAGTGTGTGGTGGAAGCTGGTAACAATCAGGGATTTCAAAAAGCCATTGGATAAGCACTTGAAGAGAAATAATTTGTAGGTCACAAGGGAGAGGGATTAGCGGAGTTGCAGGGAACTGACATGAACGTGAATGGCCGAATGATCTCCTTTTGTGCTATAACTATGCCAACTGGGATTGGTTAAGAACAGATACAGCATATAATTGACTCTCCGGAAGTATTCTACAAGCTGCAAATCAGGAGTGTTGTGGAATATTCTCCACTTGCCTTGATGAGTGCATCTCCAAATCACTCAAAGCTCAACACAATCCAGGACAAAACAGCTAATCAACACCTTAAACATTCATTCTCCTCTGCCATCAGTGTATAGTGTATTTTCAGGATGTACTATCTACAAGATGCCAATGCTTCTTCGATAGCACCTCCTAAACCTACGACCTCTACCATCTAGAAGACGGACAAGGAAGGCAGGCATATGGGAGCATTACAACCTACAGGTTTCACTCTTAGTTACACAGCATCCTGACTTGGAAAAATGTCACTGTTTCTCCATCGTCACTGGGTCAATTCCTGAAACTTGCTCCTGAACAGTACTGTGAGAATATCTTAATCACTTTGACTGCAGTGCTATACCTTTTCTTAAAGGTGGCATACTCAAGTTGCCCAGTATTGTAGTTAGATGAATGTTTGTAGTCGGAAACAAACTTTGCAAAGTAAGTAATCTCCTTACTCTTCTGCTTGTACAGTGCAGAATATTACTAACCATGTTTTTGCAAGAATCAAACCTGAGAGAATAAGTGACAGAATAACTAAAGCCTATTAGGATCTGTTGGTACAGTAACCCAGTATAATGTCAGGTCTATGTAGAAAAGTGGCAGTAAAATATTACTTGCAAATAAAATTTGGACTAGTCAATGTATAAAATGTTAATATTTCAGTTTGTGTGGAATAATTGTATTTTTTAGTTATGAGTAAAGATTAGATAGGCTGAGGTGGTATTCTTTTGAATAGAAAGGCTCTAGATAGAGTGGATAGGAAGCATCTATTTCCCATATCAGTGAGATTAATACAAATTTAAAGTAGTTGATAGAAGGGTCAGACCAGAGTTGAGAGAATTTCAAATCAGAGGGTGATGGGCCTGAATTCACTGTGTAATGGAAGCAGAAACCATCATCCCACTTAAAATGTTTTTGAATATGCACTTAATGTGCTGTAACCTACTCAGCTACGAAACAAAAGCTGGAAAGTAGGAATGGCTGGATAAGTCTTTTTTAGCTGGAACAAACATGAGGGACTGAATGACCTAATTCTCTGTTGCACGTTTCTAATGATTAGCTATGGTCTGATTAAATGATGAGGTTAAATGTCTGTTCTTAATTACTACACACACATGGATTGAAAAATTCATACTCGGTCTGTCATTCATTCAAAATATATATTTGAGGCGAGTTGTGTTGCGAGAAAAGAAATGCCTTGATGAACATAGTGAGAAGTAGAAGAGAATCTTCAGTGCTTGCAATAATAGTCACCATAAAAATACAGGATTTTGAAGTACAAAGTTAACAAAATGAACCCCAGATATCTTGTGGCAATGTGCAATAAGGAAATCTATTTTATTTGTGAGCAAATCTTAAGGGTCCATGCTTCAGGCAGGGGCACATATTGGTCATTCCAGACACATAGGCCAAGTAAATCATGGGCTGGCTAATGCGCTCTCTGTAGTGAGGCTCTTCATTGAACCATGCACTTGTGAAATTATCCTCCTTGTGTTTCACAAGTTACCAGTGAATTATTATAAAGAAAGACTTGCATTTAGGCAGAATCCTGACATGAAATGCTTCGAGTGGCTAGTCATGAGGCTGATCAACGCCGCCTCCCAGATGGTCTCGATCCACTGCAGTTCACCTAACACGGCAACCGATCCACAGCAGATACTATCTCTCTGGCCCTACAATCAACTCTCAAACATCTCGACAACAAGGACACCTACATCAGACTGCTGTTCATAGACTACAGCTCCGCCTTCAACACCATTATCCCAACAAGACTAATAACCAAACTCTGCAATCTTGGACTTGACCCCTCCCTCTGCAGCTAGATCCTCGACTTCCTCACCAACAGACCGCAATCTGTCAGGATAGCCAACAGCACCTCCTCCCCAATAGTCCTCAACATAGGGGCCTCGCAAAAATGTGTGCTCAGTCCTATACTGTACTCCCTGTACACACATGACTTGTGTGGCGAAATTCAACTCCAATTCAATCTATAAGTTTGCAGATGATATGACTCTGGTGAGTCGTATCTCAAACGACAACGAATCAGACGAGAGAAGGGAGATAGATCATGGTGTATGGTGTACCAAAAACAACCTCTCTCTAAATGTTGGAAAGACTAAGGAACTGAGGAACTGATCATCGACTTCAGGAAGCGTAGCATGACACACACTCCCATCTACATCAATGGCTTGAAGTAGAGATGGTCGATAGCTTTAAGTTCCTGGGGATCACCATCACCAACAGTCTGTCCTGGTCCACTCACGTTGATGCAACAGTCAAGAAAGCCCAACAACGTCTCTACTTCCTATGGAAGCTAAATAAATTAGGGGCCTCACGGTAGCATGGTGGTTAGCATCAATGCTTCACAGCTCCAGGGTCCCAGGTTCGATTCCCGGCTGGGTCACTGTCTGTGTGGAGTCTGCACGTCCTCCCCGTGTGTGCGTGGGTTTCCTCCGGGTGCTCCGGTTTCCTCCCACAGTCCAAAGATGTGCGGGTTAGGTGGATTGGCCATGCTAAATTGCCCGTAGTGTAAGATTAATGGGGGGATTGTTGGGTTACGGGTATACGGGTTACGTGGGTTTAAGTAGGGTGATCATTGCTCGGCACAACATCGAGGGCCGAAGGGCCTGTTCTGTGCTGTACTGTTCTATGTTCTATGTCTGCTTCGACTCTCACAAACTTCTACAGATGTGCCATAGAGAACATCCTATCTGGCTGCATTACAGCCTGGTATGGCAACTGCTCGGCCCAAGATCGCAAGAAACTACAGAGTGGTGAACTCAGCCAAACACATCACACAAGCTTGCCATCCTCCCATTGATTCTGTATACACCTGCCCCTGTCTCAGAAAGGCCGACAGCATTGTCAGAGACCCCTCACACCTCGGCTTTGCCCTCTTCCAGACCCTTCCATCAGGCAGAAGATACAGAAGTCTGAAGACCCACACATCCAGACATAGGAACAGCTTCTTCCCCACGGTTACTAGACTCCTCAACGACTCTCCTGTGGACTGATCTGTTTCCTGTAAGAACACTATTCACGACACCCTATGCTGCTCTTATTTGGCCTTCTTACACACTGTAACCAATCACTATTTGTTGATGCACCACTTTCAATGTACTTTGTCGATTATTCTTTTGTCTACTATGTACGTACTGTGACGTTCCCTTGGCCACAGAAAAATACTTTTCATTGTACTTCGGTACATGTGACAATAAATATCAATCAATCAATCAATCAGAATCATTCGCAACTTCCAAATTTGCACACAGCAAGCTCCAACAAACAGCAATGTAACAATGGGAAGATAATCTGCTGTTGCGATGTTGACTGAGGAATAAATATTGGAAAGGACAGTGGGGATAACTTCTTCAAAATACTGCCATGGGATCTGTTACCTCCACCTGAAGGGACCTCTGTTTAATGTCTCGTCCAAAAGACAGCACTGCTGAGAATGCAGATGTCTCTGAGTACTGTACTGGAGCGTCAATCTTGAACCTACAATCTCTGACTCAGGTGAGAGTGCAGACTATGTAACTGAACGTACTTTAGAAAGCACGTTCAAAATTAAATGGTACCCAAATACAAAACAAATACCTCTAAAAACTTAAAATAACATGAAAAGTATTAAAGACAAAAATACTTCCGGCAAATAACTTGCATACAAAACAGGCAATGACATATTATGACAAGGGAGAAGGGTAAGGGGCTCAATTCTCCGGCCTCGTTGTGCTTTCGCAAGAGTGAAACGAGGCCGGTGAATAGCAGGAGAGACCAAAAATGCGAATCGCGCCAGGCGCCAAACAGTTTGCGATGCAACCGGCCTGCTCCCGTAGGCAAAATCTGGATCTTGCCATAGCGTGGCGAGAGACCAATTAGCACCACTTAAATCCTATTTCCATAGAATTAACGGGAGCCATCCCACATCCATCGGCCTCCCATCATTCATCGGCATCCCCAGCAAGTGGTCATTCTGCACCGATTAGTCCTCCTTTTGACAAACGTGAACCTGGCGGAAGGGCTTTTGTGGGAAGCCGAGGAGGTGAGTAGCCATCTTTGCTCACAGGCAAAGAGCCCGGGAGCACTGGGCTTGCCGCCCCAGTGCTCAGCGAGGGGTGGGGGACACCTCGGCTTGCGGGGGGGGGGGTCCGCAGGAATGGACCGCCTAGGGTGGGTGGGCGGCTGAGGCAACTGCACGCCGCCCCACCATGGCAACCCTTGGAACGTGTGTACCCGTTCCAGGGGCAAACCTTGTCCCTGCCCGTCTGCCTCACCGACCATCCATAACCCCCACCGACTGTTGAGGCCTCTGGCTGAAGGCTATTGCTATTAGGGAATTGGGAATCGTGGTTAAGTGAGCACTTCACAGAACCCAAGTGGATTTCCGTGGGTGGGCGGGCCATGTATCATGTGGGAATCATAACAAAGAACAAATAACAAAGAAAAATTACAGCACAAGAACAGGCCCTTCGGCCCTCCAACCCTGCGCCGATCCAGATCCTCTATCTAAAGCTCGCCTATTTTCTAAGTATATGTATCCCTCTGCTAAACCTACCATCTGAATCAGACCGCGATGACTGGACAATGTGCGAGGCAACATCACACACGCAGTAGCCAACATCCAAACATCCAGGGGATGGGACACAGGTCTGGGGACATGTCCACAGCCGGTGTGTGGGTGAATGCCACGTGGAGGGGACCAGCGCTTAGTCCAGGTGATGTTACGAGTGGGTGTCCGGGGTACAGACTTTGAGGTCCGGTGAGGGGAGCCCTCTGTGGCCGGGAGTATGTGGGCAGGGCATTTGGTGGGGGGCGGAAATCAATTGGGGTTCCGGGGTGGGAGCCACTGCTGTTTGTCAGTCTAACACCCTCTCCCAATACCTTACAGATATTGAACGGTATGGATGGTGTTTTGGACCCTGCATAACTTGCACTAGTGGCCGTGCTGCCAGGTCAAGCGCTCAGATGCCAGAGACTGCGGCAGCTACAGTGTCTGCAGATACTCGAGGCAGCTGGCCATTTGCCAGGTCCCACCACACACCCTGAGGTCCTGGCTGCCTGTCAGGCCAGGGAGGGACCCAGAGCGGGAGGCCCACGACAGCCCTGGGTGCACAGGCGTCGCTGATTGTTTGAACAGATAACGGACAGCGTGTGCCGCAGGAGGCTCCGCCTCAACAAGGAGACTGTGCGGCACCTATACTATGTCACCGCGGATGTGGCATAATGTGCAGAGCCACTGCAGCTCTGAATCTTTACGCCTAAGGATCCTTCCAGGGCACGAGAAGGGACCTATGTGAAATCTTGCAGGCCACAATCCAAAGGTGCATCCGACAGGTCGCATATGTCCTGTTTGTCCGGCTGGAAAATTATATAAACTTTGGCAAGGACCAAGCCCAACAAGATGCTTTGGCAGCTGGATTCTCCACGACAGCTAGATCGTGGACAGTCGGTCATCTCCGGCCTCTTCAAGGACCACCCCAGGATGGGCAGCTGACTCTTGAGAGATAATGCGTAACCACTGAAGACTTGGCTAATGATGTCAATGGAGGCAGGAGACCGATGCGGAGACCGAATACAATGAGACGCATACAGCCATCCCGTCTGTCATTGAGCGATGCATCGGTCTGCTCAAAATGCGGTTCCGATGCCTTGACCGCTCCGGTGGTATCCTGCAGTACACCCCCCGGAGGGTCACCTACTTTGTGGTAGTCTGCTGTGTCCTTCACAACCTCGCCCAGCAGCGGGGAGATGAACTGGACGTGGGGATGAGGAATATTTGGCCACCTCCGAGGAGGAGGACAAAGATGATGATGAGCAGCGGCTGAAGGATGATACCAGGGAGGAACCGGAGGACCAGCTGGAGGATGGAGCACAGGAAGCGGGGCGAGGGTCCGGCAAGCCCGGAGGGCATGGAGGCCCTCATACCCCTCTGCTTCAATTAGGACGTGGCCTTGTCCGTCATCGACCCCCCACGCCTATCTCCCTTCCTCCCAGAATCTATTTCACCACTGTGTTGGAGTTAGCACTGTCAAGGGCACGGAGGTGATGATAACCCACAGAGAGCTGAGCACCAATGCTCCTCAATCTATGCCATAGTCTGACCCCTGCCTGTCTGCACTGCTTGCTCACACCCATCACCTGCATGCGGTGTGCCCGGGGGTGAGGGAAGGGGCAGATGCCTGGAGAGATGGGCCAAGTGTTCAGAGGTTGGTCCACATATCGGAAGAAAGTGGCAAAGGCGCATACTGGCTGTGTTCAATGGTTTTTGATGCGTCACAGATGTCATTCAATTCTCCACTCTCCTGATGGTGCTGTCCCACACTTCCCACTACACCCTCATCCCGCTCATTCCCTACCTAACCCCCCACCCTCTCCCTCTTCCCCAGCACCCTCAGTGATACTCAATGTGCTTGGCCTTCCTAGCCCTACCGCTACATCTAGGTGTGTCGCTCGGATGCACATCTGAGGTAGAGGCAGCCAGTTGCTTACCTCGTCCCGTGGGCTTCGCTGCCCCTGGTGGGTGTCCTCTGGGGACTCTGGGGCCAGGCTAGGATCCAGTTGGGACCTGGGATCCAGCACACATGTGACTGCTGTATTGCCTGGGGGTTCCTGCCTCCGCCTGATGCGCATCAGCATCTGTGTGGTGCTTACCAGATGGTAACCCAGAAGCCTGACCGCTAGTATTTCTCACCGAAGTGTGTGTCTCTGAGCTGGCGGAAGGTGGGGTTGACTGCTGTGACGCATTGATTGTGACTTCGTCAGAGCTCTCCTCTGAGATATTCTCCTTCCCGGAGTCAGGAGAGGGAGCCACCCAGGATGGGCCAGCACCGTCAGCTGGAGGACCTGCGGAAGAATGAGCATAGAGTCAGTGGGAGGGATGGGTCAGTCAGTAAGGCAATCGTTACCCACATTTGACAGGTCTTCCATGTCAGTCCCGGTGGATCCTCACCTCTGCAGTTTCCGCCAACCTCCGTGTTGGTGACTGCTCTGTCTTTGGCCACCCGGTCACCTCCAGGGCCCATTCCTTTAAGGTGGTGAGGATCGGTATGTCTGGCACGCCTCCGTCAGTCTGGGCCCTCTTCCGGCGATTGTAGGAGAGCTTCTCCTGCGGAGACACAGAGAGGGCATCATTAGCCACACGCGTGGTTCACATTGATGGGAGGGGGGTGTGAAGAAAGGGTTGGTGGGGGGTGGGAGGGGTTAAAGGGACGGGGGTATGAAGGGAGGGTTGGGGTAACATGGAAGGTTGGAGGGGTGGGGTGGTTGTTCACGTGGGGGTGGAAAGGTCTCAGGAGAGATCGTTGGTTTCTACTCACTCGTGTTGCCCGGTGTAGGTCATGAACCTTCTTACGACACTGGAGGCCAATCCTCCTGGTCACATTCCCAGAAATTACGGCCGGCGCCACCTCGTCCCAAGGAGCACTTGCTGCCCTGTGGCTTACCAGGGTCCTCGTGGGAATAGGACATTTCTCCTGGCCTCCATCGCATCGAGGAGCCTCCCCAAGTCTGCATCCCCGAATCTTGGGGCCGGTTGTCTCTGTGCCATGGCTGCGAGCTCAGTTGAGCTGGCTGTGCAAGAGCTGTTTAAGGGCTGTTCAACCTAGTTAGCGGAGGGCTGGCGAGCGCAGTCCCAGCGAATTGGCTGGCGAGCCTTTCTTTGTGCCGAGAAGCTTGTGGGCCCTCGTTAAGTGGACCAATTAATGTTGAATAGTGTTGTCGGCCTTGCTGAGCCGAACATTGGGAAGCACACGGCAGTTCGCGCTCACTACTACATTTGGAAATCTTTCCGGAGAATCGCGCCGATGACCAAACTCAAACTGATGCAGTCACTTAAATATTCATTGCGGGCAGCACATGTTGTGAAGGATAAATTGGATGTGTGCTCCTTGACAGTTGTCAGAGTGTCTTGTCCTATATTTACTGCCATAGTTTGCATTAGGGGATTGAAGAATGAGAAACATATTTTACTAGAAATATGAACATCAGTGTGCAAATATACTTCAGCAAAATCATCCTTGCAAGTGACTCAGTCGAGATAATGTTAAAAGGTATTTCCTGGCAAAATGAATATTTTATAGTTCATGAACGTACTTTAGCCAACCATAGTCAAGCAGTAAAAAATATGTAACAGTATCTCAAAACCTACATGCTCCTTCCTGAAGAGATATAGCTTACCTGTCACTTATTGATTGCTTTGGAACATAGAAATCTTCTCCTGACAAATACGAAGCGGAAGTTCCTCCTCCAAAATATCTCTTTCTCAGCATTTGCCCACTTTCATTCTTCACCAACAGAGCTCCTAAACCTGTTGGGAACCCAAATATTTTATAAAACGAGATGGGGATGAAGTCTGCCTGATGTAAGCCGAGGTCAAGTGGTGAGGTGCTCACAAATGAGGCTGCATCCATCAGCACGTACCATTTCCCTGGGATCTTGCTGAAAGGAGAGAGTTTTTTTGATTTAATGTCCTTTATCCAACTAAATGGGTATTTTGTCCCCGAAAAGTTGCTTTGCGCAGGATAACAGAACAGATGATGAGTATGACAATTTTCCTCCGTTCCCACAGGAATGTCCTTGTTTTTGTCTTCATAAATCTCATTGTGGTTGAGCGGAATAGTTAGAGCACCAGCTAAAGTCGACAATCCTCTCATTCCCACAGCAGATGTATGGTTGTCAGTCAGATGGCAAAACTGACTCTTCGAGTCTCCCGACTCTGTACAGATCCATTGAAAACTTTCTGCAACAAGTTTAAGAGCAGCTGTACTTCCTGATGTAAAAATGATGGTATACTCTTCTGGGCTGGTGTTGAAGTGCTGTAGAATTCTGTAAGGGAAGTAACAAAAAGTTATTCGTGAATAGCTTTTTGCCAAATTTTAGGAAAAAGAAATATAAATGTAGGCAGGAACATAGAGAATGTAGGAAACACTCAGTAAGTCTGATAGCATATGTGGAGAGAGAACTTTAAATTTAAAGTTTGAGGTCAATGACCTTTTATCAGTTGTGGTTCACTAATTTTTTTAACCGAACTGCATCTGTTAAGTATTTATTCACTCCTTTCACCTTCTACCCTGCAACCTAAACTAGATTGGCAGGGGGTTGGAAACCTGAGAGGAAATTCAGAGCATGGAATGGAGAATTAGTGAGTGATTCAGAAAGAAGAAGACCAAGTTAAAAAGTGTACAACACAGGAATGTGGCAGTGTTAAAAGGTGTATACCTAAATGCAAGTATAGCAAATAAAGCTAATCAGCGGAGGGTGCAGAGACACAGCAGAATAATATCATCGCTAGAAGGGAAATGTGGCCTAAAGATTATCAAACTTGACAGCTCAGCATCCTTGGGTGCAGAGTTTTCAGGCAGGATGGAGAGGGAGATAAAAAAGATGGGTGTGGTAATATTGGTTAAATAATCTGTGCCGGCTCTTGGCAATGCCAGGTAGATGTCAGTAAAGAAGAACAAATGTGTTTATTGGCAACCAACAAGGATAACGTATCTACAGGCACAGAGTTTTATACAGGTGTTAACACTCTGGTTTCCGGGTTACTGACCAGAACCCTGTTCCCCGGGACTCATGCTGAACCCTCATTGGTCGGCGATGCGCGCTCCTGCACAATAGGCTCTGAGCCAGTCATGTGGACCACGAGGAATGCCCATTAAAGAGGCCCGCCCTCCCCAAGTCTCTCAAATAATATATGTACAAATAAGCTATAAACAACAATTATACACAATATAAGACTGGGGAACCAAAAAGGAAAAGTCCTCAAACAGTCCAGCTGAGTATTAACCTGTCCGGAGATTTCCTGGGTCTTGTGGGTCGCCTTAATCCTTCAAATGATTCCTCCCACTTGCAGGTAAAGACGTCAACCTTAGTAGAGAATGTCTCCGAGAGTCAACCACCCCGCAGGGTTATTCCCTTCTATGACTTGTTCCTGGATCAATTATAGGGCCTCCACAAGACTGCTGGCTCCACCAGCAGAGCACCAGTGCTGCCTGTTGCTCCAACTGTTTGAAGATTGTGGCTGTGGCCCCCTGGCTTCTCACGTGGTCATCGTGTTTCCTTATTGTTCTGCCATTCAAATCTACCATGTACGATGCTGGGCCTGACTTGGACATGACCTGGCCTGGTAACCATAGTGGGCCTGAGGCAAAGTTTCAGACAAGGTCCAGGTCATCCACTTAGAATGATCGGTCCTCTTTTCATGAAGTACGTTGTTTTTTCTGAGAGGCCTGCCGTGCCTCCACCCTTCCTGTCAAATTTTGGAAAACCAAATCCACTGGGTCCTTAAATGACAGCCGATAAGAAATTCTGCTGGTGTGACCCCTGTAGTAGCATGGATTATAAGACAAAAGAAAATTGGCTAAATTAAGACATAGTGGGCTGCTGGACTGGTTCAGCATAGCTGCCTTGCACTGCTCTCTCCACTAACCCATTTCAGGCAGAATGATGGGGGCTGTTTTGATATGGTGAATGCCATTTGTTCTGACAAAGTTCTGAAAGTCCTCACCAGTGAAGGAACTGCTGCTGTCAGATTCTATTACTTTGGGGAGGCCAAGCAGAGCAAACATTCACCTCAAGGCTTCAAATGTGGCCAAGGTCACCGCTCCATCTCTTGAACCTTCAACCACTTTGAATGGGTATTAACCAAACTGAGGAACATCTTGCCCAAGAAGGGACCACCAAAGTACACATCTATCCTCATTCGTGGGCGACCAGGCCACTCCTAAGGGTGGAGGTTGGCTGCAGGGTGCAGTGTCTGTTGTGTCTGGCAAGGGTTACACTGGCACACCATGTGTTCAATTACCTTGTTGATGCCAGGCCACCAAATGTAGATACGAGTGAGGAGTTCCATTTTGTCTGAACTGGATTGGCACAATGCAATTCATGCAACAGCAGGACTCGTGTTGGGGGTGGTACTACTAGTCGGGTTCCCCAGGCTATGACTCCATCCTCACAACTGAGTTTGTCGTTACAAGTAAAATAAGGCGGTAATTGGTCAGATTTACCGTGGTGCCATCTGGTTATGAACATGCATTTTACTTTGGGCAGGACTGGGATTAATTCTTTATGTGGCCAGACGAAACTGGCAGGGTGCCTAAAAAGTTCAATGGTAAGGCGATTTCTTGAGGTACAAGTGAGGTTGCCGGGTTTTTAGGACGTGGAGGCCGACTCAACACATCAGCATTAGAAATCTGTGCACCTGGCCAAGGCTGAAAGATGTAGTCATAGGCCACCCACACAAGGCCCACTGCCGTACTCTGGCAGAGGTGAATGGTAGCATCAGCTTATCTTCACGCAGGAGCCCCAGCAGGAATTTGTGATTGATTATCATTGTGAAACATCACTCATAAACATAGTGGCGAAATTTCTTGATGCCATAGATTACGGCAATGCCTTCCTTTTAAATTTGTGCGAATTCACGCTCAGCATCAGAAAGCGTTCTAGAGGGGAAGGCAATTGGCCTCTATAAGCCATCCCCAATTGTGTGGGATAGAACTACTGCTATCCCATACAGCGGTGCATCGCAGGTCAGAATGATGGGATTTTGCAGGTCAAAGTGAACCAATAGGCTCGATGACTCTAAGACTTGCTTAACGTATTGGAAGGCTTGCTCCTGTGGTTCCTTCCAATGTCAAAGCTGGTGTTTCCTTAAGATCATGTGTAGTGGCACCAATGGTATCGCTCAGTTGGGAATAAAATGAGCATAATTGTTTACCATTCCCAAAATTACTTTAAGTCAGCCACATTCTTAGATGCTGGGACATATCTTATGTCTTCAAGTTCAGGCCCTATCAGACCATTTTGAACCCAAGGTAACTGACCTAAATAGCTTGGAAAATGCACTTCCCTCATTTTAGTCGGATTCCAGCATCTCTGAATTATCTCAATTCTTCTTCTAGGTGCTCCTCCTGTAACGTTCCTGTTACTAGGATGTCATCCAGATAGACCAAAACCTTTGGGATGCCCTGGAGGTTCTCCATTGTGCACTGGAATATCGCACAAGCTGAGGAAGCTGAGCTACTTGGTGTACTCAGCTTCGCATAAAGGTCCTTAATTCATGGAATGGGGTATCCTACTAAAGAGAACTTTATTAATAATGAATGTAATTTTGAATGCACTGTACGCACCATGTTGATGGAAAAGCTACTGGAGGAAAATAAAGAAAACCCACCACAGGCGGATTATCTACTTGGGCAGTCTGGTTGATTGTAGGATTGTAGTCCCCGCATATTGTAGGGGAGCGGTCCAGCTTCAATACAGGAAGGATGGGGTTGCCCATTCTGAAAACTGTACATGTTTGATAATCCCCAGCTCTTCCAGACATTTAAGTTTAGCTTCCACTTTTTGGTGTAAGGAATTAGTCTTGCTCTGAAAATCCTTGATGTCGAATCTGGATTGATTTTTACTTCCTTTATTCGAGCAAATTCATCATTCCCAGCTAGTGTCAGGTGCAAAGTATCCCACCTCTTAAAATCCCCCCTAATTTCCTCCTGTGCATCTGAGCCTATTCCCTCATCACCTGGAACACGTTCTTGTATCTGCAGAAAACTTCCAAAAAGACGCTGTCCGAGATTTTAAACATTTCCAACCACTTCAACTTGATTTGGCACAACCAATCCTGCCCCATCAGGCTTGGTCAATGTCCCTCATCAATGATCATAGGTAACTGGGCATCTTTTTGTTTTAAAATGTACTTTATTCCAAACGTGTGTCAAACAGTAACAGTAAAATACACGCTTGTCATGAGAATGTCACTTTAAGAAATGTTTGTCTGCTCATGTTACTATAGTGATGTCAAAGTGTGGGTGGAGCTGAGCTGAGCTCTGGCTGTTTTTTAGTTTAACTTTGAGGAAAGCTTGGGTATGTCTGTGTTTTTTTTGGTTTCGTTTTCAGTGTTGGAGCTGAAGCCAGACAAAGCAGATGTACTGTTGTTCTCTCTGCTATGAAAAGACTATCTCTTGATCATATGGTGAATTCAGAATTATAAACGTTCTCAGTAGTGAATTTAAAAATGATGTGCTTCTGTTAAAAGGTGTTTCTTTTATCTTCTGGATGTTGTTTGGGAATTTATTAAGAATTACTTAGTGTTGTATTCTTTGGGGGTTGTATTCGAATCAATGGTTGCTAAGATGTTCACTGTATGTTTTAAAAAGATGAACTTGAGTTCATAAAATAAACATTGTTTTGCTTTAAAAAATACTTTTCGATTCATGCTGTACCATACCTGTAGAGTGGGCTGTGTGCTCCCCATACCACAATCGATTAAAAGTTGCGGGTCAGGTGAATTCCATGATACGCTTTGGGGTTCTCCAAACCCTGGCCCATAACAAACTCCACAAAATCACAGACCACAGTTTGTACAATTTGTCCCCCTTTTATACCCCTGCGACAAACAATTCTTCAAACAGTATTATGAACAATCCACACCACATCTGGAAGCCCTCTGCTGACCCCCTCAACTCAAACTTAATCTTCTGCACCCGGAGAAAGTCGTACAAGTTCCCCAGTCAGGCTGCGAGCCCCGGCGGCATATCCAAACTCCAATTTAACCGGATCCTTTGCGGTCAATTAGAGAGAGGAAGTCCACAACATCCTTTCTCCTCAGGGAGAAAGATCAGGAGGGTCTGGAAAACAAACAGGAACCTTGGCAGCACATTCATCATTCCCAGCTAGTGTCAGGTGCAAAGTATCCCACCTCTTAAAATCCCCCCTAATTTCCTCCTGTGCATCTGAGCCTATTCCCTCATCACCTGTATCCCCAAATACCTAAACCTTTCCCTGAGCTCCCTTGAACAGCAATATCTCTAAATTGGCCCCCCGTCCCGCGCATTCACCGGAAAAACCTCACCCTTGCCGACAATTAGCTTATACCCGGAGAAGGCCCCAAACCTCTCTAATATTCCCCTGATCTTACCCATACTTGATGTGTTACGCAGGTTGGTTCGTCGTGGACTGCACTTGATGCAGTGTGGCGAGAGACAGACCTCTAACACTGTAGAAGATCCAACATGATTTTATTCAATGTGATAACTAATATACATGCTCAGCTGTGGGTTGACACTATACTGAATTGACTGGAGACCTGACCAGACTTACTAGCTACCGCATGGTGTTTGCACTGGCTAGCTGGTGGACTCTGACTGTCTCAGTAGCTGGGTCCCGGGAGAGCGAGAAACCTAGTGCCTTCTGGCTCACTGGTCATCCTGTGTGTCAATCACTGCCTGTCTGCACTTCACTATATACGTGAGTGGATATTATGACAATACTCTCCAGTGGGTTTGACACAAACAGCAGCAGGTTGTCCGTGTACAACAAAGTCATGTGCTCCCTGCCCCCCCCTTACAATTTCCTGCTACTCGACATACCCTCGAAGGGCCATCGGCAAGGGCTCAATCGTCAGTGTGAACAGCAGCGGCGACAGTTGATACCCGTCTTGATCCCCTGTGCAGTCTAAAACACTGTGAACTCATCTTATCCATCTGTACACTCTCCTCCGGGGATACATACAAAAGACGCACCCACGCCACAAACTTCAGCCCAAACCCAAACCATCCCAAAATTTCAAATAAGTACCTCCACTCCTCCCGATTGAAGGCCTTCTCCGCATCCATAGAAACAATAATCTTCTGCACCTGCCCTACCCAATGGAGTCACAACCACATTTAACAGCCTCCTGATGTTTCTAGAGAGCTGTCAGCCCTTTACAAAACCTTTCTTATCCTCAGAGACCACCCTGGTACACATCCCTCCAACCTCCCTGCCAACTACTTAGCCAGTACTTTCACGTCCATATTCAACAACAAAATGGGCCTGTATGACCCACACTCCAGCGGATCTTTCCCCTTCTTCGGGATCAGTGTTATCAACGCCTGTGTCAACGTTTCTGGCAATTCCCCCCATCTCCAATGCCTCACTAAACATCCCCAACAAATGAGGTGCCAACTCTGCCACAAAAGTTTTAGAAAACTCTGCTGGGAAGCCGTCTAGTCCCAGGGCCTTCGCCGATGGCATTCCCCTGGTACTATCAATCACCTCCCGCAGCCCCAGCAGCTCCTCCAACGCCTAAGTCTTCTTAACCGTGGGAACTCCAACCCGTCCAAAAGCCACCCCATATCCCCTTCCTCTCCACCTGATGCGGCCCTATACAGGTTTTCATAATACCTCCTGAACATCTTGTTTATCCTCTCTGGCTCTGATACTGCCGCCTACTCTCTGTCCGCACCCTTCGAATTTCCCAAGACGCAGCCTGCCTGTGCAGCTGCTGCACCAGCATACGGAGCGTCTTCTCTCCGCACTTGTACTGCACTCCCCCTCACCCATCATAACTGCCTCACTGCCTTTCCCGTCGTCAAACTATCAAACTGCCCCTGCAGCCTCTTCCTCTCCGTCAACAGCTCTTTAGTGGGAACCCCCCCCCCTGAGTATCTCCTGTTCACCTTGGCTATCTCATCCAACAGCCGTCCATGCTTCTCCCTCCGTCTCCTATTCCTGTGAGCCCAGAATGAGATAATCTCCCCTCGAACCAATAACCCCTTTACAAACTCTGCGCCGTCCCAATTGGTCGCACATTCGTTGACTAGTACCACAGGCATCCCCTCCAACACTCCACTCACTATCACATACCTTCACCCCGGCCCCCGCACTTCCCTGGCCCCCACAAACCCTGTCCTTTTGTTCAACAAAATGCCCCCCCTCCCCCCGCCCGTGACTTTGAATTAAACTCTGAGTGAAATATTTTCCCATCCATCCCTACTTCAACCTAACCTGATCCTTCACCTGGAGGTACGTTTCCTGTAGAAAGATCACAACCACTTTCAAACTCCTCAGGTGCGCAAAAAACCGGGATATCTTAAAGGGTCCGTTTTGCCCTGGATGTTCGACATCACAACTCTCTCCGGAGGCTTACATCTCCACTCTCCTCTACTGTCCGCCATCCTATCCCAGCAATTCTACCTCACTTAATACCACCCTAAACTGCGCCCATCCCAAATGCCACCCCTCTCCACCCATGACCACACTCAGCCTCCAACTCTGCTACGTCGCAATGGAGTTGCTCAATATACAGGCTCCGGGTGACTTCCAGTGGCAGCATGTAGGTGGAGGTTGCACATTAGGTGACTTCTGCTAGAGCCTCTGGTTTTTGGACTTTTATGCCTGGTTTCAGAGGTAGTTTATGAATGAGCTGGTGTAGGAAGGTATGAGATGTGCAATACCCAGGAGAAGGGCACTGGAAAGAAGGGGGCGATCGAAAGTCCGCTGTCGAATGAGTTGGTGAGTTCTGCAGGAAGAAAGATGGTGGGGGGCTGGGTCACTGAGTGGGGCCGCTCCCTCACAATGGAAACTCTGACCGAGGTGATGTCGGGGGTATTCGAGAGGCAGTTCACCAAGCATATGGAAGTGCTGCAGAGGGAGATGATGGCTGCGAGGAATGAGTGGGTGGAGGAGGCGACTGCCCCAGTAAAGGCGGCAGTAATGAAGATGTCGGTTGAGGTGCGGGAGCAAAGAGAGAAGTTGAAGGAGGAGACACTATCGCAGCAAGTGAACAGTTCATCTTGATGGGTTTCGGACGGGTGAAGGCGGCATCGTACAGCAACAGCGTGGGATTTGGAGTGGTCTATCCTGCGAAGCTGAGAGGGACGCACAACTCGAGGGATTTCTACTTCAAGATGATGGAGATGGCGGAGGCGTTCATGAAGGCTGAAGGACTGGAACTGAAATGAGAGTTGGGACTTGGGTTGCTTGGACGGGTTGCTGGGATTGTGCTTTTTCTTATGGAGGGTTTTTACTATTTGATGGGGTTTTTGATTTTTCTGTCTTTTGTTTATATTTGTTCATATAGGTATTGGTTTTTGAGTTTATGTCTTTTTCTGTGGGCACGGTTCTGTACTGTTCTTTGATATGAGGTAGGTGGGGATTGTTCGGTTATATGGGGCCAGCTTACTGAGGGTGGGAATGGGAGGAGGGGGTGCTGTGGCAGGGGTCACCGCACTAGCAAGTGAAGGTTGGCTAGCTAACGAGTGTGGTGAGGGGAGGGGCCATGGTCGTTGGAGCTTGGTTGAACAGGTTTTGATGGGCCTGGGAGATGTGAAAGGTGGGGGGAAGAGTATAGATACTGGGAGAGATGTTTGCAAGAGGAAGTGAATGGGGGGGAATTCTGCGAAGGTGAGGGGGAAGAGGTTAGGTGGTAATGGGGTGGGCCACGCCAGAGGGGTAGGGCCCAGGGTTATAATGATGGTGGATGGGGGGGGGGGGGGGGGGGGGGGGGGGGAGGGAGGGAGGCGGAGAGAGCCCCCGGTCAGAAAAATGATGTGCAACATGAGGGAGTTAGGGGTCCGGTGAGGAGATGAGAGTTTCCACACACTTGAGTTTAAAGGCTGATGTGGTGATTCAGCAGGACACCCATTTGAGGGTGAAGGATCAGGAAGATAAAAGCAAATTACGGCGGTTGCTGGAATCTAAAACAAATCATAATTCACAGACTCAAAACGTTAGCTCCCTTTTCTCTCCACAAATGCTGTCAGACCTGCTGAGATTGCCCAGTATTTTCTGCCTCTGTGAAGGCTTAGGTGAGGCTTAGAAAGGGTTGGGGTGAGTCAGGTGTTATCACTAAGGGTGTGATTGTTGGGCTCGGTGGGGGTAGCGATATTGGTGGGCAAGAGGGTGAGGTTTCAGCCTCTGGAGAAGGTGGCTGATCAGGGGGGCACGCACGTGGTAGTGATAGGTGCAATAGAGGGGAGGAAGGGCACTCTTCAAAATCCAGATTTGGATACCCATCAGCTGATAGTAGGGGGGGGGGGGGGACACTGGAACATAGTGTTGGAACGGAAGCGGACAGGACCCAGCCGTGCTTGGTGACCCAGTCGGTGGGGGGGTGTGTGTGTGTGACAAGATTGGGAAGTTGATTGAGGAGTATGTGGGGTTTATATGCACGGGGGAGGTCTCGTGGTCGGTGGTCTCGGAGGCTCTGAGGCTACGGTGAGCAGGGAGGTAATCTTAATTAAGGCAAAGGTGAATAGGGAGAAGAGGGAGGCACACCAATGACCGATAGAAGAGGTTTTGTAAGTAGATGGGGGGTAGGCGGGGGACCCAGAAACCGGGTCTCTTGGCAAAGAGGAAGGTGTTGCAGGCGAGGTTCGACCTATTGTCCACGGGGAAAGCGGTGCATCAGTTGAGAAGGGCGAGGGGAACCATCTATGATGGTGAGAAGGCAGGCGTATGCTACCGGTCAGCTCTGGAGGGAGGCCATGGCGAGGGAGATAGTTTGGTTGCAGGGCAAGGCGAGGGAGTTGGTGGTAGCTCCGGATCACATTAATAAGATGTTGAGGAATGTTATAGGGGCCTATATAGGTCGGAGCCATCAGAGGAAGAACCGGGAATGAGGGAGTTTCTAGGTGGGCTGGAGCGTCCGCGGTTGGGAGAGGCGGAAACGGTAGGGTTGGAGGAGTCGGTGGGGGAGCAGGAGGTGATAGGGAGGATGCAGGCAGGGAAGGTGTCAGGGCCCGCTGGGTTCCCGGTCAAATTTTACAAAAAATTTAAGGACACGTTGGGACCGTTGATGGCAGGAATTTTAAGGATGCGATAGGATGCAGGGCTGTTTAGCACAGGGCTAAATCGCTGGCTTTGAAAGCAGACCAAGCAGGCCAGCAGCATGGTTCGATTCCCGTAACAGTCTCCCCGAACAGGCGCCGGTATGTGGCGACTAGGGGCTTTTCACAGTAACTTCATTTGAAGCTTACTTGTGACAAGAAGCGACTTTCATTTCATTTTCATTTCATTTCATTTCATTTCAGGCAGGGATGTCTTGTCACAAACAATGGGGCCATCGAGCTGTTGTTAAAGAAGGACAACGATCCGGTGGAGTGTGTGTCGTATAGGCCCATATCCCTGCTGAATGTGGATGTCAAGATACTGGCAAAGGTGTTGGCGTTAACGTTAGAAAGGTGTCTCCCAAAGGTGATTGGGGAGGACCAAACAGGGTTTGTAAATAGAACACAGTTGTACTCGAATGTGAGGAGGTTGTTGAATGTGGTGCTTTCTCCGGCTCAGGGGAGGGAGACGGAGGTGATGGTTGTAATGAATGCGGAGAAGACATTTGATCGGGTGGAGTGGAGTTATTTGGTGATGATCCTGGAGAAATTCGGGATTGGGACGAAGTTAGTGACACGGGCACAGCTGCTAAATAAGGAGTCGATGGCAAGCATGTGCACAAACAGTACGAGTTCAGGGTATTTTGCATTACTTTGGAGTTCTCTTTGCATTGGCTATACAGCCCTTGGCCATTGCGTTGGGGAGCTCGGAGTTGTTGAAGGGGATAATGGAAGGGGGGGGCTGCCATTTCGTCTGACGGCGTGTCATTTCAGATATTTGGGAGGGCAGCAGTGGTTAGCACTGCTGCCTCATGGCACCGAGGTCCCAAGTTCGTTCGCGGCCCCAGGTCACTGTCCGTGTGGAGTTTGCACATTCTCCCCGTGTTTGCCCCCACAACCCAAAGATGTGCATGGTAGATGGATTGGCCACACTAAATTGCCCCTTAATTGGAAAATGAATTGGGTACTCGAAATTTAAAAAAAAAATTTATTGAGGTATTTGGGGGTACAGGTGGCCCAGGATTGGGCAGCGTTTGGATGTTTAATTTTACTAGCTTGGTGGGGAGGGTGAATGCGGATTTGCTGAGGTGGGACAAACTCCCTCTGTCGTTGGTGGGCCAGGTGCAGACAGCTAAAATGAATATTTTGCTGCAATTCCTGTTTTTGTTTCAATGTCGGTATTTTTGCCTGAGTCTTTTTTTCAGGGGTGTGGACAGGTTGATCTCATTTATTTGGGGTAGAAAGGTGGGCACGGTTAGTAGAATGATACTGCAGAGGGGTGAGCGGGCAGGGGGGCAGGGTTAGTAGAATGATACTGCAGAGGGTTCAGCAGGCCGGGGTCAGGGTAAGTAGAATGATACTGCAGAGGGGTGAGCAGGCAGGGGGCAGGGTTAGTAGAATGATACTGCAGAGGGATCAGCAGGCAGGGGGCAGGGTTAGTAGAATGATACTGCAGAGGGGTGAGCAGGCAGGGAGCAGGGTTAGTAGAATGATACTGCAGAGGGATCAACAGGCAGGGGGCAGGGTTAGTAGAATGATACTGCAGAGGGGTGAGCAGGCAGGGAGCAGGGTTAGTAGAATGATACTGCAGAGGGATCAGCAGGCAGGGGGCAGGGTTAGTAGAATGATACTGCAGAGGGATCAGCAGGCACGGGGCAGGGTTAGTAGAATGATACTGCAGAGGGGTGACCAGGCAGGGGGCAGGGTTAGTAGAATGATACTGCAGAGGGGTGAGCAGGCAGGGGGCAGGGTTAGTAGAATGATACTGCAGAGGGGTGAGCAGGCAGGGGGCAGGGTTAGTAGAATGTTACTGCAGAGGGGTCAGCATGCAGAGGGCAGGGTTAGTAGAATGACACTGCAGAGGGATCAGCAGGCAGGAGGCAGGGTTAGTAGAATGATACTGCAGAGGGATCAGCAGGCAGGGGTCAGGGTAAGTAGAATGATACTGCAGAGGGGTCAGCAGGCAGGGGGCAGGGTTAGTAGAATGATACTGCAGAGGGATCAGCAGGCAGGGGTCAGGGTTAGTAGAACGATACTGCAGAGGGGTCAGTAGGCAGGGGGCAGGGTTAGTAGAATGATACTGCAGAGGGATCAGCACGCAGGGGTCAGGGTAAGTAGAATGATACTGCAGAGGGGTCAGCAGGCAGGGGGCAGGGTTAGTAGAATGATACTGCAGAGGGGTGAGCAGGCAGGGGTCAGGGTTAGTAGAATGATACTGCAGAGGGGTCAGCAGGCAGGGGGCAGGGTTAGTAGAATGATACTGCAGAGGGATCAGCAGGCAGGGGTCAGGGTAAGTAGAATGATACTGCAGAGGGGTGAGCAGGCAGGGGGCATGGTTAGTAGAATGATACTGCAGAGGGGTCAGCAGGCAGGGTTAGTAGAATGATACTGCAGAGGGGTGAGCAGGCAGGGGGCAGGGTTAGTAGAATGATACTGCAGAGGGGTGAGCAGGCAGGGGGCAGGGTTAGTAGAATGATACTGTAGAGGGGTGAGCAGGCAGGGGGCAGGGTTAGTAGAATGATACTGCAGAGGGGTGAGCAGGCAGGGGGCAGGGTTAGTAGAATGATACTGCAGAGGGGTGAGCAGGCAGGGGGCAGGGTTAGTAGAATGATACTGCAGAGGGATCAGCAGGCAGGGGTCAGGGTAAGTAGAATGATACTGCAGAGGGGTGAGCAGGCAGTGGACAGGGTTAGAAGAATGATTCTGCAGAGGGGTCAGCAGGCAGGGTTAGTAGAATGATACTGCAGAGGGGTGAGCAGGCAGGGGGCAGGGTTAGTAGAATGATACTGCAGAGGGGTCAGCAGGCAGGGAGCAGGGTTAGTAGAATGATACTGCAGAGGGGTCAGCAGGAAGGGGACAGGGTTAGTAGAATGATACTTCAGAGGGGTCAGCAGGCAGGGGGCAGGGTTAGTAGAATGATACTGCAGAGGGATCAGCAGGCAGGGGGCAGGGTTAGTAGAATGATACTGCAGAGGGGTGAGCAGGCAGGGGGCAGGGTTAGTAGAATGATACTGCAGAGGGGTCAGCAGGCAGGGGGCAGGGTTAGTAGAATGATACTGCAGAGGGGTGAGCAGGCAGGGGGCAGGGTTAGTAGAATGATACTGCAGAGGGGTCAGCAGGCAGGGGGCAGGGTTAGTAGAATGATACTGCAGAGGGGTGAGCAGGCAGGGAGCAGGGTTAGTAGAATGATACTGCAGAGGGATCAGCAGGCAGGGGGCAGGGTTAGTAGAATGATACTGCAGAGGGGTCAGCAGGAAGGGGGCAGGGTTAGTAGAATGATACTGCAGAGGGATCAGCAGGCAGGGGGCAGGGTAAGTAGAATGATACTGCAGAGGGGTCAGCAGGCAGGGGGCAGGGTTAGTAGAATGATACTGCAGAGGGGTGAGCAGGCAGGGTTAGTAGAATGATATTGTAGAGGGGTGAGCAGGCAGGGGGCAGGGTTAGTAGAATGATACTGCAGAGGGGTAAGCAGGCAGGGGGCAGGGTTAGTAGAATGATACTGCAGTGGGGTGAGCAGGCAGGGGGCAGGGTTAGTAGAATGATACTGCAGAGGGATCAGCAGGCAGGGGTCAGGGTAAGTAGAATGATACTGCAGAGGGGTGAGCAGGCAGGGGACAGGGTTAGTAGAACGATTCTGCAGAGGGGTCAGCAGGCAGGGTTAGGAGAATGATACTGCAGAGGGGTGAGCAGGCAGGGGTCAGGGTTAGTAGAATTATACTGCAGATGGGTGAGCAGGCAGGGGGCAGGGTTAGTAGAACGATACTGCAGAGGGATCAGCAGGCAGGGGGCAGGGTTAGTAGAATGATACTGCAGAGGGATGAGCAGGCAGGGGGCAGGGTTAGTAGAATGATACTGCAGAGGGGTCAGCAGGCAGGGGGCAGGGTTAGTAGAATGATACTGCAGAGGGGTGAGCAGGCAGGGGGCAGGGTTAGTAGAATGATACTGCAGAGGGGTGAGCAGGCAGGGGGCAGGGTTAGTAGAATGATACTGCAGAGGGGTCAGCAGGCAGGGAGCAGGGTTAGTAGAATGATACTGCAGAGGGGTCAGCAGGCAGGGATAGTAGAATGATACTGCAGAGGGGTCAGCAGGCAGGGGGCAGGGTTAGTAGAATGATACTGCAGAGGGGTGAGCAGGCAGGGGGCAGGGTTAGTAGAATGATACTGCAGAGGGATCAGCAGGCAGGAGGCAGGGTTAGTAGAATGATACTGCAGAGGGGTCAGCAGGCAGGGAGCAGGGTTAGTAGAATGATACTGCAGAGGGGTCAGCAGGCAGGGATAGTAGAATGATACTGCAGAGGGGTCAGCAGGCAGGGGGCAGGGTTAGTAGAATGATACTGCAGAGGGGTGAGCAGGCAGGGGGCAGGGTTAGTAGAATGATACTGCAGAGGGATCAGCAGGCAGGAGGCAGGGTTAGTAGAATGATACTGCAGAGGGATCAGCAGGCAGGGGGCAGGGTTAGTAGAATGATACTGCAGAGGGGTGAGCAGGCAGGGGGCAGGGTTAGTAGAATGATACTGCAGAGGGACCAGCAGGCAGGAGGCAGGGTTAGTAGAATGATACTGCAGAGGGATCAGCAGGCAGGAGGCAGGGTTAGTAGAATGATACTGCAGAGGGGTGAGCAGGCAGGGGGCATGGTTAGTAGAATGATACTGCAGAGGGGTCAGCAGGCAGGGGGCAGGGTTAGTAGAATGATACTGCAGAGGGATCAGCAGGCAGGGAGCAGGGTTAGTAGAATGATACTGCAGAGGGGTCAGCAGGCAGGGATAGTAGAATGATACTGCAGAGGGGTCTGCAGGCAGGGAGCAGGGTTAGTAGAATGATACTGCAGAGGGATCAGCAGGCAGGGGGCAGGGTTAATAGAATGATACTGCAGAGGGATGAGCAGGCAGGGGGCAGGGTTAGTAGAATGATACTGCAGAGGGGTGAGCAGGCAGGGGGCAGGGTTAGTAGAATGATACTGCAGAGGGGTGAGCAGGCAGGGGGCAGGGTTAGTAGAAAGATACTGCAGAGGGGTCAGCAGGCAGGGGGCAGGGTTAGTAGAATGATACTCCAGGGGGGTGAGCAGGCAGGAGGCAGGGTTAGTAGAATGATACTGCAGAGGGGTCAGCAGGCAGGGGGCAGGGTTAGTAGAATGATACTGCAGAGGGTTGAGCAGGCAGGGGGCAGGGTTAGTAGAATGATACTGCAGAGGGGTCAGCAGGCAGGGGGCAGGGTTAGTAGAATGATACTGCAGAGGGGTGAGCAGGCAGGGGGCAGGGTTAGTAGAATGATACTGCAGAGGGGTCAGCAGGCAGGGAGCAGGGTTAGTAGAATGATACTGCAGAGGGGTCAGCAGGCAGGGAGCAGGGTTAGTAGAATGATACTGCAGAGGGGTCAGCAGGCAGGGAGCAGGGTTAGTAGAATGATACTGCAGAGGGGTCAGCAGGCAGGGAGCAGGGTTAGTAGAATGATACTGCAGAGGGATCAGCAGGCAGGGGGCAGGGTTATTAGAATGATACTGCAGAGGGATCAGCAGGCAGGGTTAGTAGAATGATACTGCAGAGGTGTCAGCAGGAAGGGGGCAGGGTTAGTAGAATGATACTGCAGAGGGGTGAGCAGGCAGGGGGCAGGGTTAGTAGAATGATACTGCAGAGGGGTCAGCAGGCAGGGGGCAGGGTTAGTAGAATGATACTGCAGAGGGGTGAGCAGGCAGGGGGCAGGGTTAGTAGAATGATACTGCAGAGGGGTCAGCAGGCAGGGAGCAGGGTTAGTAGAATGATACTGCAGAGGGGTGAGCAGGCAGGGGGCAGGGTTATTAGAATGATACTGCAGAGGGATCAGCAGGCAGGGTTAGTAGAATGATACTGCAGAGGTGTCAGCAGGAAGGGGGCAGGGTTAGTAGAATGATACTGCAGAGGGGTCAGCAGGCAGGGGGCAGGGAAAGTAGAATGATACTGCAGAGGGGTCAGCAGGAAGGGGGCAGGGTTAGTAGAATTATACTGCAGAGGGGTCAGCAGGCAGGGGGCAGGGTTAGTAGAATGATACTGCAGAGGGGTGAGCAGGCAGGGGGCAGGGTTAGTAGAATGATACTGCAGAGGGGTGAGCAGGCAGGGGGCAGGGTTAGTAGAATTATACTGCAGAGGGGTCAGCAGGCAGGGGGCAGGGTTAGTAGAATGATACTGCAGAGGGGTCAGCAGGCAGGGGGCAGGGTTAGTAGAATGATACTGCAGAGGGGTCAGCAGGCAGGGGGCAGGGTTAGTAGAATGATACTGCAGAGGGGTGAGCAGGCAGGGGGCAGGGTTAGTAGAATGATACTGCAGAGGGATCAGCAGGCAGGAGGCAGGGTTAGTAGAATGATACTGCAGAGGGATCAGCAGGCAGGGGGCAGGGTTAGTAGAATGATACTGCAGAGGGGTGAGCAGGCAGGGGGCAGGGTTAGTAGAATGATACTGCAGAGGGATCAGCAGGCAGGAGGCAGGGTTAGTAGAATGATACTGCAGAGGGATCGGCAGGCAGGGGGCAGGGTTAGTAGAATGATACTGCAGAGGGGTGAGCAGGCAGGGGGCAGGGTTAGTAGAATGATACTGCAGAGGGATCAGCAGGCAGGAGGCAGGGTTAGTAGAATGATACTGCAGAGGGATCAGCAGGCAGGAGGCAGGGTTAGTAGAATGATACTGCAGAGGGGTGAGCAGGCAGGGGGCATGGTTAGTAGAATGATACTGCAGAGGGGTCAGCAGGCAGGGGGCAGGGTTAGTAGAATGATACTGCAGAGGGATCAGCAGGCAGGGAGCAGGGTTAGTAGAATGATACTGCAGAGGGGTCAGCAGGCAGGGGGCAGGGTTAGTAGAATGATACTGCAGAGGGGTCAGCAGGCAGGGGGCAGGGTTAGTAGAATGATACTGCAGAGGGATCAGCAGGCAGGGGGCAGGGTTAGTAGAATGATACAGCAGAGGGGTCAGCAGGAAGGGGGCAGGGTTAGTAGAATGATACTGCAGAGGGATCAGCAGGCAGGGTAAGTAGAATGATACTGCAGAGGGGTCAGCAGGAAGGGGGCAGGGTTAGTAGAATGATACTGCAGAGGGGTGAGCAGGCAGGGGGCAGGGTTAGTAGAATTATACTGCAGAGGGGTCAGCAGGCAGGGGGCAGGGTTAGTAGAATGATACTGCAGAGGGGTGAGCAGGCAGGGGGCAGGGTTAGTAGAATGATACTGCAGAGGGGTGAGCAGGCAGGGGGCAGGGTTAGTAGAATGATACTGCAGAGGGGTCAGCAGGCAGGGGGCAGGGTTAGTAGAATGATACTGCAGAGGGGTGAGCAGGCAGGGGGCATGGTTAGTAGAATGATACTGCAGAGGGGTCAGCAGGCAGGGGGCAGGGTTAGTAGAATGATACTTCAGAGGGGTGAGCAGGCAGGGGGCAGGGTTAGTAGAATGATACTGCAGAGGGATCAGCTGGCAGGAGGCAGGGTTAGTAGAATGATACTGCAGAGGTATCAGCAGGCAGGGGGCAGGGTTAGTAGAATGATACTGCAGAGGGGTCAGCAGGCAGGGAGCAGGGTTAGTAGAATGATACTGCAGAGGGGTCAGCAGGCAGGGAGCAGGGTTAGTAGAATGATACTGCAGAGGGATCAGCAGGCAGGGGGCAGGGTTATTAGAATGATACTGCAGAGGGATCAGCAGGCAGGGTTAGTAGAATGATACTGCAGAGGTGTCAGCAGGAAGGGGGCAGGGTTAGTAGAATGATACTGCAGAGGGGTGAGCAGGCAGGGGGCAGGGTTAGTAGAATGATACTGCAGAGGGGTCAGCAGGCAGGGGGCAGGGTTAGTAGAATGATACTGCAGAGGGGTGAGCAGGCAGGGGGCAGGGTTAGTAGAATGATACTGCAGAGGGGTCAGCAGGCAGGGAGCAGGGTTAGTAGAATGATACTGCAGAGGGGTGAGCAGGCAGGGGGCAGGGTTATTAGAATGATACTGCAGAGGGATCAGCAGGCAGGGTTAGTAGAATGATACTGCAGAGGTGTCAGCAGGAAGGGGGCAGGGTTAGTAGAATGATACTGCAGAGGGGTCAGCAGGCAGGGGGCAGGGAAAGTAGAATGATACTGCAGAGGGGTCAGCAGGAAGGGGGCAGGGTTAGTAGAATTATACTGCAGAGGGGTCAGCAGGCAGGGGGCAGGGTTAGTAGAATGATACTGCAGAGGGGTGAGCAGGCAGGGGGCAGGGTTAGTAGAATGATACTGCAGAGGGGTGAGCAGGCAGGGGGCAGGGTTAGTAGAATTATACTGCAGAGGGGTCAGCAGGCAGGGGGCAGGGTTAGTAGAATGATACTGCAGAGGGGTCAGCAGGCAGGGGGCAGGGTTAGTAGAATGATACTGCAGAGGGGTCAGCAGGCAGGGGGCAGGGTTAGTAGAATGATACTGCAGAGGGGTGAGCAGGCAGGGGGCAGGGTTAGTAGAATGATACTGCAGAGGGATCAGCAGGCAGGAGGCAGGGTTAGTAGAATGATACTGCAGAGGGACCAGCAGGCAGGGGGCAGGGTTAGTAGAATGATACTGCAGAGGGGTGAGCAGGCAGGGGGCAGGGTTAGTAGAATGATACTGCAGAGGGATCAGCAGGCAGGAGGCAGGGTTAGTAGAATGATACTGCAGAGGGATCGGCAGGCAGGGGGCAGGGTTAGTAGAATGATACTGCAGAGGGGTGAGCAGGCAGGGGGCAGGGTTAGTAGAATGATACTGCAGAGGGATCAGCAGGCAGGAGGCAGGGTTAGTAGAATGATACTGCAGAGGGATCAGCAGGCAGGAGGCAGGGTTAGTAGAATGATACTGCAGAGGGGTGAGCAGGCAGGGGGCAGGGTTAGTAGAATGATACTGCAGAGGGGTCAGCAGGCAGGGGGCAGGGTTAGTAGAATGATACTGCAGAGGGATCAGCAGGCAGGGAGCAGGGTTAGTAGAATGATACTGCAGAGGGGTCAGCAGGCAGGGGGCAGGGTTAGTAGAATGATACTGCAGAGGGGTCAGCAGGCAGGGGGCAGGGTTAGTAGAATGATACTGCAGAGGGATCAGCAGGCAGGGGGCAGGGTTAGTAGAATGATACAGCAGAGGGGTCAGCAGGAAGGGGGCAGGGTTAGTAGAATGATACTGCAGAGGGATCAGCAGGCAGGGTAAGTAGAATGATACTGCAGAGGGGTCAGCAGGAAGGGGGCAGGGTTAGTAGAATGATACTGCAGAGGGGTGAGCAGGCAGGGGGCAGGGTTAGTAGAATTATACTGCAGAGGGGTCAGCAGGCAGGGGGCAGGGTTAGTAGAATGATACTGCAGAGGGGTGAGCAGGCAGGGGGCAGGGTTAGTAGAATGATACTGCAGAGGGGTGAGCAGGCAGGGGGCAGGGTTAGTAGAATGATACTGCAGAGGGGTCAGCAGGCAGGGGGCAGGGTTAGTAGAATGATACTGCAGAGGGGTGAGCAGGCAGGGGGCATGGTTAGTAGAATGATACTGCAGAGGGGTCAGCAGGCAGGGGGCAGGGTTAGTAGAATGATACTTCAGAGGGGTGAGCAGGCAGGGGGCAGGGTTAGTAGAATGATACTGCAGAGGGATCAGCTGGCAGGAGGCAGGGTTAGTAGAATGATACTGCAGAGGTATCAGCAGGCAGGGGGCAGGGTTAGTAGAATGATACTGCAGAGGGGTGAGCAGGCAGGGGGCAGGGTTAGTAGAATGATACTGCAGAGGGATCAGCAGGCAGGAGGCAGGGTTAGTGGAATGATACTGCAGAGGGATCAGCAGGCAGGGGGCAGGGTTAGTAGAATGATACTGCAGAGGGGTGAGCAGGCAGGGGGCAGGGTTAGTAGAATGATACTGCAGAGGGATCAGCAGGCAGGAGGCAGGGTTAGTAGAATGATACTGCAGAGGGATCAGCAGGCAGGAGGCAGGGTTAGTAGAATGATACTGCAGAGGGGTGAGCAGGCAGGGGGCAGGGTTAGTAGAATGATACTGCAGAGGGATCAGCAGGCAGGAGGCAGGGTTAGTAGAATGATACTGCAGAGGGATCAGCAGGCAGGAGGCAGGGTTAGTAGAATGATACTGCAGAGGGGTGAGCAGGCAGGGGGCAGGGTTAGTAGAATGATACTGCAGAGGGGTCAGCAGGAAGGGGTCAGTGTTAGGTCTCCCGAATATTTTTTATTATTGTTGGATGGCAAATGTGGAGAAGGTGCGGAGCTGGAGCAGGTGTTGGGGGGTCAGTGGGGGAGGCGCTCTGTGGGTAAAGATGGACACAGGCTCTTGTAGGGGGTCGGGGTTTCAGGTGCCAGCAACGGCTGATGGCCCCAGGGAAGTATTTGTTGAATCCAGTGTGGTGGCCATGTCGACGATTTGGAGGCAGTTCAGACAGCACTTAAAGCTGGGGGCCGGGTCTGGGGGGATCGCGATTAGGGGAAATCACGGGTTCGAATCAGGAAGGATGGATGCGAGGTTTTGAAGATGGCAAGTGAAGGATCTGTTCCTGGGAGGGCGATTTGCAAGTTTGGAGGAGTAGGGCTAGAAGTACGGGGGTTTTAGGTACATGCAAGTGCGGGACTTTGCAAGGAAGGCCTTCCCGACTTTCCCGATAGCGCCTGCTTCCTTGCTGTTGGAGGCAGTGCTGTCAGTGGGGCGGCAGGAGGGGGGTCACCTTGGCGATTTATGGGAGGATTCTGGAGGGGCATGGGATGTTTATGGAGGGGGTTAAGGCAAAGTGGAAGGTTGATCTGGGGGTGATGCTGGAAGAGGGATTGTGGTGTGAGGTGCTGCAGACGATGAATGCCTTGACTTTAATGTGCGAGTTGGGGCTGATATAGCTGAAGGTAGCGTACAGGATGCACCTTACGAAATCAAGGATGATTCCAGTGGGTGGAGGACATCTTGAAGCAATGTGGGAGGGACCCGACGAACCATGTTCATATGTTTTGGTCCTGTCTGAAGCTGGAAATGTTTTGGAGGACGGTGTTCCATGTAGATGTGGAGCCTGGTCCCCTGGAAGCTACATTCTGGATGTCGGACCAGCTGGAGCTGCAGGCGGGTGTGGGAGTAGATGTTTCAGTCTTGGCCTAGCTGATTTCTCACAGGCAGGTCTTGTTGGGGTGGAGGTCAGCTTCTCCATCCTGTGCCTCGGTATAGCGGGCGGACCTGTCGGAGGTTTAGACTCTGGAGAAGATGAAGTTCACGTTGTGTGGAGTGAGTGATGGGTTTTACAATTGAGGTTCGTTCATCATGCACTTTCGGGAATTGGTTACCATTGACTGCTGAGGGGGAGGAGTTAGCGTTGTTATGTATTGTACAATTGTTGAAAATTGGCTGAATAAAAATACTTTAAAAATATATATATCAACTGGCTCCAGTATTGTGCTCCCTGGTCAAATGGGTCTAACTTTCCAATCATGGGCATTTTTCACTCATTGTTCTCTGGTATTGTCAGTGCCTTCTAACTCTGTGGCTCTCCCTCCCCTCTCTAATTTGGTGACTGTGGGCTTGCGATCGATCTGGTTTATAATTGTCGCCAATGTTTAGATGTCAATAAGGAAAAACAAATGTGTTTATTGGCAACTGACAAGACTAACTTACATAATGGCACAGAGTTTCTACACAGGTGTTAGTTAGCACTCTAGTCTGACCAGAGCCCCGCTCTCCGATCTTTTTTCTCATTTGTTGGGGTTCGTGGGTTCCCACATGATAGGCCCCGATCCAGTTACATTGGCTGTGGGGGCATGCCCCTTAAAAGGGCCACACTGCCATAGTATCAGTTACAGCTGTAAGGAGGGGGGATATAACAAATGAAGCATCAAATGAGGCCATATAGTTTGAGTTCAGAAATAAAAAATAACAAAAGGGGCAGCCACACTGCTCGGAGTATACTTTAGATGTCTAAGGGAGTGAGAAGAGCAAATTTCTGATAGGGCAGCAATCTTAGGAGACTTCAACGACTCTAATGTCAACTGGGATATCAACTGTATGAAGGGCACATAGGGCACACATTTCTTGAATGGTCTTCAAGAGAACCTTTTAGCGAGCTTGTAACAAGCCCAATAAGAAGGGGTACAATTCAAGACTTAGTCAAAGTAAATGAGGGGCAGAATTCTCCCATGTTCCTATCGGCGGATTCAATGAGAGTTAGGTGGAGGAGGGAGGGAAGAATTTGGCAGAAGGCGTCATAATCGTTTTCACACCAGCATGAATTCCCATGGGATCTTCCGCTGGTGAATTGACAAACCCGCCGGAGGTTGGCATGAAATTGATTTTCATTCTGCTAATGGGATGCAAATGAATGCCCGAGCACCCATGCCCTATTTTTCATGGAGCCAGTGGGTAAACACGCCGGTGCAAAACACATTTAGAGTAACAGACAGATGTCGGGACTCATCTGAACAATGCCTAGTGCTGCCTTCAGAGTTCAGTATGGAGGCTATCTGCAACCCTGGACCCCATGACACCACAGCAGTGGGTGGGGGGGGGGGGGGGGGGGGGGCAGTTAGAGCTGGATCTCCCAGATTCAGTGTCCAGGAGACGGTCCATCTTCCAGCCTCAGAATGTTCCTGGAAATCCATCCTTATTCTCAGGAGGTCCACCTTCTTTCTTCAATAGTGGACCAGTGATTTTGGCTGCCTTTTCAACGTGATGCACCGATAAAACAATGGACTGCACATCATTAGGTTTTCCCTGCCATGGAATATGGCACAGAACACCTGGTTGCATCATTCATGAAGTCAGGGCTGGATTACATGGTGTGCTTTCCCACCAGCCTCTGCAGTGAGAAACACTCTACGTTCCCGCCCCTGGATGGGAGAATTCCGCTCGAGGTTGGACAAGTGTATAAAATAATGGTGGCAGATCATTTTGGAGACGGTGACCATAATAGTTAGATTTAACAGCATTGTGGAAATGGACAAGGGTAGAACAAGAGTAAAAGTTCGAAATTGAGGGAAGACAAATTTTCCAAAGCTGAGAGACGAACTGGCAAAAATAGACTGGATACAGTTACTAGAAGGAAAAACAGTGTCAAATCAGTGGGAGACATGTTATGGACCAGGGTTTAGAAAACTCTGAAGTATATCGGAGTTCACCTGACCCACAACTGTTTATTGATTTTGGTTACGAGGAGCAGAAGGGCCTGCCTTTCAGCCGTTATTCAACAGAGGCCTTAAGCACTTTTGATCGAAAACAAAGTTTATTCTATGAATTCAGTTAACATTTCTATAAACATACACAGTAAGTATTTTTATCAACTACAAACATAAATACCCCACACAGCTACAGTTCTTTCTATATATAACCCTTAATAACATCCCTTTTAACTGTTTCAATTTGATAACAACATCCTACAAACCAGAAACCCTTTTACCAAAACAGTAGGTTTGAATTCTTTCCAGAAAAAAACAGTTATCACTTTTAAATTATCAAGTGATCTGGACACCTTTTAACACACACACAATATATATATCAGAGCCGCAGCCAGCTCCCAACTCAAATGAAAGTAAAACCACAGCCCAGCTCCACCCACACAATGACATCACTGAAGCCATTTGATAAGGCACACATTTCTTAAAGGGGCACTCCCATGACAGACATTAAAAAGTGAGATTCCACGGGCACAGTGTAGACATGGCCCCACAAAGAACAATGGTGGTACTGCCAAATCTAAAGCCCTGTGGTTATCCAGGATCATACAGGGTGAAATAAAAGAGAAAACAAAAGCATATGTCAGTCAAAAAAGCTACCTACTGTAGAAAGCGTTGATGGGGATAGAGTGCATAGTGTGTTTGGGGGGGGGGGGGGGAATAGTAAAAAAGGAAATTAGGAAATTGGTAAAATCAAATAAAATCAAAACATATTACACCAGTTCATTAAGAGGTAGCACCTATCATGACAACTTAGGGTTGATTCAGAAACTGTGGGCAGTGTTCTCAATGAATACTTTGTCTTTGTCTTCAAGATGAGGGGTGATTCAAACATTCTAGTTCAAGAGGAGGGTGTGAAATATTAGATATAATAAACATAATGAGAGATTGGAGGGACTAACAACCTGAAAGGTGGATAAATTACAAGAGCCTTCTGGATTGTATCCCAGGCTATGAAAGAGAGTAACGGAGGTATTAGCAGATGCTCTGCAGATCATTTTCCAATCCCCTTGAGATACCGATGGTGTACCAGAGATTTGAAGGTTGACGAATGTTGTACCATTATTTAAAAAGGCCTGATAATTATAGTCCGGTCAGTCTGACTTCAGTGGAGGGAAAGCTATAGGAATCAATTCTGAGAGACAAGGTAAACTGCCATTTAGTTGGGCATGAATTGATCAGGGATTATCGGTATGGATTTGTGAGGCAAGATAGTGTCTTACTCAGTCATATTTTCTGAAAAGTAACAAGGAGAATTGATAAGGACAGTGCAGCGGATGTTGTCCGCATGGACATTTGTAATGCATTTGACAAGGTCACACATGGCTGACTGGTCAGAAATGTGTACAGGATACAGGGGAAGATGGCAGGTTGGATCCAAAACTTGCTTAGTGACAGGAAACAAAGGATAATGGTCAATTGATATTTTTGCAAATGGAAAGTTTCCAGTGACCTTCCACAGGGTTCAGTGTTATGGCCTTTTCAGTTTGTTGTACATATTAATGGTTTGGACTTAAATCTGGGTGGCACAATTGGAAAATTTACAGACACAATAATGGGCCGTGTTGTTGATAGTGAAGATGATAGTTGTCGATCCCAAAATTATATCAATGGTTTGGTTGATCGGGTGTAAAAGTGGCAAATGGAATTCAATCCGGAGAGGTGTGAAGTAATGAATTAAGGGACGGCAAACAAAGCAAGGGAATACTCAATAAACAGGAGGATATTGAAAGGGGAAGAGGAAGTGAGAACCTTTCGAGTGCAGAACCACTGTTTTCCTGAAGGTGGCAGGTCAGGTGGAAAAGGTGGTAAACAAAGAATATGGAATGTTTTTCTTTAGTGGACAAAGTATTGAATACAAAAGAAGGGATTTAATGGTGGCATTGTATAAAACACAGGTTAGACCACAGCTGGAGTTTTCTGTACAATTCTAGTCACAGCATTACAGGAAGGACACAATTGCTCTGGAGAGAGTACAAGGAGATTTAAAAGAATGTTGCCAGGGGTTGAAAATTGCAGCCTTGAGGAATGATTGCCTAGTTTAAGGTTGTTTTCCTTATAAGAGAGGTGGCTGAGGAGTGACCTAATTGAGGTCTACAAAATTGGAGACAGGGTAGACAGGAAAGACCTGTTTCCCATAGATGAGACATCAATTGCGAGAGGTGATTGGTGGCGGATTAAAAGGGGGCACGAGGAAAAAAATTTCACCCAAAAGTGATGGATATCTGGAATTTACTGGCTGAATTAGTAGTTGAGGCTGAAACACTCACCTCATTTAAAAACGTACCTCGATCTGCACCTGAAGTGCTGTAATCTGCAAGACGACAGATCAGATGCTGGAAAGTGGAATTAAAATGAGTGGCTAGTTTCTTTTTCTGAATCATGTTGTTGGCCAGCACAGACACAATGGGCTGAATGGCCTGTTTCTGTGTCGTAACCCTTGCATGGTTCTATGGTCTCCTGGATGCTTCCTCTCACATTCTCAACGTCAAGGACGTTTCTTAGGGACAGGCTTGGAAATGTATTGGTTTCCCACTTCATGGAGGCATCAGGCTGTTTAAATAATTAAGGTTCCAATTAAGAATGAGTTCCTATTAAGATTGGCAGGTGGACTTTTGATGCTACCAGCCCTATCACAGGACTGACAGATCTCGAGCATCAGCAGTCCCACTGGGAGAGGTGGTTGCTGAGGCACGTAGCAGAATGCGAGGGTGCTGGCAAATGGAGGAAGGGTTAATAATAACAAAATATTTTAAGAGAGGGGGAAGGCAGCAGGTTCTGCAGAATGCAGAACGCCCCTGGGGGATCATTAGGGTCACAGTGGTGGCCTTTCCTCCCTGTTTTTTTTTTGATGGGACATGGCGTTTGGTTCTGATTACACCTCCTCGCCAGATCATCTCCACTGAGTTGGAAGCCTCCAACCCAGAGGGGAGCTGCTCACTCGCCAGCAAAACATTGGAATACCCAAAACTCCACCTTAATTGGGGCCTTAATTATTTACATTGTCTGCCGCCTCCATGAAGTGGGTAATCAATGTGTTTCCAAGCCTGTCCCTGAGGAACTTCCTTGGCTTTGAGAATGTGTCAGAAAACAACTCCCACATGCTCTCCCCCACTATTTTTCAAGAACCCCTTCTTCAACCCTGCCTCCATAGGGCCAGGTAAATTCTGCCCATAAACTGAGATTTTAATTCACTCAAAAAACAACAACTTAAAGGGTTAAAACCAAAACCATGAATCTAGCTGTGTTCAGACGACTAACAGTGGAAAACATGACAGATAAAAGTTATTATTATTCGAAAGTCTATTTTAAAAACACCAACAGTTTAAAGATTATGCTAGCACAGCAAAATTACATTGCACTTACATCAAAACAATGGAAATAGTAGAAAGCAAACAATACAGGAGAGCAGCAGAATGTATTCTCATGGTCTCTATCGCACACAAGGCCATTTCCAACCACTTCTTCATATCCATCACCTGTCCATATCAAACACATCTTACTGCTGTTTCCATCCACTGGAAACTAACTCTCTTCCAAGTCGCTTACAAATTTTCAAATATTCTCCGGCGCAGCCTTTGATCATTCATTCACCTCAATACTTCCAGATCTATTGATCTGCGGAACTGCTCCTTAATCCCCATCTCCAATGTCCTTGAAAAAACCTTTACATCCTTCTCCTGATATAGCCACCATCTTCAATCCTTCAGGTCCCAGGGACAAAGGTGGGAGCACACTGGCAAACAAATTGTTTTAAGCCATCCATCAGATTGGAACACATCCAGCACATATCGTCTATTGCACTCTAGTTGAAGTTACAATATGATTACATCTAAACTGCCAGGGACCTTCAGAGTTTAAATTTTTATGACAATTTATCAAAGGAAATTTTATTTCTATATTTTTATACCATAGCACAACATGAACAAACAAAAGCTTATCCACAGCTTGACTGTTTTATGTTACAAAAGATGTATCACCAGCTATCCACCCCTACCAAAGATTAAATTACATAGTGCTGCATGCAATGAGCTGAACATTGAACATTTATGATATACCTGTTACGTTCAGGCAAGGTGGTTAGGCTGTCGACCTTTATTAATATCAGTCTTGAGGATGACATGCACTCAAAACTCTCAATTGATGGAAATCAGTAGCAAATGGAGTCCATTCATTCATACAATACTATTTATCTAATATCTGCTTTGAAATTGACAAGCCAAAAAGTGTAAGACCCTGTAACAAACACATGACCTAGTGGGATAGAAGAATGAGATTCTCCCATTACCAGGATCCATTATTGTGAGAACCTGACACTGCTAGATAAATGAATCATTGACCTTCAAGAGCATTTTACGATCAGCAGTATAATACGTGCAGGAGTTATGAATAATCGGTCATGCAGAGGCTCTGCACCCAAAAAGTGATGAGCATTATTTTAAAGGCTTATCCAGTAGCATTGAGAAAGGAGAAGTCAATTCACACGGGTAAATAAGATTTTAATTGAAAGGCATGCTCCATATAACAATGCACAATACTACATTTCTCAAAAACACAAAATGGCAGGCACCTATCATTAGGGATCTCCAGTTAGCACAGAAACAGAAAGGTTTGCTGAAACAGATCAATAAATGCTTTAAATAATTAACTTATATTTTAAAACTGCTCAAGAAATGATCTGTTCATGCAAGTATTGATGAAGAATTCCATCTTGTGACCACTACTTTACTTAACAATTGAAGGCCTTCCAATCCATCAATGTCGCCACCCCCAGACAGATAATTCAATTCCCTTAAACTATCGGACTATTTTGAGAAATTGGCGCATTAATTCCATTTTGGACATGATGGAATAACATTTATAATAAATTGTATTCCTCAATTTCATACAGATTGTTAAATTACTAATTTAACAATCTGAGGGTAGCCAGGGAAAGGGTTGTCCCACTGAAGGATAGGCAAGGGAATCTATGTGTGGAGCCAGACAAAAGGGTGAGGTATTAAATGAAGGCCATGCTGTGGAGATGCCGGCGTTGGACTGGGGTGAGCACAGTAAGAAGTCTTACAACACCAGGTTAAAGTCCAACAGGTTTGTTTCAAACACGAGCTTTCGGAGCACGGCTCCTTCTTCAGGATTCACCTGAAGAAGGAGCCGTGCTCCGAAAGCTCGTGTTTGAAACAAACCTGTTGGACTTTAACCTGGTGTTGTAAGACTTCTTACTGTATTAAATGAATACTTTGCATCAGTATTCACCAAAGAGAAGGAATTGGTGGATGTTGAGTCTGTAGAAAGGTGTGTAGATAGCCTGGGTCACACTGAGATCCAAAAAGACGAGGTGTTGGGTGTCTTGAAAAATATTAAGGTAGCTAAGTCCCCAGGGCCTGATGGGATCTACCCCAGAGTACTGAAGGAGGCTGGAGAGGAAATTGCTGAGGCCTTGACAGAAATCTTTGGATCCTCGCTGTCTTCAGGTGATGTCCCGGAGGACTGGAGAATAGCCAATGTTGTTCCTTTGTTTAAGATGGGTAGCAAGGATAATCCAGGAAACAACAGGCCGGTGAGCGTTACGTCAGTGGTAGGGAAATTACTGGAGAGAATTCTTTGACCAGGATCTACTCCCATTTGGAAGCAAATGGACTTATTAGCGAGAGGCAGCACGGTTTTGTGAAGGGGAGGTCGTGTCTCACTAACTTGATCGAGATTTTCGGGGAGGTCCTGTCTCACTAACTTGATCGAGATTTTCGAAGAGGTCACAAAGATGATTGAAGCAGGTAGTGCAGTGGATGTTGTCTACATGGACTTCAGTAAGGCCTTTGACAAGGTCCCTCACGGCAGACTGGTACAAAAAGTGAAGTCACACGGGATCAGGCGTGAGCTGGCAAGGTGGATACAGAACTGGCTAGGTCATAGAAGGCAGAGACTAGCAATGGAAGGGTGCTTTTCTGATTGGAGGGCTGTGACTAGTGGTGTTCTGCAGGGATCAGTGCTGGGACCTTTGCTGTTCGTAGTAGATATAAATGATTTGGAGGAAAATGTAACTGGTCTGATTAGTAAGTTTGCAGACAACACAAAGGTTGGTGGAATTGTGGATAGCGATGAGGACTGTCGGAGGATACAGCAGGATTTAGATCGTTTGGAGACTTGGGCGGTGAGATGGCAGATGGAGATTAATCCTGACAAATGTGAGGTAATGCATTTGGAAGGTCGAATGCAGATCGGGAATAGACAGTGAATGATAGAACCCTCAAGAGTATTGACAGTCAGAGAGATCTAGGTATACAGGTCCACAGGTCACTGAAAAGGGGAACACAGGTGGAGAAAGTAGTCAAGAAGGCATACGGCATGCTTGCCTTCATTGGCTGGGGCATTGAGTATAAGAATTGGCAAGTCATGTTGCAGCTGTATAGAACCTTAGTTAGGCCACACTTGGAGTATCGTGTTCAATTCTGGTCGCCACACTACCAGAAGGATGTGGAGGCGTTAGAGAGGGTGCAGAAGAGATTTACCAGGATGTTGCTTGGTATGGAGGGCATTAGCTATGAGGAGCGGTTGAATAAACGTAGTTTGTTCTCACTGGAACGACGGGGGTTGAGGGGCGACCTGATAGAAGTCTACAAAATTATGAGAGGCACAGAGTGGATAGTCAGGGGCTTTTCCCCAGGGTAGAGGGGTCAATTACTAGGGCGCATAGGTTTAAGGTGCAAGGGGCAAGGTATAGAGGAGATGTACGAGGCAACTTTTTACACAGAGGGTAGTGGGTGCCTGGAACTCACTGCCGGAGGAGGTGGTGGATGCAGGGACGACGTGACATTTAAGGGGCATCTTGACAAATACATGAATAGGATGGGGATAGAGGAATACGGACCCAGGAAGTGTAGAAGATTTTAGTTTAGATGGGCAGCAAGGTCGGCACAGGCTTGGAGGGCCGAAGGGCCTGTTCCTGTGCTGTACTTTTCTTTGTTCTTTGTTCCGATTTATCACTGATCTTTATATTGTCGTACTAATTTTGCCTTTCTGGGAATACAGCAGATGATCTTATCTATCTCACCAAAGTTCTGAGCATGTATTCCCATCTTCTCGTGTAGACAGAAGGATATAATCAGCCTTATCAATGGGGGTAATGACTGACTTGATTTGTCTCTTCAACAGAAAGTAAAATCAGATGTGGTGTAAAATGGGTGGCCAATTCAGCCAATTTCCAACCTCATCAGTGAGAGTGGAGTCAGTGGTCAATCAACATGGTCACTCAGTATCCGCTTCAATTGTTGCTTTTTTGAAAACTTATTGACATAACGACAGTACAGTTTTTAAAGATTGTGAAAATAGTAAATTTTCTTCTTAAAAAAAAATTATGTTTTTTTATTGCTAGTCTTTGCTTGAATCAAATCAGTATGTCTCACACATGCATTCACAACTTCCCTTCTAGATATATATATTCTTGGACATGAAACTTTTCATTATACATATTACATTTACATTTCTATAATCTGGAGTTTTTCATTACATGTCTGGATAGAATCTGGACCACTTCAAATTGAAAGCAAAGCAAATGATTGGCAACATTAATTACACCATTTAGAAATTAAATACAGAGTTCCAATATTTTGAATTACACATGGGATCTTGGGTACTGATTTATTGGTGCCGCCGAAGTCAGTGGAATTTTGGCTGGCTTGCTAGTCTCGCCATGGCAGGCCAGAAAATCCCATAGTTTTCAAGCATTGAATTGTTGAAATTTTGATCTCTGCTTAATTAATATTGAATAGGTGAGCTGACTTATACTGTTCAGTGGCAATTCACCTACTGGCTGGGGTATGGACATTAATGCCATTTAAGCCTTGATTTCATTTAAAGGCAGACTGCACATCTTGAAGGGGAGGTGTACATTGACTGTTGTATACTGTAATCTGGCGTAAAGACTTCAAATATGCCTGAAACACGAATGAAAGAAACCCAAGATTCTCAAATGCAGCTTGGTGGGTCCCAGTGGAGACAGCACACGAGAAATGAAGTGACATTAACACTGGTAGATCGAAGAGTCTCATGGCAAGTGGCCAGATATCAGCGGGAAAACAAATCAATGAAAGGAAGGACAAGAAAAAAATAATCGAAGCCCTGGCTGGAAAGTCACAAGAAGTTTAATGGTCTCATCAGAGTTAACATTTCATCTGTTTCTCTCCACAGAGGCTGCCTGACCTTCAGAGTATTTCCAGCACTTCTTGTTTTTATGCAGCCTCCACAGGATGTATCCAAATTATTTGATGGCATGCCTATCCTCACAACATCTCACTCAGCTATTAATAACACACCCCCTTCTCTATTGCAGGACAAGCGGACACATGATAATTAGGAACAGGCATGGAAATTTTCAAAAGGCGTCAGAAAAGATGTCTCAAAAATGGTTGTTACACAAGATTTGGGATCAGGAGGCTCACAGTATCATATTATCATGGATTGAGGATTTGGTCATGGGCATTATTTGAATAACAAAGTGCAGCAGCTTTCAGTTTAATTTTCCTCTGCTAACTATCACCACTAACGTTTCTTCCAATTCAGTTTCTGAAACCATACAAGGCCTGGGCGAGAAGCAGAAGAGCAAGGCTATAAAATCCAAGGAGTAGCGTCACTTGACATCCCCTTGCAGGCATTAACTCAGATATTGACGCCCTGCATAGTTTAGAAGATAGGCTGGATGTGTCTGTACTTAATCAAGACAGATCACAAATATGCCCAAATCTTTAAAGGATTTATTATGATAAAATGTGGTTTTGACAGGTAAAACATTGTTATGAGCCAGGGTTTAGAAAACTCCAAAGTATATCATGGAGTTCACCTGACCCACGACTTTTAATAGATTTTGGTTACGGAGAGCACAAGGGTCCACTCTCCAGGTGTTATGCAACAGAGACCTTAAGTATTTTAAAAACAAAACAATTTTTATTCTATGAACCCAATTAACATTTTATAAACACACAGTAAACATTTTATCAACTGCCAATACACGTAACCCCACAGACACAATACTCTACTGGTAGCCCTTAATACCTTTCCCAGCAACATCTATAAGTTAAATCCTTTTTACGAAGACATCAGGTTTAAATTCTCTACAGAAACATGTATTACTTTGAAATCATCAAGTGAGCAGAAGACATTCTTTAGCATGTAGAGAGAAAGATCATTACACATCTGCTTGCTTTGAATACAGTTCTCCAACTCTGAAAACAAAACCAAAAACCAAGCCACAAAGCAGCTTTACAGCTCAAAACAAAAGTAAAAGACAGGCAGACAGCCCAGCTCCACCCACACATTGACATCACTGCAGCTATTTGATAAACACCCATTTCTCAAAAGGTACATCCATCTGACAACATAAATTACACAAACCGTGAAGAACATCAGACCATAGGAATTGAAATTTCCATCATTTTTCATTATCAGTGTGATAGGATTATATTTAGGAAGTTGGTAAACAGTATCTCCAGGTCATTCGTCAAATTAATGCTATTACATATCAACTGCAATTCATATACTTGGATTTGCTATTAAAAATTAAAGAAATAGTTGGATACAATGGGCTGGATTCTCCCTTCCTGAGCCCAAGTGCTGACGCCAATGGAGGATCCGTGGAGTTCAACGGCGGAAAAATCGGCGCCACCCCGGCACCGATTCCGCTACTGATGAGGGGCTAGCATGGGCGCTGCGTGGATCACCCGCAGGACAAGCGAAAAAAGTGAGGGAAATCGCAGGGTCTGTGATGGACACGCGCACGGCTGACAATCTGCAGCTACACGTACATGATACACCCTCCACGCTCACACCGAAAAGATGGCGTCGGTTGCACTGGACTGCGTACCCGTCCACCTCAGCCCCACAGCCCACCACCTGGCCACCCCCCACTATTCCCCCCAGCCCTGGCAGAAGCCCTCCGGCCTGTGGCATGACTGTCGCCGAAGTATGGCGGTGCTGGACACTGTCCGTGTACCCTCTATCTCTCCGTAGCCACCATGCCATGTTTACGACCACACCTAGACCACGTCATCAGGGCCCAATAATGGAATGCAAACACGGTCATAACTACGCGCGACACAATGACGGCAATTTGGAGGGGGCAGAGCAACGCGGCCCGCTGTCAAACTGTGATTTTGGCATCAGGAGCTATTCTCAGCCTGATCCCCGTTCCCAATTTCGGCATCGGGAAATGGAGAATTCCGCCCAATACGTTTGCTCATGCTTTACTGGTCCCCTGGGCTAGTGCATGGTCAATTGCAGCCTCACTTGACCCGGAGTCGCAACACAAGTGAAATTAGATGTTATTTCAAAATAACCGAGGACCTTGGCTGAGCCCACTAAATTGTAAATTTTAAACATAAATACACTTTGATTTATTTAACAGTAATATAATTAAACTGACAAAAATGTAACTGCCTACCTAATACCCCTTTCCCAACTCGCCCCACTCTACACACACACATACGTACAGATAACATAGAGGGAAAGGATGGTGGAGAGAGAAGACAAAAATTATAAAATAAAAGGATAAAGGATTCTGATCCACTAGGATGGCTTCCAGTTAAAATCTTTCTGGAGTTCAAGCTTTCGATTCAGTATTTTTTCCATCTAGGCTTGAGATGGTTTTCCCTGGCAAGGTTGTCTGCTTTCCCTGTAGATTCAAGATCATTTAAAATTTATAGTAAAGATGTACCAGGCACTCATTGGTTTTAGAACAATAAAGCTGTTCTTTACTTAAGCAGCGAGAGAGAGTTCCTTCTCTTTTTGAGGTCTAATCACTTCTGCCCTAGCCCTCTCAGAAGCATCACACAGGAACCAGCCACTGATTGTTGTCAGCCAGAACACTGTCCCTAGCTAACCCACAGGTTGCCAACCAGTCAATCAAACCAACTTCCTCCAAAGCTGGTTCTTAAGATTCACCCGACGCCAATGAGTCTGTTTTCTCCTCTTCAAGATACAAAACCTGGATCACACTGTCCTGGCTGGCAGGCTACTTGAGTCCACTACTTAAAGGCACATTCCGATTATGGGTCCACAGACCAAAAAAATAATAATAAAGATAAAATAAAAGAAATGAGAACAAAGGGGAATCAAAAGGAAGAACTTAGCATATGATAATGTGTATCATTCTATTTTGTTTAAAAAGAGTTTCCATCAATGTTATTTGTTTATTTTTTAAAAAGCATCAGAGTCCTCTACTTGCGATTCCAGAAAATAAGTTTTGCCCCCTCAGAATTCCTGCAGTATTACAGTTCTCAGTGCAAAAAGTGTCCTCAGATGAATGGCACTTCCACTCTTCAGCACTTGCTGTACCTGCCGGGTTTCAGCAGCTGTTTCCTAGAACATTCTCTTCACATCAGAGTTTGAAGAATGCTTCACAGAAAGTAAAACACATGCCAAAGAGTTTCTAAATCTGTGACTGACTTCCAGGAGATAAACAGTAACAGTTTATAGAACAGAGGACATCATTAGATGCTTGTGAAGGGTACGATCAGGTTCTAGTCCTGAAAGACATGCTTGTTCGCTGAATTAGACATTCTGAATTCTCCCTCTGTGTATCCGAACAGGCGACTAGGGGATTTTCACAGTAGCCTCATTGCAGGGTTAATGTAAGCCTACTTGTGACGCTAATAAAGATTAGTTTTAAGCAACATTCACCATGTTAAGGATTTTGGATCATGTCCGAAAGAGGGCCCCATTCCAGTGCAAGCAACACTGCACATGCTGAATGATGCCAGAAGCTGGATCCAGCAAATTGGTCTACCAGCCAGTGCCTGTGAGCTGTGACATGGTAGCACAATGGTTAGCATTGTTGCTTCACAACACCAGGGTCCTGGGTTCGATTCCTGCTTGGGTCACTGTCTGTGTGGAGTCTGCACGTTCTCCCAGTGTCTGCGTGGGTTTCCTCCAGCTGCTCCGGTTTCCTCACACCAGTCCTGAAAGACGAGCTTGTTAGGTGAATTGAACATTCTGAATTCTCCCTCTGTGTACCCAAACAGGCGCCGGAGTGTGGCGACTAAGGGATTTTCACAGTAACTTCATTGCAGTGTTAATGTAAGCTTACTTGGACAATAATAAAGATTATTATTATGCCGCCCCAGAGGTTGTTCACCTGTAATGGGATGGGAAAAGTAGTGCCCCTCCCAGTTCCAAATTTTGTGAAGCATTTTTACAAACATTTCTGATGACTTTCAGTGATTTTTACTTCAATCTTTCAGATTGATTCAATAGCCTAGTTTTCATGTGAATGTTTAAGAGTTTCCAATCAGACTGTTTCATTCTGACCACGTGCAATCTGCACACTTTCCCTTGCTGCAATAGTAAGTCGCCTGTGAACTTAATATTTATTAGGCAGAGGAACCAGCCTGCAAAACTGAATGGAAAGTCAGGAATCGGAAAGCTAATGAATAAAATTGACCAAGCTGTTCTGTTGTTGCTCCCGGATGTGCCGATCTCTTGCTTGGATTTGTTAACATTCAGAAGTCAGCAGCCACACTAGCAGAGATCGGAAAGCTTCAAATCAGAAACTGAATAAATGCTATGCGTTAGTTTTTAACCACAGGAAATCCCACCATAACAATGAATCCAGGTAAGTCAGAGAATTCTGTAAGTGGGGTGAGATGGGGTGGAGGTCTGTGTTCAAGAGGCTGGAGCTCAAGGAGGAGATGATCTTTGTGGGGAGTGGCACTGATGGGCTCAGAAGCCTGTAAAGAAGGTTCTACCCCCTTGTCTGACACCAGCCTGCACAAATAAAGTTACCAGGTTTTCCACATGGCATTGATCTATGCCTGACATGCGTAAAATATGGTTGCAGCTGTACCTTTTCCATTTATGAATGGGATGTGGGGAAATTAGGGGTGGGCAATAAATGCTGGTCTAGTCAGTCCACATCCCATTGTTAGAAAACAAAGCTAGTTTCAAGGGATTTAGATCTGTATTGGCAAACATTAGAAATATGGTGCAGTAATCTTGCCAAGGCCAGACTTCCGACATCATACCCTTTTATTTACATAATGGAAAATGCCACAGCCGCGGTTTACAGCGCACCAATCCAAACCTGGGGTCCGACAGAATACCAGCCCAGGTTGAAGCAGCCGGTTTTAAACTCCCACTGCTCGTTTCCCATTGGGTGAGCTCCCACCCGCTCAGTAGGGAAGTTCGATGTCCTCAAAGCCCAAGGGGAGATCTAGTAATGATCCCCACGTCCTTCGATGCCACCATAGCATCCCTCCCCCTCACGCCCATATGTCTCTCAGTAACCCTGCTGTGAGAAAGTCCCTTCTGCCACTTGACGATTGGTCTAAGGTCAGTCGAGGGTGGGAGCAGGTCTAGTGGTGTGAACTGAATTGGGGACCTTCATTTCCGGAGTGAGCGGCCAAGAGTTAGCGACGCGGGTTTCTCTTTGGGGTTCAGTTCAGTTGGGGCACCAGCTTCCTCTGTTTCCATCTCACAGTCCATGTTGCAGTTATCCAGAAGCTTTGAGCCGGCCTGATTCTGGCAGCGGCCACCTCCATTGCTGAAAATGAAATGAATTGAAAATCTCTTATTGTCACAAGTAGGCTTCAAATGAAGTTACTGTGAAAAGCCCCTAGTCGCCACATTCCGGCACCTGTTCGAGGAGGCTGGTACAGGAATTGAACCGTGCTTCTGGCCTGCCTTGATCTGCATTCAAAGCCAGTGATTTAGCCCTGTGCTAAACCAGCCCCTAGCTGGTAATCAGGCTTGCTCACAGACAGACCCCCTGTTTCGAATGTTCTTTCTGTTCTTGCAGAGTCGTAATTTATTTTCTGGTTCTCTTGTTGGGGCTCCATCCTCCCCACCAGGTTTGGGAATACTAGGTTTAGTCTTGTGCAAAGCTGCAGTCCCATTAACATTTCCGCTGGGGCGATTCCGGTTGTTTTGTGAAAAGTGATCCTATAATCGAATAAAAATCATGCCAATTTGGTCTCTATAAATGCCACAGGTTTTTTCCTCATGCCAATTTTAAAAGTCTGCACCGCCCGACTCGGCAGCCCATTTGACGACGGGTGATAAGGCGTTGTGTCTGATGTGTCTCATTCCATTGGCTAGCGTGAGGTTCTGCAATTGACTACTGTTGAAGGCAGTGCCATTATCGGAAATCAGGACTTTTGATTGTTATTCCGTGTGTGCAGAAACTCGTAATTTCTTGACTGTAGCGTGGGAGGTGGTGAAGCTCATGCGGTGTACCATTTAGAGTGTGCATCTAATAGGATCAAAAACATGAAACCCATAAAAGGCTAGCAAAGTCTGAGTGCAATGGCATCCTGCTTGGCCACTCCCTTAGATGTAGGAGGCTGAGGGGGAGAGTTTTTGATTCTCTTGGCATAGATCACACCGTCTCACCAAGTCCGTGATGTTTGAGTCGAGGCTAGGCCACCAGGCGTAGCATTTTCATTTTCGATACTCCAGGGTGGTCATTATGTAGTTCCAGAAGTATTGGACTTCGCTCTGGGCAAGGGACAACTACTCCCCCAGAGAATGGCACTATCGTCAAATTTGAGCTCACCTTTCTTAGTTAGATAGGGTTTCATTTCTTCTTTGTCCTCGAAATCCACCTTGCAGGATCATGTACTTTAGTTTAGAGTTGGTTCTTTTTGCGTCCAGGACTTCATTTGCCTTGTGGACATTGGCAAAGTTTCAAAAAAATTTTTTAAGAGTCATCATGACCTCTTCCAATGCTGGTAAAAGAGCCTGGCTTGTGGAGTGGGAGGAGGCTCAACGTATTAGCGTGCTATCTGGGTTCCAAGGTGGTGCTCTAAAAGTTATTTATAAGCTGCAAATCACAGGGTCTGTATTCAGGTGAAGGCAATAGGAGAAAAGTCCCAATAAGGGCTTGTGGTCAGTTACTATTGTGACACACCTACCATAGACGTATTGGCGGAACTTTTTTTTACACCAAGCCCTCTTTCTCAATTTGAGAATACCTCTTCCGCTGAACTTCCGAAGGATCCTGGAATAGTTTTCGATAGGCCTTATCTTTCGGTCTTTCCAGCAGTGTAGTTCAGAAAATTATTGGTGAGAAGCACTGGTGAAGTAAATCAGGCTATTGGAGGATCTGGATGATTTGCTTCAAAGGGAGAAGTTTCCTTTACTCATCCAACAAAATAAGTAAACAAATTAAAATTTTGAGAGATACAGGAACAGATCAATCATTGGTGATAGCTGATGGTGCAATTTGTATTCCAGGAAGCTTTATAAAACAGTACCAGTAAGAGGTATTAAGGGAAGGGATGAACTTGTTTCTTTGTGTAAAGTTAATTTAAGAAGTAATTTTGTAAATGGAATTGTTACAGTGGGAATTATTCCCAAATTACCTATTGGAAGAAGAGATTTCATGCCAGGTAATAACTCGGGTTGTGGAGACAGTAATATGATGACAATTGCAACATTGCATCATGGTGATCTTAACAAACATTTGAAAATGACTGTGAAGTAAAATGAGACACTTATTGCAGATAACAAGCATGAAAAAGAGAGAATTGATGATGACAACTAAGAATCAGTCAGGAAAATTGGAACATTTGACTGAGGATTCCAACTGTCTAAAGGATAAATTTGAGAAAGCAAACTTGGCAAAGACAGATTTTCAGTTAAAACTTGGTGAACTTCAAGCATCAGAAATATTTATGAAATATCGTGGGAAATGCCTTGAACAAGAAAAGGAGATCCTGGTAAATTGGAATAATTGGTTGAATGCAGAATTTAAAAGCAAAACTGACAAACCATTAGAACTTTGTCATGAGAAAAACAATGATATTTTTGACCCTGAATACAAAATGGAAGAAATTAAGAAGCAGGTGGATGGTATGGAGTATCGCGATTCAAAATAAGTTTCTATTAATAAAAACTCATTGTGGAATACTGATACAGTTGAGCAAAGAACTGATCCAAGTAATATTACTGAAGCATTGAAGTCAATAACAGACATTAAGAAAATAACTGAAGTACTTTCAAAAGTGGAAATTACGAATTGGCAACCAAAAGAACAGAAATTGCAAAGTGATCTTCCTGAGTCAATGACAAGAGACACTGAGTTAAAAAATGCTTGTTGGTGATACTACACCAGATGTAGTAAGTGGAAGAAAGGTAGGTGAACAGTTTGCCAAAGGTCATTCAAACTCGACTGAGAACTGGACGAAGATACTTCAGAAACTGGACAAAATGTTGAAGGATTAGAACAAATTTTGAAACTTCAGAGAGAAGAAGTGATTTACATGGCTCAAACAGAATTAAAATAACTTGTTTGAAATGGGACTGGGAAAAACAAAATCACAAAAGAACAAGCAAAGCAAAAGTACAAAACTGTTTGTAAAAAAGTATATTTATTAAGCATTTACATTTTAAAGAATAACTCAACAAAATAATAAATCGCCATAAGCAAGGGTCAAGGGCAGAACAGTAGCACAGTGGTGGGTCACCAGCTTGGGTCACTGTCTGTGTGGAGTCTGCACGTTCTCTCTGTGTCTGCGCAGGTTTTCTCCGGGTGCTCCAGTTTCCTCCCACAAGTCCCAAAAGATGTGCTGTTAGTTAATTTGGACATTCTGAGTTCTCCCTCCATGTACCCGAACAGGCGCTGGAATGTGCCGACTAGGGCCTTGTCACAATAACTTCATTGCAATGTTAATGTAAGCCTACTTATGACAATAAAGATTATTATTATAAAAAGAAAAAAAAAGGCTCAATATACATGAGTGCAGAGAAAGACAGGAGAACAACATCACAACTGGTTCGATAAAATCATTAGACATAACCAGGTACCTACACAGCCACATCAAATACCGATGGAGAAACAGGATAACGCCATGAAAAACATGGTAAAATGGTGCACACCCTCCCAGACTGCATCAGCCCGCAATTACTACGAGAAACCAGGATACATTTTCCTGTCCATGGTTGGGTGCCCACCAACGTACATCTCCCCCAATTCTGGCAGCACCAAAGTCATCAACGATCCAAAGCCTCTTCCCCTCAGATAGCAGTCCCATCAGCACCCATGAAGGAGCCAAGCGCAGATTCTTCATAACCACCTGTGGTGAATGTATAATACGTATAATTCACACTGTGTATCACTGTGTCCCTGTGGGCTCCATCTGTGAGCCGTTGCGCAGCTCTGCCCACAGGGGGAGATGAGGAGTATGTAGAGGGCTCTGCCCATGGCTCCGCCCATGGCTCCTCCCACTACTGGAAGTATAAAGTGCTGCGGTCTTGTGAGCCTGCCCTCAGTTCTTCTGGTCGCAGGCAGGCTCAGTAGTAAGTCGATTAAAACCTCAGTTTACTTCCTCTCGTGTCTTGAGTGAATTGATGGTCGCATCAATTTAATCGACTTAAAAAACCACCATGGAATCAGCCCTCAAATCTGATCGACTGGAACTCGACCCGTAGGCTGAAGAAGCGAAGGAACTCTTTCTACATTGGCTTTGGTGCTTCAAGGCCTTCCTGGATGCGTCGACTACCACTGCTGTTACTGAAGAGCAGAAACGCAGTCTCCTACATGCACGGGTGAGCCATCGCATTTCTACTCAACTCGATAGCACCGACTCGTATACCGAAGCCCTCGCAATACTCAACCGTCTGTACGTGCGGCCTGTAAATGAAATTTACGCACGGCATATTTTTACTACCCGCTGCCAGCGCCCCGCAGAGTCGCTAGAGGACTACCTGCCCGACCTAAAAGCTCTTGCATGGGAATGTAACTTTCAGGCTGTAACTGCCTCTCAGCATATGGAACTCGCTGTCCGTGATGTGTATGTTGCAGGGGTCCGGTCCAACTACGTGCGCCAGCGTCTCCTCGAAAAAGGCGCCCAGAACCTGGAGGACACAGTAACGCTAGCAACCTCGCTGGAGGTCGCTTTCCAAAGTTTGAACTCGTTCCCAGCCGACCACACGTCCCCATCGTGGACCCCAGACCAGAGACTGCCCCAGGCCTGCGCCGCGCGGCCATCCGCCCACCACGGAGCGCCATTGTGCCGTTTTTGGGGTCAGCACCAACACCACGGCAGCACTGCCCGGCCCGCAACGCGACCTGCAGCAGCTGCGGTCGAAAAGGACACTTTGCAAAGGTATGCCTGGCTAAAACGAAACTCTCAAATTCTACTGCTATCCAGAACAATCGCCCCTCCAACTCGCAGGCCCGCAGACCCCGCAATGTGGCAGCGTGTCTGCCGACTCCGCCTCCGCACAACATGTGCGACTCATGGGGGCTGCCATCTTGGCAATCCTCCCCCACGGGGCCGGCCATGTGCGATTCATGGGGGCCACCATCTTGGTCGCCATCTTCCTCACCGCCCGCCACGTGTGATTCACGAGGGCGGCCATCTTGGATGCCATCTTCCTTATCGCCCACCACGTGCGATCAGCGGGGGCCGCCATCTTGGCCATCACCCGATATGCATATCGACGACTACGACCTCCGCGGACAGTCATCACGGGGCCGCTCCAGCACCGCTGATCAAGCCACCGACTACCCACAACTCAACGCAGTCACTTTGGACCAGTCGCGGCCAAAGCACCTCAAAAGCTCAATGATGTCTGTTCAGGTCAACGGATACAAGACACCGTGCCTCTTCGACTCCGGGAGCACCGAGAGCTTCGTTCATCCAGACCTGGTAAGACGCTGTTCGCTCCCTATCTTCCCTGCACGGCAAACTATCTCCCTCGCCTCGGGGTCGCACTCGGTCCAAATACAAGGGCGCACCGTTGCAACATTAACGATACAGGGCGCCAACTACTTCAACTTCCAGTTGTACATATTCCAAGACCTCTGCGCCCCTCTCCTACGCGGGCTCAATTTTCAATGTAATCTTAGAAGCCTAACACTCAGCTTCGGCAGACCCTGCTCCCCCTCACTATATGCAGCTTAGCGACTCTAAAAATCGACCCCCCCTCCACTCTTCGCTAACCTCACCGCTAACTGCAAACCCGTGGCCACTCGCAGCAGGAGGTATAGCCTGCAGGACAGGTATTTATTAGAGCCGAAGTCCAGCGGCTCTTACGTGAGGGAGTCATAGAGGCCAGTAATAATCCCTGGAGAGCTCAGGTGGTGGTCATCAAGACCGGGGAAAAGTTCCAGATGGTGGTTGATTACAGACAGACCATTAACCGGTTCATGCACCTCGATGCGTACCCCCTCCCGCGGATTGCAGACATGGTCAATCAGATTGCCCAGTACCGCATTTTCTCCACGGTGGATCTGAAGTCTGCATACCACCAGCTCCCAATCCGCCCGGAGGACCACCACTACATGGCGTTCGAGGCAGATGGCCGCCTCTTCCATTTCCTCTGGGTCCCCTTTGGCGTCACGAACGGGGTCTCGGTGTTCCAACGAGCAATGGACCGAATGGTGGACCAGTACGGGCTGCGGGCCACGTTTCCGTACTTGGATAACGTCACCATCTGCGGCCATGACCAGCAGGGCCATGACGCCAACCTCCAGCGATTTCTCCAAACCGCCCAAAAACTCAACCTCATATACAATAAGGAGGAATGCGTTTTCCGCACAACCAGACTAGCCATCCTCGGCTACGTCGTGGAAAACGGGGTCCTGGGGCCTGACCCTGACCGTATGCGCCCCTCTTACAACTCCCTCTCCCTCACTGTTCCAGGGCCCTCAAGAGGTGCCTTGGATTCTTCTCCTATTACGCCCAGTGGGTCCCCCAGTATGTGGACAAAACCCGCACACTATTTAAGACCACACTCTTCCCACTGTCAGCCGAGGCCCGCAAGGCCTTCAAATGCATTAAGGAGGACATCGTCAAAGCCGCCATGCGGGCGGTGGATGAAGCCGTCCCCTTTCAGGTGGAGAGCGACGCCTCAGAGGTCGCTCTCGCCGCCACTCTGAACCAGGCAGGGAGGCCAGTAGCTTTCTTCTCCCGAACCCTCTCCGCTTCAGAACTTCGACATTCCTCAGTCGAAAAGAAGCTCAAGCCATTGTGGAATCTGTGTGGCACTGGAGGCACTACCTCGCAGGTGGGAGGTTTACCCTCATCACCGACCAGAGATCGATTGCCTTCATGTTCGACAACTCGCAACGGGGCAAAATTAAAAATGATTAAATCTTGAGGTGGAGGATCGAACTCTCCACATAATTATGATATCATATACCGTCAGGGGAAGTTCAACGAGCCCCCAGATGCCCTGTCCCGCGGCACATGCGCCAGCGGGCAAGACGACCGATTACAGGCTATCCACAATGACCTCTGCCACCCGGGGGTCACCCGGCTCGCCCACTACATCAAGGCCCGCAATCTGCCTTTCTCCACCGAGGAGGTAAAAGCCATCACCAGAGATTACCCGATCTGCGCGGAGTCTGGTGAACCTTCGCTGGACACCCTCAATAGCAAGAATATCCATTTTCCAACTAGGAGACCAAATATTCAAAGGGTGGCATCACCAAGGCCCTGTATAACTGCAGCAAAACATCCCTACTGCGATACTCAAATCCTTGCTCTATGAAGGCAAGCATTCCATTAGCTTTCCTCACCGCCTGCTGTACTAGCATGCCAACCTTCAGCGACTGTTCCTCTATGACGCCCAGGTGATGGTGAGAGATGTGCATTGATGGTGTGAGATGTGCATTGGCTGGGATAAGCTGACGACTTAAGGGGTTGATGGTGGCTAGGCAAGGCTCACAAGGGAAATCAGTGCTCAAGCCAAAGAGGACACATGTAAATTGGCTCGAAAAAGCAGCAATCCTGAGGATTGGGATAAATTTAAAATTCAGCAGAGGAAAACAAAGGAAGCAGAAAATAGAATACGAGAGTGAGCTTGCAGAAAACAGAAACTGACTGCAAATGCTTCTGTAGATATGTGAAGAGAAAAAGACTGTATTGCGGAAATTGATGGGATTAAAAGCCGATAAATCTCCAGGGCCTGATGCTCTGCATCCCAAAGTACTTAAGGAAGTGGCCCTAGAAATAGTGGATGTATTGGTGGGTAGGGGGGGGGGGGGGGGGGGGGTCCAAGAGATCGAGGCAGCATTTAAGAATGGCGCCCCAATCTCTTTCTGCACTGTCAGTGGCCTCAGGGCCCCCATAATGCCCCAATTTACCTGATAGGGGGTCCTCAAGCCGCTTCCTCACTTCACCTCATAAGGCGGGGCACTCCTGGGCCTGAACCCAAACATAGGCAACCTGGCACCTGGGCAGTGCCACCCGGTCACCCTGGCAGTGCCACCCAGTCACCCTGGCAATGCCACCCGGTTAGCCTGGCGGTGCCACAGTCACCCTGGCAGTGCCCCAGCCAGCCTGGCAGTGCCACCCGGTTACCCTGGCGGTGCCACACATTCACCCTGGCAGTGCCACCCAGTCACCCTGGCAGTGCCACCCAGTCACCCTGGCAATGCCAGGGTGGTACTGTTAGAGTGCCCAGGTGGTACTGCCAGGGTGCTAGTCTGGCAGTCCCTAAGGTGCTTGGTTGGCATGAGGATGCCATGGTACCATCTTGCCCACAGCCCAACCACCCAGGAGCCTCTCATCGCAGACCCCCCCCTGTCTTGTTATGCTCTAGACGTAGCATAAGCTGCTTCCTTGATGTGCACTCTGACAAAGGAAGGTTCAGACGTGCCGATATCTTGAACACGTTTATTTAACTATTAACAATTCTCCTACTCGGATTCGCCTCTACTGTTAATCCTTCTACAGCTACTCAGACTGACGAATCAGTTTGCTACAATCCACATGGTGGGTGTGATGTTCAATCAACCCTGTGTCTGTACTCATTCAGTGTCTCCACTGGAAAGAAGAAGATCATGTGTGCTGTGTCCTTTACATATGGGTTGGTGTAATGCCCCCCTGTGGTAGTGTCACCTCTGTGTGTATCGTGAATGCCCATTGGTCGTGTCCTATTTTACTGACCTATTGGTTGAGTGTCTGTGTGTTATGTCTCTGGTGTTCCCTCTAGTATCTAGCTAGTCTACGTGTACTTATATTAACGCCTTGTGTATCTACAGTCATGCATATCACCACACCCGCCAGTGCATTATGCCTGGTCCACGTTTGTGGAAATCAGTGCTAAACGTCGCCATGATGAGGTTCCCTGGCACGGCCGTCAGATCTCAAGAGGCACCCAGAACGTCGTACGTCTCGCGAGAGCCTTCTCATGAGAGTTAACTGCCTCGTTGCATCACCGACATGGGCACGACAAGGGCGATCGATCACGTCCATGGTCTTTTGAGCCAAAGCTTCACATCGAGTTATAACACTAACTTTACATAGAACATACAGTGCAGAAGGAGGCCAATTGGCCCATCGAGTCTGCACCAACCCACTTAAGCCCTCACTTCCACCCTATCCCCATAACACAATAACCCTTCCTAACCTTTTTGGACACTAAGGGCATGGCTAATCCACCTAACCTGCACGTCTTTGGACTATGGGAGGAAACCGGAGCACCCTGAGGAAACTCACGCAGACATGAGGAGAACGTGCAGACTCCGCACAGTGTCCCAGTGGGGAATTGAACCTGGGACCCTGGCGCTGTGAAGCCACTGTGCTAGCCACTTGTGCTACCATGCTGCCCAGAATTTAGATCATAATACCATGAATGAAATTTTAAAAACACTGCCACTGTATTCTACCAGTTTTAAAGTGGCCATTAATTTGCAATCATCTCAATAGACTCAAGAGCAGGCTGGCCACACGATGCCTCCCCCACCCCATGTAAAATTTCAGAGAGGAATATCACAGAACACCACAGTGCAGAAGAGGCCCTTCAGCCCATCGAGTCTGCACCGAAACATGAAAGGCCCTGACCTGGCCATCTAATCCAACTTGCCAGTACGTGTCCCATAGTCTTGAATGTTATGACATGCCAAGCACTCATGCAGGTACGTTTTAAAGGATGTGAGACATTCCAACTCTACACCCTCCCAAGCAGTGCATTCCACCACTCTCTGGGTTAAAAAGCTTTTCCTCAAATTCCCCCCTAAACCTCCCATCCCTTACTTTGAACTTGTGTCCCCTCGTAACTGACCCTTCAACTAAGGGGAACAGCTGCTCCCTATCCACACAGTCCATGCCCCTCATAATCTTGTACATCTCAATCAGGTCATCCCTCAGTCTTCTCTGCTCCAGAGAAAACAACCCAAGCCTATCCAACCTCTCTTTAGAACATAAATGTTCTATCCCAGGCAACATTCTGGTAAATCTTCTCTACACCCCCTCCAGTGGAATTATTTCCTCCCTATAATGTGGCGACCAGAATTGCACACAGTACTCCAGCTGTGGCTTCACCAAAGTTCTATACAGCTCCATCATGACCTGCCTGCTTTTGTAACCTAGCCCCAATTGATAAAAGCCAGTGTTCCATATGCCTTTTTCACCACCCTGTTAACTTGCCTTCAGAGATCTGTGGACAAACAATCCAAGGTCCCTTTGTTCTTCGGAACGTCCCAGTATCATGCCATTCACTGAATACTTCCTTGTTAAATTACTCCTTCCAAAGTGTATGACCCTGAAATCACCCTGAAGTCATGTGCATTTGCACTCTTCATATGTCTCCCATGTGGGACCTTGGTAAAGGCTTTGCTGAAATTCATGTTAACTCCATCAACTGCAGTACACTCATCTGTACACTTGGTTACATGCTCAAAAAAGTCAATCAAATTTGTTACGCATGACCTCCCTATGACAAAGCCATGCTGACGATCCCTGATCAAACCTTGCCTCTCCAAGTGGAGATTTCAGAATTTTCTCCAGTAGTTTTCCAACCATTGATGTGAGACTCACTGGCCTGCAGTGCCCTGGCATGTCTCTACAACCTTTCTGAAATAGTGGGATCACATTAGCTGTTCTCTAGTCCTCTGGCACCTCACCCATGGTCAGATCCCTGGCAGTAGGTAGGTAAGTGGTGAGAGGACTACCAAATGAATTCTGGATTTGTTTATTGTCACGTGTAAAAAAGAGGATTAGTGATACTGTTAATGTAATTACTAATTTGATTTTCCCATTCTTTATGGAGTTTAAAATCACCCATAATGTCATCCAGATGTTCCTTTACCATATGCATCTCTAATTTTCTGTTTAATGCCATTCAACATCACCACTACAGTTTGGGGGTCTATATGCAACCCCAACTAATGTTTTTTGCCCCTTGGTGTTTTTCAGCTCTACCCATACAGATTCCAGATAGTCATATCTAATATCCTTCCTTGCTATTGCATTACTTTTCTCTTTAACCAACAATGCAACCCTTTCCTAAATATTAAATACCTCTAGATGTCCAATTTCCATCCCTGGGCACTTTCAAGCCATGTCTCAGTAATCCCAACTCTATCAGATCCGTTTACATCTACTTGATCAATTAATTCATCAACTTTATTATGAATGCTCCGTTCATTAAGGAACAAAATCTTAAGGCTTGTCTTTTTAACATTCCTTGTTCTGTTCCATTATTTGTCACTGTCGCCCTGTTTGATTTTAGCCCTTGATTGTACTGCCTCTAACTTTTCTTATTCTCTTTTTTGTCTTTTGTTCTTGTCTGAGCTTTCCCCTCCTCTGACTCCTCGCGTAGGTTCCCACCCCCCTGCCATTTTAGTTTAAACCGACCACTCTAGCAAATACTCCCCCTGGGACATCAGTCCTGGACAAATGTGCTGCAAGTATATTGAATGTTACTGCACAAATATCCCAAAACATATTCTGAACGCTAAAAACATGCATTTGTTTCAAAAAGCTTAATATATGCTTATTAAATCATACAGTATTTTAAAGGAAAACCTTGTGGCTAGAAATCCATCTTCTGCATTTGCCAGAAGCCCTTTTAACAAATGTATTGAACTCCTCCTGAAAAAAGTTTAAAATTGATTACTTAAAAAATACTTTTGGAATGCAGCACCATGCTCATAAAGCACTTAGTGAATTAAAAATAAACAGCAAACTTGTGACCCATGGCAGGCAATATCTATATGAAATACTGCTGTAATTGCAGCAGAAAGGCTACCATCAAGGACAAAACGTCCCCTAGAAACACTTTAGAAGAGTGAGGAGTATTTTGATGCTCCATCCAAATTCCCAGCAGTGTCGTAATTACATCGATCATTGGTTGACAAGTCTGTTATGGAAATATAGCAACCCATCCTACTTATTATAATTAGCAAAATTACTGTTCAGCAACTGGCACAGTAAAAGTTAGTTGATACTGAAATTAAGTTTTTCAGGAATTCTCCACTTATCCATGCCAGCAGCGAGAACTGCGATGGGGCGGTGAATAAAGTGCAATAGAAAAATTGCGATTTGCGCCCGGCACTGACTCCATCACCATGCTCCGGTCCCTGAATAACACCAGTATTCAAGTTTGTGCCCTGCGCCAGTAGATTCATGCAAAATTGTGATTTGCATGGATTTAAAATTCATTAGCGAGTTGAACACTTCATGCTCCACCCATTTACGATGCTCCATCCCTTAGGCAGAGGTCTTGCGGGCGCAATTTCGTGCAAGTATTTACTAGCGGGGCCTGGGTGCCATGGCTATTAAGGGGGAGCAGGAGGCTAAAAAACCTATCAAAAACCCTCAAAACTTGTTGGGCTTGCTGGGTGGTGGCTGCCCGGGCTGGGGTAGGTGCGGGGGGCGACTTGGTGCCAAGTCCGTGGACTCGGGGTGTCCCCTCTGGATGGGGGTGGCTTAGCGCAGACCGTCATTGCTGCAGAATGTGGATTTAAACGCACCCCTTTGGTGCTACTTACAGCCTCCTGGCTGCTCATACTGCTGACGGCTCACTGTGTCCTGTGAATGTTCAGAGAGACTCTGGTGATGAGGGAGCCCACCCAGGCCACCCTCTGGAACCCCTCATACCCCAGAGACACCATCAAGGAGGTGAGCATGGCCATGCTCAATCAGTTGTCCACCAGGTGTTGACACTCCTCAGAACCACAGCCCCACTGCAGAGGGAGCTGGTCATCAGCACAGCTCACCTCAAACAAAAGGCATCTGCACTGTGGCCTTTGGAACCCTCTCGGTTCTCTGCCCCTCTCAGGGCAGAGGCCTCACCACTGCTCAGGATCACAAGCTGTCTCCCCCTGGTGAGGCTGGTTGCTTGACTGCTTCTGCCACTATCTCCCAGGTGCTGTTCAGGAGGACGGGCTTGAGCCTGCAGCCCACCCTGGGGAAGAGGGTGTCCCTCCTCTCCTCATTGGCATTGAGCAGTGGATAAACTTCAAACTCCCGAAATTGGAAGGAAGATCTTCTCTGAGCCACCTTCATGGCTACAATCAATGGTGAGTGGAGTGCTTGAAAACAGCTCCATCTGTCAGGCTCTTCATTGCTAACTCCGGTCCCAATGGTTACACGCCCGCTGGGCTGGGAATTGCTTTCAATTCATGCCGGTAGAATGCTGGCCTATTTGCATATCCTGAATCGCGGAACGAATAGTGCCCCAACGGAAACTCGAATCGCACGCTATTCAGTCCCAGCAGGAATACTTTGTTTCCCAAACAGAGAATCCCAGCACAGATATACTCGTTTTATGAAATTCATAGGGTCACAAATTGTTACAGCACCGAAGATGGCCATTCAGCCCATCACATCTGCAGCAGCTTTCCGAATGAGCAATTCACTTTGTATCATTCCTTCGCCTTCTCCCTGTAACCCCACATCTTCTTCCTTTTTCGATAACTATAAGTTTTCTCTGAATACTTCAATTGAACCTGTCACCACCACATTGTCAGGCACTGCATTTTAGATCCCATACCACTATCAAATCTCCTTTCAGCCTTCTTTCATCCAAGGGAAACAACCCTAACCTCCAATCTATCTTCATTAGTGTAGCTCCTCATCACTGGAACCATTCTTGTGAATCCTTTCTGCAATCTATCCGATGCCTTCACATCCATCCTAAAATGTGCTACCCAAAACTGGATGCAATACTCCAGCTGAGGCCAAACTACTGTGTTGTACAAGCTCAAAATTACCTCCTTGCTCTTGTACTCTATGCCCCTTTTAATAAAACCTAGGATACTGTATGCTTCATTAAAACGCCCTCACAACCTGTCCTACAATGATTTATGTAGGTATAAACCCAGGTCCCTCTGTTCCTGCACCCCCTTTAAAATGCTATTCTTTATTGGGGAGAATTGGGATCAAAGACTATGGGGAGAAAGCAGGGTTAGGCTATTGAGTTGGATGATCAGCCATGATCGTGATTAATGGCGGAGCAGGCTCGAAGGGCCAAAAGGCCTCCTCCTGCTCCTATCCTCTGTGTATCCACGTATCTATTTTTGTCTCTCCAGGTTCTTCCTACAGAAATAAATCACTTCACATTTCTCTATATTGAACTTCATTTGGCACCTGTCCACCCATTCCACCAACTTGTTTATGTCCTTTTAAAGTTCTACGCTATCCTCATCACAGTTCACAATGCTTCAAAGTTTGTATCAACTGCAAATTTTGAAATTGTGCCCTGTGCACTAAGGTTTCGGTCAATAATATATATCAGAAAAAGTAAGGGTCCCAAGGCTGACCCCCTAGGGAAGTCCATTACGAACTTTCCTCTAGCCTCGAAGCATACATTAACCTGTATTTACTATTTCCTGTAACTCAGCCAATTTCGGATCCATGTTTCACTAATCCCTTTTATTCCAACAACGTTACCCACGAGTATGTTTTGCAGCACGGTATCAAATGTTTTTTAGAAATCCTTGTACACCACATTAACGGCATTATCCTCATCGACTCTCTGTGTGACCTCTTCAAAGAAATTCCAGAAAGATAATTAACCATGTTTTCCATTAATAAATCCATGTTGCCTTTCCTTAATAAACCTACGTTTTTCCATGTGACTATAAATTTTGTCCTGAATTATTGTTTCTAGACGTTACCGAACCACCAAAATCAAACTATCTGGCCTGATCATGAGGTTATAAATTGTAGTTGAATACAATTCTGCTGTTGCTCATGGCTGCCCAGTTTTGGGCTGTTAGATCTGTTCTGAATGTACTCCAGCATGGTGATGGTGCCACACAACACTGAGTATCTTACATGTGAAGATGGGACTACATCGCCACAATTACACTCCAACCAATATTTTCATTGACAGATGCCTTTGCGACAGGTAGATTGGTGAGTGCGAGGTCAAGTAGGCTTTTCCACTGTGTCTCTCATCACCTGTAAGGTGTGATGCAGAGGGTATGGCTATGTCAGGCAGTTGCTTGACCAGTTTGTGGGGCAGCTCTCCCAATTATGGCACAAATCCAGATATTAGTGAGGATAATTTTTAAAGGTCAACTGGGCTGTGTGCTTTTGTTGTCTCTGGTGCCTAGGTTGATGCCAAGTGGTCTATCCAGTTTTATTCATTTCAATTTTTTAAATAGTAGTTTGATGCAACAGGGTGGCTTCCTATGCTATTTCAGAGGGGATTTAGGTCTGGAGTCATATTTAGGTAACAATGGCAGATTTCCTTCCCTAAAGGACATTGATGAACCAGTTAAGTTTTCACCACAATCCAGTAGTTTCATAGTTTCACTAAAATGACAACCAGTGGTTACCACTGCTGCCTTACAGCGCCAGGTATCGGGGTTCAAACTCGGCCTTGGGTGATGTCTGGGTGGAGTTTACACATTCTCCCAGTGCCTACATAGTTTCCCTTCAGGTGCTCCGGTTTCTTCCCACAGTTCAAAGATGTGCAGGTTAGGTGGCATTATTGGGATAGGGTGGGGAGTGGGCCGGGGTAGGGTGCTCTTTCAGAGGGTCCATGCAGACTCTGTGGGCCAAATGGCCTCCTTCTGCTGTCTAGGTACTTTATGGTTTAACAAATCTTATGCTAATATCTATTTTCCATATTAAATAAATAGGGAAAGAATGGGCCATTTGGGTCTTTGAACTTGTTGCACCATTCAATTGGATTATGGATGATCTGTACATTAACTCCATGCAGCTCCTCTGGTTCCATAATCTTTCATATCCTTGGCTATTATAGATCCACTGATCACAGATTAAAAATTATAAATTTAGCCCGCATCCAATGCCTTTTTTTGGGAGAAAGTTAGAACTTCTTACCACTTTCTGGATAATGAAATGTTTCCCAACTACTCTCCTAAACAGACAGGCTCCAACTTAAATATAAAGACCCCTGTCTGAGACTACATCACCAGCAGAATCACCAAATATCTTCCAGAGAATCCAAGTCAATGTACTCTTTCTTCATAAGATAAATCTTTAGACTGTAGTAATATCCTGGTAAGTCTGCGCTGCATTCTTTCTAAGGCTCAGTGCCCTGATCTACACACAATACTGAAAGCGTCAGAGACTGGATTATGAAATGTTTCCCAACTACTCTCCTAAACAGACAGGCTCCAACTTGTCTTGAGACTGGAGACTCCCGCCCACTATATTTAGGTTCAGGGACATGGATTCAAATTTGGACAAGAAAATTTAAGATGCAGTTGGTGCAAAATTTCTTCCTGTCGAGAGTGACAAATGTGGAATAGCCTATTCAGGCAAGCAGTGGCAGCAGAGGATTTAAATAATTATTAGAGAAATATAATTTCTCTATATTTTTCACAGTCAGAGCCTTGGAAGGGTAATAGACGTAAAATGGGATAAGAATAGACGGTGTTTACTTTCAATATTTCAATTAAAGTATCACGGGCAATCCTGGTCATTTGAAGGTGACTTGTTTCCTTGGGCAGCTGGGAAGGAAATTCCAAGTACTTTTATTCTAAAAAATTGCTGAAATCTGCATTTTGCCTTGCACAAGCGTTAATCAACATCCTGGCAGTTACTACTGATCAGAAACTCAACTGGACTAGCCATATTAATACTGTGGTTACCAGGACAGGTGAAATGCTAGGAATCGTACAGCGAGTAACTCACCTCCTGACCACCAAAAGCCTGTCCACCATCTACAAGGCACAAGTCAGGCGTGTGATGGAATACTCTCCACTTGCCTGGATGAGTGCAGCACCAACAACACTCAAGAAGCTTCAAACCATACAGAACAAAGCAGCCGGCTTGATTGCTCCCCCTTCCACAAACATTCAATCCCTCCACCACTGATGAACAGTGGTAGTTGTGTGTACCATCTATAGGATTCACTGCACAAACTCGCCAAGGTTCCTTAGGCAGCACCTTCCAAACCCACAACCACTACCATCCAGAAGGACAAGAGCAGCAGATACCTGGGAACCCCACCACCTGGAGGTTACCCTCCAAGTCACTCACCACCCTGGCTTGGAAATAGATCACTGCTCCTTCACTGTCGCTGGGTCAAAATCGTAGAACTCCCTCCAAGCACTGTGGATTTACCTACACCTCAGGGACTGCAGCGGTTCAAGAAGGCACTCACTACCACTAGGCATGGGCAATATATGCTGGCCTAACCAGTAGTGCCCAAATACCTTAAATGAATAAACAAAAACATAACTTGATATTGGAGGGAAATGATGTATGAGATTACATTGTTCAGTGGATAGGCATGAGATTTGATGGATTCATTTCACACCTTTATTTTCATATATTGCATGGTAAGCTTTAAAGAAATGTCACTTCACAAAGGCTAATTAGATTGGAATGTGTCAAAAATGACAAAATATTCTAGACATCAGAATTAAGAACAGAAGATCAAGGCCGGGATTCTCCGAAATGGCAGCTAAGTGTTGACGCCGGCGTAAACACAGGAGTGTTCACGCCGGCGTCAACGGGCCCTTTGGCCAAGTGATTCACTTACCTGAAGGGGGTCAGCAGGGCGCCGATGTGCTCCGCACAGCTCCGGCGGCCAATACGAGGCCATGTACTTCCAGCCACGAGTCAGCGCGACATGGCGGCCCACAGCGGCCGGCCCCAACAATATAGCCACCCCCCCCCCCCCCGATCGCGCGCGCTGGCAATCGGTGGCCCCTGATCGGAACACTGGCTGTCCTGGAGAAACCCCCCCCCCCCCCCCCCCCAGTGACGGATCCCCCCGCCCCCCACCAGGGCAGGCTGCCACTCCGAGTGCTTGCCAGGTGGAACCATGTTAGAACCACGGCGGCGGGAACTCAGCCAACTGCTGACGGAGAATCGTCGTGGTGGCCTCTTTCAATGGCCCCCGACCGGTGCATTGTTGACCATGTACACGCGACTGGCGGCGATTGTCCGGTCTGCGGAAAATCGCGGGAAGGCATCAGACCCGATTGCCGGTCTGACGCCCAATTCTCCGCCCCCGCGCCGAACACGATTTTGGCGCAGAGGTCGGAGAATCCCGGTCCAAACCTATGTTATGTTTCTTACATGAACAGGTTTATCATTGTGTCCACTTTTATATCAAGAGGGGTTTTGAATTTGCTAAGCAATCTACCAAACTATTCTCACAACATGAAAACACAGTTATCTTCAATGGAAGAGCTAATGATAATCAAGAACTAATTTCCTTAATGCTCGCTGAAGGATCTGCGGCTCAAGTTAAATGTACTTTCACTACTGTGTTAAAATGACTGGAAACATCTGCTCTCAATAGGACTAATGATCCAAGGATAAATTCTTCTTCAATTTTAGGCAAGATTTCCAGTTCTTCTGAACTTCATTCAAATTTCAGCATAGAGCTTAGGTTCAAAGACCTTTGCAAAGATAAAAATCAATACCCAGCACACAATAAATTTATTTTTGCATGCAAACAAGGTCAAGTACTTGTAATGGCTTACAGCTTTTGATTCTGGTTGGTTAAAAATGTGTTGCCAAAGCAAAGAAAAGGACTGTGAGATCCACAATGTGGTCAAATGGACAGCAGCCTGAATTTTAGGCCCGATATAAGATTGGATACTTAAAATTTAGAATCTGACATTTCAAATTAAATCACAGTCAGCTTCAGGCTGGCCTGACGAGAATTCAAACTTGTCCAAGTTCGAATACACAGACAGACAGCTAGGACATGCCTGGGCCTGCCCTGTCACACCACATGAGTAGAAAATCAGTGCTATCCAAATGGATCGATTGTTGTAGATTGCCCAGATAAAGCTAGACTTTCTGGCACACAGTTACCATATATGGAGTAAAGTTACGACCGAACAATACACCTAGAGATAGATCCTTGGGGGTGGGTTCCTTGTGTCCTGCAGAGTTACAATCATAAACTCAATTGGGTGTTGCCCTGCCTGGAGACCTCATTGCCTGAGGGCCAGAAAACGTACTGGAATGGCACAAAGAGGGGTATAAAGATCGACCACCTAGGATCCCCCTGCAAAAATCTAGGCGCAGAGGTAGCAGAGAAGATTGGACGCCCGACCAGAGACAGAAGGAAGCAGCATGTGAGACCCACAAAAGTCCCGAGACAACCGAGACTAAGAGAATTTGACCTGTAGCTCGATTGAGTTCATTGGCAGGGGTAGTATTAAGAATCTTGGGATTATTGTTATTTGGGATAATTTAAGGGATGACTTTTTTACTGTGTTTACTAAAAATAAACTTGGTTGGATCATAAGCTTGTATTTGTCCTTTGTTCATTTTGCAAAGAAAGGTACCTGTGTAAAATATTTGATTAATGAACAGGTTGAAGTGTCTGAAGTTTGACAGACAATAATAGGTTGAGACATACAACCTGGGTGGCGCAGTGGCACAGTGGTTGACAGTGCCTCACAGCACCAGGGACCCACATTCAATTCCGGCCTTGGGTGACTGTACGTGTGGAGTTTGTACATTCTCCCAGTGTCTGCGTGGGTCTCCTCCGGGTGCTCCAGTTTCCTCCCACAGTCCAAAGAAACGCAGTTTAGGTGGATTGGCTGTGATAAATTGTCCCTTAGTGTCCAGGAATGTACAGGTTAGGTTATGGGATCGAGTGGGGTGGATGGGGAGTGGACATGGGTAGATTGCCATTTGAAGGGCGAGTGCAGACTCGATGAGGCAAATTGTTTCCTTCTGCATTGTAGGAATTCTATGATTCTACAACTAAACTAGCATTTTCGAAAGGGCCATGGTCCAGATTGGAGGCAGGTGCGCAGATAAATTAGTGATGTTGGCCTCCATGCCAGTTACCCACCACAATTCCCACAATGAACCATTTTGAATGAGGGTGATTCAGGGATGGACCAGCTGCCCCCCTGGAAATGGAGGCCTATTGAATTTAATTATGGGGACTGTTAAGGCCCCATTCCAGTACTGACAGGAATTTCCAGCCAACAATGCAGCAGCCGAGAACAGGAGTAGGGGATACAGACGATGGATCATGTGACGGATACCCCAAGTGACCCAAAGGTTGCTGGGACACAGCTGCGGATGCTGGTCATCCCCAAGTGAGTTGCATCTCCAGGATCTCACAAAGGCAGCTATGGATATTTAAGAAGTGAAAAATAGTTTATTTGATTTGTCTCTCACAGTCTCCATCTCAAGATCGGCAGCCCCAACCTTAACCACTAGGGCTGCCGATCACTTGAGTGTTGGGCCTCCCATTGGCCCTCCACCCACCGTCCTCTATTGGATGTAGGCTGACCGTTATTGTCTGAGGATTGAAAGTCTCCATGAGCATACTTAAAGTATGCCTTGTGGATTTGAGACTCTAACCTTTTCCTGTTCCTGAGTCCTGATTGAAAATCCAGCACCTGGGCTGTGATTGAGATAGAGAATGTAAGAGACAAGCACACGGAAAAAGTGAGAGACTCACAAGACTGCCTAACTTTACAGGATGGAATCTAAGCAAGTAGCTTGGTACATGTGGTAAAATGTCATCATCATACCTGTAACGAACACGTTCAATAGTGTCATGTGTCAATCGACTGGCAATATTTGCACTGTGGGGGTTACCTGAACAATATCAGAAACAAGAACAATTAGTTCAGAAAAAACAAAAATCAGATGTGTTCTATTACAATAAAAAATAACATGGCTTCTATAAATTTACATGTGCTTGATAAAACTGGAATGCAGAAATGGGAGGAGGAACTGAGCATAGAAGTGGGGGCAGGGAGAACTCTGGATTGAAGCACTACGCAGGGTGAACTCCATCCTCCACATGGGCAGGATTGAGCCTGTTGCAGCTAACGGTGGTACGCAGAGCAAACCTAACTATGACCAGGTTCTTCCCGAAGGTGGATAATAAATGTGAACGATGCCAGGGAGGTCCACCCAACCAACCCACGGGTTCTGGGCTGGCCCCATGTCGGAAACTTTGGCATCCGAGTAAGACTTTTAGACTGAAAATGTAACGGGTAATAACACAGTTAAGTTTATTACGTTTTACTTGCACAAGGAGAATGACCACTACAATCAAAGGTTGCAGCCAGGCACACTCTGCCACACAAAGGGAAGTACAGATTTTTATACACAAAGAAACACATTCCCCACAGGTAGTCACATCGATCATTTCTGAGCCTTTCTGTTGGCTTAGACCAGGGGTGGGCAAACTACGGCCTGCGGGCTGCATGCGGCCCGCCAAAGGTCTTTATGCAGCCCACCAAGTCATTACAAAAAAAAAAAAAAAAATTTTTTTTTTTTTTAAATTTTTAATTTTTTTTAAGGTTAATGGGCTGTTGGGTTACTTACTGGTATAGAGTGGATACGTTGACTTGAGTAGGATGATCATTGTTCGGCACAACGACGAGGGCCAAAGGGCCTGTTCTGTGCTGTACTGTTCTATGTTCTATATGAGGCGCCCAGAATCATAACCGGGTGAAGTAATTATTTTACTTAATATACTATGCGGCCCTTTAAAATTGTGAATTTCTGAATGTGGCCCTTGCACGGAAAAGTTTGCCCACCCCTGGCTTAGACTAAGACAAAAATATAATTTCAATACAAAGGAGATGTGATCAGATGACGTCAATGCATTCTGCAGTAATTCCACAGAGATAGGTATATTAGCAATACATAAGCAGAGATGATCGATTGATGTCATCGCTCTCGGTGATACTGTTACAGACAAAAGGTGAGTGTGTCACAATACAAAGGGGAGAGTGATCTCGTCAGGAAACCGATTAAATTTCAGACATTGTAATCAACTTATAAGGGGCCACTTGTCTGCTGACTGAATTAATGAATTAGCTGCAGCAATTTCTATGGGACACTTGAAATCTTTATGTCAGGTATCCCACCATGCCCCAGTTGGCCATTTTAGGTTTCCACACCCAGACTGGTAGGTTCTGGACAGCCTTTGCTTTTTTTTATTCGTTCATGGGGCATGGGCGTCGCAGGCTGTGCCAGCATTTATTGCCCATCCCTAATTGCCCTGGAGGGGAAGTCAACCACATTGCTAGGGATTTCCTTCCCTAAAGGACATTAGTGAACCAGATGGGTTTTTATGACAATAGTTTCATGGTCATCACCAGATTTTATTGAATTCAAATTTCACTAGTGGCGGAATTTGAACCTCAGACCCCAGAAAAGTAAACTGGATCTCTGGATTACTAGTCCAGTGACAATACCACTACGCCACTGCCTCCCCATTGAGGCAATGTCCAAGGTGGTGGGGGTGAGAGTGGAGCCAATTCCAAAAGTGGGAGTCTTTGGGGTATCAAACGAGCCAGAACACTTTATGGGGAGAGAGGCCGATACCCTAGCCTTGCCTCCCTCACCACCCGCCAAAAAATCCTGCTCAGCGAATGATTGGCAGCACCACCCATAGCTGCAGACTGGCTGGTCGGAATTCCTCCAACTGGGGAAGATAAAATTTGCCATCCATGGGTCAGAGGAGGGCTTCCACAAGACATAGAAGCCCTTCACCAACATGTTCCAAAACCTGTTTGTAGCTAGCAACCAAACGACCAGAGGGGGAAGGAGGGGTTGGGGGGGAGGGAGGGGGGGGGGGGGGGGGGGGGTTGATACAGAGAGGCATAGTAGAGACACAGAGCATAAAGGAAGGGTGAAGGGGATAGGTAAGGGGAGGGTGTAAGGTGGAGTGGTGGGGGGGGAGCAACGGCCTGGAGAAAAGAACAGCCACAGGCATGACCGCATGGCAACGGGACCCAAGGGCAAGCAGAGAGCCAGGCGGAGAAGCAACACACGGGGAAACCCTCGCTAGGGCCAGCGTCAGGAAAGATAACCAATGCAGGACAGCCGTATGGGGACCACGGCCATGGAAGGGGGAGAAATAAGTACTTGCAAATATATATAATGGGGCATCACGGTGGTTTAGTGGTTAGCGCTGCTGCCTCAGGGCACCGAGGACCAAAGTTCGATCCCGGCCCAAAGTCCGTGTGGACTTTGCACATTCTCCCCATGTCTCTGTGGGTTTCACCCCCACAACCCAAAGATGTGCAGAGTAGATGGATTAACCATGCTAAATTGCCCCTTAATTGGGGCAGCACGGTGGCGCAGTGGGTTAGCACTGCAGTCTCACGGCGCCGAGGTCCCAGGTTCGATCCCGGCTCTGGGTCACTGTCCGTGTGGAGTTTGCACATTCTCCCCGTGTTTGTGTGGGTTTCGCCCCCACAACCCAAAGATGTGCAGGATAGGTGAATTGAACACGCTAAATTGCCCCTTAATTGGAAAAGAATGAATTGGGTACTCTAAATTTAAAAAAAAAATTGCCCCTTAATTGAAAAAAAAATTAATTGGGTACTTTAAATTGATTTTAAAAAATTAAATACATCTCGTGATCCGTGTTTGTTTGTATGTTATCTCATTGTACTTTAGTCTATATTTGTCGTGTAATGTCAGTCTTTCCTCAGTTGCCTTCCCAACACTATATATGGCTATGAAACCTGTAAACTAATCGTACAAACTGAAACATAATGTAACATAAAAATTTTGAAAACCAATAAAAACATTTTTTAAAAAAATTGGAATGAATGCTATTGGATCTCTAGGGACTAGAGTTTAGTTTTGTCAGCACCTGATTTTTAGTTACTTTTAATCTGGTAACAACAGCAACTAGTAAATCATTTTTTTAGCTGGTGTTAATGTCAACACAGAAAACAGTCATGAAGGAGGAGAAAATCTCTAAAATTACTGACTGATCTGAACTTTCTCTTCTTTTAAATTTGAGAGAACTTTAGAGATTGCAAGCTGCATGTCGATTTCCAACTGATTGCTTTTCTTGTCTTTTTACAAATTTGACACCTTGACGTGTTACAGCTAGACTGAAAGAATCAGAATGTTCAAAGAGATTGACAGATCATCATAACTACTGTCTTTTCTGTAATAAAAGTAGGTTGTATTTGTCCGAACCACCATTTAAGGAAAATAATACTAGCTATAAAATACAAAAGGGTTGGGAAAACGAGCTATAGTCCAGAAACCAGTGTTGAGAGTAGTGAGGTACTGAGGAGGGTATCAAGGTCGCAGGAGTGTACCAGCAGACAGAAAGGTGTGTGTCTACTTCAATGCAAGGAGCATCTGGAATAAGGTAGGTGAACTTGGAGCGTGGATTGGTACTTGGGACTACGATGTTGTGGCCATTACGGAGACATGGTTAGAACAGGGACAGGAATGGTTGTTGGAAGTTCCGGGTTATAGATGCTTCAGTAAGAGTAGGGAAGGTGGTAAATGAGGTGGAGGAGTAGCATTGTTAATCAAGGATAGTTTAATGGCTGCTGAAAGGCAGTTCCAAGGGGATCTGCCTACTGAGGTAATATGGGCTGAAGTTAGAAATAGGAAAGGAGCGGTCACATTGTTAGGAGTTTTCTATAGGCCCCCAAATAGTAATAGAGATGTGGAGAAAGAAATTGCAAAACAGATTATGGATAGGAGTGGAGGTCTCAGGGTAGTTGTCATGGGTGATTTTAACTTTCCAAATATTGATTGGAACCTCTATAGGTCGAACAGTTCGGATGAGGCAGTTTTTGTACAGTGTGTGCAGGAGGGTTTCCTGACACAATATGTGGATAGGCCGACAAGAGGTGGGCCACATTGGATTTGGTACTAGGTAACGAACCGGGCCAAGTGTTAGATTTGTTTGTAGGAGAGAACGTTGGAGATAGTGACCACAATTCAGTGTCTTTCACTATTGCAATGGAGAGGGATAGGGCCATACGGCAGGGCAAGGTTTATAATTGAGGGAGGGGTAATTATGATGTGATTAGGCAAGAATTAGGGAGCATAAGATGGGAACAGAAACTGTCAGGGAAAGGCACAAATGAAACGTCGAGCTTGTTCAAGGGACAAGTACTGCGTGTCCTTGATAGGTATGTCCCTGTCAGGCAGGGAGGAAATGGCCGTGTGAGGGAATCATGGTTCACAAAAGAGGTTGAATGTCTTGTCAACAGGAAAAAGGAAGCATATGTAAGGATATGAAAACAAGGTTCAGTTGGGTCGCTTGAGGGTTACAAGGTAACAAGGAATGAGCTAAAAAAAAAGGGCTTAGGAGAGCTAGGAGGGGGTTGAGAAGTCCTTGGTGGGTCGGATCAAGGAAAACCCCAAGTCATTTTACTCTTATGTGAGAAATAAAAGAATGGCCAGGGTGAGGTTAGGGTCGGTCAAGGACAGTAGTGGGAACTTGTGCATGGAGTCAGAAGAGATAGGAGAGGCGTTGAATGAATACTTTTCTTCAGTGTTCATCAAGGAGAGGGGCCATGTTTTTGAGGATGAGCGTGTGATACAGGCGGGTAGGCTGGAGGAGGTAAATGTTCTGAGGAAAGATGTATTAGCAATTTTGAAAAACCTTAGGGTCGACAAGTTCTCTGGGCCAGATGGGATATATCCAAGGATTCTTTGGGAGGCAAGGGATGAGATTGCAGAGCCTTTGGCTTTGATCTTTGGGTCCTCACTTTCCACAGGGATAGTGCCAGAGGACTGGAGAGTGGCGAATGTTGTTCCTCTGATCAAGAAAGGGAATAGGAATGACCCTGGTAATTATAGGCCGGTTAGTCTTACTTCGTAAGTTAATGGAAAAGGTCCTGAAAGATAGGATTTATGACCATTTGGAAAGAGGCAGCTACATCCACGATAGTCAACACGGATTTGTGAAGGGTAAGGCTTGCCTCACAAATTTGATTTAATTCTTTGAGGAGGTAACTAAGTGTGCAGATGAAGGTAGAGCAGTTGATGTCGTATACATGGATTTTAGTAACGCATTTGATAAGGTTCCCTATGGTCGGCTTAAGAAAGTAAGGAGGTGTGGGATAGAGGGAAATTTGGCCAATTGGATAAGTAACTGGCTATCACATAGAAGACAGAGGGTGGTGGTGGATGGAAAATTTTCAGACTGGAGCCCAGTTACCAGCGGTGTACCACAGAGATCAGTGCTGGGTCCTCTGCTGTTTGTGATTTTTATCAAAGACTGAAGGGTGGGTCAGTAAATTTTCTGATGACACTAAGATTGATGGAGTAGTGGATGAGGTGGAGGGCTGTTGTAGGTTGCAAAGAGACATTGATAGGATACAGAGCTGTGCTGAAAAATGGCAGATGGAGTTTAACTTTCTAAGTGCGAGGTGATTCAAAAAATTTGAATGCGGATTACAGGATCAACGGCAGGGTTCTGAGGAATGTGGAGGAACAGAGAGATCTTAGGGTTCATGTCCACAGATCTCTGAAGGTTGCCACTCAAGTGGATAGAGCCATGAAGAAGACCTATAGTGTGTTAGCGTTTATTAACAGGGGGCTTGAATTTAAGAGCCGCGGGGTTATGCTGCAACTATACATGACCCTGGTGAGACCACATTTGGAGTATTGTGTGCAGTTCTGGTCACCTCACTATAGAAAGGATGTGGAAGCATTGGAAAGGGTGCAAAGGAGATTTATCAGGATGCTGCCTGGTTTGTAGGATAGGTCTTATGAGGAAAGGTTGAGAGAGCTAGGGCTTTTCTCTTTGGAGTGGAGGAGGATGAGAGGCGACTTAATAGAGGTTTATAAGATGATGAGGGGCTAGATAGAGTGGGCGTTCAGAGACTATTTCCTCGGGTGGATGTAGTTGTTACAAGGGGGCATAACTACAAGGTTCAGGGTGGGAGATATAGGCAGGATGTCCAAGGTAGGTTCTTTACTCAGAGGGTGGTTAGGGTGTGGAATGGACTGCCTGCTGTGATAGTGGAGTCGGACACTTTAGGAACTCTCAAGCGGTTATTGGATAGGCACATGGAGCACACCAGAATGACAGGGAGTGGGATAGCTTGATCTTGGTTTCGGACAATGCTCGGCACAACATCGAGGGCCAAAGGGCCTGTTCTGTGCTGTTCTATGTTTAACTAATAGGCTGAATATTGAACTGGAAGTAGTGCTTGTGTTACGAGCCCAGTTGATATTATAACTGGTCAGGAAGGTCCCACAATGGAAACCCGGCTCAAAAGGCTGTAATTTTTACATGTTTTTAGAAAATGTGGATGAACAAACTACCAGGTCTGCCAATTGACTTTTAGCAACGAAAGAAAATATTTATTAAATATGAACAGTTTGACTATAATACAACTGAAGTGATACTTTAGTCTTGTTTTTCAATCCCCTTGCAATAAAGACAAACATGCCATTTCCATTCCTAATTGCATGCTGCACTTGCATGTTAATTTTCTGCATTCCTTTTACCAACATGCCCAAGTGTCTTTGAATATCAACACTTGCAAGTTTGACGCCTTTTCACAAAAACATCTGGGGCGGCATTCTCCGCTTCTGAGACTAAGTGTCAAAGCTGGCGTGGGAACAGTGGTGTTTTACGACAAAACAATTTGCACAACAGCTGCACTGATTCAGCTACTTTAAATAGGCTAGCACCATCGGCAGGTGGAACATAATCAATTCCATGCAAACCGGTGCCGGATTCGCTGGGTCCATGATTGACTCACATGAGGCTCGCACGCCACAGCCGCACTTAAACGATCCATCCCCCGACACACACCGTCCCAGTCAACAAGATGGCTGCAAGGAGAACATCGCCACGGTTCAGGGACGCTGAGCTGGAGATCCTCCTGGACACCGAGGAGGAGAAGCGGTTAACCCTGTAACCAGGCCCGGGAGGAAGGCCGCTAAGCGTCACCGTTTGGGCGTGGGTGGTACGCGGTCAGCGCCATGGGCAATATCATCCTGACTGGCACACAGTGCCAAACGAAACTGCACAACCTCCTCAGGGCGGCCAGGGCGAGTTGGCTACTCCGTGCCCCTGGTACTAAACCCTCCCACCCCCACACACCCGTAACCCCCCTCCCCCGGGGAACGGCCTCATCCTACCCTATATGCTAGCACCCATGCCAGCCACCATGGCCTGTGCCCTGGCCATTGAGGCCCACCATCTACCCAACCCCTGGGCTGCACGCGTCGGACCGTCTAACGGTTTCGCTGTTTGTGCCCCCTCGTCCCCAGGAGAAGGCCGCGCACAACCGCCATACCGGAGGGGACCACCAGAACTGCGGCCCGTCACCATGCCCGAGCACAGGTCACTGGATGTGGTCGGTGGCCCGGAGGAAAGGGAGGTGGAGGCATGGGGGGGCAACTGTTTTGACTATGGATCAGCGTATCCAAGGCCTGGGGCATTATGTGCAGGCGGTGGCCAAGGCCCAGGTCAGGGTTGCCCTCTCACAGGCACAATGTGCCAGAGCCACCTGAACATTGCAGCTGCGCTCCTCAGCGTGATCTCAAATAAAAGTCCATCCGCGGCTTCCGGGGTGGAGGGCTCGCTCTTGCTGACCTCTTGCTCAAAGCGGGCATAGAATACGTTGAGCTCATCAGGGAGGGGTTGCGTTGGAGTTGGTGATTTTACATGCCTTCATCTTGTGGCCTGTTATGTCTTGCAGACCTTGACATCGACGGCGGGGATCCGTGTGGCTAGCCTGGGACTCAAGCTTGGTCTGGTACTGTCTTTTGGCATCTTTGATGGATTTCTTTAGATCATATCTGGCTTTCATGTTGAGGTCAGGGTTGCCTGACGTGTACGCCTCAGACCTAGACTTCAGCAAGCAGTCCCTGTTCATCCAGGGTTTCCGGTTGGGAAACATGCGGATTTGCTTCTTTGGCACACAGTCTTCTACACACTTACGAATGAAGTCAGTTACTGTAGTGGCGTACTCGTTCAGGCTGCTTGCAGAGTTATTTAAATACTGACCAACCCACTGACTCCAAGCAGTCCCGTAGGGGATCATCCGATTCCTCAGACCAACAATGCACGACTTTCCTTGACGGATTCTCCCGCTTCAATTTTTGCTTATAAGCAGGAAGCAGGAGCACAGTCTTGTGGTCAGATTTGCAAAAGTGTGGGCGGGCAATAGAGCGGTAGCCATGTTTGATATTTGTGTAGCTGTGGTCCAGGATGTTTGGGCCTCTGGTGGACCAGGTGACGTGTTGGTGGTAATTTGGTAGCACACTCTTGAGCTTGGCCCGATTGAAGTCCCCAGCTACAATGAACAAGGCATCGGGATATTTTGTTTCAAGGCTATTTGTGGTGATGAATATTTCGTCCAGTGCGATTTTCACATTCGCATGGGGTGGGATGTAAACTGCTGTCAGGATAATGGAGCTGAACTCCCACAAAAGGTAAAAGGGGGCGGCATTTTAGCGTCAGGTATTCCAGGTCCGTGGAGCAGAAACTCGCCAGTGTTGCACAGGGGGCTAGCACGGGGTCCACGCTTGGGCAGTGGCCTTCTTCCCTGCGCCGGCCCCGATGCCAAATGAGGCAGGACTACAGGAGCCGGCGCAGAGGAAAGGAGGCTGGGGAACAGAGAGGCCGGCCCGCCAATCGGTGGGCCCCGATAGCGGGTCAGGCCACTACGAAGGCCCCCCCCCATGGGGTCGGACCCTCCTCTCTCCCTCCCCCCCCCCCCCCCCCCACGGGGTCGGACCCTCCTCTCCCCCCCCCCCCCCCAACCCACAGGCCGCCCCCGAACCCTTCAAGGTCCCGCCGGCTCAGAGGATGTTAGAACGGCGCCGGCGGGACTCAGCGTTTTGATGACGGCCACTCAGCCCATCCAGGCCGGAGAATCGGCATGGCGGACCACATCGGCTCAGGCCGGAGAGTCGTCGCATACCCGACCGGCGCCATGCCGACCACGATGGCCCTAGTGGCGGCGATTCCCGCAGAGCATCCTGGCATCGGGGCGGCGTGGAGCGACTCGTGCAGCCCGCCGGCGATTCTCCGACCCGGCGGGGGGGGGGTCAGAGAATTCCGCCTGTGGTGTCCGAGCTCTTGACCAGCATCCCCCTCCCCAATGTCTCCCCTCTATTCGGTGAACCTCGAGGCGATCATGGCATCCCGTGCGCGTTGGCCCTGGTGATGATGTTGTGTGGCCTCCCATGCCTGCCCGGAACCTATGTCCTGCTCACTGTTCCCCTCCCCACATCCTCCTCGTTGGACGAAGCCTTACCTTCCTCCTCATCATCCTCCTCCAGCATATCGTCCCTCTGCTGCACGATGTTGTGGAGGATGCAGCGGGCCACCACGATGTGGGCGACCCTCTCAGCATCATATTGGAGGGCCCCTCCAGAGCGGTCCAGGCACCTGAAGCACATCTTCAGGATGCCGAAGCACTGCTCGATCACATTACTGGTCGCTGTATGGGCGTCGTTACAATTGGGTCTCCGCATCAGTCTGTGACCTCCGGATAGGTGTCATCAGCCACGGCCACATTTCTAAATGCGAAAAGGCTTAGGAAATCGGAAGCACAACGGGACTTGGGAGTCCGAGTTCAAGATTCGCTTCAGGTTAATGTGCAGGTTCAATTGGCAGTTAGGAAGGCAAATGCAATGTTTGCATTCACATCGAGAGGGCTAGAGTACAAGAGCAGGGATGTACTTCTGAGGCTGTATAAGGCACTGGTCAGACCCCATTTGGAGTATTGTCAGCAGTTTTGGACCCCGTATCTAAGGGAGGATGTGCTCGCCTGGGAAAAAGGTCTAGGAGAGGTTCACAGGAATGATCTTTGGAATGAAGAGCAGTCATATGAGGAGCGGTTCAGGACCCTGAGTCTGGACTCGGAGTTGAGAAGGATGAGGGGGAATCTTATTGAAACTTACAGGATACTGCGAGGCCTGGATAAAGTGGACGAGGAGAGGATGTTTCCACTCAAAAAAAAAAATCCGAGAGCACGGCCTCAGGCTGAATGGTGATCCTTTCAAACTAAGATGAGGGAGGGATTTCTTCAGCCAGAGGGTTTGTGAATCTGTGGAACTCTTTGCTGCAGAAGGCTGCGGAGGCCAAGTCACAGTGTCTTTCGACAGATAGATAGGTCTAGATTATTAAGGGATCAGGGGTTATGGGGAGAAGGCAGGAGAATGGGGATGAGAAATATATCAGCCATGTTTATAGGCAGATCAGACTCAATGGGGCGAATGGCCTCATTCTGCTCCTATGTCGTACAATCTTATGATAATACAATATTTTTTCACTCCCACTTACCTTCACAAATGTACACAAATTTCGATTTAAAGGATAAGACAGGTTACAAAATCTATTTAATGCTATATGGATTTAGTGAAATACACAGTCCTTGCAAACCAACATACTAGCTGTGACCAGACACATTTCAATCTGGAACTAAGTGGTGAACGTCACCCAATCGAATTTCTGTGGATTTCCCCTCAAATTCCCACCAGGTGATTATCATGAGATTTTCAAAACACAAACTCATCAAGACATTCTTTACAATATTCTTTCAAACAATGCTTTCCCTCAGCTATTTTAGCAAGGTTCCACCTCCAGGTCTTCTAACTCTCCTTTTAGTAATCCTTGAATTGCCACACACATCCAAACTTTTACACAAAAGTCAAATGCTCAGTCCCAAATAGAATAATATTGTTCCCAAAGGCTGAAAATAAGGACATCAAACTTACTATTGCTTCAGATCTCTGAGCTTTCTCGAGCCAATTTCACCCAGTCTGACCTTTCCAGGTTTGCCTTTAACATCAGTGAATAGTTCCAATCCCAGTTCCTCTTGGTTCCTTTAACTTCAAACTTCTGGGAAACCTCTCTTCATTCTCTGGATTTCAGGACTAACTTTTGTTCCCTGGAGCTTACGTTCGTGCCCATTACTCTGCTTTATTCTACTTCTGGCAGAACTGAGACCTATGTTCTCTCTCTAGCTGCTAAGCTCCATCTGCCTGGATCCAGGTAAATACTAAAACTCAAAAAGTCTTTTCCCAGGGAGGCAGGATGGCACAGTGGTTAGCACTGCTGCCTCATCGCTCCGAGGACCAGGTTCGATCCCGACCTCGGGTCACCATCTGTGTGGAGTTTACACATTCTCCCTATGTCTGCATGGGTCTCACCCACACAACCCAAAGACGTCCAGAGTGGGTGGAATTCTAATTGCTCCATAATTAGAAAAAATTAAAAACATTTTTCTCCTTACAAGTGGTCAGATTACTCAGCAACATCCCATTCTTTCTCCAAGCTCATATTTACTTTTCCATCGTAAACTCTCTCTCAGCACAATAGAAACACAATTGAATTGAAACCAAAATCCCCATTTATGCAAACACTTTGGTTTAACATGAACCTAACTGGAGTTTTACCCTTTCCCACTCAAAAACACAAAATTGAACTCATTTAAATTTGGAGCCTATTTCCAATATTTAATAATACAAATATAGATCACTTAAACTACCTCTGTTTCCTGACACTTTGATTTTTCAAAAGCAGTTCATGGAAGTTGAAATTTAGGATTTAAGGAAAATGTATATCACAGAGCAATTCTTATTATTTTGCAACAAAACGTTTTAAATTTGAAGATAAACTTAGAAATGATTGCCAAAGCCTACCATAGATATTTTCTGCAAGGTCTTGGTAAAAGTGATTAATCTGACTATGTGAGTAAAGTGTTGCACCTCCATGGTCCAGATAAGTGATTCCTAGAAAAATCAAATCAGAAGTTAACTTTTGTGGTATTGAGATATTATAAAAACTAAAATATAAAATAAAAACCTCAGTAATATCCAACAAAGAAAATGTTATGGGTTTAGAGAACCCCAAAGTGTATCATGGAGTTTACCTGACCCAAAACTTTTAATAGATTGTGGTATGAGGAGCAAATGGCCCACTCTACAGGTGTGGTACAGCATGAATCGAAAAGTATTTTTCAAAGCAAAACAATGTTTATTCTATGACCTCAAGTTCACCTTTTTAAAACATACAGTGAACATCTTAGCGACCATTAATTCGAATACAACCCCCAAAGAATACAGCACTAAGTAATTCTTAATAAATTCCCAAACAACATCCAGAAGACAACAGAAGCACATTAGGTTTACATTCACTACTGAGAATTTATAATTCTGAATTCACCAAATGATCAAGAGATAGTCTTTTCATGGCAGAGAGATCAACAGTACACCTGCTTTGCCTGGCTTCAGCTCCAACACTGAAAACGAAACAAAACTAAAACACACCCTGCAGCAAACAGCCTAAAACGAAAGTAAAAATCTGACAGCCCAGCTCCACCCACACTCTGACATCACTGATAAACACCCATTTCATAAAGGTATATTTCTTAAACACCCATTTCGTAAAGGTACTCTCACATGACAAAAGATAGATTAATACACTGCAGCTCCTTCCCTTTCTTCCTCATAAACTAGTATCCCTACAAAACCCTACAAAGCATCTGCAGAATTTTTGACACCGAGAGACAACACATTGTCAATCAATCTGGTCAAACCCAACTTCTTCAAGCTGTTCCATCTGGGTGTCAATGAACAGTGAACAGCAGCAGGATCGCAGTCTTTACTTTCCCTTCCAGGAGCAGAGAAGTGAGATCAATTGTGCTTCGCCTGCTCAGATCAGTTATTTCAGCATCGACTAGAGAGCATATCTGGGATCGAAACCATTCAGGGAGCCAAAAATCCATTTTTATTTCAGCACTTCCTCTATAATACCCAGACTCAAGAGACATTTAACATTCCTAAAAAACAATAAGTGATTTCTGGATTCGTAAAAAATGGAAAACAATAATTCCTGCAAAAGGTAATTCCAGATCAGCTTTAATTTCAAAGAAGAAAATGCCACATTTTATTCATTTGAATAACTGTCAAAACAGCATTGTTATTGTTAAAATATATGAGCAATATGAATAGCTTGTGTGCTCAAGCTAGACCTTCTGATATTTTTAAAGCTCAGACAAAAAATCTATACACATTCTGAAATATTTAAAAGGAATGTTCAAATACAACGGTGCACTTAACCTTTTATTACAGTCTGCAGTGTCTACTGACACATAAATCTAAATTGGAGCAAATTTAGCATTTGGAAACTACTTTTAAAATAAGAGGACTGCATTTATTATCAATCTCTAATTACCCTGACTGAATTAAGAGTCAATCATATAGTGTGGAATTGGAGTCTCAAAAAGGGTGTGGTGGTGGAAGTGAAATTCATGACCCCCAGATCACTGTTTTAGTTCCTCAACTACTGGGTTATCAAACACAATTAATATACAATCCACCTGTACAATCAGGTGGAAGGCTTTAATGTTCATCACCATGGGTGGCTCAGTCGTATTACAACAGACCAAAGTGATCCAAATCCCAAAGAAGTAAATGCCAGAGTGGGCCTGTATCACATGGGAGCAATGAAGTGTTTCATCTTTTGTTTAGGCATGCTGCAGGCTTCTGTTCTCAATACTTCAATTTAACAATTTCAGATCCTAATCTCTACCCCTATTTTTTTTTTGATGGCAGGTGTTGCGGATGATTCTGTTTTCCCAATTTACACCTTCTCTTTGCCTATGTTTTGTTTCTTTACTTGTGCAATTACCATTCCCTTTTGCCTTGCAGACTCATTCCTTTGGGCATTTAATCTGTCCTGCCTTTCTCCCAATCCCAGATCACCCCATTTACCTTTTGTTCTTCACCTTCACATGCTCCCAGCTTCCTTCCAACTACATTTCCTGCTCCTCTATCTGCTCGTTAAAAGCCGGCAGTCCTAGGAAATTCATCGACATCTTCCGACTCCTCCACGATAAGATGTTGGTGACAGTTCTCACGGACGGAAATAAGATAGAAACCTTTGATGTTAAGACTGGAGTCAAGTAGGGACGTGTCATCGTTCCATCCTTTTCTCCATCTTCATCGCCATCATCGTTCACCTTGGCAAGAGCAAGCTTCCCGGTGGAGTGGACATTGCCAATGGGATGGATGGAAAACATCGCCATCTCCCCTTTCTCAGAAGAGAATCTCCAAGCTACGCTTGACAACTTCATGGAAGCATACCAAAGAATCGGTCTCAGCCTCAACCTCAAGAAGATTCAAGTCGTTTACCAATCCATCCCAGGGCAAGATCTGATCTCTCCCTCCAACAAGGTCAACGGAGAAACCCTCCCAAATGTGGAACATTTCCCACACCTGGGGAGCCACTTCACATCCAAGGCTGACATCGGCGCAGAGATCCATCGTTGGATCCACAAGCACTTCCTTTAGATGAATAAGGACGAGTCTTTGACATCTGCGCTATATGTGCTGACACCACGACCCTCATGGACAAGGTGGCCATCATCCAAACTTTTCTTTATGGCTCAGAAACTTGGACTATGTAAAGACACTGCCTCAAGGCCCTGGAGAGGTATCATCAACACTGAGATGATATGGGTACATGGTCTGAAATGGATTCTCCACATCAACTGGAAGTACAGGTGTACTAAAATCGGTGTCCTTGGAGGAGCCAAGAGCTCCAGCATCGAGGCCTTGATCATCCAAAACCAACTTCACTGGGCCGGTCATGTGCTTAGGATGTCAGAGTTGCGTCTTCCAAAGCCCAGCTCAAAGATGGCTTCTGGATAAGAGGAGGAAGGCTCACTTCAAGAAATGCAACATCGATGTCAATACCTGGAAGACCCATGCTCAGAAGAGACCTACTTGGAGGAACTTCCTGATTGAAGGGACATAATTCTTTGAGGACACCCGAGGAGGCCCCAACCCATGATGCCAACCAGCTGACCTTTGGGACCCACACCAGCCAACCTTTGCAGCCCACTCCACGTTCGCTTACCTTTGACGTGAAAAGGGAGCATACTTGGTTCTCACAATCGCACTGCAATCACATTCACAGGATGAGAAGGGAATGCGTATTTCAGATGCAGACTTCATCCAGCTCCTTTGTTCCATCATGAAGGGCAATAGCAACAAAATGGTTGTTTTACTCAGCACTCCAGAGAGATGCTACTCCAGAATACGGACAGTCTCATGGGCTTTTAATATGCTGTCACAGGTCAGGTACAGCAGCTTAAGTCTTTTCATTTGGAGTCAGCTTTAAGTTAATAACTGATTCTGGGGTTCCGAACCTGAAAGGAATTTTTCATCCATCTGAAATTTATCCTCTCATTTGCCATTACATTCCTGCGTATAACACATATGGGCTTTGCATCCTTATTTGCATTTGCACAATTGACAAAACGCTTCCTCAAGAAATCATCTTAATACTGCTTTGTTCCAGAGTTACACGTGTTCTTTGTAGGCTGTTAAACAGAGTCCCTGGAGCTCTGTTCTGTGCTGTACTGTTCTATGTTCTATAAAGAACTAACACTAGCACTTCTCTGTCCTGCCCTGGACTCTTTGAGCAGCTCTCTCCAGCAGATTCCAATGTGACATAGTGCCCAGTAGGTACACTGCCTATTTGTGTCTCTGGCCATCTCTTTCTTGTAACAAAATGACTCATCTTTACAGTGTTCTTGCCTTGCTTGCTAGCAGCTACAAAATGGAAGAAGCTCTCCTCTATGATTTGGCCCCAAAAGCATGTATATACAGGGTGCTTGACATAAAGTGGATATGCAGGAGCATGACCTGTTCACTGCTGCCGCTTAAGGCCAGACATCTGCATACAGCCTCATTTTGTTCTCATTTAAAATGCATCAGCACCCGCCATTCACAAAAGAAATGCCGGGAGCAGCCATTGGATGCTTTTCCCGCCATCGAGACAACTACGGGAACGCCGCAACTGATTGCTTCACGACCCACCCGCAGGTCAGGACCTGGACTTTGAAAACTCCTGGACTAATCCATTAATAGCTTCCTACAGTCTACAGCTTTATTCCTCATAATAAAGCAAACATCTAATGAGCTGGCTCAGTAGCATTGTGGATAGCACAATCGCTTCACAGCTCCAGGGTCCCAGGTTCGATTCCGGCTTGGGTCACTGTCTGTGCGAAGTCTGCACATCCTCCCCCTGTATGCGTGGGTTTCCTCCGGGTGCTCCGGTTTCCTCCCACAGTCCAAAGATGTGCAGGTTAGGTGGATTGGCCATGATAAATTGCCCTTAGTGTCCAAAATTGCCCTTAGTGTTGGGTGGGGTTACTGGGTTATGGGAATAGGGTGGAGGTGTTGATCTTGGGTAGGGTGCTCTTTCCAAGAGCCAGTGCAGATCCGATGGGCCGAATGGCCTCCTTCTGCACTGTAAATTCTATGAAAAAAAAGCCTGGTATTTGCCAATACCCAGTGGTGATTGGCTCTGAATTCTCTGGAATGTTCTTCAGAGCCACGAGGTTCCAATTTTACATTCAGTTTGAATTCTGGCAGCGGAGGTGAAAGACTCGGCTAAACTCTGCAGAAAAATGACTGCTAAGCCTCTGCATGAAAAGATCCAGCCAACCCTTTCTCTCTGATAAGCCTGTGAGTGTTTGATTCCTGAAAACAGGGCTGGGAGGAGAACCCACAAGCTGAGAGCGAAGTCTGAGGAAACAAAGTCTCTGTCACTCCAGGAAAAGTGTGAGTTCAGTGTTTTAAAAAAGGTTTAACATTTCAATGGTGCACTGAAATAAATGTCAAAACAGGTCTGTCTTAGCCAATTAAGATTGATTTCATGCTGTTACAACTTAGACCCGAAAATATTGGGTGCGATTTTTCTGGCTTGTTCAACACGCAAGCAAATTCCGCTATGCCTACCAAGTCTCGTGAGAGGGTCATAACAGGATTTGTGCAAGCGAGATCTCGGTTTGATATCTTCCCCGCCCCTCCCGCCAGTGACATAATCAGGTTAATGTACATAAAAGGTGTCAAATTGATTTTCATTCATTTAAATGAATTTCAATATAATTGAACGGATTTACATCCCACATGATCTGCCCACCTCCCCCACCCCACCAACCCCCCACTCCAGCAGTGTGATGACACGCCGGTGCAATTCACTACTGGTTTTCAAAATCGAAAATCAGTTGTGATCACCATGCAGAGGGCGCTTGGAGGACCTGGGGTTGGGGGTCAAGGCTGCCAATGCACCCTGGCACTGACCCGAGGCCCTGCCCTCCCAGAACACGGACAAGGGGCTTAGAGAGAGGACACACGCTTCTCCATTGCGGAGGGGGGCCTGAACCATTGAAGTATCGGGGGCTGGGGGGAATAAAAGCCTGCCCCGAATACCTCTGTGCTGAGAGAGGGGGGTCACCCCAAAGCTTGTGGGAGGGGATCCTTCATTATCATGGGTGGTGAGGGGTGGGAGAGAGGTCAGTTATCTCAGTGATCGTGGTGCCCTTTAAAGATGGCACCCCGATTTCTGTGTAGCCGGGCTTGCCAGCTCTATCAGGTGCTGCTCCGTCAGAGTGATGGCGTAAAACGTGACCATTGATTTTCTTCTGACAAAATGTCAGAAGATCTGGACAGACAACTGGCTATGTTTCTGGGGAGAAACACATCGGTTTTCAATCAGAACCTAACACTTTGCCACTATTTCAAAAAATGTCACCTACTGTTCTAGCATTGGCAAGAACCAATTTACTGCTCCAAAATTCATTTTATATTCAAAGTTGTTAAGAACATTTATATTTTCAGAGAATAAGGCCAGAATTCTCCGACCAGTCACTGGTGGCAGGATTATCTGGTCCTGCCGGTAGTGCACACCCACCAGTGGGTTTTCCACTGGTGACCGTCAACAATCTTGCAGCTGAGGGAAAATTGGAGCTTTAATTTCTTAAAAGTACAAGTGCTGGGAGATAAAACCATAATAAAGGCCAACAGCATTTTGGATTACAAAAGGAAAGATTTAATGGTAAATGTACACAGGCCAATGGTTACAGGACTGTGAGCAAAATTGGGCACTGCTTTTAGAGAGGACGTAAAGAGAGAATACAACTTAGATTCTCCTGAATGAAAGCAAAGATGGGAAACTACATTTATGAGGGAAACATTGGGATGCACAGCCTACATGTCGCCCACCCCCTCCCCCAACAATGCATTGCCTTCCCACACCTCCTCTAGAAGACCACCCACTCCCCAACCGCGCCCCCCTAACAGGGACCCCTATAATAGGGGGATCCCCCCCCCCCCCCCAATAAACTCTAGTAATAGGGAGGCCATCACAGGGACCCCTGTAATAGCGGGATGTCTCTACCAGGAACCCCTGTAATACGGAGGACCCTCTCAGAAACCCCTGAAATAGGGGGACCCCGCACAGGGGCCCCTCCACTGACCCTCCACCCCCACCCACTCTCGCACAAATGATGCCCCCTGTCTGGAAGCTAGAGAGCAGCCCAGACAGAGGCAGTGGGAACCAATGTAGCTGTTATTCTCACTTTGCAGCTCCACCTGTCCATTCCTCCAAGGGGAGCAGCTGTACCTTCCTTTATCTGCAAGCCATACATAGCTTTCAACTAGCGGTCTGTGATTGACAGCTTGTAAAAACCATCTGGAGCGTTAACCTTTCATATCCTTTTCGCTTCAGTGTCCAAAGTGGTGAAACCTTAATGTTTGTTAACACTGACCACATCAAAGAGAGGTAAGTGCAGTGAAATCACACGCTTGAGTGATTTAATATACTTAGTGCTTGGATGAATGGCTTGCAGATAATGGTTCTGTGGGAACCAGATGCAGGCACAGCTGTTCTTGAAGGAATGGACACTGGAGCTGCAAAGAAAGTATTACAGCTATAACGTTTCCTACTGCCCTGTCTGGACTGCTCTCTAACATCCAGACAGGGGTCTAATTTCTGGCGGGGGGGGAGGAGGGGTGTCTGTGTGGGGGGTCCTGGGGGGAACCCCCATTACAAGGGGTCTCTGGGTGGTCCCCCAGTACAAGGGTCCCTGGGGGGCCCCCTATTATAGTGGTCCCTGGTGTGGTCCCCTATTACAGGGACCTGAGGGGGGGTGGGTTGGATCACACCCGTACTTGGGAGTGGGGGGGCACCCAGGCAATCTGGGTGTGGGGGGCTGCGTGATGGTGGGGGAGGGCCCATTTGCGGTGGGGGGGTCAAGGCTAATGTGCGGTGGGGGGGCTCGTAGCCAAACACAGAACCTCACTATCGGGCCACCCGATCAAAATGGCAGCCCGGTAATGGGATTCCCTAGGAATCCCTCGTATTCCACACCATGCATAAATATGCATTGCGTTGTATTCTGATGCTTTATGACTCCAAGAGTACCTTAAACTAGTACAATTCAGCTCAAGCGGGAGAACATAGGGCTGGATCTCCGATTTTGCGTCTATGTCTGAAGGAAGCGTCTGGTCTTATGACCAGAAAGTCGATGCCACCCCCGCACCCATGCTCCGCCCGGTGAGGGGCTAGCAGCCGGGCCACGTAAAGCCCCTTACCTGCAGATACAGATGGAGAATGGCCAAGTCCGTGGCCGCGCATGCGCATGGTGGCGACCTGCTGCGGCCGCAGAACATGGCGCTGGCCTGGTCTGCCAGATAGTGCCCCCTTGTAACCTCCCTCGCCACCCCCGGACCACCCCCATCAGTCCCCCCAGCCCCCTCCAAAGACCCCCCTGCTAGCGGAATGGCCCCCCCCCCCCCCCCCCGACTGTGGCACCGCTGGACACAATCCACAGTTGCAATGAAAGGTCACCGAAAATTGAGAGGACATGCAACCAACACTGTCGTCAACTCAGCCCATCGGGGGCGGAGCATCAGGGGAGGGCCTCGGGTGACATCCTGAGGCCGTCCCAACAGCGTGCAGCGCACTCACCGATTTCCCTGCTTTTGAGGGGCTGGATCATCCAAAATACACCGCCGCCCCCGATTTCGGCATAAAAACGCATTCACTAGCCAATCAGACTCAACAGACTCAAAAACAGCTTCTTCCCCACTGCTACCAGACTCCTGAACAACCCTCTTATGGAATGACCTCATTAACACTACACCCCTGCATGCTTCACCCGATGCCGGTGCTTATGTAGTTACCTTGTGTTGTCCTATTATGTATTTTCTTTTATTTCCTTTTCTTCCCATGTACTTAATGATTTGTTGAGCTGCTCGCAGACAAATACTTTTCACTGTACCTCAGTACACGTCACAATAAACAAATCCAATCCTATCACTGAACGCGATTTCAGTGTTGGCATCGGAGAATCCTGCCCATAGACTCCCAAACGGAGAATCCCGCCCCCTAACCTTTTGGTCCAAAGCTGAGCTTGTCTGATATACAGCAAAGAATGGTCTCATAAGAGTCGCCATTCTCCCACAGGCTTTGATATGCCTTACTTCAGCGTCAAGCTTGCATGATGAGCAAATGCGTCAGGCCCTTGTGACGAGGTTACCAATAAGACCAATCCTACAACATGCAGAGCTTTTGGAATCCCAACATGTATATTAATTACAAATAAAATACTGATCAGGGAGTCAATGATCAACATGAACAGAGTGAAGGAAGTAAGGAGAAATTTCTTCATGTTGAGGTTTTTGAATGCTTTGCCAGAAGTGGATGGGGCAAAGCTAAAAACACCTGCTGAGGGCCAAGTACATAAATATCTGAAGCAGAAAAAGATAAATAAACATGGACAAAACATGGTGCAGTGGAATTAGTTTTGGCCTAGACAAGCATTGAGCCAACAATACGCCAAACTTAGCGACCTACCTCTGCACTTTAAACTCACTTGGTTTTATAAAAATACAGAACTGTCCAGTCTCAGAGCCATTTGAAATGTCTAAATATTGCAGCTGGGTAGCGGAAATCAACAATGAGACTTAGCTACTCCCCTGCATTTCAATTAGTCAAGAATTAATACATCAGGTTAGACACAAACATTGTCACCTCTGCAGAAAAACACTATACACCATAACATACTTAGCACATGTCTACTGATGCCCAGGTTTTGATATACTTTCACGCTAGACTGCTTTGGCATTTCACACCACAAACTAGTGGGTTTATAATTATAAATTGAAGACGGTTATGGGTCTAGAGTTTCTCCACAGTACAAATTCAGAATTCTTAAGCAAACTTCAATCCACATTGCAGAAGAGGTAGCTTCCTCCAGTTCTGTTCTTATATATTTAAATCCGTTTACATTACAGAGAGACTTTGTCTTATTACAGATTAGCTTGAATACCTCAGCCTGCAGGAAGAGAAACAATGGGTGCAATCTTTCGGGCCCAACAGATAGACATGCAAATCCCATTGTGGCAGCTAAATCTCGCGAGAAGGATTTGTGCTGGCGAGATCTCGGTTTAAGATCTTTCTCACCTCCTGCAAGATCAGGTTAAACTGATTTCCATTAATTTAAATGAATTTACTTTATTTAAATGAATATACTTGAATGGCTTGCGCTGTACCTCCGGCCCCATGTGATGTTCATCCCTGGTGGCATGATGCCATGCCAGTGTGATTCACTGCTGGTTTTTGAAATCGGAAGCCAGTTGTGATGGCCATGCCGTGGGGTGGAGGTACCTGGCAGCCCCGAGGTTGAGGGCCTAGGCTCTATGGTGCACTGAGAGGAGGCACGGAAAGGGAACAAAGCCTTCTCCATTGAGGGAGGGGACTTCCCCTTATGTGTGGTGGGCCGGGAAACAGGAGTGCACACTGGAGAACATGTGGGGTCGGGGGGGGGGGGGGGGGGGGAATAAGGAATCCCCCAATACTTCCATGGTTGTGGGGGTCGCCCTGAAGATTGTGTGGGGGGGGGGGGGGGGTGGGGGTGGGGTGGAGGGGTGGAGTTCAGTGTTCTCGCTGATTGGGATGCCCCTATCTCTGTGAAGCGGGCTTCCTGGATCTATCAGACCCCAACCCACCAGAGTGATTGCACAAAACACGGCCACTGATTTTATTTCTCAGTGTCAGAAGATCTGGACAGAAAATCTGGCTGCCTTTCTAAGGGAAAAACACTCCGGTTTTCAGTTAAAACCTGGCACTGCCATTTATTGGAAAATTTAGCCCAATGTCTTTGCAATAACTTGCTTTATCAGAAAAAGAATCATTTACTTTTTGTTATCCCTGTGCTGTCAAATCATTCTCGGATTACTTTACCTGTGAGTAGATGGCATACTTATTCTGCAAACAGAACGGCTGTGTTTTGGATTCGGTTTAACTCGGCGTACTATTATAGTGTATCGGACTGGTGATGTGAAAGTATTTTAAGTGTGAAATTACTCTCACGTAGAACTGGTACCTAAAACAAGTAAATCATTTTTACTTATATAAAATTTTCCAGTGTACATGCTAAAGTACTGGAACTCATATAATAATAATCATCATTAGTGTCACAAGTAGGCCTACATCAACACTGCAATGAAGTTCCTGTGAAAATCCCCTAGTCGCCAAACTCCAGCGCCTGTTCGAGTACACTGAGAGAGAATTCAGAATGTTCAATTCACCGAACAAGCATGTCTTTTGGGCATTGTGGGAGGAAACCGGAGCACCCAGAGGAATCCCACGCAGACACGGGGAGAACGTGCAGACCCCGGACAGACAGTGACCCAAGCTGCAAATTGAACCTGGGTCCCTGGTGCTGTGAAGCAACAGTGCTAACCATTGTGCTACCGTGCTGCCCTATCAACATGCGTGGGAAGAAGATAACTAATTAAAGCCAAAATGATACAACAAATGACTATTAGTGGTATCTGTAGGACTTAAAACTACTGGATTAAAAATGTAAATCACTGCAATAACCTTTAGCTGAAACAAGTTCTATTTCATTACAAGGAACAGCTTGCATCTAACAAATCTGGTGCTTCAGAACTCAAGTGAAAACCTAGCCATTGGCTCAAATTTGCTTTTAGCCATTCAAAAGAAAGTCGTGAAGAAAAACTGGTATTTCTTTGCACCTTTCTTAACAAGTTGCCAAAGTCACATTGCAACCAATAAAGTACTTCTGAGGTAAAATTAAATTTGTTGTTCAATGTAAGAAATGCATTAACCAATTTGCACACAGCAAGCTTCCAGAAACAGCAATGTGATATTGACCAGGTAACCTATGTTGTTTGAGGGATAAGTACTGGCCAGGACACTGGTGTCTGCTGCTCATTTTCAAAATAGTGCTTTGGGATCTTTTAGATCAATCTGAGAGAGCAGGCCGGTCCCCAGCTTAATGTCTCATCTGAAAGTTGGCACTTCTATGCAGAACAGAAGGAGTGTTGCACTGTCAGAGTGTAATCCTTGATTTCTGTGCTGAAGTTTCTCAAATGGATGTTTTATGTTGTTTATTTAGATTAGCAGGTTGAAATTCAACATTAGTGGCGGCTTCGGTGAACAGAAAAATGCAGTAGGCATGTAAGAAGTGGACATTCTGCTACAGCCCATTCTGTGCTCTCGCCAAATTCAAATTTCACTCCCTGTATTCAAACTTTAAGAACTAGCCTTTTTATTTTGTCTAATAGTAAATTAATGATCCAAAATCACACGCAAGATATGACCATAAATGATCTAAGTGTTCAATGAATCAGTTAATTATATCTTTTAATTTGTTTTTAATTTACTGTAAAGATATTAAAGTCAACTGACACCCAGAAAGTTTCAACTGGTATTTACGATGAGGTATATACATTGCTCATGTGCATTAGATATTGGTTGATCCGTCAAGAGGCTGCGGTGTCTGACCACAACATGGCTGTGTGCCAAGTATCCAATTAAAGTATCAAATGATGGTTGTCAGCAGATGGCTCAGAATGAAATTCAGCCATTGTCTAATAGTGCAAATCCTTTTGATGCTCTTTTCAACATGCCTCACATCTAAATACAATATGTACATGAACAGAAAATCTCAATCAACTGCAGCGGTATTTAATTTAATATGCTTAATGATGCAATATGTTCCACACAGTATTGAGAATTAACAGATCCATGAAGACTAGTTATGCTGGTATTCACATGTTTGTGATTCAAATATACTGCTTGTATGCTGATTTGCACAATTAATTTTGATTGTTTCAAAATCCAACGTGAAGTGGCAATAAAAAGGATTGTCTTCTGATAAAGTGTGTTTCACACAAACCTTTCCAATAATTTGCATTTATATAGCATCATCAAAGTAGAAAAAGATTCCAAGACTCTTAAATAAAAAAAACTGGATTTGTCACTCGAAACAACAGCACAGATATGTAGCCGAATCTAATACACATTTGAAGTAAAACTATAAGAATAGCATACTTGATTAAAAATTGATTGGAAAGCTAAAATAGATTAGGAGGTAAGGACACATTTTCAGAGTGCTTGTGTTGCGATCCCAGTAGAGACCAAGAGATGAATTTTCCAGTGATCAATGCAAAGGGTCACATGATTGCAGCAAACAAACTAAAATCAACATAGTTAACTGCAAATATTTAGTCCAATTCTTTAAACTACAGAAAAGGTGTTCCTAACAATTTTTTAACACAACTGAAAACCCACGCTATGTTTAGATGTTACACCACACTCTCAGCAGCAATGTAATTGTGCTTAAAATGTCAAGTTCAGGCGGCACGGTGGCACAGTGGTTAGCATTGCTGCCTAGGGCGCTGAGGACCCGGGTTTGAATCCCGGCCCTGGGTCACTGTCTGTGAGGAGTTTGCACATTCTCCCCGTGTCTGCGTGGGTTTCACCCCCACAACCCAAAGATGTGCAGGATTGGCCACGTTAAATTGCCCCTTAATTGGAAAAAATGAATTGGATATTCTAAATTTAAAAAAAAATGTCAAGTTCAATGCTGCCTCAAGGCGCCGAGGTCCCAGGTTCGATCCCGGCTCTGGGTCATTGTCCGTGTGGAGTTTGCACATTCTCCTTGTGTTTGTGTGGGCTTTGCCCCCCACAATCCAAAGATGTGCAGGGTAGATGGATTGACCTCGCTAAATTGCCCCTTAATTGGAAAAATGAATTGGGTCCTCTAAATTTATATTTAAAAATGTCAAGCTCCTTGGGTGGCACGGTGGCTCACAGCGCTGAGGGCCCGGGTTTGATCCGGACCCGGGTTTGATCCTGGACCCGGGTCACTGTGTGGATTTTGCACATTCTTCCCGTGTCTGCTTGGGTCTCACCCCCACAACCAAAATGATGTGATCAGGTTGATTGGCCACACTAAATTGCCCCTTAATTAGAAAGAAAAAAATAATAATTGGGTACTCTAAATTTATTTTAAGAAAAATCTCAAGCTCCTCCTGGCTTTAACAGAATCTCTTTTCCCTGGCTCATTAGATGAATCTTCCCATACCCTTTTAAGGAAAGTCACTTCACTCAACATTCTGAGCATAAGCAAATGGACTTTCAGTAGCAAGGCACCCTCTGCCGATTCATGGGTCTTTAACTCTCCACAATCCTTTTTTTTTCAAATTGGGAATCCTTCCCTATAAGCACTTCGCTTGGTGGTGAACCCAAAACCAGTACTTATTTCCTGCTTGGTATAGCAGCATCTGTTGTCTGTGTTCGTCCCCAACTTGCTTGGACTGACCCCAAGAATCCATATGCAGCAAGATCAGTTGTTTCCTCCTTTGTGTTTAGATGTTAAAACTTGCAACCAACTTACAACAAATTTTGACCTAGGTCCCTGACCCCATGGCGACCAGGTCACATGGGCCTATCTCCAGACAGATTTATTAAGTCACATGGGCTTGTCTCCGGGAAGACTTTGTTAGAGGTCACATCCCCTTCTCTAAACTATTCTATTTTAACTTGACTTAAAGGAGACAGTTGAACCATAACCGTCTTAGAAAGTCCAGTGCTCATAACAGATGAAAGCAAATAGTGTTCTTCCCTCTGTTCAGTGTATCAATGACTTTGGGCGAAGCCTAAAATGAGTGGTGTTGATTTTCAGATGATACCAAAATACAAATGCCGGAATTATCCAGCTGTTGGGAGTCATTTTTCCTGCCAGCAGTGCACCCCGGACCACGGGTTTCCCGGCTACGTGGCGTGGCTTCAATGGTAAATCCCATTGACGAGCGGAGGGAATAGGGAATCTTATTGCAGAATTCAGTTTCAGAGTTAATGGTTCATGTTGAATCCGTGCCCCAAATTTATGGGGATGGATAAGTTGTAGCAGGCCTAGAGGTCCCGCCAGATTTAATGCAGAGGGTGGTTGATTGTTGGATGGCTATACCTGCAGCATCAAATTTACAGCCAGGGAGCGGAAAGCAGTGAGGGTAAGATTGTGGGTGGGAGGAGACTATAGTGGTGTAGAGGGCATCTTGGTGATGGGACAGGGCAGGCAGGGAGACCATGGGCACTAGAGAACACTGGGGGAAGAGAGGAAATGGAAGACCATTGTGAGACTGGGAAAAGCATTAAAGCAGGTTTGCCCAACCAGTGGACTACGGGGTGGATTGTGGGCCTGAAGCCATTCTATGTGGCTGTTGGAGTCATTGTTTAAAATGCCAGTATGACAGGTAAGTGATGCTGAAGATTCTGCAAGGGACTGCTCCTCCAATTACAGGCCTTACTCGTCGGCATTTGCTGCTGATAGGTTCACTAATGACAAGCAGTGATCACTGGTTGTGGTAATGTGGTGGGGGAGAGAGCGAGAGAGAAGATTTCATGAGAGGGGTGGGGTTAGAGGCAAAGTGTTGCGGTGTCCAGGGAGCGTGAGAGAGCGGCTGTGGGGCCGGAGTAGTGAAAAAGTGGCTGCAGAACCTGGGGAAAGATGGTGTTGCGGGGCCCATGATAGGACAGAGAGAGGGGATGCAGAACACAGGAAGAGGAGGTGCTGCAAGGCCTGGGAAGGAAAGATGCTGCAGGGCACAGAGAGGGAGAGAGGCTGCGGGGTCCAGGAAGAGGTTCTGCAGGACCTGGGAGAGAGAGAGAGGGGCTGTCAGGCTGAGCAGGTGAAGGGGGAGTTAAAAGAGAGATGCCATGGGCTGCGGATAACAGATTCGTTACTTGGAGTGTATGTGAGAGGACAGAATGAAAGTGTGTATGAGTGAGAGAGGGATAGAGAGTTAATGTGCAAGTGAGAAGGACAGCATATATGTGAGTGCACATCAGGATTCTCAGTTAGCCTCAACCCCACACACCAAGACATACTCGCACCCATTCTCATATTGGGTGAGTGACCACCTCGAAACTGGGAGTGAGCCGGGCACATACACACACATCCACTAACACTCTAATGGTTAATTGCATTAATTACTCTTTTTTTAAATGATCAATTTATTGCTTTGGCATTGCTTTATTTTTACTCAATGAGTTGTTTCATTTCTTCATACTCAACATTTGTTTGAAATTCAGATATATTTCTGAAATCTGCTCATCTGCCTCTTGAGTGAGGAAAAAGTGGCCCCCAAGCAAAAAGGTAGGATAAGCCTGCATTATAGGATCATCAGATCGCACAGAAGGGAGGGAGTGAGCTCCAGTGACGATAGTCCTATGGCAGGAGAAGAATGTTGGTCAGCAGATTGCAGGTAAGAGGGTTAGCTTACTGGGCCAATGGTTCAGGGGGAAAGGGGCAATACAAAGCAGAGAAAGCACTCTTGCTCCTCCTGGCCCACAAGCAAAGGTGTAAAGGCTTGCAACTGATGGACCCAGCCCACAAATGATGGACCTCCTTTTGGATACAGGTTTAGCTTGGTCCTCTGATGAGGAGGTTTACCAGGATGTTACAATAGAGGGCAGTACTGCGGCACAGTGAGTAGCACTGCAGCCTCACAGCGCCGAGGTCCCAGGTTCGATCCCGGCTCTGGGTCACTGTCCGTGTGGAGTTTGCACATTCGCCCTGTGTTTGTGTGGGTTTCACCCCCACAACCCAAAGATGTGAAGGCTAGGTGGATTGGCCATGCTAAATTGCCTCTTAATTTGAAAAATGAATTGGGCACTCTATTTTTTTAAAAAAGGATGTTACAATAGAGAGGCTTCAATTGTGAGGATTGTTGGAAAAATAAGGTCACTTTAAACAAATAGTTGTTTGGTAGTACTGAACTTGAGAGTGTTGTTGAAAAAATACATTTTTTGTTGAAGCTTTTTGTCTTGCACTCATCAGAACAATTCGTAAGAATTTCAAGAAAGGTAAAACAATAAACCTAAACTGTATGATGTTATGATCTGGATGGGAGGCGTGCACAGTTTATCGAGAGGTCATTAATTTAAAAGTTTAATTCATTCACCAAAATGGCCAATTATTTATCTTTGCTAGAGTTTGACCCAGAATAAAAGAGACCTTAACCAGGCTTCTTTCCTTAAACACAGAATGCTTGATTATAAATGAATGCTTGATTATAAAAAAAACTTTTTAAAAAAGTTACAATAATTGGTTAACACACAATTGTACTCTGGAAATATAACTATCTATTCCTTTTACAAAATATCCCAGTCCCACAAACACAAACAAACAAACAAAGCACGATTCACCGGAAAGATTTCTAAGTGTGGTAGCGAGCGGGAACTGCCACAAGTTTCCCGCTGCTCGGCCCGGCGGGGCCAGCACCGCAATGCAACGTTAATTGGTTCACTGAAGGAGGCCCACAGGCTTCACGCAGCGAACAATGGCTTGCCAGCCGATTCGCCAGGAGCATTTAAACAGCTCTTGCACTGCAAATCGCACTCAGCTCGCAGCCATGGTGCCGAGACGACCAAAGATTTGAGACGCAGACCTGGGGAGGCTCTTAGATGCAGTCGAGGCCAGGAGTGATGTCCTGTGCCTCAGAAGGTTCCGTAGGGTGAGCCACAGGGCAGCCAATGCCACCTGTGAAGACGTGGAAGCGGCTGTCAGTTGTGACAAGGAGGACAGGCCTCCAGTGCTGAAAGAACGGCAACAGCCTACACTGGGCCGCATGTGTGAGTCGGCACCGGACCCACCCCTGGGCAGCACATGAGTGTTGGCACCGGACCCACCCCCCCCGGACGCACATGAGAGTTGATACCGGACCCCAGATGCCTGGACACTGCTTGAACACTGCGAGAGTCAGCACCACGATGAGCCCCAGCCCCTGGCACATGTCCGTGGCCATGGTTTGGTGACGCTCTGTTCGGGTGTCTGCGGTGCCATTGGGAGATCGGGGCAGTGGTGCACACTTGTCCGCGACAAATGAAAAAACCCTCACAACCAGTATGATGCTCTGGTTCTTTGTCCCACGATGTGGGCCGACAACCAATCCGATTCCCCATCCCACCAGACCTGGGGTCCTGGACCCCACCACGTCCCCACCCCCACCCCCTCCCTCGCAACCTGGCATGTCCTTCCCACGCATACCGGCAACAGCAGGGTGCCCTGCTTACTGGACCCCACACCCTGCACCGCAGACAACTGAACAGAGCATCGAAAAACCATGGCCACGGACATGTGCCAGGGGCTGGGACCCATCCTGGGTGTTTGCATCTATGGTGCTGCATCTATGGTGCTGACTCTCGCAGTGTTCAAGCAGTGTCCAGGCATCACAGCCTGATTGGGATGCTAAGCAGTAAGCCCCACATGCTACATGGGGCGTCCACCTACGGGGATCCAGTTGGGATGTGTGAAGTGCTCACGTAACTATGATTGGTAATACCCTATTTGCAATAGCCTTTAGCCGCACAGCCAGAGGCCTCCACGGTCAGTAGGTGTTATGGGTGGGTAGTGGGGCAGACAAGCAGAAACTAGGGTTGCCCCCGGAATGGATACACATAATCCAGGGGTTGGTATGGAGGATCCGCGCATGATGACCCCCGCAGCAGAGCCCCCACCCTGCCTCCAGCTCCAATACCCCAAACCCCCCATGGCAGCCCTTCCCAACCGGGGTTGCACCCACCCCAAAGTTGCCCCCTCACCCCCTCCGACCACAGGGGCAGTAAACCCAGTACCCCCGGGCACATTGCCTGTGACCGTAGATGGCTACTCACTTCCTAAAGTCCCCGCAGCTGCCCTTCCGCCAGGTTCACGTTTTTCAAAAGCATTACTCATTGGCGCCAGCATGATCACTTGCTGGAGAGGTGGCTGGATCATAGGAAGCCATTGGATATCGGGTGGCTCCCTTTAATTGTTTGGAAATAGAATCCAAGTGGTGATTATTGGTTTCTCACCACGCTATGGTGGGATCCCAATTTCACCTACGGGAATGGACCGGTTGCAACCCAGTGTGGTTCTCATTTTTGGCCTCTCCTGCTATTCAGTGGCCTCGTCGCAACAAGGCCACTGAATCATGCCCGAGATCTCTACAGAGATTGGCTTTGGAGGAAAGGCTTTGTAAATATAAGATGAAGTTTGCAGGATTTTGACGCTGTAGATCTGGAGCTCTCTCCTGTTGAGACAGGTTGCTGGTTCAAGTAGATGTCTGGAGGTCCTCACCAATGAAGATTCAGTGTGGAGGAGAATATAGAGCTGGTTCAATTCTTTTCATCTCAGCTTTGATGGATTCCAAATGCAGATACGTTATACTCATTTGAGTCTTCTCTGGCAGCAGGTTGATGGCCTTAGGACTTCTTATGGGTTTACACTAAATACAGTGCAAAATGATCTCATCAGCATAGCCATAATCTCACAAGATGCCTTTGATGTGCCCTATTTCAACATCAAAACTTGAATGGTGAGCAAATGGCTCATGCCCTATTTCAATGTTACCAATAAGGCCAATCTTATAGCATGTAGACCTGTAAAAATCCCAAAGTGTATATTGACCAATGAAGGTAGACTTGCGGTAGACAATTGTAAAGAAGCGCCTGGCAGATTTATCAACTGGTACATCAAGGAAAGGGAGTTTTGACTAATCCATTTCGAAGGTGAATTTGGAACAGAGGATGGAGCCCTTTGAGACTGCAAGGAAATTATTCCATGCAGCTTCTGAATTAAATACAGCAAATGTATCATCCACATATCGGAAACATGCAAGAGTTAGGGGGTGTTGTTCCATCAAAAACCATGTCTTTCATGGAATCCAACAATAATATTTGCGAGAATTGGGCCTCGAGGGAATCTGTTACGACACCCTGGGCGAGTGCGCGGTCAATTCCAGCCCCAAGTGCCCCAGAGTCACAACACAAGTGAATAATAATTCTTGTAAAAATACCCAAAGTCTTTGGCCCTTGGCTGTCCAATAATCACATTCACCAGGTTTGTAAATGTAAACACGATTACGGTTTATTTATGACAATAACCATCATGAAATATGCAGTAGATACAACTGGTTAATGACAAGCTAATACCAAATGCCCATTTTAACTTGCCCCACCCACTATATACACACACACACAAGGCAAACTCAGAGGGGAGGAAATGGTAAAAATCGTAAGTGGAGGGAAAAAAAGTCTTTGTTCTAGTTGATTGTTTCAGCACACTTTTCTTCACAGCAAGCTTGCAGATTAAAGTCTTTGCTGCCACCTGTAATGATCTTCTTTGTAGATTCATTCATTCAGGTACTCTGTAGTTTAAAAATGCATTACTCACATTTTTCCTGGAGAGGCACCTTATTTCTCATCAATCTGTGCTTTCAGTTCATGGTTTGTATTCAGGTGTCTATGGTTCCAGGAAAATGTATCTATAGGCTTCCTCTAGAGAGGGTCAGCCCTCACAGTGGTCTTCTGGAGAGACTTAGCTGGATCTTTCAGGAGGGAGTTACCTGGACCGTTTTTTTTTTAGGAAGTATTTTTATTAAGGTTTTGCAGAACTTTTCACAATAAAACAGTAGGAACAATAATAACAAAACAAACTGGAGTGAACATTAACATACTGTAAAAAGAGAATATACAATAACAATTAAATAGACATTACACCACGCGACCTAGTCTTCCCAAACCATCCCAATGAAGCACTCCCCCCGCCCCCCACGGATTGCTGCTGCTGCTGACATTTTAATTTTCCCCGAGAAAGTCGACGAACGGCTGCCACCTACGAGAGGACCCTAGCGTAGACCCTCTTAAGGCAAACTTTATTTTCTCGAGGCTGAGAAACCCAGCCATGTCGATAACCCAAGTCTCTACACTCGGAGGCTTCAAGACCCTACACACTAATAAAATCCATCTCCGCGCTGCGTGGCAGGCAAAGGCCAAGACGTCGGCCTCTTTCGCCCCCTGAACTCCCGGGTCTCATGACACTCCAAAGATCGTTATCTCGGGATTCGTCACCACCCGTGTGTTAAGCACCTTGGACACTGCCCTCGCGAACCCTTGCCAGAACATTCTAAGCTCCGGGCATGCCCAAAACACGTGGACATGGTTTGCAGGGCTGCCCTTGCACCTCATACAACTGTCTTCTACCCCAAAAAACTTGCTCATTTTCGCTGCCGTCACGAAAATGAAAATGAAATGAAAATCGCTTATTGTCACGAGTAGGCTTTAATGATGTTACTGTGAAAAGTCCATAGTCGCCACATTCTGGCGCCTGTCCGGGGAGGCTGGTACGGGATATGCCATGCGTGCCCGGTGGACCACCTTAAATTGAATTAGACTGAGCCTGGCACATGATGAGGAGGAATTAACCCTGCCCAGGACCTCTGCCCACAGACCCGCTTCCAACTCCTCACCGAGCTCCTCCTCCCACCTGCCCTTGAGCTCCTCCACTGGGGTTTCCTCCGCCTCCTGTAGTTCCTGGTAGATATCCGACACCCTCCCCTCCCCCACCCAGGTGCCCGAGACCACCCTGTCCTGTATTCTCAGTGGTGGCAGCGTCGGAAAGGCCACTACCTGTTTTTTCAGGAAGTCTCATACTTGCAGATATTTAAAGGCATTTCCTGGCGGCAGATTAAATTTGTCCTCTAGCACCTTCAAACTGGGAAAGCTTCCATCTATGAACAGATCTCCCAGTCCTTCTGATGCCTGCCCTCTGCCAGCTCTGGAACCCACCATCCATCCTACCCGGGACAAACCTGTGGCTGTTACATATCGGGGTCCAGACCGACGCTCCCTCCACCTTCTTGTACCTCCTCCACTGTCCCAGATCCGCAGTGTCGCCACCACCACTGGACTTGTGGAGTAACGGTCGGTGAGAACGGCGAGGGAGCCGTTATCAAAGCTCCCAGACTAGTACCTTTACATTACGCCGCCTCCAGCTGCTCCCACGCCGCAACCCACGTCGCAACCCCCCCCCCCCAATTCATCGCCCACTTCCTAATCACAGCTATATTGGCCACCCAGTAGTAGTGTGAAAGGTCACCAGCACCAACCCCCCCCCCCACCGCCCCAACGACTGCGCTCCAACAGCAATCTCCTTACTCGTGGGGTCTTATTCGCCCACACAAAGCCCGTAATCATCCTGCTCACCCGCTTAAAAAAGGCCTCAGGGATGAAGATGGGGAGGCACTGAAATACAAACAAACATCTGGGGAGGACAGTCATTTTCACGGTCTGCACCCTCCCTGCCGGTGACAGCGGGAGCATGTCCCACCTTTTAAAGTCACCTTCCATTTGCTCCACCAACCGGGTCATGTTGAGCCTGTGCAGGGCATCCCATTTCCTGGCCACCTGTATACCCAGGTAACGAAAACTTTTCTCTACCATCCTGAGCGGCAGCTCTTTCAGTCCCTCCTCCTGCCCCTTGTCCTGGATCACAAACAACTCGCTCTTTCCCATGTTCAGTTTGTACCCTGAAAAACTACCAAAATCCCTCAGGATCCGCAGAACCTCCCCCATCCCCTCCACAGGGTCTGAAATGTACAGGAGCAAATCATCCGTGTATAGCGGCACCCGATGTTCCCCCCCCCCCCCCCCGAACCAGTCCCCGCCAGTTCCTCGAGGCTCTCAGCCCCATAGCTAGTGGTTTGACATTGTTGGGTGGAGTGTTCCTTTCTCTCTAGCCTCATTGAAGGTCCTCATCAGGAGTGGGCTCAATATTTCCAAAACTTTCTTATAGAATTCTACCTGATAACTGTCTGGCCCCGGGGCTTTACCCGGTTGCATGCCCTCTATACCCTGGACAACCTCCTCCAATTCAATCGGGGCCCCCAGCCACTCCACCAGGTCCTCTTCCACCTTTGGATACCTCAACTGGTCCAAACATTGCCTGAGCCCTTCCGCTCCCGTTGGGGGCTCCGACTCGTATAGTTTACTATTGAACTCCTGAAAGATTCCATTCACCCTCCTGGATTCAAGACCGTGCAACCCTCCTTATTCTTTATTCCCCTGATTTCCCTGGCCGCCTCCCTCTTTCGCAGTTGGTGTGCCAGCATTCTACTCGCTTTCTCCCCGTACTCATAGACTGCCCCCCTTGCCTTCCTCAGCTGTGCTACCGCTTTCCCTGTGGTCAGCAGTTCAAACTCCACCTGCAGACTCCGCCGCTCCCTCAGCAGCCCCGCCTTGGGGGCCTCCACGTTTCTCCTGTCCACTCGAGTATCTCCTCCACCAGTCTCTCCCTCTCCGCTCTTTCTCTCTTTTCCTTATGGGATCGAATTGAGATGAGTTCCCCTCTGATAACTGCCTTCAGAGCCTCCCAGACTGTTGCTGCTGCTACCTCACCCATATCGTTTGTTCCTGCTAATCCGCCCGCAAAGCTCTTCGTCTGCCAGAAGCCCCACATCCAGTCTCCAGAGTGGGCGCTGCCCTCTCTCCTCACTAAGCCGCAGGTCCACCCAGTGCGGGGCATGGTCCGAGACTGTGATTGCTGAGTATTCTGTCCCCGCCACCTTTGGGATTAACGCCCTGCTCATGACAAAGAAGTCTATGCGGCAATAAACCTTATGAACGTGGGGGAAAAAAAAGAGAACTCCTTCGCTCTTGACCGCGCAAACCTCCAGGGATCCACCCCCCCTCATCTGCTCCATAAACCCCTTCAATTCCTTAGCCACTGCTGGTCGCTTCCCTGTCCTGGACTTCGACCGGTCCAGCACGGGGTCAATGACTGTGTTTTAAAGTCTCCCCATGGTCAGGTTGTGTGACTCTAAGTCCGGGACTTTTCCCATCATGCGCCTCATAAATTCCACATCATCCCAATTCGGAGCGTAGACGTTCACAAACACCACCCGGACCCCCTCCCACCTTCCACTCACCATTATATACCTGCCCCCTTATCTGCCACAATTCTCCCAGCCTCGAATGCCACACCCTTACGGATCAGAATTGCTACCCCACTGGTCTTTGAATCCAGCCCTGAATGGAACACCTGGCCTACCCATCCCTTTCTCAATCTCATGTGATCTGCAAGCTTTAAATGTGTCTCCTGAAGCACTGCCACGTCTGCCTTTCACCTCATTAGATGCGTGAACATGTGCACACTTTCGACCGGCCCATTCAAACCCCTCACATTCCACGTGATCAGCCTGGACGGGGGGCAAACCGTCCCCCGCCCCCGCCTACTAGCCATCGCCCTTTTTTGGCCAACCTTGAGCCCGCGCCCTTCGCTTCCTCGAGCGCCCCCACAGGGCGCCACCGCCCCCAACTCTCAATTGGTACCTCAAAATTGATACCTCCTCTGTCAGCATAGCAGCATCCCCCTTCCCCTCCCCCCCAACAGCCCCACGACCCAAAAACCCCCACCAAGCACCGGCTGAGCACTTCCTCACCCCCCACTATGCTCCCAAGAGTCAGCTGACCCCGGCAGCTCCCGCCCCGGTGCCGATCAGACTGTCGCCTCATTGTCCGGACCCCTCTCCCCACGTGAATAAACCAATTAAATACCTCTCCAGCCCCAGTGAGTAAATAGTAATACGAAATGTAAAATAAACAGAAGACACTAACATTGCCCCGTGAGGAGACGCTTGTTGAACCAAGGCTCCAACTTCCCAAAAAATCGCACTAAGTGCAGGGCGCCGTCCCCCCTCCGTATCTCAACTTTGCTGAAAACACTGCACCCTCCAGCCACCACCACATCCCTTACACGCACCCAACATTGTATACAATCTTATATTAGAAACTGTACCGTGTTACCCAGCCCCACCGCCGCATTCCACCAAAGCTTAACTGTCCTTTAATTCGAGCCCAGCTTTTCTTGTTTGACGAATGACCACGCCTCATCCGGCATCTCAAAATAGTGATGCCGTTCCTTGTACGTGACCCATAGCCTCGCTGGGTGCAGCATCCCAAATTTCACCCCCTTGATGAAGAGGGTCGCCTTCACCCACTTGAATCCAGCACTCCTCTTGGCCAGATCCGCACCCAGGGCCTGGTAGATGCGTATCACGCTGTTCTCCCACCTGCTGCTCCGTTCTTTTTATGCCCACCGCAAGACCGAGAAGCGATGAAATCTCACCACCATGGCCCTCGGCGGTTCATTCACCTTGGACTTCCTTGCGAGGGCTCTGTGTGCCCCGTCCAGCTCCAAGGGTCGAGGGAATACCCCCGTCCCTATCAGCCTCTCCAGCATCTCGGGCACAAATGCTCCCGCATCCGACCCCTCCACACCTTCGGGGAGGCCCACAATTCTGAAGTTCTGTCTCCTGGATCTGTTCTCTAGGTCCTCCAGCCTCTCCTGCCACTTCTTGTGGAGGTCATCCTGCGCCTCCACCTTAAGGGCCAGAACAACCAACTCGTCCTCATGGTCGGATAGCTTTTTCTTCATCGCCTTAATCGCTTTCCCTTGTGTCGCCTGAGTTGTGATCATTTGATCTATTGATGCCTTCATCAGGGCCAGCACTTCCTTTTTAAGATCAGGAAAGCAGCCCCTAAGGAACTCCTGTTGCTCCTGTGCCCACTGCACCCATGCACCCTGGTCTATACCGGCCGCCATGCCGCGCCTCGGTGCCCGCTCCGCACGCTTCTGTCTGTTGGGACTTAAATGCTTCACCTGGCCACTCCTGGTCCAGCTATCCATACAACAGAGAGGGAATCCTTTTGGCAGTGTTCACTTCACCAATCTGCCCCAAAAAGTCCATGAAGACTCCTGAAGAAAGGTCTGAGAGTCCGTTCCAGTCGGGAGCTGCCGAATGTGCGACCTACTCCTCCATGGCCGCCACCGGAAGTCTCGTCACCGCTTCTTCAATGGCCTTGGCGAGATCTTTCCGCAGTTGTTCCCTCTGCTGCTGGAATTCAGCTTTAATAAAGGCCTTCAAGTCAGTTTGAAGCCTTTAAGCTCACCCTTCCCCTGCTTGCATGCTGGAAGAGGCCTTTGTCTTTACTGCAGCTCCAGGCAAACCTTTCACTGTTTCTGCCGGGTCTGGTAACCAAGAGACATACCATTCCTGGGGGAAAGTACTCCTCCAACATTAACCTACATCTTTTCATCAAAATTCCACCCCTTACTGATTAAAAAGAGCTCTTTTCTGTAACCTGGGGCAGGCGCTGCCTTGTGTGTGACCACTTACTCCATCGTCCACACCGGAAGTCTACCTGGATCTTTTTGGAGAGAGTTAGCTGGATCTCTTCATCATGCTGCCAGAATTGAAACTGAAACCAGACACTGATAAGCATTCCAGTGAGATCAGATCCAATCATCACCTGTTACCGGGCAGAACACAGCCTTTTGAGCCAATTCATTGGCTACCAGGCAAATCAATCAAACCTAGTCACAACCCATCTCTGTGTCACTGATGCCAGCCAATCTGCAGTTTTTGTTTAAACCAGCACAGCCTTCAGGATTCTTCCTGCTTGAATTAAAGATACATGTTGCTGTCTTCAAGTGATATGTTGTTATGGGCCAGGGTTTAGAAAACTCCAAAGTATATCATGGAGTTTTCCTGACCTACAACTTTTAATAGATTTTGGTTATGAGGAGCACAAGGGCCTACTTTCCAGGTGTTACGCAACAAAGACTTTAAGTATTTTTAAACAAAACAATGTTTATTCTATAAATTCAGATAACATGTTATAAACAAACAGTAAACATTTTATCAACTACCAACACAAATACCCCCCACAGATACAGTACTCTATATGTAACCCTTAATAACTTTCCTAACAACATCCATAGGCCAAACACCCTTTTTAACAAAGCAGTAGGTATACATTATTTACACAAGACAGTTACCATTAAGTGACCTGGACACCTTTTAACATGCAGAGAGAGAGAAAATGAATCATCCTTGTCTGAATTCAGCTTTCAAATGCCTAAAACGAAAGTAAAACACAAAGCCACAAACAGCTTCCAGCTCAAAACGAAAGTAAAAGGCAGAGACACAATCGAGCTCCACCCACACAATGACATCACTGCAGCTATTTGATAAACACCCATTTCATAAAGATACACTCCCATGACACCTCCCCCAAGAAAAAAAACCCATCAAGTTCAAGGTGGTTTCATTTTTCACCTTTTCACTTTCCTTTAAGAAATACTGACAGTAAATATACTTTCTTTTGAACAAAAACAAAACACGCGAATATTTATAATAACACAGTCCATTTTAGTTCTTTTTCCTGCAACTTAATCCCTCTCGATTGACAGTCTCTTTGGACAAGAAGGTCTCTGCACGACCCATCCATTTCTCTACTCTTCGGCATTTCTCTTTAAGGTCAGATACATAATCCAATCAGAGAGTCTCATGTAATTCTCCAACACAGGAGCATTGGTTATCACAGCCTTTAGGCCTTCAAATGCCTGTTGACACTCCGCTGTCCACTGAAATTTGCGATGGATCTTCAGCAAGTCCGTCAGTGGAGCAACCACGCTTCAAACATTTGGCACAAACGTTCGGTAAAATCCACACAGGCCTTGAATGTACATTATTTCCCTTGGTGTCGAGGGTATTGGAAACTCCCCAATAACTTTTGTTTTCACATCCCGTGGAACCATTCGACCCTGTCCGATTGTATGGCCAAGGAACGTAACTTGTGCTTTTCTAAATTCACTTTTGGCTACATTTACCACCGAACCCGCCCCCTGAGCTCAATCGAATAACTCCATCAGATGCTTCAAAAGTTCTTTCCACGTCTGACTAAAAATTACCAGATCGTCGATGTATACGGCACAATTGGGTAATCCTGAAACGACTATGTTAAACATTGAAATGTGGCAGGGGCGTTTTGCATGCCAATTGAATAACTTTGAATTGGTATATACCATCTTGAGTCACAAAAGCTGAAGTCTCCTTCGCCCTTTCAGATAAAGGTACCTGCCAGTAACCTTTAAGTAAATCCAGTTTGGAAATAAAAGCTTATTATCCCACCTTCTCAATGCAATCCTACAAGCAGGGGATAGGATAAGAGTCCGTTCTTGTAACTGCATTAACCTTTCTATAGTCCATAACCGTTGGGTAGCAACCAGTTTCGGTACCATCACTATGGGTGAGCTCCCTTGGCTGCAACCCACTTCAATTATGCCATTTTTAAGCATACTTTCAATTTCTTTGTTCACCCTTTCGGGTTAAATGTCTATGGATGTTGTTTAATTGGAACAGCATTTTCCACATCTACATCATGTATAGCCATTTTAGTACTTCCCAACTTATCTCCACAAACTTGCCCATGTGATATCAATAACTCAGGTCAGTTTGTTTTTCCTCTGGCAGGTAACTCAACAATTTATCCCAATTTTTAAGAACATCCCCATTTTCCAATTTAATTTGAAGGATGTCAAATTTAGTCATCTGGATTTGGTTCTTCACTTTGAGATAGAATCATTAAAACCTCTACTTCCCTTTCAAAGTACCTTTTAAGCGTATTCACATGACACACTCGGTGAGTTTTACTTCTATCTGGCGTTTTTACCACAATATTCACCTCACTTCATTTCTTTTCAATCTGATAAGGTCCAAAAAACCTTGCTTTTAAAGGTTCACCTACCGCTAGTAACAATACTAAAACTTTATCTCCACTGGCAAAACTACGAACTTTGGATTTCTTGTCCGCTACCCATTTCATCACATTTTGTGCAATTTTTAAATGCTGTCTAGCCAATTCACCTGCTCTATTAATCATTCCCTAAAATTTGACACGTAATCCAATAATGTAAGTTCCAATTTCTCACTCACCAATTTTTCCTTAATCAATTTAAGTGGTCCTCTTACCTCATGACCAAAAATTAGTTCAAAAGTACAGAATTTGGTTGACTCATTAGGTGCATCCCTAATTGCAAACAGTACAAATGGAATTCCTTTATCCTAATCCTTTGGATAATCTTGACAATAAGCCCTCAACATTGTCTTTAATGTTTGATGCCACCTTTCTAACGCTCCCTGTGATTCAGGATGATACGCAGTTGATTTAAATTGTTTTATTCCGAAGCTATCCATAACTTCTTTGAATAACCTGCAGGTAAAATTTGATCCTTGATCCGACTGTATTTCTGTGGGTAGTCTATATGTAGTAAAGAATTTAAGTAACTCCTCCACAATCTTTTTAGCTGTAATATTGCGTACTGGAATGGCCTCTGGAAACCTAGTAGACACATCCATTATAGTCAAAAGATATTGATTCCCATTTTTCATTTTAGGAAGTGGTTCTCCGCAATGAAATGAAAAATGAAATGAATTATTCCCACAAGTGTGCTTAAATGAAGTTAGTGAAAAGCCCCTAGTTGCCACACTCCGGCGCCTGTTCGGGGAGGCTGGTACGGGAATTGAACCGTGCTGCTGGACTGCCTTGGTCTGCTTTCAAAGCCAGCGATTTAGCCCTGTGCTAAACCAGACCCTTGTAAAAGGTTCCTCAAATGCTGGAATGAGTATAAAGGTTGCTGGTTTTATCACTGCTTGAGGTTTCCCTATCACTTGACATGTGTGACATGATCGACAAAATTTAACTACATCTTTATGTAGTCCAGGCCAATAAAAATGTTTTTGTATTTTAGCTTGAGTTTTCCTTACTGCAAAATGACCTCCTACTGGTACCCCCTGTGCTACTCACAACATCTCCTTTCTGTACTTTATCGGCAATACCACTTGATGAACTTCTGCCCACTTTTTATCCGCCAGCATATGTAAAGGTCTCCACTTTCTCATCAATCATCACTTTTATGGTAATAACATTCTGGTATACACTCAGATTCCTCTTCCATGTATGCTTTTTGATACATCCGTTTTATTTCTATATCTTTCTGTTGTAACTCCGCCAATTTTCCTTTAACTAAAAATATCCGCCTCCTCCTCCACCTGTTCTTGTTCTTTTCCAACCATCTGATCAAAAATCTTTTCTGGCAATATTGCTCCCAAACTACATAACTCCTCATCTCTTCCCATCAAAGATTGACTAGCTCCCATATCTCTTAAAATTGTGACTTCTTTACCTATTCCTCCTGGTACACATGAGTAAACTTTACCCACACAAGTAAATTCTTTAAAGAGATCGGGCACCTTCTTACCAATCACCTCTTGATCAGGCTGTACAATCTTTTGCACCTCCTTTGCTTCACTTGGGCTTTCCTTTACCATTTTAACAAATCCCACTGACTTGTCCTGTTTTATCACATCAGCCTTCCCAGTGCTTTTCCTCAACTACCAACACTGTGACTTTGCATGACCTAGTTTATTAGTGAAAACATTTGAAACTTTTGATTTCTCTTCCACCCTCCTGGATTTCTTTTTTAATCTGAGGTACACTCTCCTTATTATCTCCCATCAGATCCCCTTTACCATTACCATTTGAGTATTTCTCAGGTCTCCAGATTCTATCCCTCACAGGCTGAAACTGATGTTGGAAACCAAACTTTGATTTATGAACTAATTCATAATCACCTGCCATTTCTGCTGCTAACCTCACAGTTTTAACACTCTGCTCTTCCACATGAGTTCTCACTACATCAGGAATTGAATTTTTAAACTCCTCGAAAAGTATAATTTCTCTTAGAGCTTCATACGTTTGGTCTATTTTCAAAGCCCTTATCTACCTATCAAAATTACTCTGTTTGATCCTTTCAAACTCCATGTATGTTTGACCAGGTTCTTTCCTTAAATTTCTAAACCTTTGTCTGTCGGCTTCAGGCACCAGTTCATATGCACTAAGATGGATTTTTCACCTCCTCATACGTCGCAGATACCTGTGTCAATGTGATGCTCGGTATGTTGGTCTTATATCCCGAAGACTGACAGATCATGTCAAACAGCATGTGCCTTCCAGTGATCGTTATGGGCAAGGTACAGACCGTATCCAACCAGGCGTGCATGGTAACCTCTAAGAATGTCGAATTTTAGATATGATTCTGCGATTGGACAACATTTGCTAAATGATCCTCATGTCCTGAGAATTACAAGGTTGTTAGTCAGTCTCGCAGTCTGGTGTATTTGTGTGTACTTGAAGCGAGATCTATTAATACACAAGGACCTGTTCTTTACAGACAGAAAGAACATGTGCACACATTGTATCTGTTTCAGCTGAACAAAATAAGTAACAGCCATTCACTAGTCCATCCTCAGGACAATGGCTTGGCCAATCAAAGTCAAGTTACTTGGTTTCAATTTCAATCAATATTTGGCAGTTAACTGTCAGTCACCATCAACTGGTGCATTCTCCACAGCAACACCTCTATCAATCACAGTTCACTTGTTTTTTTCCCACTCAGGTGATTTCCAGAATCCAGGACGCATTGCCAGAAAAGGTGTTGGAAGCTTATTTCATGAGTAATTCTAAAAAGGAATTGGCTAGGAGGATGAGGAACTCATTTTGCTCTGGACAATAAACCAGGCATGTGGGACTAAGCACAACTGATTTTCCAAAGGGTCAGCACAGGCATGACAAGGCAAATGGCTTCTTTCTCTGCTAAAAGCTTCTAGGTATCCATATTTTCATGTTTGCACATTATGAATTTGGATACAAAAATGCATAATAAATATATAAAACTAAGGATAAAGGCATGATGAAATTATGCAATATGCATTCCCGGATCAAATTATTTCCTGCCCCTTAATATCACTACATCTGAAAACTACACTTAACCTTGATTTGCCATGTGGAACACTATGACAAATTGGCTGGATTAATGTATTAGGTCATGAATATTGTGTACTCCCTGTACAAATTAATCTTAATTTCTGTGCCGTACTTCACATGAAAAATTGTTATGGTAAAACATTATATCCACATTACCCCATCACACTTTATTGATTTGCAATCATCTTACTTTGAGCCAAACAAAATTCGGGAGGTAGGGAATAGAATATGCTAATGATAAATTATGACAAATTTACGAAACCAACCAATGAGGCGGATTTGCCAGTGAAGCAAAACAAAGTATGCCAATTGAATCAAGCATATTACTTTCGAATATATCTTCACCTACCTGTTTCCCTCAATAACTGAAATTTCTAATGTCACTAAGATTATGAACCAAACAGAAACATACTTTACAAATTATTTCATAACGTTACCCATTGGACTGTTATTGTGCTTTTTAAAAAAAATTAAATTTTACTCCAAACATACTTCAACATAACAACAAAGCTTCAACATCACACAATAGACAAGTTAGTACATTATTTCCCTGTTATCCCCACCTCTCCTTCCGCGACAAATAGTTCATCAAACATAGACAGAAATGGTCTCCACCATACCATGAACCCCTCCGTCGACTCCCTCAGGGCAAACTTCGCCAACCTAGGAAACCGTACAGATCCCCCAACCAGGACGCTAGTCCCGGTGGCGCAGCCGACCTCCAATTCAGAAGTATCGGCAGGCAGAGAGATGAAGGGCACAACACCGGCCCCCTTTCCCATCTGCAGCCCCGGTGCCTCCAACACCCCAAAGATCACCACCATAGTGTCCGGTGTCATCTCAACCCCCACAATCCTTGACAGACCCCCGAACACCACCTCCATAAAGCTCTCCATTTCTGCACACCCCAGAACATATGGACATGTTTGCTGGCCCCGTCTCCCACCTCTCGTATTCACCGGCTACTCACTGGAAGAACCCACTCATCTGGCCCCGAGTCATGTGGACCGTGTGCACCACCTTAAATTGCATAAGGCTCATCCGTGCTTATGAGGAGGTTGACTTAACTCGATGCATCACTTCATTCCAAAGTCCTCAACCTAAATCTCTCCCCAACTCCTCCTCCCACTTCTGCTTAATCCTTTTGACTAAAGCCGTGCCCTTCTCTCCCAACCACTCACAGATATCTCCAGTGCTTCCTTCTCCCTGCAACAGCTTCTCCAACAGCGTGTATTCCGGTACCTGGGGAAACTAGCGCAGTTCCTTGCATGCACAGTCCTGCACCTGCCAATACCTAAACTCACTCCCTCTCAGTAATTCAAATATCTCCCACAGTTCCTCCAGACCTGCAAATTTGCACTCAACAAACATGTCCTAACTCTTCCTCCTGCCATCGTCTGCATATCCCATCCATCCCCTTGGCGTAAACCTATGATTCCCGACGGAGTCCCTGGCCGAGCACTCAGAGCCTGCGCTGACCAGCTGGCGAGTGTATTCGACCTTCAACATCTCACTTCTCCCCTCCGAGGTCCCTACCTGCTTCAAGAAGACCCACCATAATACCAGTACCAAAGAAGAACAAGGTAGCCTGCCTCAACGGCTACCAACCGGTGGCCCTGACGTCTGTTGTCATGAAATGCTTCAAGTGGCTAGTCATGAGACGGATCACTGCCAGCCTCCCAGACGGTCTCGATCCACTGCAGTTTGCCTTTCGCCGCAACCGGTCCACAGCAGATGCTATCTCTCTGGCCCTACAATCAATACTCGAACATCTCGACAACAAGGACACCTACGTCTGACTGCTGTTCATAGACTACAGCTCCGCCTTCAACACCATTATCCCAATTAAGAACCAAGATTAAGAACCAAACTCTGCAAGCTTGGACTTGAACCCTCAGGGGCTGGCTTAGCACAAGGATAAATCGCTGGCTTTGAAAGCAGACCAAGGCAGGCCAGCAGCACGGTTCAATTCCCGTACCAGCCTCCCCGAACAGGCGCTGGAATATGGCGACTAGGGGCTTTTCACAGTAACTTCATTTGAGGCCTACTTGTGACAATAAACGATTTTCATTTCATTTCATTTTCCCTGTGCAGCTGGATCCTTGACTTCCTCACCAACAGACCGCAATCTGCCAGGATAGGCAACAGAACCTCCTCCACAATAGGCCTCAACATAGGGGCCTCGCAAGGATGTGTCCTTAGTCCTCTGCTCTACTCCCGATACACACACGAATGTGTGGCAAGATTCAACTCCAATTCAATCTATAAGTTTACGGATGATACGACTGTGGTGAGTCGCATCTCAAACGACGACGAATCAGACTACAGAAGGGCGATAGATCACTTGATTGCATGGTGTACCGAAACAACCTCTCTCTAAATGTTGGAAAGACCAAGGAACTGATCATCGACTTCAGGAAGCGTAGCACGACACACACCCCCGTCTACATCAACGGCTCCAAAGTAGAGATAACTTTAAGTTCCTGGGGGTCACCATCACCAACAGTCTGTCCTGGTCCACTCACGTTGATGGAACAGTCAAGAAAGCCCATCAACATCTCAACTTCCTACGGAAGCTAAAGAAATTCGGCATGTCGGCATCGACTCTCACAAGCTTCTACAGATGTGCGATAGAGAATATCCTATCCGTCTGCATCATAGTTTGGTATGGCAACTGCTCAGTGGTGGACTCAGCCTAACGCATCACACAAGCTTGCCATCCTCCCATTGATTCTGTATATAACTCCTGCTGCCTCAGAAAGGCAGACACCATTGTCAGAGACCCCTCACACCCAGGCTTTGCCCTGTTCCAGATCCTTCCATCAGGCAGAAGATACAGAAGTCTGAAGACCCGCACATCCAGACCAGACATAGGAACAGCTTCTTACCCACAGCTACCAGACTCCTCAACGACTTTCCCTTGGACTGATCTGTTCCCTGTAAGAACACTATTCACGACGCCCTATGCTGCTCTTGGCCCTTGTTCCGCAATGTAACCAATCACTATTTGTTGACGTACCAGGACCTTCAAACTCATCTCCCAACACAAATCCTCCGCTAACATGACACAGTCCAACCCTCCCTCCCCCCACCATCGTCTCCTCTTCTAAACATTTGTTGCCCAGTAATAGTGCAACAAATCCGGGAGCCCCAACCCTCCTCTGCCTTTGAAACAGGGTTCTGCTGACCCTCAGCTCCTTACCTGCCCTACAAACACCAAAATTAGCTTGTTCACCCTCTGGAAAAAAGCCTTGGGGAGGAAAATTTGGAGGGACTGAAAAATAAACAGAAATCTTGGCAGTACATTCATTTTTGCCACCTTTTAACATCCCTCTTGACCTCTTAACAGCCCCGTCAGGTCGCCCAGTCCTGCGCCATATGGATGCCTAAATACCGATATCTGGCCCTTGCCACCTGAAACAGCATGGCCCTCTGATTCTCACACCGTCCCAGAACATCCATCAGAAAAATCTCACTTTTCCCGGCATTCAATTTGTACCTGAAGAAGGCCCCAAATTTCCCCAACAAATCAATAATTCTCCCCATGCTTTCCAGTGAGTCCATCACGAATGGCAATAGGTCATCAGCAGACAATGATACCCAATGCTCCCTACCGCCCCTCACAATCCCCGGCACTCAGCATAGGCCCGAAATACTATCGCCAAGGGCTTAAGCGCCAGTCCGAACAACAACGGTGACAGCGGACATCCCTGCTTCGTACCCCTATGTAGCCCAAAATACCCCCAAGTTCATCTCATTTGTCCACACACTTGCCATGGGGGATGCATACAGCAGCTGTACCCATGACATAAACTTTGCTCCAAACCCAAACATCCCACGGATCTCAAGCAGGTACTGCCACTCTACTCGGTCGAAGGCCTTTTCTGCATCCAACGACACAATCACCTCCGGTGCTCACCCCTCCGAAGGAGTCATAGTTACATTTGGCAGCCTCATAATATTACTGGAGAGCTGCCTCCCTCTCACAAACCCTGTTTGGTCCTCCGAAACCACCTCTGGCACACACCCCTCCAACCTTTTCGCCAATAGCTTAGCCAGAACTTTCACATCCATGTTCAGCAGCAAAATAGGCCTGTAAGAACCATACTTACATAACTATCGATGTACTCCATCGGATTATTCCCCTTCTTTGGGATCAGCGAGACAGACACCTGTGCCAACATAGTTCCCCCTTCTCACTTATTGAACATACCCAAAAGGCCAACTCCGTTGCAAGCTGCTTAGAAAACTCGGCCAGGAAGCCATCAGGCACTGACGACTTACCCAACTGCATCATACCAATGCACTCCCTTAGCTCCTTTAACCCTTTCGGCTCCTCCAGTGCCTGCCTCTTCCCCACCTCCAGCTCCAGGAACTCCGGCCCATCCAGGAACTGGTCCATACCTACCTCTTCACCGACCCCCCCAGGCTCTGCCCTGTTCAGCCCCTGATAAAAGGTCTTGTTTATTTTCTCTGGTTCCAACAGCACTTCTCCCCACTCCTTCCCCCCCCCCCCGGCCAGCCGCCCTCACCTGCACAATTTCCTTCAACGCTGCCTGCCACAAACTGGTGGGCAAGCAAATGACTCGCCTTCTCCCCATACTGGGCATAGCCGGCCCATTGCCTTCCCTGTCATCAATTGGTCAAACTGCCCTCAGCTTCTTTATTTCCGCCAGCAACTCCTTAGTTGAGGCCATGGAGTACCTCCCATCCACCTCTACTATCTTCGGGCAATTGTCACCTTTCTTCACTCCCAATCATATTCCCCTGAGCCTTGAAAAAAATGATTTCTCCCTGAACCACTGCCTTCAGGGCCTCCCAAAACGTGGCTGCAGATATCTCCCTATTCTGGTTGAGCTCAACATTATTCTTAATCAACAGGGCCACCTTATCATAGAACTCCTTATCCACCAATAGTGCCAAATCTGACCTCCACCTCGGGCTCTGCACTCGCCCCAACCCAAGTCTCACAATCAAATAGTGCGGCGCGTGGTCTGAGATCACTGTTCCTGCACATTCTGCCCTCCCACCCGCGCCAACACTGACTTGCCCACAACAAAAAAGTCAATTTGGGAATATACGCAGCGAATGTGCGAGAAGGAGGAGTACTACTTCACTCCCAGATGCCTGTACCTCCACGTGTCCACCATCTCCCAAATCCCTCGCCATTCTCGACCTCAATCTATCTATCCTTGGCTCCATTACACAATTAAAATCCCTGCCCATGATCAGTTGGTGAGGGTCTCGGTCCGGAATCATACATAACAACTTCCTCATGACCTCAACATCGCTCCAATTGGGCACGTATACATTCACCAATACCACCCGGGCCCCAACTAACACCCCACTCACTATCACAAACCTACCTCCCGGATCCCGCACCTCCCTGGCCCCTATAAACACTGTTTTCTTACTCAGCAGGATAGTGAAACTCCTTGACTTCGAGCAAATCTCTTGCCCCCACCCACCCTCTCCTCAGCCTTACCTGGTCCGTCACCTGTAAATGTGAGAATGTGAAGCAAGGGTTAATAGCTAGAACCATCCAGAATTAATGGGACACATTAGTGGAAAGTTACTAAGGAGGGAGTTATTATTGAATTCGTGAGCCGATTCATGACTGTAAGCCAAATAGCCTTGAGAAACAAGGAAGATGGCTGGATGACGGAATATGAAATGTAAGAGCCATTGATAAATCATGGCTGGACACCTGGTGTTTTGCTAAAATTGCTATACGCTCATGTGCCAATAGATAACCTCAATGTCTGTAAAATTATGTATTGAAAATATGACAATAACAAATTAATCATGTACTAAACATTTGGTAAAAACAAGCTGTAATCTGTACTGGAGGCAAGCTCAAGTGAATGTAAGGGACAGCCCCTTAAAAAAATATATAAAGATAGGATGCTTTGGGCAAAACTTTGGCACACTCAGAGGTGTTTCTTTGGAATACCTAGAGGGCGGCCCAATAAAGAATATTCTAAAGTACGAACGTGTTTGAGACCATTTCTTCCGGACTGAGAGACAAGTGAATTAGAGACATATTCATAAATGCATCTCCTGCAAGAAAATCACCTCTGCTTTTAAACGTTTTAGATGCGAGAACACCTAGGATCGCTTGACCGGCTCATTCAGCCCACGGACATTCCATATCACAATTCTCACCGAAGGCCTCAGTCCCCCCTCTCCCCTAGGATCCGCCATCGTCACCTAACTGGGACTTCACCCATTCCCCCTTCACCTTTCTAAATCGGGTCCAACCAAGATGGACACGCCCTCCATCCATGCTCATGCTCGTCCTCCATATCAACCATATTGCATCCCACCCCCCCCCCCCCCCCCCCCCTCCCCATCTCCCCTCCCCATCTCCCCTCAGCCCAGCTGGCTTAGCACCACACCCCATCTCTGCGCCCATTCACTAGACCTGACTGCGTGGCAACTCCCACAAAGGGGGCCCAACACAGAACTCCACCTTATCTTTCCCCATCCCCACTCTCTCACTTGCACCACCACCCCCCCCCCCCCTTGACCAACCTCCCCAGCTCCTCCCCAGTGCCCCGTACCCATAGCAATGAAAAAACATCACCCCAAAATAGCCCCATATTGTACAGTCCCCAAACTCCCCTCAGCCCCAAATATGCACACCCACGACCCATCATGAACTGTACAAAGAATGCAAAAGAGGTATAATAGAATGACAATTCTAAAACCACATAATAAATACAGCACTTTGTATTTGGGAGACACATAAAACTTCTAATTCTTCACCAGTCGTTTGTACCTTTACACCTAATAATATATTCTTTGCATGATTTTGTGTGGAATCCCACAGCAACAAGAGAGGGAAAAAAATACCAGTCTAGTGAATAAAATATTTTCTAAAAGTCTGCAATGGTTACAAATGAATTGCTTTTCTGTAGTCCACCATGCAGAATCTGAAGCTCATTTGTATTCTGTACGATTGCGGTATTCTTCAAAGGCAAGTTGGCCAAGCTCTTGGACAGTACTATTTCTAGAACATAGAACATACAGTGCAGAAGGAGACCATTTGGCCCATCGAGTCTGCACCGACCCACTTAAGCCCTCACTTCCACCCTATTCCCGTAACCCAATAACCCCTCCTAACCTTTTTGGTCACGAAGGGCAATTTATCATGGCCAATCCACCTAACCTGCACGTCTTTGGACTGTGGGAGGAAACCGGAGCACCCGGAGGAAACCCACGGAGACACAGGGAGAACATGCAGACTCCGCACAGACAGTGACCCAGCGGGGAATCAAACCTGGGACCCTGGCGCTGTGAAGCCACAGTGCTATCCATTTGTGCTACCGTGCTACCCTACCAGAGGTTTTAGTACATTTAGTTACTTTCTGGTGTCAACTTTTGCAGAGTGATAGCGAAGTGATTTATCTTTGATTGAATGGTTATGCAGAACTTCTGTTTCTGAGTTAACAACTATTGGAGTGCCTTGGATTATTCAAATTTAATTTATCACCACCTCTCCAGTGGATGAGTTCCAGTGAAAATCACCATATTTTAGCTCCTGCAGTCCAGCCTTCCAGTGTACCACATTTGGATTGGCCCACTGTTTCCTTCATTTCTACAATGTATCCAGACTAGACCCCAATTTATATTCGGAAACCAGACGAGGCCCCAACAATTTTTCAATTTGTAAACTGTGAGGAAAAGATACTTTGCTCCAGGAGTGATTCTTCTGACAACTAGGGCTCTTTTATATTAAAACAAACTTTATTATTAAAATAGGATTAACCCCATTAGCATCCAAGGAAAAAACAGCTTTACAACTAACAGTAAAACAGTTCTAAAATAAAAAGATCTTTGAGCTTACTTTTCCATCTACTTATAAAATTTCAATTAAGCAAAATCACACACACAGGTCAAATGTCACTCATGAATAAAGTAACATTCAGTGGCTTACAGAGTTATTGTCAAAGTACTTGGGAGAGAACCTTTCAAAAGTCAGTCTGAGAAACACACCTCCTTTCCTCAGAAGCCACAGCAGAAGGAAGCATACACAAGGTCTAGGCAACAAAGAGCAGACAAAGCTTTTGAAGAATATCGGGAAAGTAGGAACAAACTCAAATGGGGAGTTAGGAGGGCTAAAGAGGCCCTGAAATGTCATTGGCAAGCAGGGTCAAGGAAAATCCCAAGCCTTTTATACATGTGTAAGGAGCAAAAGGGTAGCTCGGGAAAGAGTAGGCCCACTCAAGGACAAAGGAAGGAAGTTAGGCGTGGAATCAGAGGAAGTGGGTGAGATCCTTAATGAGTACTTTGTATCGGTATTCACCAAGGAGAGGGACATGGCACGTGTTGAGGTTAGGGATGGGTGTGTAAATACTCCAGGGCATGACAACATAATGACGCATCACCCACTCACACGATGCATGATGTTCAGCTCACAATGCCGCCCCCCCCCCCCCCCCCAATGTCCCCACAGAGAAGTTGTCCCATGACAGATGAGAAAGGGCCCTCACCCCCTCAGAGGTACGGGCCCTGGAGGTAGCGGGGCTGACAGAGGACAGATCGGTCACTGGTGTAGAGATTGGCCACCGCTGCAGAGGGGAGTCTCCATCGGCTTCCACCCAGAGGACTTGTCACATGTAAATTGTCCTTGCCAGGATGATGATCTACCCTCCTACTGACCACATGTCCATTCTCCCGCAGGATCTCCATCTGAGGGCACAGGGAAATCCAAGCACACCCCCCTCCCCACCCCACTCCCCAACAACACCTCAGAGGAGAGCTCTGAGGATGCCGCCATCGATGTGTCACGGCTGTTATCTCCACCATCCACCAGCACAGAGACATACACCTCGGTGGATGAAAGTAGTGGATAGGCGTCTAGGGCACAATCTGGTGAGCACCAGACAGTTGCAGATGTAGGTGGGACCGCAGTCAGAGGTCTGCTGGATCCCAGAACCCAATTGAGTCCCAGTCAAATACTGAGCCTCTGGATCAAGTTTACCTGAAGCTGATGCAGATGCTAGGGTGCGGCCGTGAGATTCAGAGGGGGATGGAAGCGGCACTCCAGTGGGTCCATAGCTGATTGGAGGAGTCCCAAGGACTAAGGGTTCAGGGGATGGCGGCGGCAATCCATGACACCGAAGCCAACACTGCTAGGGTGGTAACCGCAGAGGCGAGTCTGCAGCACGATGTGAGCACCATGAGTGGTGGTGTCCAAGGCATTGCTCAGTCAGTAACGGCCATGGCTGAGCGCCTCGACAGTATGTCCCAATCGCTGGGCAACATGTCCCCGACGTAGGTGAACCATTCCGAGACGCTATGGACCATGTCCCAGTCACTGTGGAGCATGTCCCAGTCACAGGTGGATCTTGCCGGGGCGCTGCAGAGCATGCCCCAGTCTCTGGCCGGCCTTGCTAAGGTGGTCCAGAGCATGTCCCAGACGCAGGTGGACATTGGCGAGGCATTACAGAGCATGGCCTGCTTACACAGGGGCATCACTGAGGATATGGACACCATGGTGCAGACATTGGCGAGTCACCAGGGCTGGAAGAGCCAGGTGAAGCAGGGGCATCTGGAGCTAAATCCAGCTACCCCTCCGTCCCGAGGTGACCCAGAGGGGACTACGTGCACCAATTGGGAGGAGGGAACGCTTGAAGTCAACTAGGAGCCTCCCTTGGGGGTGACGATGCTGGTCACCAGCTCTCCCAAATCCACCCCCCTCCCCCCCCCGACAGCGGCACGTCTCGGGGTCAGCTTGTGGAACTGGGCAACACAGCAAGGCATGTGCCACCGCCAGGTTGGATGGGGCTCTTCGCCCCAGGCCCTCGAGTTGATGCCCATCAGGGGCATCAATGTCCACAAGACAGGTTAAGCAGCAGGCTGCACCCAAATCCGATGCGCACCCTTGGAAAACACATAGGCCAGGATTTTTCCAAATCCCCGCGATGGCCCGACGCCGGCGTAAAAACGGCGTGAACCACTCCGGCTGGAAGTTGCAGCATCCTCCGCATGTCCGGGGGCTTGGTCGGCGCCGGAGGAGTTGGCGCTGTGCCAGCCAGCGGCAAAGGGCCAGCACGGTTCCGCGCATGCGCAGACCAGTCAGCGTATTCTAACACACGCGCAGGGGGTGTCTTCTCCGCGCCGGCCATGGCGGAGCCCTACAGTCACCAGTACGGAAGGAAGAAGTGCCCCCACGGCACAGGTCCGCCCACAGATCGGTAGGCCCCGATTGCGGGCCAGGCCACCATGGGGACCCCCCCCCCCGGGGCCAGATCCCCCTGCGTCCCCTCCCTCCCCCCTGAGGACCGCACCAGCCGGCCTACCAGCCAGGTCCCGCTGTGTGGGACCACGTCCAGTTCACGCTGGCGGGACTGGCCAGAAACCAATGGCCGCTCGGCCCATCGGGGACTAAAGAATTGTCGGGGGGACCACTGCCAATGGCCCCCGACCAGCGTGGCATGATCCCGCCCCCGCCCGAAAACAGGCGCCGGAGAATACGGCAGCCGGCGTCGGAGCGGCAGGGCAGGATTCACGCCGCCCCCCCCGCCGGGGATTCTCCGACCCGGCAGGGGGTGGGAGAATCCCGCCCCTAGACGTAGTGGCAGAGCACAGAAGGCGAAGCAGTTAGAGTTTCGCTGAGAGGGCATTGGGGGCGGGGGGGTGGCAAAATCGGTAGCTCAGGACAGTTGGGGTCTCAATTGTACACTACGAAAACCCGTTACACCCGAGACATGTGAGGCCGGGTGCAGTGGAATGGTGGGTGGGAGGGGGAGAGATGATGGACGAAACCACGACCTATGAGAAGTAGGCGAGGATGAGGGCCTCTCTGGTCCTCCGTGTATGCCAGATCCTTGCCGCTGCCACCTGCCCTCCATCCTCCGGCTGATCCTGTGGTCCTCCCCGGGCTCGCCCTCCAGCCTTCCCTGGCCATGCTCCTCATCGGAGATGACTACGTGTTCCTCCTCCTTCACCCCCAGCACGTTACCCTGCTGCTGTGCCAGGTTGTGAAAGGCACAACAGACCACCACCAAACAGGCAACCCTCCAGATCTACTGCAGTGCACCACCAGATAGGTCGAGGCATCGGTGGCACAGTGGGTAGCACTGCTGCCTCACAGCGTCACCCGGATTCAATTCTGACCTCGGGTGACTGTGTGGAGTTTGCACATTCTTCCCATTTCTGCATGCATTTCCTCTGGATGCTTCAGTTTCCTCCCACAGCCCAAAGATATGGCGGTTTGATGGATTGACTTGGCTAAATTGCTCATAGCTGTGGTTATGGGGATAGGGTGGGAATTGAGCCTAGGGTGGGTGCCTTTTCAGAAGGTCGGTGCAGACCCAATGGGCAAAATGGCCTCCTTCTGCACTGTAGAGATTCAATGATCATTTTAAGCAGTCCGATGCGCCGCTCAATGACAGCCCGGGTGACCACATGGGTCTCGTTGTATCACGTCTCCACATTAGTCACCGGCCTCCGTACCGGCATCATTAGCCAGGCCCCCCTTATCTCCAAGAGCCATTCGCTCACCCTGTGGTGTACCTCGGGGATTTCTGACTGCCCCAGGATGTAGCTGTCATGCACACTCCCTGGGAAGCGTGCACACACGTGCATGATCTTGTGGTGATGGTCTCACATAGGTTGGACATTTAGGGAGTGGAACCCCTTCCTGTTGATGAAGGGCATTCCCGGAACGCCAGGTGTACGCAATCTATTATCTCCGGGCCTGGGCATCCAGGCGATGGCGGGGAATCCTGCTGCCCGGATATCTTGATGAGCTTGATCCAAGTCAAAGTTTATGTAGTCAGCTGCCTGGCCAAATAGGGCATCTGTGAATTCACCGGTGAACTTGTGGGCTGTTGGTTGAGATATGCCATGGGTGTAGATGCTCAGGGCTGCGGTGACTTTGACGGCCGCCAGGAACGGGTTTCCTCTCCTCCACGTGGTGCCAAGTCCACAAGGACATGGCACAGGTGCCTCACCATCCCCTTGTTGAGGTGGAGCCTCCTGTGGCACGTGCTGTCCATCATCTTTTCGAAGAACCTGTACACCTCGGGCTGTTGCCGGCCTCCCCCTCTGGGTCCCTCCCTGGCCTGATTTGGTGTTGATGCTCCTAGAGTTTGGGACCAAGTGTCAAGGCCGCATAGCCTGATTGGGTTGCTAGGCAGTAACAACTGCCTGCGTCATGGCATGCCTACTCATGGGAATCAACCTGGGAGCTGTGAAATGCTCACATTACTAGGATCAAAGAACAATACAGCACAGGAACAGGCCTTTCAGCACTCCAAGCCTGTACTGGTCATGATACCAACCTTGGCCAAAACCCTCAGCACTTCCTTGTGCCATATCCCTCCAAACCCATCCTATCCATGTATTTGTCAAGGTGCCTTTTGAACACCGTTAATATATCTGCTTCCACAACCTCCCCTGGCAATGCATTCCAGGCACTCACCACCCTCTGTGTAAAAAAAACAGCCTCACACATCTCTTAAACTTTGCCCAACAGACCTTAACCCTATGCCCCCTGGTGACTGAGCCCTCCGCCCTTGAAAGAGTGCCTGTCCATCCACTCTATCCATGCCCCTCATAATCTTGTGGACCTCAGGACCTCTATCAGTCACCCTTCAACCTCCGTCATTCTAATGAAAACAGTCCGAATTTATTAGCCTCTCCGCATAGCTAACACCCACCCGACCAGGCAACATCCTGGTAAACCTCCTCTGCACACTCTCCATGGCCTCCACATCCTTCTGGTAATATGGCAACCAGAATTGTGTGCAGTATTCCAAGTACTGGCCTTGCCAGTTTTTATACTCAATGCCACATCCAACGAAAGCAAGCATTCCGTATGCTTTCTTGGCTATCTTGTCCACTTGTGTTGCCACTTTCAAAGATCTGTGGACCTGCACACCCAGATCTTTCTGATTTTTTATATTCCTGAGGGTTTTTCCATTTATGGTATATTTCCCCTCGATGTTAGGCCTACCAAAATGCATTACCTCACAGTTGTCTGGATTAAACTCCATTTGCCATTTCTAAGCCCAAGTCTCCAACCTATCTATGCCATGCTAACAATCCTCAACACTATCTGCCACTCCACCTTGGTGTCATCCGCAAAGTTACTAATCAGACCAGCTACATTTTCCTCCAAATCGTTTATGTATACTACAAACAACAGAGACCCCAGCACAGATCCTTGTCACAACCTTCCAATCAGAAAAACACCCTTCTACTGCTATCCGTTGCCTTCTGTGACCGAACCAGTCCTGTATCCATTTTACCACCTCACCTCTGATCCCGTGTGACTTCACCTTTTGTACCATTCTGTTATGAAATGAAAATGAAAATCGCTTATTGTCACGAGTAGGCTTCAAATGAAGTTCCTGTGAAAAGCCCCTAGTCGCCACATTCCAGCGCCTGTTCGGGGAGGCTGTTACGGGAATCGAACCGTGCTGCTGGCTAGCTTGGTCTGCTTTCAAAGCCAGCGATTTAGCTGTGTGCTAAACAGCCCCTTGAGGCACCTTGTCAAAGGCTTCATTGAAGCCAATGTAAACCAGTGATTTTCAAAATGGGGGTCGTGACACGCAGATGAGTCGCTGGATGGTGTAGCAGGGGTCGCCAAAAGATCATCAAAAAATCCCCAAATATTGTCTTATCATGTTTACCGTTTTCTCAATTGGTAAATTCTCACTGCATTACAGTGTACGACCGCACGAGGCTGATGTAGAAGCCGGTGTCGTAGACTTCCTTGCCTCTCAGGGCCAGAGTATAGTTGGACAGTTTGCAGTCAGAGATCTGTAAAATTTTCTTTGGGTGGCATATCCCCCTACTGTGTTCAGTGTCAGGACCTGTATTGTTTCTTGAGTTGAGTGTGGTATTATTTCTTCACTTTAGTGTGGTGCTAATATTAGGCCATAACACATAGCAGCAGAATTAGGCCGCTCGGCCCATCGGGTCTGCTCTGCCATTCAATTATGGCTCATATTTTTCTCATCCCCCATTCTCCTGCCTTCTCCTCATAACCCCTGATCCCCTTATTAATCAAGAACCTATCTATTTCTATCTTAGACACTCAGTGATTTGGCTTCCACAGCCTACTGCGGCAAAGAGTTCCACAGATACACCACCCGCTGGTTTTAAAAATTCCTCCTCATCTCTGTTTTAAAGGGTCGTCCCTTTAGTCTGAGATTGTGTCCTCAGCGTCTAGTTTTTCTGACAAGTGGAAAAATCCTCTCCACGTCCACTTTATCCTGGCCTCGCATGTACCCTGTAAGTTTAAATAAGATTCCCCCTCATCCTTCTAAACTCCAACGAGTACAGACCCAGAGTCCTCAACCGTTCCTCATACGACAAGCTCTTCATTCCAGGGGTCATTCTTGTGAACCTCCTCTGGATCCTTTCCAAGGCTAACACATCCTTCCTTAGATACGGGGCCCAAAACTACTCACAATACTCCAAATGGGGTCTGACCAGAGCCTTATACAGCCTTAGAAGTACATCCCTTGTCTTGTATTCTAGCCAATGCTAACATTGCATTTGCCTTCCTAACTGCCGACTGAACCTGCACTTTAACCTGAAGAAAATCGTGAACAACGACTCCCAAGGCCCTTTGTGCTTCTGATTTCCGAAGCATTTCCCCATTTAGAAAATAATCTGTGCCTCCATTCCGCCTTCCAAAGTGCATAACCTCACATTTTTCTACATGACATTAAATCTGCCACTTCATTGCCCACTCCCCTCGCCTGTCCAAATCCTTCTGCAGCCCCCCCCCCCCCCCCCCCCCCGCTTCCTACCTGTCCCTCTACAGATCTTTGTGTCATCTGCAAACTTAGCAACAGCACCTTCAGTACCTTCTTCCAGATCATTAATGTATATTGTGAAAAGTTGTGGTCTCAACACAGATCCCTGAGGCGCACCACTAGTCACCGGCTGCCATGCTGAAAAAGACCCCTTTATCCCCACTCTCTGCCTTCTGTCAGTCAGCCATTCCTCTATCCATGCCAGGATCTTACCCTTAATGCATTTAGCAGTCTCCTGTGTGGCACCTTGTCAAAGGCCTTCTGGAAATCTAAATAAATCATGTTCACTGGTTCTTCTTTGTCTAACTTCCTTGTTACCTCCTCAAAGAACTCTTAACACATTTGCCAGACATGACCTCCCTTTGACAAAGCCATGCTGACTCAGTCCTACTTGATCATGCACTTCCAAGTACTCCGCGATCTCGTCTTTAATAATGGACTCTAAAATCTTAGCAACGATCGAAGTCAGGCTAACCGGCCTATAATTTCCTATCTTCTGTCTCCCTCTCTTCTTAAACAGCGGTGTTACATTAGCCACTTTCCAGTCCTCTGGAACCCTTCCTGCCTCCAGTGATTCTTGAAAGATCACCACCAATGCCTCCGCAATCTCCTCAGCTATCTGTTTTAGAACCGTGGGGTGTAGTCCATCTTGTTCAGATGATTTATCCACCTTCAGACCTTTCAGTTTCCCCAGAACCTTCTCCTTAGTGATGCCCTCTGCACTCACCTCTGCCCCTTGATTTTCCTGGAGCTCTGGCATCCCACTGGTGTCTTCCACCGTGAAGACTGATGCAAAGTACCGATTCAGTTCCTCTGCCATTTCTTTGTTTCCTATTATTACTTCTCCTGCCACATTTTCCAGTGGTCCAATGTCTATTTTTGCCTCCTTCTTACCTTTCATATATTCAAAAATACTCTTCCTAGCTTCTTTTATACTACTGGCTAGCTTGCACTCATATTTCATCTTTTCTCCCCTTAATGCTTTTTTAGTTGTCCTCTGCTTGCTTTTAAAGGTTTCCCAATCCTGTGGCTTTCCACTAATCCTCGCCATTTTTTATGCTTTTTCTTTTGTTTTTATGCTGTCCTTGACTTCCCTCGTCAACCATGGATGCCTTGTCCTCCCCTTAGCATGTTTCCTCCTCCTTGGGATGAATTTCTGATGTGCCTCCTGAATAACCCCCAAAAACTACTGCCATTCTGTTCCACTGTCTTCCCTACTATGCTCCTTTCCAATCAACTCTGGCCAGTTCCTCCCTCATGTCTTTCTAGTAGCCCTTATTTAATTGTAATGCCATTACATCTGATTCCAGCTTCGCCCTCTCAAACTGCATGGTAAATTCTATCATATTGTGGTCACTGCTCCCTCAGGGTTCCTTCACCCCTTTCGGGGCAGCACGCTAGCACAAGTGGATAGCACTGTGGCTTCACAGCGCCAGGGTCCCAGGTTCGATTCCCCGCTGGGTCACTGTCAGTGCAGAGTCTGCACGTTCTCCCCGTGTCTGCTTGGGTTTCCTCCGGGTGCCCCGGTTTCCTCCCACAGTCCAAAGATGTGCAGGTTAGGTGGATTGGCCATGATAAATTTCCCTTAGTGACCAAAAAAGGTTAGGAGGGGTTATTGAGTTACGGGGATAGGGTGGAAGTGAGGGCTTAAGTGGGTCGGTGCAGACTCGATGGGCTGAATGGTCTCCTTCTGCATTGTATGTTCTATGTATTAAGTTCCCTAATCAAGTCTGCCTCATTACGCATCACCAGATCCAGAATTGCCTGTTCCCTAGCAGCCTCTGTCACAAACTGCTCCAAAAAACATCTTAGACATCCCACAAATTCCTTTTCTTGGGATCCACTACCAACCTGATTTTCCCAGTCCACTTGCATATTGAAGTCCCCCATGACTATTGTGATATTGCTTTTGTTACATGCTTTCTCTATCTCCTGATTTATTTTCTGTCCCACATCCTGACTACTGCTAGGGAGCCTGTACATAATTCCCATCAGCGTCTTTTTACCTTTGTGATTCCTCAACGTGCAGTGCGGTCAGCCTAAGTTGAAGGTGAATCTGCGAAGGGGACCCGAGGAGTTTGAGTGAAGGCAATCATCCAGCAGAGGGCAGCAGAGCAGAGCTACTGATCAGCTGTTCTGGGGAAATTTGCATATGTGCAGTGCGGTCAGCCTAAGTTGAAGGTGGTTTGTGGAGAGGCTGTTGGCAAGTGACAGTTAAACCCGAAACACTTTGTGAGTGTTTCCCACCCTACCTCCTCCTCTAACCAACCCCCCCACCCCACGGTGGTTGGGAAGCGGGAGCAGGGGCCTGTCGTGAAGGTGAGTGAGTGCCTTTAAATTTGCTTACCTTTGAGCGGGAGCAGGGTTTGAGGTAATATCAGGTAAGCTCTTCCTTTCTTTTTCTTTTTCTTGTTTTTTTTTTAAAATCTAGAGGTGATGTCAGGGAAGGCAGTACAATGCTCCTCTTGCAGAATGTTTGAGGTGAGGGACGCCGTCAGTGTCCCTGCTGATTTCATCTGTGGGAAGTGCACCCAACTCCAGCTCCTCAAAAACCGTGTTAGGGACCTGGAGCTTGAGCTGGATGAACTTCGGATCATTCGGGAGGCAGAGGGGGTCATAGACAGGAGCTTCAGGGAAATAGTTACACCAAAGACTGGAGATAGATGGGTAACTGTAAGAGGGACTGGGAAGAAGCAGTCAGTGCAGGGACCCCCTGCGGTCGTTCCCCTGAGTAACAAGTATACCGTTTTGGATACTTGTGGGGGGGACGACTTACCAGGGGTAAGCCATGGGGTACGGGCCTCTGGCACGGAGTCTGTCCCTGTTGCTCAGAAGGGAAGGGGGGAAAGGAGTAGAACATTAGTAATTGGGGACTCAATAGTCAGGGGCACAGATAGGAGATTTTGTGGGAGCGAGAGAGACTCACGTTTGGTATGTTGCCTCCCAGGTGCAAGGGTACGTGATGTCTCGGATCGTGTTTTCCGGGTCCTTAAGGGGGAGGGGGAGCAGCCCCAAGTCGTAGTCCACATTGGCACTAACGACATAGGTAGGAAAGGGGACAAGGATGTCAGGCAGGCCTTTAGGGAGCTAGGATGGAAGCTCAGAGCGAGAACAAACAGAGTTGTTATCTCTGGGTTGTTGCCCGTGCCACGTGATAGTGAGATGAGGAATAGGGAGAGAGAGCAATTAAACATGTGGCTACAGGGATGGTGCAGGCGGGAGGGATTCAGATTTCTGGATAACTGGGGCTCTTTCTGGGGAAGGTGGGACCTCTATAGACAGGATGGTCTACATCTGAACCTGAGGGGCACCAATATCCTGGGGGGGAGATTTGTTAGTGCTCTTTGGGGGGGTTTAAACTAATTCAGCAGGGGCATGGGAACCTGGATTGTAGTTTTAGGGTACGGGAGATTGAGAGTATAGAGGTCAGGAGCACAGATTTGACTTCGCAGGAGGGTGCCAGTGTTCAGGTAGGTGGTTTGAAGTGTGTCTACTTCAATGCCAGGAGTATACGAAATAAGGTAGGGGAACTGGCAGCATGGGTTGGTACCTGGGACTTCGATGTTGTGGCCATTTCAGAGACATGGATAGAGCAGGGACAGGAATGGTTGTTGCAGGTTCCGGGGTTTAGGTGTTTTAGTAAGCTCAGAGAAGGGGGCAAAAGAGGGGGAGGTGTGGCGCTGCTAGTCAAGGACAGTATTACGGTGGCGGAAAGGATGCTAGATGGGGACTCTTCTTCTGAGGTAGTATGGGTTGAGGTTAGAAACAGGAAAGGAGAGGTCACCCTGTTGGGAGTTTTCTATAGGCCACCTAATAGTTCTAGGGATGTAGAGGAAAGGATGGCGAAGATGATTCTGGAAAAGAGCGAAAGTAACAGGGTACTTGTTATGGGAGACTTTAACTTTCCAAATATTGACTGGAAAAGATATAGTTCGAGTACATTAGATGGGTCATTCTTTGTACAATGTGTGCAGGAGGGTTTCCTGACACAATATGTTGACAGGCCAACAAGAGGCGAGGCCACATTGGATTTGGTTTTGGGTAATGAACCAGGCCAGGTGTTAGATCTGGAGGTAGGTGAGCACTTTGGAAACAGTGACCACAATTCGGTGACCTTTACGTTAGTGATGGAAAGGGATAAGTATACCCCGCAGGGCAAGAGTTATAGCTGGGGGAAGGGCAATTATGATGCCATTAGACATGACTTAGGATGTGTTGGTTGGAGAAGTAGGCTGCAAGGGTTGGGCACACTGGATATGTGGAGCTTGTTCAAGGAACAGCTATTGCATGTTCTTGATAAGTACGTACCAGTCAGGCAGGGAGGAAGGGGTCGAGCGAGGGAACCGTGGTTTACCAAAGAAGTGGAATCTCTTGTTAAGAGGAAGAAGGAGGCCTATGTGAAGATGAGGCGTGAAGTTTCAGTTGGGGCGCTTGATATTTACAAGGAAGCGAGGAAGGATCTAAAGAGAGAGCTGAGACGAGCAAGGAGGGGACATGAGAAGTCTTTGGCAGGTAGGATCAAGGAAAACCCAAAAGCTTTCTATAGGTATGTCAGGAATAAAAGAATGACTAGGGTAAGAGTAGGGCCAGTCAAGGACAGTGGTGAGAAGTTGTGTGTGGAGGCTGAGGAGATAAGCGAGATACTAAATGAATACTTTTCGTCAGTATTCACTCAAGAAAAAGATAATATTGTGGAGGAGAATGCTGAGACCCAGGCTATTAGAATAGATGGCATTGAGGTGCGTAGGGAAGAAGTGTTGGCAATTCTGGACAAGGTGAAAATAGATAAGTCCCCGGGGCCGGATGGGATTTATCCTAGGATTCTCTGGGAAGCCAGGGAAGAGATTGCTGAGCCTTTGGCTTTGATTTTTAGGTCATCATTGGCTACAGGAATAGTGCCAGAGGACTGGAGGATAGCAAATGTGGTCCCTTTGTTCAAGAAGGGGAGTAGAGATAACCCCGGTAACTATAGGCCGGTGAGCCTAACGTCTGTGGTGGGTAAAGTCTTGGAGAGGATTATAAAAGATACGATTTATAATCATCTAGATAGGAATAATATGATTAGGGACAGTCAGCATGGTTTTGTGAAGGGTAGGTCATGCCTCACAAACCTTATCGAGTTCTTTGAGAAGGTGACTGAACAGGTAGACGAGGGTAGAGCAGTTGATGTGGTGTATATGGATTTCAGTAAAGCGTTTGATAAGGTTCCCCACGGTCGTCTATTGCAGAAAATACGGAGGCTGGGGATTGAGGGTGATTTAGAGATGTGGATCAGAAATTGGCTAGTTGAAAGAAGACAGAGAGTGGTAGTTGATGGGAAATGTTCAGAATGGAGTTCAGTTACGAGTGGCGTACCACAAGGATCTGTTCTGGGGCCGTTGCTGTTTGTCATTTTTATAAATGACCTAGAGGAGGGCGCAGAAGGATGGGTGAGTAAATTTGCAGACGACACTAAAGTCGGTGGAGTTGTAGACAGTGCGGAAGGATATTGCAGGTTACAGAGGGACATAGATAAGCTGCAGAGCTGGGCTGAGAGGTGGCAAATGGAGTTTAATGTGGAGAAGTGTGAGGTGATTCACTTTGGAAAGAATAACAGAAATGCGGAATATTTGGCTAAAGGTAAAATTCTTGGTAGTGTGGATGAGCAGAGGGATCTCGGTGTCCATGTACATAGATCCCTGAAAGTTGCCACCCAGGTTGATAGGGTTGTGAAGAAGGCCTATGGTGTGTTGGCCTTTATTGGTAGAGGGATTGAGTTCCGGAGCCATGAGGTCATGTTGCAGTTGTACAAAACTCTAGTACGGCCGCATTTGGAGTATTGCGTACAGTTCTGGTCGCCTCATTATAGGAAGGACGTGGAAGCTTTGGAACGGGTGCAGAGGAGATTTACCAGGATGTTGCCTGGTATGGAGGGAAAATCTTATGAGGAAAGGCTGATGGACTTGAGGTTGTTTTCGTTAGAGAGAAGAAGGTTAAGAGGTGACTTAATAGAGGCATACAAAATGATCAGAGGGTTAGATAGGGTGGACAGCGAGAGCCTTCTCCCGCGGATGGAGGTGGCTAGCACGAGGGGACATAGCCTTAAATTGAGGGGTAATAGATATAGGACAGAGGTCAGAGGTGGGTTTTTTACGCAAAGAGTGGTGAGGCCGTGGAATGCCCTACCTGCAACAGTAGTGAACATGCCAACATTGAGGGCATTTAAAAATTTATTGGATAAGCATATGGATGATAATGGCATAGTGTAGGTTAGATGGCCTTTAGATTTTTTTCCATGTCGGTGCAACATCGAGGGCCGAAGGGCCTGTACTGCGCTGTATCGTTCTATGTTCTATGTTCTACCAACAGTGATTCTATGCCCTCTGATCCTATATCGCTCCTTACTATCAATTTAACCAGCACGGTAGCATTGTGGATAGCACAATCGCTTCACAGCTCCAGGGTCCCCGGTTTGATTCCGGCTTGGGTCACTGTCTGTGCGGAGTCTGCACATCCTCCCCGTGTGTGCGTGGGTTTCCTCCGGGTGCTCCGGTTTCCTCCCACAGTCCAAAAATGTGCAGGTTAGGTGGATTGGCCATGAAAAATTGCCCTTAGTGTCCAAAATTGCCCTTAGTGTTGTGCGGGGTTACTGGGTTATGGGGACAGGGTGGAGGTGTTAACCTTGGGCAGGGTGCTCTTTCCAGGAGCCGGTGCAGACTTGATGGGCTGAATGGCCTCCTTCTGTACTTTAAATTCTATGAAACTTCATTCTTTACTAACAATGCAACCCCGGCCCTTATGCCCATCTGCCTGTCCTTTCAATAGGACACATATCCTTGTATATTTATATCCCAGCTCTGATCCCCTTGCAGCCACAGCTCTGCGATGCCCACAATATCGTTCTGGCCAATTTCAATGTGCACAACAAGCTCATTTACCTTGTTCCGTATGCTGTGCGCTTTCAGGTACAGGTTCCACCTGCCCCAGAAGAGATCCCAATGGTCCAGAAATCTGAAACTCTCCCTCCCTCCTACACACCAGTTTAGCCACATGTTTAGCTGCACTGTCCTCCTATTTCTAGCCTCACTGGCACGTGGTTGTAGCCACCTGGGTTGGCCACTTCCTCACACAAAATGGAAGACGCAAAGGTTACAGGGAAAAATGGACAGTTGCAAAGAGACGAGCAGTTTTCAGAATCCCCTGTGTATTCTGGCTGCTAAAGAAACCAGACAGCATTGTAACTAAAAAGTTTGCATATTAATGAAGCGATTCCCGGTGATTCCCGGGCACAATGGACACAACAGTTAACTGCAATCGCTACATTCTATAGAAAGTCAGATTTCTCGGCGCCAAAGGGAGTCTGAAATAATAAGCCACAAGGACCGCCCAGTGATCAAGGAACAGCCCCGTTATTGGGGAAATTCAAATCAATCGATTGGGAAGAGACCCAATCGATTGCAGGTTTAGAGAGGGTCTGTCCAGAAGGGCGCGAAGCCCCTGGGACCTATAAAAGTCAGGTCCCAGGACTGATTCTTTCTTCTTGACCAGCCGGCCCTCCCAGCACAACACCTTTGCAGCAGAAGACCTTGACCAAGAGAATGAGAGGCCTGGTCAGCAGCCGCCATCAAGTAAGTGTCATACAACGCACGCTACGAGAGTAGACACACCTGACCCCTTTAGTCCACACCAACTGGAAACCTGCGGACCCAGTGGAGAGCAAGAGGCTATTGTTCCCTGATCCGGCAGTTCCCTTATTCCAGATAAGTATTGGCCTAGTGGTAGGAATAGTTTAGTCTTAGTATTATATGCATGAGCAGTAAATAACTGTGCTATAATAAACGTGTCCTGTTTTGAACTTACTAACTGGTGTATTGAGTCATTGATCTGAACTTGAACCTGAGCCTTGTGGCGGTATCATAATGATACCTGCCGACTCCAGAGCTAAGTAATAAACAGAGCCAATTGAATGTAAAGCACACTCACCCAGAACGAGCAACACGGCACAGGGAGTAATCCTGTGATTACAACCCTAGAAGTCCTGCTTTTTAGCTTTCCGCCCAACTCCCTGAACTCCTTCTGCCGGACCTCATCACTCTACCTGCCTATGTCATTAGTACCTATGTGTACTACGATTTCTAGCTGTTCACACTCCCCCTTCAGGATGTCCTGTGTTCGTTGCCGTGTGTATTTTATCATTCTCTCAGTTAAGCAGGACATACAGCCTCCTCCACCCCTGCAAGTACCTATGTCCACTCCTTCCATTTCAAAATTGTCTTTCCGCACAAGTGTTGTCCATCAAGTACGCCTCTTTTTTTCTTCACGTCCCCTGCCACTATCCACCCCTTCTTCCCAGGTGCTCGTCCCCAAGCATCCATCTCTGCTGTGTGGCTACATGACTTCTTCAGCTGAATCAGTTCCTCTACAGCAAGGACCTTTCCATCTATCTTTATTGGGGCTTGAATTGTTCACTAAAGATAACATTAGCTGCCAACTAAACTACACTCATGTTTACAGGTCCCAGTAAAATGTTGCAGATGTATGGAATAGAATGTGTCTGCACGTTTTGCATATTGGTCAGTTGAGCTGTGCCCAGCATTGTTTTTTTTAAGCATGCTTTCAGTCTGTTACATAATTACCTGGGAAGCGGTACTGACAGGCGTCCAGTGACATTCTGTCTGACCGTGTTTTTAGTTCAACAGTTAGGGCTCCTGTTTCTGAAGCTGAAGTTTTGAGCTTAATTTCCTACCCGAGGTTGTGTTAGGTTTTGACCACATGAACATGACATTGTTAAAACTGTGCAATATTGAGCCTGATAATACTTTTCTCTCCACTGTGGGACTAGGCAGGGATGTCCTTCCTGCTGTTTGGTTTGCACTCGCAATTGAGCCGTTGGCCATCGCATTAAGACGTTCGGGGGTATGGAAAGGAATAGTGCGGGGGGGGGGGGGGGCGGGTGTGATAGAGCATAGGGTGTCCTTATATGCAGATGACTTGCTGTTATATGTGTCGGAACCGAGTGTGTCGATAGGGGGAATATTGGAGCTGCTTCGAGTGTTTGGGTCTTTCTCGGGGTACAAGCTGAATCTAGACAAGAGTCAGTATTTTGTGGTATCTCGGCCGGGTGTGGGGGCAGGGGTGGGTGAGGGGGCTGCCATTCCGTAGGGCAGGGACTCACTTTAGGTACTTGGGGGTGCAGGTTGCCCGGGAGTTTGGGGGGGGGGGGGGGGGGGGGGGGGGGACTCTGCAGGTACAACATTTCTAGTTTGGTGGGGAGAGTGAAAGCGGATCTGCCAAGGTGGGATGGTCTCCCTCTGTCACTGGCGGGTTGGGTACAGGCGGTTAAAATGAACGTGTTGCCACAATTTCTGTTTATTTTTCAATGCCTGCCGATTTTCCTGCCAAAGGCTTTTTTCAGAGAGATTGAGTGAAGGATTACGTCATTCATATGGGGAGGGAAGGTGGCCAGAGTGAGAAAGGTGCTGCAACAGAGGGGAAGACAGGCAGGGAGTTTGGGTCTTCCGAACCTGATGTATTACTACTGGGCAGCGAATGTGTAGAAGGTGTAGAGCTGGGTAAGAAGGGTTGATTCCCAGTGGGTCAGAACGGAGGAGAGTTTGTGTCGGGGGTCGGGTCTGAAAGCACTAGCAACCGCGCTGCTCCCGATAGCCCCGGGGAAGTACTCAGAGAGTCCGATAATAATAGCTTCATTGAGAATTTGGAGGCAGTTCCGCCAACACTTCGGGTTGGGGGCAGGGTCAAGGGAAATGCCGATTCGGGGGAACCACAGATTTGAGCCAGGGAGGTGGGATGGAAATTTTCGGAAATGGGAGGAGAAGGGGATTAAGACACTAAAAGATTTGTTTCTTCGGGGTCAGTTTGCAGGATTGAAGGAGCTGGAAGCGAAGTATTGGCTGGAGCAGGGGGAAATGTTTAGATACATGCAGGTTCAAGATTTTGCTAGAAGAGGATATACAGAACTTCCCGGAGGAGCCGACCTCCACATTGCTGGAGGAGGTGCTGACGACAGGGGAACTGGAGAAGGGGGTTGTGTCAGCGGTCTATGGAGCTATTTTGGAGGAGGGGTAGGCACCGTGGGAAGAGATCAAAGCAAAGTGGGAGGAAGAGTTGGGAGAGGATATGGAGGAGGGGTTCAGGTGTGAGGTGCTTATGGTGAATGTATAAGCGCTATTAATTCACGAGTATACTGTGTTGCATTATGCCATGCCATTAACCCTGTGGGCTCCATCTATGGGCCACTGTGTGGCTTCACCCACAGGGGGAGATGTGGAGCATGTGTGGGCTCCGCCCATGGCTCCGCCTCTTATAGGAAGTATAAGAACAGCTGACCTGCGGGACCGCCTTCAGTAATGTACCAGTCGCAGGCAGGCAAAGTTGTAAGCTGATTAAAACCACTGTTTACTTCGACTCGAGTCTCTGAGTGAATTGATGGTCGCATCAGTGCTCCGGAGAGTGAATGCCTCCACCTCGTTCGCGGGGTTGGGGCTGATACAGCTGAAGGTGGTATACAGAGCACACCTCACGAGGGCGAGGATGAGCCGATTCTTCTAAGGAGTAGAAGATGTGTGTGAACGTTGCGGGCGGGGGTAGCCACTAACCACGTTCATATGTTTTGGTCCTGTCCCAAGCTTGAGGATTACTGGAAAGAGGTTTTTAGTATAATTTCTAAAGTGGTGCACGTGAGACTGGACCCGGGCCCCCGGGAGGCCATATTCGGGGTGTCGGACCAGCCAGGTTTGGAAACGGGTGCGGAGACAGATGTTGATTGCTTGAAGGGGGATCCTTATGGCTTGGAGAGCAGCCTCTCCACCCACCCTGTGCCCTGGCGTGGCTGATCTGTTGGAATTCTTGACTCTTGAGAAGGTTAAGTTTGAACTGAGGGGAAGGACAGAGGGGTTCTACAATTCATGGGCATTATTCATTCTGCACTTTCAAGAACTGGATAACATCGAACATTAGTTGGGGGGGGTGGGTGGGAGGGTTGGGGGAGGGGGGCAATGGGTGTTAATGGGGCTATGGGGGATTCCTGATTCCTTTTTGTCAGTTGTTTATGTGAACATGTGGGTGAATATTTTGGGTTCGGTGGGAGGATGGGATCGTTATTATTGATATGGGGATTGACATATTTGTTACTGATTATTGTTTATTGTTGGTGGGTGTAAATTGGGGAGAAAATGCGAAAAAGGAGGAGAATAAAGAAATATTTAAAAAAAAATATTGAGCCTGATAATCTTTCCAGCACTTGCACACAATTTTCCAAATGCTAACAATGAGTTTGAAGATATAGCACCCTTTAGCAATGTGTCAGGGTGGAGCTGTCGTTTATGGTGAAACAGCAGCTCAACTTACAAATTTATATTCAATAATACAGAAGTGGCAACAATGAGTGTGCCCTTTTAAAAGTAATTACGGAGAATATTGCGCGAATGTGGCATTGGTCGCGATAATCGGCCATTCTGTAAACGTGGGTCACTCAAAAAAAAGATTGAAAAACACTGATGTAAACAACTTTCATCACTGTCCCCTGATCAATCATCTTTGTCTCCTCCTCAAAAAACTCCATCAAGTTAGTGAGGCACGACTTCCCCTTCACAAAACCATGCTGTCTATTCCTAATGAGTCCATTTGTTTCCAAATGGGTTCAAATCCTGTCCCTGAGAACTCTCTCCAATAATTTACCTACTACCGATGTGAGGCTCACTGGCCTATAGTTTCCAGGATTATCCCTGCTAGCTTTCTTAAACAGCGGTACCACATTAGCTCTTCTCCAGTCTTCTGGGATCTCATCTGTAGCCAATGAAGATACAAAGATGTTCGCCAAGGCCGCAGCAATTTCCTTCCTTGCTTCCCTCAGTATTCAGGGGTAAATCCTGCCGAGTTCAGGAAACGTATCTCCAATTCCCCATTAGCAATAATCTTCAACTAGCCGCCACAATCAGGTTGGGGTTAAAGTGACCTTCACCACATTACTACGGATGGGGCTCTGTCCTGGGGGTGTTTGGGGGGGACAGACGGGCAACAGCTGGAGTTGTTCCCATTATGGGTGTACATGATCTGGGGGTGGCATGGCAGTCCCACATTTGCTGTGCCCATTCAGCCCTCCTAGCCCAAGGGCGACCCTTCCTCCAATGATGGCAGCCCACCTCCGAGGCAGCATTGTGCTGGGCATTATTTTCACGGGAGCAGAAACCTGGAATTTGACAGCACACCATTGACATGCCAGGGTTTTGAATCATGGTGTTGTTCCTGTGGTCTGCCTTTATTTGAGGGGAAACCAGAGATTTGGTAAAACTGTTGAGGGTGAGCCTGTTTGGCAGAATGAGGTTGACTGATGGAATGTGAGGTTTGACTCATTTGTGGATTTCAGAGTCAAATACTGAATTTAGTGCTTTGTGGTGCATTTTAAGTGTCATTGTCATTTCCTTTCCATTCTTACTTACCCTGAACTTTTGGTTTTTCAGCTGTTTGTTATTAATTTAGTTTACCATTATCCTTTATTTTTTTAAACTTGTGGCCGCTCCTGACTGGTCATTCAAGGTTGGTTGTTTACTGATTGGCCTCTTACCTTGCTTTTGAAATGTATGTTTGCTGATTCTTAAACTCTGATTTGTTTCTGTTTACTTTCAACCAATAATCAAAGTATGTTGCATAAAAGTACAATGTGCAATAAATGCGAGAAACAGGAAGTACATTATGGATACAGAATTTTTAATATATTATAGATGAATTAGGGCAGCACAGTGGTTAGCACTGTTGCTTCACAGCGCCAGGGTCCCGGGTTCGATTCTCACTTGGGTCACTATCTGTGCGGAGTCTGCATGTTCTCCCTGTGTCTTCGTGGGTTTCCTCTGGGTGCTCCAATTTCCTCCCACAAGTCCCGAAAGACGTGCTTTTTAGGTGAATTGGACATTCTGAAATCTCCCTCTGTGTACCCGAACAGGCGGAGTGTGGCGACTAGGGGATTTTCACAGTAACTTAATTGCTAATGTAAGCCTACTTGTGGCACTAATAAAGATTATTATTTATTGTCCACACTGGAAAGAAATAAAGAATAATGCCGACTGTGAAGAATATTAAATAGTAATCAAAAACAAATGCATACATACTCACTCGGAGAATGAAATAAACAAGTGTCGATCATGGTGGAAAAGAATCAAAATAAATATCAGGAGCTGGCCTGGAAAGAATTAAACTGAATTAAATTGTGCAGCACAAAAATGTATATTTGTGCTCAGCTCAATTTGAGAAGTAAAAATAACACTTGCGTTTTGAAAGAATACCAGGAAAATGGACAGCTGAGCCTCAGAGATATAATGGCATAATACAATCCTAACCTTGGGTGGGTTGGTGAGTATTGTGATTGGTAAGTAAAATCTTTATTCCTTTCACTTATTAATTATTTGATACTATATTTGTAATCAGTTAAGGTAAAGGGTAAAAATGGCAGGAGATCCCAGACCCGTGTTATGCTCCTCGTGCGCAATGTGGGAGTTCAGGGACGCGGCCGATGCCCCTGACTTTTTCATGTGCGGGAAGTGTGTCCAGCTGCAGCTCCTGTTAGACCGCATGACGGCTCTGGAGCTGCGGATGGACTCACTTTGGAGCATCCGCGATGCTGAGGAGGTCGTGGATAGCACGTTCAGTGAGTTGGTCACACTGCAGATTAGGATTGGTGAGGGAGACAGGGAATGGGTGACCAAAAAGCAGAGAAAGAGCAGGAAGGCAGTGCAGGTGTCCCCTGCGGTCATCTCCCTCCAAAACAGGTATACCGTTTTGGATACTGTTGGGGGAGATGACTCACCAGGGGAAGGCAGTAGTAGCCAGGCTCATGGCACTGTGGCTAGCTCTGCTGCACAGAAGGGCGGGAAAAAGACTGGCAAACCGGATGGTCTACACCTGGGCAGGACTGGAACCAATGTTCTAGGGGGTGCTTTTGCTTACATTGTTGGGGAGGTTTTAAACTAATGTGGCAGGGGGATGGGAACCAGATTAGGAAGTTAGAGGTCAGTAAAGAAGCAGCAACTAAAGCCAGTAAGTTACGAGACAATAAACTCAATGTGACTAAGGGGAAGAGTAGACAGGGAAGAGATGATGAACGCAAAGGTGGTCTGAGGTGCATTTGTTTTAATGCGAGAAGTGTAGCAGGTAAGGCAGATGAACTTAGGGCTTGGATCAGTACCTGGAATATGATGCTATTGGTATTACTGAGACTTGGTTGAGGGGAGGGCAGGACTGGCAACTGAATATCCCAGGGTATAGATGCTTCAGGAGGGATAGAGAGGGAGGTAGAAGGGGTGGAGGAGTTGCATTGTTCATCAGAGATGATATCACAGCTGTGATTAAGGAGGGCACGATGGAGGATTCGAGCACTGAGGCAATATGGGTTGAGCTGAGAAATAGGAAGGGTGCAGTAACATTGTTGGGACTTTACTACAGGCCTCCCAAAAGCGAGCATGAAGTAGAGGTACAAATATGCCGACAGATTATAGAAAAATGTAGGAGCAATAGGGTGGTTGTGATGGGAGATTTTAACTTCCCCAACATTGAATGGGATTCGTGCAGTGTTGGAGGCGTAGATGGAGCAGAGTTTGTAAGGAGCATCCAGGAGAGTTTTTTAGAGCAGTATGTAAATAGTCCAACTCGGGAAGGGGCCATACTGGACCTGGTATTGGGGAATGATCCCGGCCAGGTGGTTGATGTTTCAGTTGGTGATTACTTTGGGAATAGCGATCACAATTCCGTAAGTTTTAGAATACTCATGGACAAGGACAAGAGGGGTCCGAAAGGAAGAGTACTAAATTGGGGAAAGGCAGAGTATAACAAAATTCGGCAGGAGCTAGGGAATGTGGATTGGGAGCAGCTGTTTAAGGGTAAATCCACATTTGAAATGTGGAAGTCTTTTAAGGAAAGGTTGATTAGAGTGCAGGACAGACATGTTCCTGTGAAAATGAAAGATAGAAATGGCAAGATTAGGGAACCATGGATGACGGGTGAAATTGTGAGACTAGCTAAGATGAAAAAGGAAGCATACATAGGATCGAGGCAACTCAAAACTGATGAAGCTTTGGAGGAATATCGGGAAAGTAGGACGAATCTCAAACGCACAATAAAGAGGGCTAAAAGGGGTCATGAAATATCTTTGGCTAACAGGGTTAAGGAAAATCCCAAAGCATTTTATTCGTATGTAAGGAGCAAGAGGGTAACTAGAGAAAGGATTGGCCCACTTAAAGACAAAAGAGGGAATTTATGCTTGGACTCAGAGGAAATGGGTGAGATTCTTAATGAGTACTTTGCATCGGTATTCACAAAGGAGAGGGACAAGACGGATGTTGAGGCTAGGGATGGATGTTTAAATACTCTCGGTCAAGTTGTCATACGGAAGGGGGAAGTTTTGGGTATTCTAAAAGACATTAAGGTGGACAAGTCCCCAGGACCGGATGGGATCTATCCCAGGTTACTGAGGGACGCGAGGGTCGAAATAGCTGGGGCCTTAACAGATATCTTTGCAGCATCCTTGAGCACGGGTGAGGTCCCGGAGGACTGGAGAATTGCTAATGTTGTCCCTTTGTTTAAGAAGGGTAGCAGGGATAATCCAGGGAATTATAGACCTGTGAGCTTGACGTCAGTGGTAGGCAAACTGTTGGAGAAGATACTGAGGGATAGGATCTATTCACATCTGGAAGAAAATAGACTTATCAGTGATAGGCAGCATGGTTTTGTGCAGGGAAGGTCATGTCTTACAAACCTAATAGAATTCTTTGAGGAAGTGACAAAGTTAATTGATGAGGAAAGGGCTGTAGATGTTGTATACATGGACTTTAGTAAGGCGTTTGATAAGGTTTCCCATGGCAGGTTGATGGAAAAAGTGAAGTCGTATGGGGTTCAGCGTGTACTAGCTAGATGGTTAAAGAACTGGCTGGGCAACAGGAGACAGAGAGTAGTGGTGGAAGGGAGTGTCTCAAAATGGAGAAGGGTGACTAGTGGTGTTCCACAGGGATCCGTGCTCGGACCACTGTTGTTTGTGATCTACATAAATGACCTGGAGGAAGGTATAGGTGGTCTGATTAGCAAGTTTTCAGATGATACTAAGATTGGTGGAGTTGCAGATAACGAGGAGGACTGTCAGAGAATACAACAAAATATAGATAGATTGGAGAGTTAGGCAGAGAAATGGCAGATGGAGTTCAATCCAGGAAAATGCGAGGTGATGCATTTTGGAAGATCAAATTCAAGAGCGGACTATATGGTCAATGGAAAGGTCGTGGGGAAAATTGATGTGCAGAGAGATCTGGGAGTTCAGGTCCATTGTCCCCTGAAGGTGGCAACGCAGGTTGATAGAGTGGTCAAGAAGGCATACAGCATGCTTGCCTTCATCGGACGGGGTATTGAGTACAAGAGTTGGCAGGTCATGTTACAGTTGTATAGGACTTTGGTTCGGCCACATTTGGAATACTGCGTGCAGTTCTGGTCGCCACATTACCAGAAGGATGTGGATGCCTTGGAGAGGGTGCAGAGGAGGTTCACCAGGATGTTGCCTGGTATGGAGGGTGCTAGCTATGAAGAAAGGTTGAGTAGATTAGGATTGTTTTCGTTGGAAAGACGGAGGTTGAGGGGGGACCTGATTGAGGTCTACAAAATTATGAGAGGTATGGACAGGGTGGATAGCAACAAGCTTTTCCCAAGAGTGGGGGTGTCAGTTACAAGGGGTCACGATTTCAAGGTGAGAGGGGGAAAGTTTAAGGGAGATGTGCGTGGAAAGTTTTTTACGCAGACGGTGGTGGGTGCCTGGAACGCTTTACTAGCGGAGGTGGTAGAGGCGGGCACGATAGCATCATTTAAGAAGCATCTAGACAGGTATATGAATGGGCGGGAACAGAGGGAAGTAGACCTTGGAAAATAGGAGACAGGTTTAGATAAAGGATCTGGATCGGCGCAGGCTGGGAGGGCCGAAGGGCCTGTTCCTGTGCTGTAATTTTCTTTGTTGTGGCAGGATCACTGTCCTTTGGTCACGATGAGCTGACTTGTGCAACAGCACAAAGTTCATGAGGTTTAACACATCCCAGCACCCTTTCCCAATTTCATTACAAATCCAAAACACCATTCTGAGTACGCCATGTACTCCACTATTTCCATGTCACATAACTTCTCCCACCGAATAATCACTTCATCCCACACTTTTTCCCAAAAGCTCTGAAATATTCCCATTGCCATGAGATTCTGAGATGGCTCCCACATAACTCGTATACTCCCGAAATCCATCTGGAACATCCGCACCTGCATTAAAAAACATAAACATACAATATATTCTTCTCAAGCTCCACTTCGTCACTTTACTTCCACCAAATCCAAGAGTACAGCACTCTCCTGTCACTCCGGTGTCCACTAACCCCAAGCATCAAATACTGAGCTGCCTTAAGTCCCACAGCAGTTCCGTTCATGTCGCCTGCCACCGTCATGTATATTCGCTGCTTCTTGATATTGGAGACAGACAGGAGGGGGGATTCGCTGGCTGCCCGTTAGGTGTCAGTCTCGCCCCCGCCCGCGCGCCTGGTTACCTGTCAGTCTGCTGAACTCGCGAGCCCGCATCGCTTCCACTCCTTTCCCGCACCCCTGGTATTTGAAAGCTCCTTTAAACCGCTCCAAGTCTTGGAGCTCCGCGAGCGGCCCTGTCCCCTCCATGGCGTGTCGGCTCGCAGCGCCGGCAGGGGGCCAGGGTTCGGGAGGCCGCGGCCTGTGGCACTCGTACCGGCTGCTCGCGCCACAAATCACTCCCAAGGACGGGGGAGTAACGCGGCTCCTCCCTCTCTCCCCTCGGGTTGGGCCGACAGACCTGGTGGAGGCGAAGAGATAACGAAGTTGTCAGGCCCTGATCTGGAGGGCGGAACTCCATGTTTCATTGAAAAAAATCAACAAAGCGCGAAACATTTTTCACCGTGAAAATTATGAGGGTCAGGGTTGAGAGTGGAAGTGACTGCGGTCAAAGAGGTGCCTGGGGCGGAGGTCAGGTCTGGTCTCAAGATTAGTCATTAAGGCACAAAAGGAGACCATTCGGCCCATCATGTCCATGTTAGCGGTGTGTTGCAGTTCATTCAGGGAGCTGGAGTTGCTATTGTAATAAGCTTATTGTCCCAAGTAAGCTTCAATGAAGTTACTGTGAAAAGCCCCTAGTCACCACATTCAAGCACCTGTTCAGGGAGGCTGGAACAGGAATTGAACCTGCGCTGCTGGTCTTGTTCTGCATTACAAGCCAGCTGTCTTAGCCCACTGGGCTAAACCAGCCCCTTTATGTGCCTGTTGTACCCTGGAACTATATGGGTTATGCTGGTAGAGGTTCTATAGAGCCATTGGCAATGGTGCTGAGCGTCAAGGGATTGGCATGGGATAGTACGGGGGTAGGGGGGTGGAGCATAGTGTTTCGCTGTCTGTGGACAGCTTGTTGATTTATATTTCTAACCCGTTGGAAGGTATTGGGAATTATAAGTATGTTGGAGGAAGTTGGCTGGTTTTCGGGGTAGAAATACAATATGGGGAAGAGTGAAGTTTTTCCAATTCAAGCGAGAGTGCAGAAGAGGCTGGGGGAGTTGCCGTTTCGAGTGATGGGGGAACTTTCGATATCTGGGTATTCAGGGGTGGGATCAGCTGCAGAAACTGAATTTGGCTCGATTGGTGGAACAGATGAAGGGGGATTTTAGGAGGTGGGATGTGCTCCCGCTGGCAGGACGGGTGCAGCCAGTGAAGGTGACGGTTCTCCCGAGGTTATTGTTTGTGTTTCCAAATCTCCCGATCTTCATTCCTAAGGCTTTTTACAGGAGGGTGAATGAGCTGATTTTGGGGTTTGTTTGGGGGGGGTAAAGCCCTGCGGGTGAAGAAGGAGCTGCTCCAGCAGGGGGTGGGTTAGATCTTCTGAATTTAATGAACTACTGGGCAGCGAATACAGCCAAGGTGAGGAAGTGGTTAGTGGGGATGGGGTCGGTATGGAAGCGGATAAAGGCAGTGTGTTTGAGGCATTATTGATGGTGTCTTTGCCGTTATTGCCGACCAGGTACTCCACAAGCCCAGTAGTAGTGGCGGCCCTGAGGTCGTGGGGACAGTGGCGGCAGCACCTGAGGCTGGAGGGGGCCTCGATTTGGGCACCAATCTGTTGGAATCACTGATTTGTTCTTGGGGAGCTGAATGGAGGGTTTCCGGCGTGGCAATGGGCGGAGTTTGAGCGGTTTGGGGATCTGTTCGTTGAGGGCAGCATTCCGAGCTTGGAGAGATTGGTGGAGGAGCTTGAGCTTGAGTTGCCACCGGGAATGGGTTCCGGTATTTGCAGGTGAGGGATTTTGTCCAGAAGCAGGTACCATCCTTTCCTCACCTGTCACCCTCGGGGCTGCATGACAAGGTGGTGTCAAGAACAGGGGTAGGGGAAGGTAAAGTGTCAGAAATTTACAAGGAGCTGATGGATTGGGAGGGAGCCCCGATAGGGGTAGTGAAGCGCAAGTGGGAGGAATAGTTGGAGGCTGGGCTGTGGGAGGAGGCTCTGAGGAGGGTGAATGCATCCTCGTTGTGCGCTAGACTTAGCCTTATTCAATTTAAGGTGGTTCACAGGGCGCACATGATGATGGCCATGATGAGCAAGTTTTTTGAAGGGGTGGATGATAGGTGTGGGCTTTGTGCAGGTGCGCCCGCGAATCATGTTCATATGTTTTGGACTCTCCTGAACAACCCTCTCTAGCAGATTCAGTTGTGAGATCCTGGCCTGTTTGTCTTTCTGGCCATCTCTTCCTTATTACAAAATGATCCATCTTCAGTTCTTTAGAGTCCTGATGCTTGCTTGCTGGCAACTACAAAATGGAGGAATCTCTCCTCCGTGATTTTGCGGACGTAGAAGTATGGATGAAGCATGGATGTAGAAGTCGCGTGACGTCAGTTCAGGCAAATGACCTGCTCTCTGCCGCCGCTTCTAGAAGACTCCCATCATTCGTATTTAAAGGCCAGTCGCAGCCGGCTTTCTCAACTTAAAGCTGGTCACGGCATTCTTAAAACCTGCGACCCTTCCAACATCCGCCTGCGGCCTGCAGTTTGAAAAGCCCTGATCTGCAGCTTTTGGAGTCAGTGGTCTTATATTGGTAATCAATCTAACCCCGTAAATTGAGATAAAGAAGCCAAGGAAAAATAAAGAAAAGTTGGAGGTGGAGAGTATGAAGAATTTGAAACATATATAATAATACCTTCCAGTTTGGGCTAATAGCAGGAACCCAAACCTTTCCAGTCAGTATTGTGTCAGAGGAATCACAGATATAGGTCAGAAGAGACTAGGTGAGAGTAGAAAAAGAGTTGTGGTCGAGTCATGAATAATAATAATCACTTATTGTCACAAGTCGGCTTCAATGAAGTTACTGTGAAAATCCCCTAGTTGCCACATTCTGGCGCCTGTTCGGAGGCCGGTATGGGAATTGAACGTGCGCTGCTGGCATTGTTCTACCTTACAAGGCAGCTGTTTAGCCCACTGTGCTAAACCAGCCCCATGTAGCTGTGATATATTTTGTAAAACAAAAATCTAATCCTTTTTAATTGGACAAAGAATTCTTAAATATGGCTGGCATAAATCACGTAACGTTTTTGCCTGCAATGCTGTCAACATTCTGGAAGGCTTCATCGTGGCCTCAAGTGGATTTAAGTCTTACCCAGATATGAAAAGGCTTTTGAGTTCTCAAACAGACAATTGGTTTCCTGAAGTCGTGAAAACCTTGGCCCCTTTAGAATACTGCAGGGGATTTTGGATTGCTGAATGGGATTACCACTAACCCTATTTAGAAGATAATTTGGCATTTTGTCCAAACAACATGATAGTTGCCATTTTACGTCTTTGAACTGTATAAAGACAGGCTGCAAACAGCCATTTGGTGTGCAGAATCTGAATGCCATGAGAGACACACCTTGAACTAGAAACAGCTTCTCAACAGCGAGAGACTGAGGAATGTTTCCTGAAGCGGCTAATGGGCTGCTTTACTAAATCAGGCTACCAAAAGCCAGCATATGGAATACCATAAAAATGGAAACAAGAGCCTTCATTCACACCCAGGAAATTCTCTGCTTGTTGAGTCTTCCTGCAAGGTAAATTCCAACTCTTCAACTACAGGAGCCCACACAACTGCGAAACAAACATTATGTATCAACCCTTTCACCTCAGAACAAAGGGGTTCAAGCAATGGCCCTGCAACAATATCTGATGCAGACTGATTTGATATCACATCTTTTTTTTTAAATCTTTTTATTGGCATTTTTCATATTTACAAACAATTGTATATGTACATCACACTTTTCTTAACTGCATTAATTTACTTTATTGTACAGAAAGGTTTATCCTGTCCTTCCTTCATTCCTTTAGTTGACCCTATATTCATGTCGCCGCCCTCTGGTTTGGTCTATGGTCCCTTCTGTCTTCCCACCCCCCCGGGTTGCACAGTCCTTTGGTTTCTCATCTATCTTGGTTTCTTTTCCCCGTCTTCCCTCTTTTTCTTCCTCCCTTTCCCATATTCTGAACTTACTCGTTGTCGCTGGCCTCGAACAGGTTTTGGAACTGGCCGACGAACTGCCCCCATGTATCTAGGAAGCCTCGGATGGCATACTTGATCTCCTCCAGGTGAAGAAATTCCAAAAGGTCTGCAGACCAGTCTGCAGCTGTGGATGGTGCTGCTGATCGCTAGCCGAGCAGAATTCTCCGCCGTGCAATGAGGGAAGACTAAAGCAAGGGTATTGGCCCTCTTCCCCATGTGTCGCGCAGCTGCTCCGAAACCCCTAAGATTGCCACAATTGGGCAAGGCTTCACCCTCACAAACTTGGACATTGCCTCAGAGAAGGCTGTCCAGAACCCAGCAAGTTTGGGGCATGCCCAGAACGTGGGCGTGGTTGGCCGGGCCCCTGTGGCACAGTTCACATTTGGCCTCCACCTCCGGGAAGCACCTGCTCATTCGGGTTCTGGTCAGGTGTGCTCTGTGCACCACTTTGAGCTGCATTAGACTGAGCGTTGCGCAGGAGTAGGTGGTATTAGCCCTGTTCAGTGCTTCGCTCCAGAGTTGCTACCCTACCTCTGTCCCCAGCTCATCCTCCCATTTTTGTCTGGCCTCGTCCAGTGGTGTCCGAGCTCTGTCCAATAACTGTCTGTATATTTTCCCACACAGTCCCCCTCCTTGCTGCTTGTGCCTATCAGGTCCTCTAATAGTGTGGTTTCTGGGGCCTCAGGGTACCCCGCTGTCTCTTTGCGTAGGAAGTGTTTTATTTTGAGGTGTCTCATTTCCTGTCCTTTTGTTAATTTCCACTTCCTCGTCAGTTCGTCCAGTGTAGCCAGTCTGTGCCCTACGTAAAAGTCCCTGACAGTCAGTGTGCCATCGTCCTGCCTCCATCTTTTGAAGGTGGTGTCTAGCATGGCTGGGGGGAATTTGTGATTGCCGCAGATGGGGGACATCTTAGTTAGCCCAAAGTGTTGTCTCAATTGGGCCAATGTTCTCAGTGTGGCCGCTACCACTGGACTCAGTGTGTATCTTGTTGACAGAGATGGGATTGTTGCTCTAGCCAGGGCCCAGAGGGTCGTTCCTTCACAGGAGGTCTCCTCCAACTGTACCCACTCTGTGCCAGGTTTGTGTACCCATCCCCTCACTCTTTCTGCCATTGCTGCCCAGTGGTAGTATTGTAAATTCAGTAAAGCCAAACCCCCTTTGATTTTCCTTCTTTGCAGTGTTGGTTTGGGAATTCTTCTTCCCCCCCCCCCCCCCCCCCCCCCACCCCCACACACACACACACACACACACAAACGCCATGATTAGACTGTCTACATTTTGGAAAAAGGCCTTGGGGATGAAGATCAGTATGGATCTAAACAGGAAGAGGAACGTTCATCTTGATCGTCTGCACTCTCCCCGCCAAGGAGAGTGGGATTGAGCCCCACCTCTAGGTCCTTTTTTACTTCCTCAACCAGGTTGGCCAGGTACCACTCGTGGATCTGTGTACAGTCTCTGGCTATCTGAATCCCCAGGTAACAGAATATATTCTGGGCCGTTTGAAATGGGAGCCCCTCTAGCTCTGCCCCTCTCCCATTTGGGTTCACTGGGAATGCCTCACTTTTGCCCAGGTTACGTTTGTAGCCCGAAAAAGTTCCAAACTCTTTCAGGATCTGCAGTATTGCCTTCAGTCCCTTCTGTGACTTTGAGGCTCTCTTTTTGGCCAGGTCTTCCCCAAAGTCCTGGTACACCCTTATCTTAACAGGCCAGAGGGAGAGATTTGCATTTATTACTTACTAGTTTTGAAAGACTATCTCACACTCCTAGTTTTGCCATCTTTCTTATCTTTTCTGACAATTATATCATGATAGGGATTCCCTTGTCTTCCTTCCCTTTAACCTTCTCCCCACTGTCCAGGTCCCCAAGCATTCTTTCCAGGCCAAGCAGCATTTAATTATACTTTTAATTGAACATAATGCTCATGGTGCAGCCTCTTTTAGTTTAGAGAGACAAAACACAGATGGATTTGATCCCTGTGCTGTACACCTGCATTCAGTAATGTTCAGGGGAAAACAGTTCATTGGCTGGAGTCACGCTAGCACAAAGGAAGATGTTTGTACACCAATCACTTTAGCCTCGATACATTGCATTACAAGTTCCGCAGAGCAGGATCCTGGTCCCAACCATCTTCAGTTGCTTCATCAATAACCATCCCACAATTATAAGGTCAGAAATGGGGATGTTTGCGGTTGATTGTATAGTGTTCAGTTCAATTTGCAACTCTTCAGATAGTGAAGCCACCTGTGCCCGCATTCAACAAGACCCTGACAATATTCAGGCTGAGAAATGGAAAGTAACATTCATGCCACTCAACTGCCAAGCAATGACAACCTCCAAGAAGACAGAATCTAATCACCGTCCCGACATTCAATGGCATGAATCATCACTGAATCCCCCAACATACACATCCTGGAGATCACCATTGACCAGAAACTTAGTATCTTTAAGAAATGGGTGTGTATATAAATATCTGTAGTGAGAGTACCTTTAAGAAATGGGTGTTTACTATTGCAGTAATGTCAGAGTGTGGGTGGAGCTGGGCTGTCTGTCAGCTTTTTATTTTCGTTTTAGGCTGTTTGCTGCAGGGTATGTTTTAGTTTTGTTTTCAGTGTTGGAGCTGAAGCCAAACACAGCAGCTGTACTGCTGTTCTCTCTGCCATGAAAAGATTATCTCTTGATCATTTGGTGAATTCAGAATTATAAATGTTTTTAGTAGTGACTTTAACCTGATGTGCTTCTGTTAAAGGTTTTGTTTTTAAGTTGTTTGGATGTTAAAAGGAAAGCTTAAAGGATTACTAAGTGTTGTAATCTTTGGGGGTTGTATTTGAATTAATGGCTGCTAAGATGTTCACTGTACGTTTTAAAAAGGTTAACTTGAATTTGTAGAATAAACATTGTTTTGCTTTAAAAAATACTTTACCATTTCTGCTGTACCACACCTGTAGAGTGGGCCGTGTGCTCCCCATACCACAATCTATTCAAAGTTGCGGGTCAGGTGAACTCCATGATACACTTTGGGGTTCTCTAAACCCTGGCCCATAACAAATTGGGGCTCGAGGGGGATAAAAGTCTATCTATTGGATTGGCTTAGTGAACTTAAAGACAGTGAGGGGTGAGAATATTGTGGGTGCTTTTCAGGTGTGGTATTTTAGTTTAAGTAGGGAGTGTGGTGTGGACGATGGCTCTTTCAGAGGCTCTGAAGTTTTGGGGGTGGAGACGGTCATGCAGTACCTTACAGACATAGACTAAAAACAGGTTTTTAGATTTGACAAAAACATTGCAGTTAACATTACCTGACAAAATGCGAAAAGATTAGGTAATTATGGCGGTGGCTAAGCATTTAAAGTTGCCTGAGATAGTTGACTCATTGGAAATGGCAAAAATTCAGTTACAAATTAAACATGAGAAAGAATTAAAGCAGCTTGAATACGAAAGAGATAGAGAGGAAAAATAAAGAGAGAGAGAGGAAAAAGAAAGAGAGGGAGAGGAAAACAAAAGAGAGAGAAAGAGAGAGAGAGAAAAGAAAGAGAGAGGAAAAAGAGTTAGAATTTTGGAAAATGGCAATGAAACATGAGTCAGTTAAAATTGGCAGACGTAAAGGGAAACGTACAGTTTGAGGACAGTGATGAGGATAGTGAGAAAAAGCGTCAAAGTCGAAGGCTTGGTGGGGTTGTATTTAAATATGTCCAAGCATTGCCCAGGTTTGACGAGAAGGAGGTAGAAGCCTTATTCATTTCATTTGAGAAGGTGGCTAAACAAATGAAATAGCCACAGGACATGTGGGTATTACTGATTCAAACAAAGCTGATAGGTAGGGCAAGTGAAATGTTTGCATCACTACTGGAGGAGGTATCTGGGACGTATGAGGAGGTGAAAAAAATCTATCTTAGGTGCATATGAACTAGTGCCTGAAGCCGACAAAGGTTTAGAAATTTAAGGAAAGAATTTGGTCAAACATACATGGAGTTTGAAAGGATCAAACAGAGTAATTTTGATAGATGGATAAGGCCTTTGAAAACATACCAAACGTATGAAGCTCAGAGAAATTATACTTTTGGAGGAGTTTTAAAATTCAATTCCTGATGTAGTGAGAACTCATGTGGAAGAGCAGAGGGTTAAAACTGTGTGATTAGCAGCAGAAATGGCAGGTGATTATGAATTAGTTCATAAATCAAAGCTTGGTTTCCGACATCAGTTTCAGCCTGTGAGGGATAGAAACTGGAGACCTGAGAAATACTCAAGTTGTAGAGGCAAAGGTGATCTGACTGGAGATAATAAGGAGAGTGTACCTTAGATTAAGAAAGAAATTCAGGAGGGTGGAAGAGACATGAAAAGTTTCAAAAGTTTTCACTGTAATAAACTAGGCCAGTGTTTTTCAAACTTTTTTTCCAGGGACCCATTTTTACCAACCGGCCAACATTCAGTACCCAACCCGGCCTACCTTTGCAACCCACACCGGCTGACCTTCGCGGCCCACGCCGGCCGACCTTTGCAGCCCATGCCGGCCGACCTGCGCCACCCACCATTTTCTCTTACCTTGTTTGTTGCTGACAAAAATTGAGGAAATGGTTTTGGGTCCCTTTGGCCCCCGAACGTGAAAAAAAAAGGCTGCGACCATATAAAAACAAAATTTGGCCGCACTACGCATGCGTGCCTGATCATCGGTGCACATGCGCAGTGCGGCCAATTTTTAAAAATCTGTTCCTGGCCATTTTGAAGGCCGCTTGCAGCCGGCATTATTAAAAGCCGGCTGTTACGCACGGATTTGCACGATCGGGAGCGCCACGACGGACGGCACCGTGACCCTCCCAACACCCGCCCGCAACCCATCTGCAGGTCGTGCCCCTGAGTTTGACAATGCCTGGGTTAGAAAGTCGAGGATCCAGTTGCAGGATGAGGAGCCAAGTCCTAGGTTTTGGAGTTTTGATATGAGCTTGGCTGGGACTATGGTGTTGAAGGCGGAGCTGTAGTCAATAAATAGCAGTCTGATGTAAGAGTCCTTGTTGTCGAGATGCTCTGGGGATGAGTGTAGGGCCAGGGAGATGGCGTCTGCTGTGGACGGTTGCGGCGCTATGTGAATTGCAGTGGATCAAGGCGTACTGGGAGTATGGAAATGATGCGCTTCGTGACCAACCTGGCAAGTTAGGCCATTTCTTTACATGCAGCAACTTATGGATTCCTTGGGAACAACTGGTCATAATCAATCTTGTGTTGAATCTCCCTGAAGTTGCTGTTTGGCACCCCATCAGTTCATAGCTATCCTTAGTAACCTTGATAGTCGACAAATGCACAAGGATTAGACCCTGAAAGGTTATAAAATTGTCTCAGCCAGCAGTGAGATCAATATTTCTGCCAGATGCTGTTCAGAAAGATGTCTATCCCAAAAACAGACAGATGACAAGTATGTTTGTAGGTTTCATGAAATGCAAGTAATTTCCCAGGAATAGAAAATTAGCAGGGCGGTTACTGTTTTGCTACTGGGATATTATTGCAACAGTATATTAGCTCCTATGTTAGTATTTTGGCAGTAATTTTAAAAAAAATTATAAATTGGTACCTCTTTTGTCATCATGGTGATTAAAGTGTTAAAACTGACGAATGATTTAACTGTACGCCTTGAAGTTTCTCCATAATTGTACGGACATGCATAAACTGCATCCAAACAAATTAACTGGTTTAAAAATTCACGGGATGTTCGTGAGTAGTCACGCGTACAATACATCTAAATCTTCTCAAGCTATCGATCCCTCCACCCATAAAAGTGGCCAGGTCCACAAGTTCGTTTCAGATACGAGCTTCCCGCAATTACGTTTGCAGTAGTTTTATTTTCTGTGAATCTGTTTATTGCAATTTTGAGCGCCCTGAAAAATTATTCTCGCTCTGATAGGCAGTTTATGTTAATAAATGTGTCTGGCATTCGTGACATTAATAACGGAAACATTCCCGGATTGCTGGTTCTTATTAAACATGTTTGCCTCTTGTGCGTGAAAGGGGGTTGAATGAATCGAAACATAATGTTCACACTTTTAAATAATATCGGTATGAGTTTGACTTCTCTTCAGCGCGAACTGCAGCTTTAGATCCATTTCGTACCTGGGGAATATTCCAATTAGATTGTCAAGGAATTGCAGTGTTTTGATCGGGAGGATGGGGATGGGGGGGGGATGGGGATGGGGATGGGGGGGGGGGGGGATGGGGATGGGGGGGGGGGGATGGGGATGGGGGGGGGATTTGGGGATGGGGGGGGGATGGGGATGGGGGGATGGGGATGGGGATGGGGGGGGGGATGGCGATTGGGGGGGGGGATGGCGGTGGGGGGGGGATGGCGATGGGGGGGATGGCGATGGGGGGGGATGGCGATGGGGGGGGATGGCGATGGGGGGGGATGGCGATGGGGGGGGGATGGCGATGGGGGGGGGATGGCGATGGGGGGGGATGGGATGGCGATGGGGGGGGATGGGATGGCGATGGGGGGGATGGGATGGGAGATGGGGATGGGAGGGGGGATGGGAGGGGGGATGGGAGGGATGGGAGGGGGGATGGGAGGGATGGGAGGGGGGATGGGAGGGATGGGAGGGGGGATGGGAGGGATGGGATGGGAGGGGGGATGGGGATGATGGGATGGGGGGGATGGGGATGATGGGATGGGGGGGGATGATGGGATGGGGGGGATGATGGGATGGGGGGGATGATGGGATGGGGATGGGGGGGATGATGGGATGGGGATGGGGGGGATGATGGGATGGGGATGGGGGGATGATGGGATGGGGATGGGGGGATGATGGGATGGGGATGATGGGGGGGATGGGGATGATGGGGGGGATGGGGATGATGGGGGGGATGGGGATGATGGGGGGGGATGGGGATGATGGGGGGGATGGGGATGATGGGATGGGGGTGGATGAGATGGGGGGATGGGATGGGGGGATGGGATGGGGGGGGGGATGGGATGGGGGGGGGATGGGATGGGGGGGGATGGGGGGGGATGGGATGGGGGGGATGGGATGGGGGGGGGATGGGATGGGGATGGGGGGGCGATGGGATGGGGAGTGATGGGATGTGGGGCGATGGGATGGGGAGTGATGGGATGGGGGGGATGGGATGGGGATGTGGATGGGGGGATGTGGATGGGGGGATGGGATGGGGATGGGGGGGTGTGGATGGGGGGTGTGGGGATGGGGGTGTGGGGATGGGGGGTGGGGATGGGGGGGTGGGGATGGGGATGGGAGGGGGGGTGGGGATGGGAGGGGGGGTGGGGATGGGAGGGGGGGTGGGGATGGGAGGGGGGATGGGAGGGTGGGGGATGGGGATGGGAGGGTGGGGGATGGTAGGGTGGGGGATGGGAGGGTGGGGGATGGGGATGGGAGGGTGGGGGATGGGAGGGTGGGGGATGGGGGGTGGAGGATGGGGATGGGGGGGTGGGGGAGGGGAATGGGGGGTGGGGGAGGGGAATGGGGGGTGGGGGAGGGGAATGGGGGCGGGGGATGGGATGGGAATGGGGGGGGCGGGGGATGGGAATGGGGGGGCGGGGGATGGGAATGGGGGGGCGGGGGATGGGGATGGGGGGGCGGGGGATGGGGGGGGCGGGGGATGGGATGGGGGGGCGGGGGATGGGATGGGGGGGCGGGGGATGGGATGGGGGGGATGGGGAGGAGGGGATGGGGTGAGGGGATGGGATGGGCTGGGGGGAGGGGGTGGGATGGGGCGGAGGGGATGGGATGGGGGGGAGGGGATGGGATGGGGGGGAGGGGATGGGATGGGGGGGATGGGATTGGGAGGGGGATGGGATTGGGGGAGGGATGGGATGGGATTGGGGGGGGTTGGGATGGGGATGTGGGGGGGTGGGGGGATGGGAATGTGGGGGGGGGATGGGAATGTGGGGGGGGATGGGAATGTGGGGGGGGGGATGGGAATGTGGGGGGGGGGATGGGAATGTGGGGGGGGGTGGGGATGTGGGGGGGGGGGGATGTGGGGGGGATGGGAATGTGGGGGGGTGGGGATGGGGATGTGATGGGGTGGGTGGGGATGGGGTGGGTGGTGGGGATGGATGGGGGGGATGGGGATGTGGGGGGATGGGTGGTGGGGGGGGTAGGGGGGATGGGATGAGGGGGGATGGTGGGGGGGGATATGGGATGGGTGGGGGGGATGGGATGGGGATATGGGGGGGGGATATGGGGTTATGGGTGGGGGGGATGGGGATATGGGGGGGGGGGGGGGGGGAGGGGGGGCTTTTCGGTTCTAACTTTCTGGATGCGGCCCGTTCAAGAAATTGAGCACCAAGCGAAGTGCTGCTGTTGTCCCAGTGCTGTCAGTACGAAGACAACAAGGTTACTCCTCGTCGTGGTCGCTATTATTAGTGAGCACTCATAGTTACCAATAATGTTGTGACCATCCCCAACTTCTGACTGACGCGGTCACATTTACCGTAATGCTGACAGCCGGGCACCCCGCGCCCGCGCTCCGCGAGGTGACCGTTGGCCCGCGCGCGCGCCATGCCCCCTGTGACGGGCGGGCCGGGAGGTGAGGAGGCGGTATCCCTCCGCCAATGACAGTGAAAGCCAGTCATTGTGCGCGCATGCGCGCAGCCGGAACGCAGTCCGTCCAGAGGGTGGTTGCGAGTGGAAGTGGGGTTCAGGAGAGGTGAAAGTAACTGCATACTTCCATCCATCCATCCATCCCTCCCGGCAGACAGTTACAATCTCAGCTGCAAAAGACGTCAGACACCGAGCACTCAACACACAGAGAAAAAAAAGAAAGCACGACCTCCGGCTCATCTTGCACCGATCTTCGCCTATGTAGAGGAGAAAGGAAAGAAGGTGTCAGAAAAGCAGCAAAGAACGAAATATTTGGGTGTTACCTGGGTGATTCTTGACTTGTAGTGTGGCCTGATTGAAATCCCCGAATTCCCTCCTTCGCTTTCCTTCAGTCCGAACCCTGTCTTGTATCTTAATCATCATCTCCGCACCCTCCTGCTCTGACCCTCTACGTTTGCATCCCCCCCAAAAAAACCCTCCTCTGTATTCTCGTCCAGGTGAGTTTGTCTTTTCATCACTCTCCTTTTATTTTTTGTGGAAGCGGGTAGTGTGTACTTTTAAAGGGCTTCGATTGCATTTCCATTCCAAGTAAACAGCAGCTTTCTTTCCGTGCAGCCTCAGCATCATGCAAAGGTTCTGGGATGCAGCTTTTAGAGACAGTGAGCAGCCAGAGTGAGCTTGGTGTGTGATTTGGGGAAGGGCAACAACATACTCTTGAGGTAACTTGCGTGTTCCTTCGAGAAAGCGGAGGGGGAGATGGTCGTGCGCCTGAAATGTTGCAAATTCGTAAAATTTCCAGTAAATGTCGCTTTCAGTGAACTTTACAGATTTCAGTTACTTTACTGTTTATCCATCCTGGGCGCTCAGTTGGTTGAGGCTGAATCTAGTAGGAAACTGAAGGGAAATTTTCACACAAGGCAAAAAGCTTGGTTAGATTTCGCAGTTTTGTTTTGCAAATTCAAGTTTTATAAGCCGTGTGTTAGAATTGTTATTTGTTTTAGTCCGATTATTTACATTTTATGAAGGACCTACTACTGATGGTCATGTCGGGTTTATTAATAGCTTTGATTCACCTTTGCACAACTTCTTAAATGCATTTCGAGTTTAGTTGATCATACTTTAATTTCCCTAGTTTAAAAGCTTGGAGTATTCGCCTGATTTCCACAAATATCGACAACATAACTTTACTCTGTATAACTAGAATACATGTATTGAACGATTTCTTACTCTAAAATATCATAGAACCATTAGACCGTAGCATCCTGCGAGCAGTTTTTCTTCAAACGTGGTTATAATTTAAAGAGTGAATTGTAATGATACCAGAAGGCGAAAGGATTTAAAAACGAGTACTTTTTCGTTATGTATGTTGCAATCCGTACTTCAAAGGATTAATTCCTTACGAGTGTAAATTTTATTTTGCACTAATCAATCGATTTTGTCCGGTGTGGCGACAAAAGGATGTGGCGCCTTTTTCCTTCCAGTTTTCCAGTATTTAGTGTATCCCTTGACAGGTACAATGTAGTTTTTTTATTTAATTAAAGTTCTAAGCCAGAACCATGTTTCAGGAGAAACGTAATACTGTATACATTTCCTCTTCCCACAACGCCTGCAGAAAATTTCAAATAATAATCATTAAAATCTTAAAATTGCATTTTAACCTGCATGAAATAATTATATCAAGAAAGGACAACGGGTCTCCAGGATTAATTTAATAATCCATGTATAATTGGTCATATTTTTGAGGCAGGGTAGCATTTTGCATATAATAAATAACCTGAGTGATTCAGAATTCTTGCTTGCCAGCATAATTTTAACATTGCCTTCAGCAGTACTTTAATAATTGATGTGGCTACTTTAGACCTAATAGAGAGCACTGTAATTGGCTGTAAGAGCTGGCATTTGGTGGTAGAGTAGTGACTACTGTACATAGATAGACTAGAGCATCCATCTGTTGCCAGGTTGGGTGCTAATTAGGAAGAATGCCTAAAGTACTCAAATTGCATTCACTATAAAACAGCTGTTGTAACATAGCAATGCTTGCAGATCAGACGTTTAAATCCATAGGCGTGTGGTAGAAAGGTGTTTTCACCTTTCAGTTTAAAAAAAAGGAAGGGATTGGATACAATCTTTCGAAATGGTGCATGTAAGGTACTCTAATTAATGTAAAAATCTCTTATTCAACATAATTAATATGATACAATCTGGTAACAAATCAATTCTAAATATTTATTCACATTCACAGATAATACCTCCTTTACTGTCAGGAGTAGTTTGGTTATGCAATATCTATAATATGGGCAGATAGCAATGGTTTCAGGCCTTCAGTGCAAAAAACGCTTTCCGTTATTAACTATAAATCAAAGTGCAATATAATAATGACCTAAATGGGACATTACAGCAAAGAGTCACAACTTTTAAGTGATGTGATATGGTTTATAGTCTTCAGACTATAATCTGCACTCTTACTGGTATATCAAACAATTCCACATTAAAAAAACTATTATGTTTTAATGCCTTTCAGAATGCCAGACCAATCAATGGGCTATTTTTTCTTATATCTTCAAATTAAAAGGCAATACACTATGGCAAAATAGTTTTTTTTATTGATTTACTTATGAAGATATAGCATTTGCTTGTGAGTCAAAAGTCACTTCACATGGTCTCTCTAGACTTGATTATGAAGTTATTGACAAATATGAAATAAATGCAGACAAATTCAAATAGATTTTCTTCTGCGTAGTTCATTATATGATTAGATCTGTAAGGAACACAATGAGTCTGAATAAATATTTTTGACAAAATAATATGAACTGCTCTGATAATTCATTTCTTTTTAAATTAGTCATTAATTTTTCAAATTAAAATGAGCTTACTGGCAAACCTTTAGCTGCATTTCCTCCTTTTTAAAGCATAAATGTATTTCTTTTGTCCAAAATCCATGTTGGTGTTTTATCTGAGCTAAACTAAATGAATAATATCTCTATTGTGTAGTGTGTGTCTGTCCATGAAATTAAGTAGTATATGTGCCTTCACAAGCTGTTCTTAAGATATGTTTTAACATGTTATAGCTGGTCCTCAACTGCAAAGAATTTTGTAATAATCAGTATTTTTTTGACATCAAATATATCTTACTCTTTCCATTTCTATCATACAAATGTGCAAACCTGTGAGGGAGAGAGAATCAGGGAATCTAAGATGGCTAGCAGTACCTTTTTTGCTGAGTGGAATTTCCCTGTGGAATTGAAGGGAAGGCTGAGATGACAAAGATAGCTCTGTTAAATGTATGTTTTCTAAAGATGCTTTTGGGGCTGAGGGGATTATTGTTCTTTTAGCTGTAATTTTCTCCCCTTTGATATCATCACCACCTACTTGGATTGAGTTCTGTCCAGCCACCCATTAGTCACTAATACTGCGCTAGCGTGGCTGGCTGAATTTAATTCTGATTCTCCCCAACATTGTATGATCACAGTTTCCTTTGCATGTGTTAGAAACCCAGCCCAGTTTCCCCATGGCCCTTTAATTTACCCTTATGTACTCCCCTACCCCACCTCCTCTTTCTAATCAATACTCTCAGTGGTTACATTAATCCAACCACAGCATAATGACTGAATAATTGAGGATATAAAATATTGACCATGCTGGCTCCAACAGGGGATGGAAACAGACTGTTACAGGAACTGAAGGAAGATATCCAGGATGGACCTACCAACAGAACTGTAAACTCAGTACATATATTTGGATGTAGTTTTTAAAGTCGAAAGACTGTTACCAGCAGAAATAAATATGGGCCAACTATTGTTGTAGTCCAGCATACCGAAGAAGATATCGTCAAACATCAACAGGGAGATTTCTGAAACAGTAATTGTGTAGAAAACAGTGACATTTGAAGTTACTCAACCATATTTCTACAAAGGAATTATTCTGGTTTTCTGGATGTTATAAAGAAATACTTTGGATTTGCTTGAATATTAATGGATTCCTATTCCTTGAACAGCTCTTTTCCTCAGATGTGAAATTTGAAGCAAGAAATATGACACTACGAGTTGACGGGGGAGAAAAGCATGATTTATTTATATGTTCACAATCTAGGCAACATTTATTCAGACTATCTCCATGTGAAACAGGTGTCCATTGTGGTGGAAGACTTTGCAGCTGCCTTTGTGAGCCTGGATGGTTTGCATTGTTAAATTCTGTCTCTCAGAATGCCAGTTCTTTGAGGCAATGTACTGTGCACAAAAGGCCAGCTCCCCAGGGCTATGGAGATAAAAGAACAGATGGTACACTCCTTCAACTGTTCTCTAATTATGGTGTTTGCTGTTGTAGATTAATGTAAAATGGGAGATATATACACACACTTGTTTCAGGAAAATAAGCAAAATGGTGCTTGTTGCACCAAACAAAGCAATATTATATAAATCCAATATATTTAATTCATTCTACTCAATGTAAGTTTTACATTTTAAATGAAGAAATTGCTACTGTAAACATAAAATAACTCAATGTTGATGGTTATTGTGAATAGCATAAATAGTTAACAACTTTATTTGAAAAATATCCTGTAAATGTTTTGAGGAAAGCTGTAGAGTTTGGTATATAAATCTGAAAAAGAATCTTCAAACAACAGAAGAGATTAGGTACTAAGTAGTATTTAAATTCAATTAAAATTTTCAAATCTCCACATTTTCAGTACAAATGATCTTGTAGTTTGGGTGTTTTATAGGCCAAAATCCTGTACATTTTGTACACCTGCACATGATAATTTACTGACTGATACAGAAGTAGCACATGGAGAACCTATGTTTTATGACAATAAACCTATTCTATAAAATATTTATTTCTGTTAAAGCTGATTTGGCATTCTCATTTAACTTTTTATATCGCATGTGAATTGGATCACCAGTATGGGTACCACAAAGTGATTAGATGCAAATGGGGTAGTTAAATGGTTTCCATTGAATTCCTAGAGTCCAAAAGGAAGCTGTTTGGCCCGTTAAGTCTGCACCGACCCTCTGAAAGAGCATCCTATCTACATCCAATCCCTAGCCCTATTCCCATAAACTCATGTAACCTATACATTTTTGGTCACCTCAGGGGCAATTTAGCACAGGCAAGCCACCTAACCTGCAAATCTTTGGACTGTGGGAGGTGAAGGGAGGTCCAGCGGTGAGACCTCTTAAAACTGAATAGCTAGGATGCCACTAGAGTAGTTTTTCATAAATTAGTTTATTAAGGGTTGAGATTAATTATAGGAAGTGTACTGAGTAATCATTATTAACCATTAAACATATATTTTTAGGACATAGCAGTAATAACTAATCAAACTCTGGCTACAAGCAGGGCCACAATGCATGATGGGATTTAGGCTAGGCTAGCTGTGTTTTTGAGACACACGAGATGAGTGATCAGCAAATTACTAGGAAACACAAGTTTTTATCAGTGGCCTCCGATATCTGGACGCAAAAAGAAAGTTACTTTTGATATCCTGGTGTTTCTAAAACAATCCATGGAGTAAAGAGGATGTCAGTTCTGCCATACTGGCCCTCATGAACAGCAGGATGCTGAGATGGGGGGAAAAAACAATTTAGGATGCGAAGATTGGCTCAAGCTTTTTTGTAAACACAGCTAACAGGATGAGGCTCAATCATGGGCTAATCGCAATTTTATTGGATAAGGTTTAAACATAACAGCGTCAGAGATTGGATCAAGCCCAACTGGGGTGGGCTATCGATTTTTGGAAGTTGTATAATTGATGTGTTTTTAACGGTGTTTAGTAGATAGATCTAGGCATTATCCAGATCTCATTTCTGTGTACACGTAACCAAGCTTGGATTAATAAATACACCATCTTATCCAGATTGCTGATGTGTCTGTTGCTCTCTGTACTGAGTTGAGCCACAGGGAAGAATCCCATGTGGAAGCTGACTCAATGCACAGGTCTTGAAAAGGCTCCTACAGAAGGAAACCGGAGCACCCAGAGGAACCCACGCAGACAGAGTGAGAACATGCAAACTCCACACAGTCACCCAAGGCTGGATTTGAACCCGTGTACCTGGTGTTTTGAAGCAGCAGTGCTAAACCACTGTCACCATGCCGCCCTGATAGCCCCTGTGTAACTGCTACAACAATGATGCCTCGATCATGCCTCCAGAGATGTTCTTGTACTATAAGTAAGCTACAATGGTGCCTCCAGTGAAACAGAGTAGTGTCTTCAGAGGGTTTGTTCCTTGCATACAGCAACAACATGCTGTTGGTGGTTAAAGGGCATTTTGATGCCAATTTTTAAAAATAAATTTAGAATACCCAATTCTTTTTTTTTCAATTAATGGGCAATTTTAGCATGGCCAATCCACTACCCTGCATATCTTTTGGGTTGTCAAGGCGAAACCCACACAAACACGGGGAGAATGTGCAAACTCCACATGGACAGTGACCCAGAGCTGGGATCGAACTGGGACCTCAGCGCCATGAGGCCGCAATGCTAACCCACTGTGCCACCGTGCTGCCACGGATGCCAAATCTTTTTTGTCCATTTGTACAGGCCAGCAATGCAAAGTGGCATCTCTGGTATGCACAGACTCCTCTGAGAACACGGAAAGTTGAGGGCCGGAATAATAAAGGTATGAACATGAACTTAGAGCAACTCTGTCCTGAGTTGGAGGGGAAAAACAATCTGCCTGTGTTCCTGCCAACTTAAGTACACTCTCAGAAATGACACAGGTATATGGATCAGATGAGAAACTGATTATGATTTGCTGTGATACTCTGCTTGGTAAAATAGCCTAACATTGCTTTAAATTGTGAATTGAATGACCCTGAAGTACTGCCATGCATTTTTGTTACAATATTGTTTCAATTTCTAAATACACCCTGCATTGCGAAGCGGCAAGTTCAGAAAATGGACAAGGGAAGTGACTGGTGAGACACTGGTGAGACATTGAATAATGAGGAGGTACCAGCCACTTTGTTTGAACTGGACCAAAGTTGCACCAATATTCTATTAAGTGGTTTTAACAGACACAGGAATTCACAGATTCATTATGTGTAATGTAGTGGAATTGATTATCTGTATAATAATGATTGAGAAGACAGTAGTTAGCATATGTTCAGAAGGATGTAGATCCTTCAATTTCTTTGAAGAAGTGATAATTCAAGCAGACTGTGAAATGCCCTATGATATAGTGTACCTAAACTTGCAGAAACATTTGAGTTTAACTTCAAAGACTCTTTGTTAAATTCAAAGCTGTGTTGCTTCAGAGTTAACCTTTAGGAATGGATAAGAAAGTGTCTGTAGTCGTTAAGGGAGCTTTGCTGGGATGGGTGGGGACTGCTGAATGATGGCCCAAGGCATGGCCATGGGTCTGTTACTGTTTATAATTTGCATAAATTAATTGGATTCAAGAACTGGATGCAAAGTACAAAAGAAAAAAGACTGGCAGAAAGAGTTCAGAAAATACAGGTTACACTTAAATCTCAGTGGGCAGAATGATGGTAGATTAAATTTAATATAAACAAATGTGAACTATTGCATGGTAAGGAAAGGGAAATGGCACACTGAAACAGGAGACTTGGTGGACTCAACATTCAATATATCCAACCAAATGCAACAGAATAATCAATGAAGCCAGCAGTATGTTGCCAAAATAGCATCAACAGTAGACCATGAGTCATAGGAAGTTGTAACCAAACTACAGTGCTATGGTTAGAATACACTTTAAATACTGCAGTCATTTCTAGTTGCCCAGACATGAGACAAACATGTTCTGGAGGCAGTGCAGAGAAAAGCTGCTGGTAACAAACGTCTTTGAGTGATGGAGGAAGACTGGAGAACTTTAAAGGAGGCATCAGCACAATGAACATTTAGAGTAAATGTAATTTAGCTAAGGGAATGGAAAAAGTAAATCCAGATAATGACTGAAACTAAACTGTGAGGATTTGACAAGAGGGCAAAAGGTTCCATCTTGTAAAAAGTAAATTTAATTTGACATCAGGATTTTTTTTTTTAGCTGTGTGAAACATAAATAAATAAATGAATGCCCATAAAGATCAGTGGAGCTGAAAACCATAGAATTGTTTATGGAACAATTGGATGCTGAAATGGGGGTGGCAGGAACTTAATTATCTTTCTGGATGAATGTTTTAAAATAATAATGATCTTTACTAGTGTCACAAGTAGGCTTACATTAACACTGCAATGAAGTTACTGTGAAAATCTCCCAGTCACCAGACTCTGACGCCTGCTCGGATACACTGGGAGAATTCAGATAGTCCAATTCACCCAGCAAGCACATCTTTCGGGACATGAGAGGATGGGCCATAATGGTCTTTCTTGGCCTTAACTATTTTGTGATTTTAATAGCGAATTGCTCCAACTGCTTGATCTAAACTGTATTACTTTAAGAAACTACTTGTCCATAGTAAGGGAGGGAAAATCATCATGGGAAGCTTCCCAGGACAGTGATTTGCCAGCAGCAAATTCAGAGTTGGAGAGGCTGCTTGCCTTCTTGTAGCAAAAAAACTAAGAAAGAAATTAAAGGATAGTTTATCTGTAAAAGATTAATCAGAGTGAAACATATTAATTTGAAAGATTAGTGCAAATTTAAACCTATTTCTTTTGTAATTTTATGTTTTGAATTTGATTATAATCAATTTTTAAAATTTGTAAAACAAAAGCTACATGAAGGAAAGATGTACATCATTATAAAGTTGAAGAGTTCCTTTTGCATTTAAGAAACCAATTGAACCAACTTTGAAATATCAAACTGAAAGCTGACGTACAAAATTCCAGGAACAGAAATATTTTTCAGAGCTACCATTGAAGCTATATTTCACCAGGCAACACACAGTTTTCTTTAGATGAAATTTGATTTTACAAAGCTATTTTAAATGCTCTAACTGCATAATGCTTTTTTCTTTTTCCACTCGGAATGTGAAGTGTAAATTATGATTTCTGAAATTATGGATATGTTTTTTTCTTAACATGAGAAATTTAATATTTCATCAAAGTATAAAAAATATTTTTAAAAAGTAAGTCAAATACCAGGTAAGATGTGGTCCTATCCATAATCAATATGCAATAATTCAGTTGATAGATTTTTTAAAAATGTGATTTAATCAGAAAAGAATGGAATTAACTACATTCTTGATGTTGTAAGCGAGTTTATGTTTTTGAAACCCATTACTTTATAATTTCTCTCATTACTAACTTTTAGACAGCATCTTGAAGAGATACTTCCAGAAAAGGGTGAAATTTGAATGCCCCACCATCAACATCCTGGGGGTAGAATTGACCAGAAACTCAACAGGACCAGCCACTTAAATACTGTGGCTGCAAGAACAGGTCAGAGGTGGGATTTAGTACTGAGTAAATCACTTTCAAACGTCCCACGGTCTGTCTACCATCTACTAGGTACAAGTCAGGAGTGATAGAATAATCTCCACTTATCTGGATGAGTGCAGCTCCAATCAAAATTTGAAACCATCCAGGACAGAGGCCTGCTTGATTGGCATCCCATCCACCACCATAAACATTAATTCCCTCCAGCACAGCCACACAGTGGCAGCAGTGTGTACAATACACAAAATGCACTGTAGCAACTGATCAAAGCTCCTTCGACAGCACGTTCCAAACTCAGAACATGAGCAGCAGGTGCAGAGAACAACACAACCTGCAAGTTCCCCTCCAAGCCATGCACCATCCTGACCTGAATCTTGCCGCCATTCCATCACTATGCTGAGCCAAAAACCTGGAACCCCCTTCCTCACCTACATACACCAGATGGACTGTACAGATTCAGGAAAGAGGCTCACCACCACTTTTTCGAGGGGAGTATGAGATGGGCATCAAATGTGAACCTTTTCAGTGACATTTGCATCAATTGAAAGAATGAAAAGATGTAATTTTAGACTTACACAAGTTTTGCAACGCCTTGCTTAGCACTTCAATTTAACTTAGATACATGTGGTATTTATGTTGTTTAAGAGTTGCTTTGCTTTGTCAATATGACTTTTACTTCAGTGAATTTTAGGGGGATGCTTGACCTCTTCATTATTTAAAAGTATTAGGAAAGGTTTCTTCCGACAAGTGTGAGAAGGGAGGTGGTCAATGCAGGATTGAGGGTGTTGTACCGCACAGTATACGGAACAAGGTAAATGAGCTTGTTGCGCACATTGAAATTGGCTGGTACGATGTTGTGGGCATCACAGAGATGTGGCTGCAAGATGATCAGGGCTGGATCTAAATATCCAAGGATATGTGTGCTATCAAAAGGACAGGCAGATGGGCAAAGGGGGTGGGGTTGCATTGTTAGTAAGGATTGAAGTTAAATCGATAGCAAGGAGCGATATAGGATTAGAAGGCATAGAGTCTCTGTGGGTAGAGTTGAGGAATCGCAAAGGTAAAAAGACCCTGATGGGAGTTATGTACAGGCCCCCTGGCAGTAAGGATTTGGGACAGAAAATAAATCGGGAGATAGAAAAGGAATGTAAAAAGGCAATATTACAATAATCATGGGGGACTTCAATATTCAGGTGGACTGGGAAAATCAGGTAGGTAGTGGATCCCAAGAAAAGGAATTTGTGGGATGTCTAAGAGATGGTATTTTGGGGCAGCTTGTGACGGAGCCTATGAGGGAACAGGCAATTCTGGATTTGGTGATGTGTAATGAGGCCGACTTGATTAGCGAACTTAAGGTGAAGGAACCCTTAGGGAGTAGTGACCACAATATGATAGAATTTACCCTGCAGTTTGAGAGGGAGAAGCTGCAATCAGATGTAACGGTATTACAATTAAATAAAGGTAACTCCAAAGACATGAGGGAGGAGCTGGCCAGAGTTGATTGGAAAAGGAGCCTAGCAGGGAAGACAGTGGAACAGAATGGCAGTAGTTTTTGGGGGTTATTCAGGAGTTACAACAGAAATTCATCCCAAGGAGGAGGAAACATGCTAAGGGGTGGACAAGGCATCCATGGCTGACGAGGGAAGTCAAGGACAGCATAAAAGAAAAAGCATATAAAGTGGTGAGGATTAGTGGGAAGCCAGAGGATTGGAACACCTTTAAAAGCGAGCAGAGGACAATTAAAAAAGCAATGAGTGGGGGGAAAAGACTAAATATGAGTGCAAGCTAGCTAGTATTATAATGGAAGAGTTTAAAAAATATATATATGGTGTAAGAGAGAGCAAAAATAGACATTGGATCACTGGAAAATGTGGCTGGAGAAGCAATAGAAGGAAACAAAGAAATGTCAGTTACTTTACATCAGTCTTCACGGTGGAAGACACAAGTGGGTTGCCAGTGCTCCAGGAGAATCAGGGGACAGAGGTTAGTGTCGTGACCATCACTAAGGAGAAGGTTCTAGGGAAACCGAATGATCTAAAGGTGGATAAATCACCTGGACCGGATGGACTATACCACAGGGTTCTAAAAGAGATTGCTGAGCAGATTGTGGAGGCATTAGTGGTGATCTTTCAGGAATCACTGGAGGCAGGAAGGGTTCCAGAGGACTGGAAAGTGGCTAATGTAACACCGCTGTTTAAGAAGGGAGGGAGATAGAAGACGGGAAATCATAGGCCGGTATGATAGCCTGACTTGGGTCACTGGTAAGATTTTAGAGTCCATTATTAAAGATAAGATCACGGAGTACTTGGACTTAATAATAATAATAATAACCGCTTATTGTCATAAATAGGCTTCAATGAAGTTACTGTGAAAAGCCCCTAGTCTGCATGATGATAAAATAGGACTGAATCAGCATGGCTTCGTCAAGGGGTGGTCATGGCTGACAAATCTGTTAGAGTTCTTTGAGGAAGTAAACAAGGAAGTTTGACAAAGGAGAACCAGGGACGTGATTTATTTAGATTTCCAGAAAGCCTATGACAAGGTGCCGCATAGGAGACTGTGAAATAAATTAAGAGCCCATGGCGTTAAGTGTAAGATCCTGGCATGGATAGAGGATTGGCTGACTGGCAGAGGCAGAGAGTGGGGATAAAGGGGTCTTTTTCAGGATGGCAGCCAGTAACTAGTGGTGTGCCTCAGGGGTCGGTGCTGAGACCACAACGTTTCACAATATACATTAATGATCTAGCAGAAGGAACTGAAGGCACTGTTGCTAAGTTTGCAGATGATACAAAGATCTGTAGAGGAAGCAGATGGGCTGCAGAAAGACTTGCACAGGCTATGAGACTGGGCAAAGAAGTGGCAGATGGAATACGATGTGGAAAAGTGTGAGGTTAATCATTTTGGAAGGAGAAATGGAGGCATTGACTATTTTCTAAATGGGGAGATGCTTAGGAAATCAGAAGCACAAAGGGACTTGGGAGTCCTTGTTCACAATTCTCTTCAGGTTAACATGCAGGTTCATTTGGCAGTTAGGAAGGCAAATGCAATGCTAGTATTCATGTCGAGAGAGCTGGAATACAAGATGAGGGATGTACTTCTGAGGCTATACAAGGCTCTGGTCAGACTCTATTTGGAGTATTGTGAGCAGTTTTGGGCCCCGTACGTACATGTGCTGGCCTTGAAAAGGGTCCAGAGGAGGTTCACAAGAATGATCTCTGGAATGAAGAGCTTGTCATATGAGGAACGGTTGAGGACTCTGGGTCTTTATTTGTTGGAGTTTAGAAGGATGAGGGGGAATCTCATTTAAACTTACAGGATACTGCGAGGCCTTTATAGAGTGGTTGTTAGAGGATGTTTCCACTTGTCAGAAAAACTAGAACCAGAGGACACAATCTCAGACTAAAGGGATGATTCTTTAAAACAGAGATGCGGAGGAATTTATTCAGCCAGAGGGTGGTGAATCTGTGGAATTCTTTGCCGCAGAAGGCTGTGGAGGCCAAATCTTTAAGACGGAGATAGGTAGGTTCCTGATCAATAAGGGGATCAGGGTTTATGGGGAGAAGGCAGGAGAATGGGGATGAGAAAAATATCAGCCATGATTGAATGGCGGAGCAGACTCGATGGGCCGAGTGGATAAAGCTGGAGAATTGCCAGATCTGTGTTGTGCAACATGGCGCCGGCTGTACGTGGACCTGGCCTGCCAAAAACTGCCTTCCTTTGACCAGGCTCACCATCCCCGGACCACCCTCCACCAGTGCCCCCAGCCCTGCCAAAGCCCCCCCTGCCAGCGGAATAGCTCTGTGGCGGCGCTGGACTCAGTTCGCAGCCGCCAAGCTGGATTCACAAAAATAAAAAGAAGTGTTCCACACTGTCGGGAACTCGGCCCATCAGAGGAAGGCCTCAGGTGATGCCCTGAGGCAGTCCCGACGGCTTGTGAGTACACCGTTTTCAATGGGGCGCAGCATTTAAAAAGCGGCGCCGCCCCTGAATTTAGTGCAAGCTGTGATTCTCCGGCCAATCGCCAAACGGGATTTCGGCGTCAGCGATTGGAGAATCCAGCCCAAGTCGTCCACCTGAAGAAAAATCTTAGCAGTCTCCAGAGCCATCCTGCTATACCATTTCAAACCTGGTATCTCTTTTTAAAATTTATATTGTAACCCAAATATTGACGTTCACCATTCCAAAGATCCTGGACGAGTCCCCAAATTGAGTTATCCAACCCCCCTGGGCTGGTGCACAGTCAATTGCAGCCCCACTTGACCTGGGGTCACAGCACAATTTAAATTAATAAATAATTCTTAGAACACACCCAAATCCTCTGGCCCTTGGTTGCCCAATAGCTGCAGTCACAAGGTTTATAAAGTTAAACACAATTTTACCAATAACAATAAATGTAATTAAATATGTAACAAGTACAACAGGTTAGCTGGTATTGAATTCCTAACACCCCCCCCCCCCCCCCCCCCCCCCCCCCAAACTCTGCTCCATCCTTTAGATATATATATATACACACACACGCGCGCACAAGACAGACTAAAAACACAGTTGAAAAGAGGGGTGTAAAAATAATGAGTAAAAAGTTAAGTGTCTCTGTTTCAGATGGTTGTCTTCTGGCACACCTTCCGTCATTTTATGATGTGACGATGCCAGTGCCGGACTGGGGTGGGCACAGGAAGAAGTCTCACAACACCAGGTTAAAGTCCTGGTGGTGTGAGACTTCTTACTGTCCTTAAATCTAGGCTTTCATTTTGAAGTTTCTGCTTCGAGTCTGTCATGATTTTCACTGTAGATTCATTCAGGTCTCTGCAGTTTCAGGAATACAGCAGTTATGTAGCTTTTCTGGAGAAAAACAAGAGAGCGAGAGAGAACAGCTCCTTTCCTCCGAGTGTCCAGGATCTGAATGTGCTTTCCTTGGTTCTCTGAAAAATCAATAGGATCCAATCACTGCCTGTTGCCGGGTAGAATACTGCATTTTGGACAATTCATTGGCCACTAACCAACTAATCGAACCGAGTCCCACCGATCTCTCAGGTGCCAAAAAGTCTGGGTTCTGTTGTCCGAAGGCTAGCAGTGTTCTATTTTGTAATTTTTGAATTCCCCTCTTCCTCTGCTCGACTGATATGTCCATTAAGCATCCATGGATCAAAATGAAAATGCAAAAATAAAGAAAAGGGAAATAAGGAATCAACCGGAAGGGCCCTTACACTACTATTCTCCATTTTGGCAGTTGCTGAGGAGAAAGTAAACCAGATCTCAGTATACCTTGCCATTAGTGATGGAGAGATGTTGGTCTCCTAGCTAAATGTGGCAGATGAAATATAGTCATAGCAGACAACATTCACTTATGGTTAGAGTTGAGAAACATCAAGGGGCAAAAAATGTTCGTGGGGATTGTATATCGATCCCCAAACTGGAGTGGTGATGTTGGGCAAGGCATTGCACAGGAAATTAGAGACATATGCAATCAAGGAACATCTGTAATTAAAGATAACTTCAATCTGCACATAGATTGGGCAAATCAAATTAGTAACAGTACCATAAAGGAAGAATTCCTGGAGTGTATATGTGATGGTTTTCTGGACCAGTACATTGAGGAACCAATTAGAGAACAGGCCATCCTAAACTGAGTATTTTATAATGAGAAAGTAATAGAACAGTACAGCACAGAACAGGCCCTTCGGCCCTCGATGTTGTGCCGAGCAATGATCACCCTACTCAAACCCACGTATCCACCCTATACCCGTAACCCACCAACCCCCCCTTTAACCTTACTTTTTAGGACACTACGGGCAATTTAGCATGGCCAATCCACCTAACCCGCACATCTTTGGACTGTGGGAGGAAACTGGAGGAAACCCACGCACACACGGGGAGGACATGCAGACTCCGCACAGACTGACCCAGCCGGGAATTGAACCTGGGACCCTGGAGCTGTGAAGCATTTATGCTAACCACCATGCTACCGTGCTGCCCCCCAATGAATCAGTAATCTAATGCGTCGACTCATGGAGATCAGAGACCATAGCATGATAGAATTCTTCGACTTCCAGTGGCAGCCATGGAGTGAGTGGTCGCACATTTGATGGCTCCCAATCAAGGTGGATTTTGTTGATCCTTCTCCACCCGTATGGGGGTCTTTTTGAGGGATGAAAGGTGTATGAGTACCAAGAGAAGGTAACACTCCTCTGGTGAGTCTGGTGCATGGATCAGAGGACGAGAAGTGCGATGAGAAAGGGAGAGCAGCTGGACTAGGGCAGTTTTTGTAGTGCGCTATAGGTCAAGGTAGTGGAGGGCAAGGGGGCAGCACTGTACTCTGTGATCAACGGAGAAATGGGTGGAATTTTTAAATAATACGTCCAGCAGCAGAGCAAGAGGGACTTGGAGGACCTGGCGAAGTTGGTGGAGCAGCTTAGGGTGGGGATTCAGAAAGTGGGACAGAGGCTGGCGGCTTAGGGCCTGGCGATTCTGAAGATGGAGGAGGTGGTGAGGGAGCATGCGGAGCAGATGGCCTCCATGGCAGTGGTATTGGTTGTGGTGGTGGACAGCCAGAAGAGGCTGAGGGTGAAGTTGAAGGACCTGGAGAATTGTTCCAGTTCACAGAATTTAAGAATAACCAAAAAGCCCGAGGGTATTGAGGTAGCAGGCACAGCCAAGTATGTGGTGATGCTGTTGGAGCAGTTATTGGGGGAGGAGGATTTTGATCAACGCCCTCGAGGTGGATCAAGCGCACAGGGCGCTGAGGAAGGGGCCGTAGGTGGGAGAGCTTCTGAGGGTGATGGTGGTGCTGTTGCACAGTTTCTTGCACAAGGAAAAGATTTTGTAGCGGGCAAGACAGACCAGGAGATGCACCTGGGAAGAGAGTGAGCTGTGGGTCTGCCAGGACTTGGGTGTGGAGTTGGTGAAGAGGAGATCTGAGTTCAACCGGATAAAGGCTGCCCTATTTAAGAAGCGAGTGAAATTTGGCGTTCTGTGTCCTGTCTGCTTGTAGGTGACTCATCAGAAGCAGGAGTTTTATTTTGGCTCTCCGGAGGAGGCGATAGACTTTGAGAGACCATGGACTGGGAGGTGTGTGGGGACACTGAACCTTTGAGAGGAACTTCGTGTGTATGGTAAAATGTCTGGGCAGGGTATTTTGGGGTGGGTTTTGACGGGGGAGCGGCGATGGCGAGTGTGCTTTTTGTTCTTTGTTTGTTAGTGGTTGGTGGGTGGATGGAGGGAGATGGGGGTCGTTACGGGCCATGGGCAGGGGCCACCATGCCAGTAGGGTGGGTTCATTAACGGAAGTAAGGTGGGGGGTTACCAGAAGGAAGGCGGGGGTGGAGATGGTGGAATGTGGTTGGATTTTTGTTAGGGGTTTAGGGGGCTGCTGACATGGGTGTGGTTGGTGTGGCGCATTTGGGAAGGGAGAGATGTTGATGTATATCCTAGAGGATGCCTGGAGGGGTGCGTGATGCAGGCCAGGAGCTGGTCCAAGAAGGGGTATGGCTGATCGGCAGGGGAGAGGACCTGACCAAGCTGGTCACGTGGAATGTGCGAGGGTTGAACAGGCCAGTTAAATGGTCGCGTGTGTTCACTCATCTGAGGAGTCTGAAGGCGGACGTGGTGTTTTTACAGGAGACACACCTGAAGTTGGGGGATCAGACGAGGCTGAGGAAAAGATGGGTGGGGCAGTGTTCCACTTGGGGCTGGATATGAAGGTGAGAGGAGCTGTGGTGTTGGTTAATAAGAGGGTGATCTTTGAGGTGGGGAGCATTGTGGTTGATTCGGGGATAGGTTTGTGGTGGTTAGTGGTAAGCTCAAGGGGGATGCCTGTGGTCCTGGTTAATGTTTATGTCCCAAACTGGGATGATATGAACTTTGAGGCGGTGTTGGGGAGGATTCCGGATTTAGATACGCACTGGCTGATTATGGTGGGGGTGGTGGATTTTAATATGGTCCTGGATCCGAGCCTGGATCGGTTGAGCCCAAAGTCGTTGAGGAAGTCAGCAGTGGCTAGGGGGTTGAGGGGGTTCATGGAGCGCATGGGGTTGGACGGGGAGCAGACTTGTGGAGATTTGGGAGGCCATGGACGATGGAGTTTTCATACTTCTCCCATGTGCACTGGGTGTATTCCCGGAACAATTTTTTCTTAATGGAGGGGAGCAGACCTGTGGAGGTTTGGGAGGCCGAGGGCGAAGGAGTTTTCATACTTCTCCCATGTGCACTGGGTGTAGTCCCGGATCAATTTTTTCTTAATGGAAAGGGGCTTGTTGCACGTTTTGCTATGGGTGTAAAACGCGTTTATTGGGGTGTATTAACTTGCCTCTGTTAAAGGCCGTGTGCTTAACACCACTAGGCTCTGTATGTGTATTTTTCAGCTCAGGAGTCGCCAGATGCCGTATAGACACCTCACAAATATTCCAAGGTCAGGTTCAAAGTAATAAAACGATACACCGATTAGTAAGTTCCAAACGATCAATATTTATTATACAATTATAATAAATACGCATGCACACACTAAGGGACTAAGCTATGACTAAACTAAGCAATCAGAATACTTAACTACACAGGAACAGGCAAGGTCAGGGAGCGAGGCCTTCGTCCCGGTCTTGGTCTGCAACCTTCAGAAAGCGTGCTGGTCACTGGGGGTCTAGCGGGCTTGGTTCGCGTAGCGAGCGTCGTATTGGCACTTACGGTTCGGCGGCTGGTGCTCAACGGCTGGAGTCAGGATACACGTTCAAGGTCTTGGTCAAAGCCGGAGCACGAAACAACAGACAGGACCATGTGTGGGGGTCTACTTTTATAGGGGTCCCCAATGTCCTTGCCTTTTCCTGGGCGGGCTTTACCTTCAGGTATCGATTGGATCGCTTCCAATCGATATCTTTTGAATTCCTCCAATGTGAGGGTCTTTCTCGATGGTGGGGGCGGTTTCTATAGTGGATACTTCTGGTGCCGCTCTGTCTGGACATCCACTCAAGTATCTTATTCAAACCCAAATGTTGCCATTGTGTGTGCCTAGATCTGGACTGCCTCATTAGTATGTAAAACGTTCTGCCATTATCACCTTTGGTTTGAGATCTTCCACCTGGCCAGAAACTGGTTTTGCTGCTTGCAAAATGCTAATGAGTGTTTGCAGGCTGCTTGCCTTGGCTAAACTGTTTTTCCCTGCAGTCTTAGCGATTCTCCATTTTGTTTAGTTCAGTGTCCATTTTAGGTGGCTACAGTGGCTACAGGCTGCTGGCAGGGTTGGCCCACTCGAGGTATTTGCTGATTGTGGTCTCTGCCGCACTGGGTGGAATTTGCGGGTGGTTCAGGTTGAGGCCCAATGCCCGCAGTGGAGGTTAGACGTGGGACTGTTGGCGGATGAGGGGGTGTGGGCTGCCATACGGGGCTACGTGGAGGTGAATATTACAGGGGAGGTACAGCCACCACGTTCTGGGAGGCACTCAAAAAGCTGAGGTATGCTTTGTATATCACCTTCGGCTCTATCAGCCCCAACCTCGTGCACGAGGTGGAAGAGTTCACTTTCCGGAGCACTTCACACCAGAACCCTTCCTCCATATCCTCTCCCAACTCTTCCTCCCACTTTGCTTTGATCCCTTCCAGTGGTGCCTTCTCCTTTTCCAAAATAGCTCTGTAAACCGCTGACACTACCCCCTTCTCCTGTTGTCAGCACCTCCTCCAGCAATGTGGAGGCCGGCTCCACCGGGAAGCACTGTATCTCCTTTCTGGCAAAATCTCGAACCTGCATGTATCTAAACATTTCCCCCTGCTCCAGCCCATATTTTGCTTCCAGCTCCTTCAATCCTGCAAACCTCTAAGAAACAAATCTTTTAGTGTCTTAATCCACTTCTCCTCCCATTTCTGAAAATTTCCATCCCACTTCCCTGGCTCAAAAGCAAGGTTGGTTGATGAGATCTTGAGGGTGGATAGGAAGTATTCGATGATGCCAGAGATGGGGTTGTTGAAGGAGTGACAGAGGCTCCAGATGGAGTTTGGGTTAGTATCTATGGGGAATGTGGTGGGGCAGTTGCAGAGAGCCAGAGGGGCAGTATATGATTACAGAGAGAAGGCAAGTAGGATGCTGGCCCATCGGTTGAGGAAGCAGGCAGTGGCTAGGGAGATCAGTAGAGTGAGGGATGAAGGGAAAGGTGGTGATGGATCCGGAAGGGCGAATGGGTATTTGAGGTCTTCTATCGGAGGCTTTATGAGTCAGAGCACCCAAGGTTGGGGGGGGGGGAAGAAAGAGGAGATGAGGGGTTTTCTGGATGGGTTGGCGTTTCCCAAGGTGGAGGAGCAGCAGCTGCAGGGCCTGGGCCCCCGATTGGGCTGCGGGAGGTGATGGATGGCATGGGGGCGATGCAGGCAGAGAAAGCCCCGGGTCTGGATGTGTTCCCAGTGGAGTTTTGGAAAGATGTTTGGAGCGGAGCTGGGGCCACTGCTGGTGAGGGTGTATAGTGAGGGAGAGAGGGGGGGGGGGGGGGGGGGGGGGACTCCTTTCACCCCCCCCCTCCCCCCCCCCCTTTGTCGCAAGCTTCTATCTCTCTGATGCTTAAAAAGAATAAGGAACGGAGCAGTGTGGGTCATACAAATATCGTTGTTGAATATCGATGCCAAGCTATTGGCGAAGATGCTTGCATCACGGATTGAGGGCTGCATGCCGGGGTTGATTATATTATGGAGGATCAGACTGTTTTGTGAAAGGAAGGTAGTTGTCGGCAAACGTCCGGTAGTTACTGAACATGATTATGATGCTCTCGGGGGCTGGAGGTTGAGGTTGTGGTGGTGATGGATGCGGAGAAGGCTTTTAATCGTGTGGCGTGGGCGTATTTGTTCAAGGTGTTGGAGAGGTTTGGGTTCGGACAGGAGTTTGTGGATTGGGTTTGATTTCTGTACAATGCGCCGGTGATGAGTGTGTGCACAAACTGAGTGAGTTTGGGGTGCTTTGGGTTACACGTGGGACACGACAGGGGTGCCCACTTTGCCCGTTGCTTTTCACCTTGGCGATAGAGCCATTGACAGTAACGCTTAGGGCATCGAGGGATTGAGCTGGGCGGGTGGGGTTGGGGGGGAGGGGGGGGGGCATGTTGAGCATAGGGTTTCACTGTATGTAAAAGATCTGTTATATATTTCAGACCCATTGGGGAGATCATGGGGATTCTGGGGAATTTTATTCTGGGGGAATTGGGCTGTTTTTTGGGATATAAGTTGAATATGGGAAAGAGTGATGTCACTGTCCATTTGGAGTTTGCACGTTCTCCCGTGTCTGCGTGGGTCTCATCCCCACAACCCAAAGATGCGCAGGGTAGGTGGATTGGCTAAATTGCTCCTTAATTTGGAAAAAAATTGCGCACTTTATTTTTAAAAAAAAAGCTAGGTGACAGGAAAGAGGTTGGGGAGTTGCCGTTTAGGGTGGTGGGGGGAGCTTTAGATACCTCGTACCCCGGTGGCGTGGAGCTGTGCCCAGAAGCATAGGTTGAACATGGCCCGATTGGTAGAGGGAATTAAGGTGGATTTTAGGAGGTGGGATGTTTTGCCATTGTCGCTGGCGGAGCGATGCAGACAGTAAAAATGAGAGTGCTGCCTAGGTTTCAGAAACTCCTTGGACTAGATTCTCTATTTCTGAGAGTAAGTGTTGACGCCTATGGAGTATCCGTGGACTTTCACGACAGAAAAATCGCCACACCTGCATTGATTCCGCTACTATTAATGGGCTAGCACCGGCACCACTTGGAACACAATCAGTTCTGATGAAAAATGGTATGGGATCCGTCGGGTCCGTGATTGAACTCTGGAGATGACAAGCTGCTGCCACACACAAACGATTCTCCCCCCACACACACCATCCCAGCCAACAAGATGGCTGTAAGGAGAGCAACTTCACGGGCATGGAACTGGAGAGGTGGAGGAGCGGCAGATAACCTTGTACCCCGAACCGGCTACTCGGCTGCCAGCTGCCGCTGTCTGTCGTGCCTGGGTGCAGGTGGCACAGGTGGTGAGCACCGTGGGCAACGACGTCTGGACCGGCTTGCAGTGCCGGAATAAACTCCACAACCTCCTCAGTGCGGCCAGGGTGAGTTGGCAGCGCTGTACCCCCTGGCACTAACCCCTCTCCCTCAGGGACGAACGTATCTTCACCCTGCCCTACATGCTAGCACCCATACCAGCCGCCATGGCCGGGTACGCTGGTGTCTGGGCTCCCCCTTGGGCTGCTTTCGTTGGACTGCCTAACACTGTCATCTTTTGTGTGTGTCTCTTCTTTTCCCCCCGCCCCATCCCCAGGAGAAGACCATACATAATCGCCGAGAGCGGGAGAAGACAGGCGGGGGACCAGCAGACCTGCAGCCCCTCACCATGGCAGAACAGAGGGCCCTGGATGTGGGCGGTGGCCCAAAGGAACATGAGGTTGCCGAGGTGGAGTGCGGCCACCAGCAAGAAAGTGAGGTCCCGCTGTGTTGCGACTCCCCATGACACGTGTGTCGATACCCCACACCATCCTCGCCCCATACCACCCTCCCCCTCCACCACCAAAACCCAACCCCCCGGCCGTCAGCCAGTGCCACAGCCAGAGCCCTCTAGTGAGCCGAGCACTGACGCCGTGTGCAGCTCGGACGCCAGCCCTCCACCCGAGATGCAGGGCACCCTGGAGCTCGGGTCAGAGTCGGGGACTACATGAGGGGATGTTGGCGAGCATTCAGCACCTGCAGGTCGAGGAGCGGGAGGTGGTGTCGACCATGCAGGCTACGCAGGCCAACACCGCACAGCTGGCGTCGACGGTGGAGGCATTGAGAGCAATGGTTTTGGCCATGTCCAAGGCCTGGGGCATTCTGTGCAGGTGCTGGCCGAGGCCCAGGAGAGGTCTGCCCCCTCACAGGCAGCCATTTGGGGGGTTTGTCAGCCGCCCTGAACGGTGGGTCCTGGCAGGTGGGCCCACTAATGATACGCAAATGGTGTTTAAACGCGGACACACAGTCACAGTCATTCCTCAAGCCTCACGTGAGTAAACATCATGGTTTTAGGTACCTGCAGGGAGCACATCGCAGCACATTGAGAAGGGTACCACCAAGATCATCCCAATCTGAGCTGTGGATCCTGCGGTTACCCTAGATGTAGCAGGGGGTGAGGAAGAGTAAGAAACTCTAGGCACCGAGTGAGCACAGATGAACATAGGCACTAGTTAAGATAGGTCACCACTGTAATATAGCACTTGCAATAAATATCACTTTGACCACCAGATCCTCCACCCTATAATTTCATGGCGCCATGCTCCGCAAACCCCCAAGCTCACCCGGTGCTTCATCCCTGTGCAATGTGAGACTGGCAATGCTATGGCCCTCCCACCTCCCCAATTAATGACTGAGCAAAGACGTGCTGGTACTGCACCCCCCCCCCCCCCCCCCCCCCCCCCCCCCCCACCCCCATCAACGCCTAGGCCTCTCATTTCTGCCACTCTTCTCCATTGATGAGGAGGCCATGGCTGACAGAGTGTAGAGAGACTGACATGCCCTGGATCCCTAACCTCAAAGGGGGATTTTCATATCGCACCTGAGAGCTCATTCTTCGTCTCTGAATCCCACGATAAACCCGTTCATTGGTAGAACGCATTCAACTCAGGAGTCAGACATATCGTTGAGAATGAGAGGATCATCGCTGGGTCCTCAATGCAAATCATCATTATTCTCCCGCAGAGACGGCCAATGGCTTTAGCACTCAGCATCCTGCCTTTGAACTTGGCCACCATAACGAGAACCTACCACTGGCACCACAGTACTGACATGTCACATCCCCGAGTCCTGGTCATCCCCAAATTGAGAAGCTATGACGGTGTCAATAGCTCGTTGGCCCGTGTGGGCTCTGGCTATGGCCAGAGGTCCTTCCCCCTCTTACTCTGTGGATAGAGCCTCACCATCCTCCTTGACACCGCTTCATCATCAGAGATGATGTGGTGCTCCCCATCACCTGGTCCAGCTGGTCTCCCCATTGCAACACCAAGTTTTGGAGAGTGCAGCAGACCACTATAATGGTGGGGCACTCTCTGGGGGGCTGTATTGGAGGGCACCCCCCCAGACTGGTCCAGTGACCAGAACCTCGTCGTGAACAGTCCAATTGACTGCTCGACCGGTACACACGTTGAAGCATGAGCCTCGTTGGAGCGAGTCTCAGCGGCCTCCACACCGGCACCATTCACCACCTCCTGAGCGGGTACCCACTGTCCCCAAGGAGCCATCCTTCCAGTTGCTGCTCTTCTTCAAAAATATCACTCTAAAATGTAACTGTCATGGACACTCTCTGGGAAATGGGCACACACCTGTATTATGCGCATTGTGTGGTAACAAGTTGGATATTTGCTGTTCATGAATGGCACCATGTGATGTGAGAGCAGGGCAATTTGGTGCAATCTGTCACACCCTGCACCCGAAATATGCTTGCAAAGCAGACAAAGCCCATGGCCCTGGCATCCTGGCTCACCAGGTCCCCGTCCAAGTTTATATAGATGTGCACCCTCGCATAAAGGACATTTGTAACCCCCTTAATGCATTTGTATGTAGCTGATTGGGAGATGCCACAGATCACTGGTGCTGGCCTGAAATGACATTCACCTGAGGAAGGAGCTGCGCTCCGAAAGCTCGTGTTTGAATCAAACCTGTTGGACTTTAACCTGGTGTTGTAAGACTTCTTACTGTGCTCACCCCAGTCCAATGCCGGCATCTCCACATCATGGCCTGAAATGAGACACTTGCATAGAAGCTCAGAGCAATTGTAACTTTAAAGGCCATGGGCAGTGGGTGTCCACCAATTCCATGTGGTACCAGCTCTTGCAGGGCATGGCAAAGGTGGTCCACCATTCCCCGGGACAGATGCAGTTTGCCACTGCAGGTCCAACACCTGTAGGTAGGTTGACCGATGTCAGAAAACCTTTTGCCAGTCATGTCTGCTATGACGCTCCACCATTTGTGCTGCTGATCCTGGAACTGCTATAGGCCCAGCATCCCCCATCCTCTGCAGAGCACTGGTCCTGGCCAAATACAATGGCACATCACTTCCTCTGCTGCTATTCGATTGCAATGAGCAGAATAGCCAATTTGTTGGGCTTCGTGGTTCTCCAGAGTCATGCACTGAAAAAAAGAGAACATAAAAGAGAGCGCTGAGGATTCCTGAGAGAGCCCTAACCCTCAACCCTCCACGCCTCTGGACCTCCACCCGAGGGGAGAGTAGGGAGTGGCCTCGGTTGTTGGGGGTGGGGGGGCTGCTCCAGGGCTGGGGGCAGGGGTGGGTGTCTCAGCACCCGCAGGTCCACAATGCCACCCCTGAATCATGCATACCTATAAGGGGCCAACCCTAGCCCCCGCTATTGCTAATAGGGAATTGGCAGTCAGAGATAAGTGAGCACTTCACAGCTACCAAGTGGATTTCCGTGGGTAGGTGTGCCATGTAGTTTGTGGGGGTTATTGCCTAGCATTGAAATCAGACCGTGATGCCGGGACACTGCCAGAACACTGTAGGAAGCAACACCATGGACGCAGCGGCCAACATCTGAACACCCAGGCGCTGAGCCCCAGCACCAGGGACATTTCCACAACCAGAGGGCGGGAGTGTGCAGAGGAGGGGGCCAGCACCCAGTCCAGGCAGCATTACGTGTGGGTGTCTGAGGTAAAGGGTCAGGGGTCCAGTGACCAGGGGGCTCCGCTGCGACCGGGAGTGCATTGGCAGGGCATTGTTGGATGCCAGGGGATGTCGGGAGGGGGGTTGGGGGAAGCAATGGGGGAATGGAGGCCCGGGGTGGAAGACACCATTGGTTGTCAGTCCCTCACTCTCTCCAGTTCCTGATAGATATTACACGGGGTGGATGATACCTTGGACCCCACGGAGGCTGCTATTGCAGTGTTGCTGGCAGGCCAGGCAGCCAGGTGCCAGAGAAGGCTGTGGCAGCTGGGTCGACAGAGGCTCGAGGCGGTAGCTCATGTGCAGAGCCCTGCCCCATACCCTGAGGACCCAGCCGCCCATCAGGGTAGGGAGGAACCCGAGCGGGAGGCCGATGGCAGTCCAAGGTGTACAGGAGTTGCTGGTGTTCCGAATAGATGACAGACAGCTTGTGCCACGGGAGGCTCCGCCTCAACAAGGGGACGATGCAGCACATGTACCATGTCCTCGCGACTTTGGCATCACGTGGAGGAGAAGGATACCTGCTCCCAGTGGTCGTCAAGGTTATCGCAGTCCTGAACATTTATGCCTCAGGATCATTCCAGGACTTGAGCATGGACTTGTGTGGCATCTCAAAGGCTGCAGCCCACAAGTGCATCCGTGAGGTCACGGATGCCCTGTTTGCCCGAGTAGAAAACTATATAAACTTTGACATGGACCAGGCCCACCAAGATTTCCGACCCCTCGAGCCTGCTCCACCATTCAATAAGATCATGGCTGATTATCTTGTGGTCTCAGCTCCACCGACCCGCCTGCTCAACATAACCCTTCATTGCTTTACTGTTCAAAAATCTATCTATCTTTGCGTTAAAAACATTCCATGAGATAGCCTCAACTGCTTCACTGGGCAGGGAATGCCACAGATTCACAACCCTTTGGGTGAAGAAGTTCCTCCTCAACTCAGTCCTAAATTTGCTCCCCCTTATTTTCAGGCTATGCCCCCTAGTTCTAGTTTCACCCGCCAGTGGAAACAACCCACTGCTTCTATCTTATCTGTTCCATTCATAATTTTATATGTTTCTGTAAGATACCCTCTCATTCTTCCAAATTACAATGAGTATAGTCCCAGCCTACTTAGACTCTCTTTATAAGCTAACCCCCTGAACTCTGGAATCAACCTAGTGAATCTGCTCTGCACCCCTTCCAGTACATCCTTTCTCAAGTAAGGAGACCAAAAATGTACACAGTACTCCAGGTGTGGCCTCACCAGCACCCTATACATCTGCGACATAACCTCCCTGTTTTTAAACTCCATCCCTCTCGCAATGAAGGACAAAATTCCATTTGCCTTCTTAATTACCTGCTGCATTTGCAAACCAACTTTTTGTGATTCATGCACAAGGACACCAAGGTCCCTCTGCACAGCTGCATGCTGCAATTTTTTACCGTTGAAATAATAGTTCATTCTGATGTTACTCCAACCAAAATGGATGACCTCACATTTATCAACATTGGATTCCGTTTGCCAGACCCTTGCCCGTTATGTTCTAGTGCATGGACAATGATTTTTTTTTTTTTTTAATAAATTTAGATTACCCAATTATTTTTTCCAATTAAGGGGCAATTTAGCGTGTCCAATCCACCTACTCTGCACATTTTTGGGTTGTGGGGGCGAAACCCACGCAGACACGGGGAGAATGTGCAAACTCCACACGGACAGTGACCCAGAGCCGGGATCGAACCTGGGACCTCAGCGCCGTGAGGCGGTTGTGCTAACCACTAGGCCACCGTACTGCCCTGTGCATGGACAATGATTGAGTCAGCGCATCAAAGAACATCTTGTTCGAGACTAGTCAAAATTATTATTGTACAACAAACTGGAACATTCACAAACACAACTAACCACGATGACTTCTACCGACTCCCCCAGGTTGCAGTATCACAAGGTATAACTTGCCTGCCACCTAGTGGTTGGAGATGAAACATATTTACCTGTACAATTGCTTATGCATATCACTACATTGCCCACTCACTTAAACTATCTATATTCCTCTGCAGACTTTGTGCCCTCTGCAGACTTTGCTCTACCACTCATCTTAGTGTCATCTGTGAACTTTGACACATTACACTTGGTCCCCAACTCCAAATCATCTATGTAAATTGTGAGCAATTGCAGTCCCAACAATGGCCCCTGAGGCACACCACTAGCCACTGATCGCCAACTAGAAAAACACCCATTTATCCCCACTCTTTGCTTTCCGTTATTTAACCAATCCTCTATCTATGTTAATACATTACTCATAACACTGTGCATCTTTAGCTCATGCAGCAGCCTATTGTACGACGCCTTGTCAAATGCCTTCTGGAAATCCAGATACAACACATCCACCGGTTCGCCATTGTCCACCATGCTCGTAATGTCCTCAAATAATTCCAGTAGATTAGATAAACATTACCTGCCTTTCATGAACCCATGCTGCATCTGCTCAATGGGACAATTTCTAACCAGATGTCTTGCTATTTCTTCCTTGATGATAGATTCAGGCATTTTCCCCACTATGGAAGTTAAGCTAACCAGCCTATAGTTACCCGCCTTTTGTCTACCTCCTTTTTAAAATAGTGCCGGAACCGCCTCAGATTCCAACAAATTTTGGTAAATTACCATGAACACATTTGCTATTTCTCCCATCTCTTTTAGTATCCTGGGACAACGTCACCATCTGCGGCCATGATCAGCAGGACCACGACACCAACCTCCAGAGATTTCTCCAAACCCTTAACCTCACTAATAACAAGGAGAAATGCGTTTTCCGCACAACCAGACTAGCCATCCTCGGCTACGTCGTGGAAAACGGAGTTCTAGGACCCAACCCCGACCATATGCGCCCCCTCCTGCAACTCTCCCCCACTTCCCCAAGGCCCTGAAAAGGTGCCTCGGGTTCTTTTCCTATTACGCTCAGTGGGTCCCCAACTATGCGGACAAAGCCCGTCCACTAATCAAGGCCACCATCTTCCCACTGGTGGCCGAGGCCCGCCAGGCCTACAGCTGCATCAAGGCAGATATTTCCAAAGCCGCTATGCGCGCGGTGGACGAGTCCGTCCCCTTCCAGGTGGAGAGCAACGCGTCAGAGGTCGCCCTCGCCGCCACCCATAATCATGCGGGCAGGCCAGTAGCATTTTTTTAATGCACCCTCAAGGCCTCCGAAATACGACACTCCTCGGTCGAAAAAGAAGCCCAAGCCATCGTAGAAGCTGTGCGGCACTGGAGGCACTACCTCGCTGGTAGGTATACCCTCGTCACCGACCAACGATCGGTAGCCTTCATGTTTAATAATACGCAACGGGGCAAGATCAAGAATGATAAGATATTGAGGTGGAGGATCGAACTCTCCACCTATAATTACGATATAGTGTATCATCCTGGGAGGCTCAACAAGCCCCCAGATCCCGTGGCACGTGCACCAGCGCGCAAGATGACCGACTCCGGGCTATCCACGATGACCTCTACCACCCGGGGGTCACCCGGCTTCTCCACTATATCAAGGCCCGCAACCTGCCCTACTCCACCGAGGAGGTCAGAGCCATGACCAGGCACTGCCCAATCTGCGCGGAGTGTAAGCCACACTTCTATCGACCGGGTAAGGCCCACCTGGTAAAGGCATCCCGGCCCTTTGAGTGCCTCAGTATTGATTTCAAAAGGGCCCCTCCCCTCTACCAACCGCAACACATATTTCCTCAACGTCATTGACTAGTTCTCCCGCTTCCCCTTTGCAATCCCCTGCCCCGACATGACCGCGGCCACCATCATTAAGGCCCTACATAGTGTCTTCACCCTGTTCAGTTTCCCCACGTACGTTCACAGTGGCCGATGCTCGTCGTTCATGAGTGACGAACTGCGTCAGTACCTGCTTGGTAAGGGCATCGCCTCAAGCAGGACTACCAGTTATAACCCCTGGCGAAACGGGCAGGTGGAGAGGGAGAACGCGACGGTCTGAAAGGCCATCCTCCTGGCCCTACGGTCTAGGAATATCCGAGTTTCCCACTGGCAGGAGGCACTCCACTCTATTAGGTCCCTCCTTTGCACGACCACAAACGAGACCCCACATGACTGCCTGTTTGTTTTCCCCAGGAAATCCACCTCCGGGGTCCCGCTTCCCTCCTGACTGAAGACACCGGGGCCCGTTATACTCCGCAAACACGTCAGGAGCCATAAGTCCGACCCCCTGGTCGAGAAGGTCCAGCTCCTTCACACCAACTCCCAGTACGCATACATAGAACACCCCGACGTCCGACAGGATATGGTTTCCCTCCGGGACCTGGCACCCGCAAGTTCCACTACCACCGCCACCCCAACTTACCCCGCCCAACCTACGCTGACCAGCGCCCCCGCCCCTACATGACACCCTGCACCCCCTCCCGCCCTCCATTCCCCCTTCACCGACCCACAGGAACGAAGCTCCAGAAGACATGCTCCCAGGGTCCGTGTCTGTGCCCGCACTGGCGACTTCACAACCCATGCCTGCACGGATAAGTTCGACACCCAGGCCAACCGCGATACCAGAGCTTCGGTGATCACAGCGCACGATCAGGGTGCCGGACAGGCTGAACCTGTGAACTCAATTTTTTTTAATGGGGTGAATGTGGTGAACGTATTGCATTAACCATTCACCATGTATGTCGATACTGTATCACACTGTTGCCCATGTGGGCTCCACCTATGGATCATTGTAAGATATTACCTAGAATGTATCATGTTGGTGCCTTTGTGGGCTCTGCCCCTGGCTCCACCCCTTGAGGGCAGGTATAAAGAGCAGTAGCCCTGTAGGCTGCTTTCACTAGCAGAGCAGTCGCAGGCAGGCATTGTTCTAGTCGATTAAAGCCACAGTTTGCATCTACTCTCTGTTTTGCATGAATTGATGGTCGCATCAACTGGGTTACAGGGATAGGGTGGAGGTGTGAGCTCAGGTGGGGTGTTCTTTCCAAAGGCCGGTGCAGACTCAATGGGCCGATTGGCCTCCTTCTGCACTATAAATTCTATGATCATTTACGGCGTGGAGCCTCGTTAGGTGGGCCAATTAACATTTAATACCGCTGACAGCCCTCCACCTCCAGCACCATACCATGTTGTCCCTAATACATGCTGAACTTGCATGTTAATGATTTATGCATGAGAACATACAAACCTCTCTGTGCTGCAGCTTTCTTTAGCCTTTCTCAATTTAAACAATATTCAGCTACTTTATTCTTCCAACCTAAATAACAACTTTACATTTTCCTACATTATATTCCATCTGCCAAGATTTTGCCCATTCACTTAGCCTGTCTTTATTCCTCTGTACACTCTTTTATGTCATTCTCACCACTTGCCTTCTCTATTTTTGTGTCATCCACAAACTTGGCTGCAGTACATGAACTTCCTTCATCCAAGTCATCAGTATATATTGTAAATAATTGAGGCCTTAGCGCTGATCCCTGTGGCAATCCACTCTTCACTGGTTGCCATCTTGAAAATGCCCCTCATCCCAACTCTGTCTTCTATTTGTTAGCCAATACTCTATCTATGCTAATATACTACACCCAACATCATGGGCTCTTATCTTATTAAGTAATCTTTTTTGCAGTACTTTAATGAACAGTTTTTGGAAATCCAAGTATATTGCATCTACTGGTTTCCCTTTATCTATCATGCACATTACCACATCAAAGAATTCTAATAAATTTGTCAGGCATTTTTAACCCTTCCTGAAGCCATGCTGACCCTGCTTGATTATATTATGTATTTCTAAATGCTCTGCTATTTTATCCTTTGTAATGGACTCTAACATCATCCCAATGTCAGATGTTAAGTAACTGGCCTATTTTTTGTCTGCCTCCTTGTACATAGTAAGAAGTCTTACAACACCAGGTTCAAGTCCAACAGGTTTGTTTCAAACACTAGCTTTCAGAGCACTGCTCCTTCCTCATTCACCTGAGGAAGGAGCAGTGCTCCGAAAGCTAGTGTTTGAAACACACATGTTGGACTTTAACCTGGTGTTGTAAGACTTACTGTGCTCACCCCAGTCCAACGCCGGCATCTCCACATCCTTGTACATAAGGGCAGTTCTTTCAATTGTTACATTGGCAGTCCCCCCCCCTCCTTGCTTTCTCCCCCCCCCCCCCCCTCTTCTCATCACCCCAAATTTTGAGGCCCCTGGGAACCCCAGAGTGCCAGGCTGGCAATGCCAAAGTGCCTAGCTTCCAGGGGAGTACCAGGGTTCCATCCTGCCCTGCCCCTGACCACCGAAGGGTCTCTAATGGCCTTCAAGACCCCCAAGGTGCTGTTATGCCTTGTCCACGTTTGTGTGGACCAATACTAATCAGTGCCCTGGCGAGGTCTTCCAGGCACGGCCAATATGCCAATCTAGATCGCACCCAGACCTGGCTCCTCGTCGGGAGCAGCGAGGTTGCTGAATCGCACCCCAGATGTATTTAAGGGGAAGCTAGACAAGTATTTGAGGGCAAAGGGAATAGACGGTTACGGTGGTGGTAGATTCACAAGAGATAAGATAGGAGAACGCTTGAGTGAAGTATAATGCTGGCCGGGATTGGTTGGTCCAAATGGCCTGTGTACTGTATAGATCCTATCTAACAACAGGTGGCATGAACAGAGACCAAAGCTGGTGGGGTCCATCGTAACAGTTTCATCAATTGGAATTCTACTACAATATTTGCTTGGAGCTTGAGCAGCAGTAAGTCTCCAGCAACAAACGAGATCAAGCTCAGAAAAGTATGATACTTTTTTTAAACAAAAGGGTTCGTTTTGCAGTTCCAAGTTAATTTTAGTTAATTATGAATGTAAGATTTAATACACTGATTTTCACTTGGTAGTTTGTAATCCCATTAGTTGTTAATCTCAGTCATCATTTACTGTGTTGGGAACAAATTGTATGCATGATGGGACTTAACCTAGTATGGTTAAGGCACAGAAAGAGGCCATTTAGTTCATTATGAATGAACGAGATTCACCAAGTGCCACTCCCCAGCCTTTTTCCTAGAGCCCTGTAATTTTTTACTTTTCAGAAAATGATCTAATTTCCTTTTGACAGTTTCAATTGAACCTGTCTCCATCATACTCTCAGGCAGTGAATTCCAGATCCTAACCACTTGCTGTATGGAAAAAAGTGCTTTTGCCACTTAACTTAAACCTGTACCCTTTGGTTCTTGATTCTTCTGCCAATGGAAACAGTTCTATCAAATACCCTCTCAACCTTCTATTCTCCAAGGAGAACAGTCCCAACTTCTCCAATCTTTCTATATAACTGAAGGGCGCGATTCTCCAGAAAGATTTCTAGGTATGCTAGCGAGCAGGAACTGTCGTGGGATTCCTGGCATTTGATCCGGTGAGGCCAGCAATGCTATTCAATGTTAATTAGTCCACTTAACGAGGCCTCACTGGCTTCTCACAGCAAATGAAGGCTTGCCAGCTGATTTTGCAGGGTCTGCGGTCGTCAGCCGCCCCCCCCCCCCCCCCCCCCCCCCCCAACAAGATCGAGCAGCACTTAAACAGCAGTTGCACAGCCAGCGCCACTCAGCTCGCAGCCATGGTGCCACAATGACTGGCCCCAAGATTCGGGGATGCAGATCTGGGGAGACTCCTCGATGTGGTGGCGGGCAGGAAGGATGTCCTGTTCCCCTGAGGGTCCCGCAGGGTGAGCCACAGGGCAACCAGTGCCACCTGGGATCAATGGCGGCGGCTGTGAGCTCAGGAAATGTGACCAGAAGGACTGTCCTCCAGTGCAGGAAGAAGGTCAACAAGCTACACCAGGCAGCACAGGTGAGTTAACAGCTATGCCCCTCCCCCACCACTGTGAACAACGCATGCGTTTAACGATGCCTCCTCTGTGTCTCCACAGCAGCAGCTCTCCCACAATCACCTGGGAAGGGCCAGACTGGCGGAGGGGTGCTGAACATATGAATCCTCACCACCTTCGAAGAATGTGCCCTGGAGGTGATTGACGTGGTCCAGGACAGAGCGGTCACCTATGCGGAGGTTGGCTGATGCCACAGAGATGAGGATCCACCAGACCCCACCCAGAGGACCTGTCATACTCGAGTTGTTATTGCCATACTGACTAAGCAATCCCTTCCACTGACCACATGTCCATTCTCCTGCAGGTGCTCCAGCTGACGGCACCGGCCCATCCCGGGTGGCCACCTCTCCTACCTCTCTGGCGCACACCTCAGAGGACGACATGTCGCAGCTGGCAACCCCACCCTCCACCAGCGCAGATACACATACCTCGGTGGGAAACGTAGTGTTCAGGCTTCTGGGGCACAATCTGTTGAGCACCACACAGCTGCTGATGTATATTAGGTGGAGGCAGGAATGCCCAGGTGAGACAGCACTTGGAGGTCTGCTGGATCCCAGGACCCAGCTGGGTCCTAGCCTGATGCTGCGCCTCTGGTAGAGGGTTACCCAGAGCTCATGGAGTCCTTGGGGTGCGGCTAGGACATTCCGAGGGAGATGTCAGCAACAGTCCAGCAGGTCCGTAGCTGATTGGAAGAGTCCCAGAGGCTATGGGCGCAGGAGATGTCATCGGCAATGTGTGTTACCGAGTCCAACACTGCTAGGGTGGAGACTGCAGTTGAGAGCCTGATGCACAACGTCAGCAGCAGGAGTGAAGGTGTCCAAGGCATGGCGCAGTCAGTGACGGCCATGGCTGAGGGTCTTGGCAGAATGTCCGACTCGCTGGGGGAAGTTATCCAGTGCCAGACTGGCCTTGATGAGGTTCTGTCGGGCGTGCCCCACTCTCAGATAGGAATGGCCAAGGCTCTGCGGAGCTTGTCCCAGTCGCAGGTGGGTATTGCCGGGCACTGCAGAGCATTCTCCAATCACTCAGGAGCATCACAGAGGGCAGCGACACCTTGGTGCAGA